>NC_081554.1:38648353-39848353 GCF_963082655.1 Stomoxys calcitrans | reverse complement strand
CAATGAGTCTTTGTATTTTGAATTTTTTTTATATAGTTTTCTAAGATTTCCCCCCTTTTTGTTGTAAATACGAGACATAACAAATAAGTGTCCGATAACATGTTAATTAAAAATCTTGCCCTGACTTTTATGAATACAATTGCCTCATGTTATTTTTATATATTTTTGTAGCATTCAAAGTTATTGTGTTTGGGTTATTACAGCTAAATGTTAATTATTTCTAGCTTTGTTATTTTCTTGTTCGCCACTATTTGGGCCACTTGTATTGCTCTTGGCTGGCAGTAAGGCAAAAATTTATTGCAAAACATAAAACATTGTGGCAGAAATGGTTTCGTATGAACATGTGCTGTTTATGGAAATATATTCAGGCCAACAGGGAATAGCCGATTTTGTTCCTAAGCTATGTTTTCTAGGCTAATATGTGATAAAGTGGTGGAGAAAGAAAAAAAAAATGAAAAATTGCCATATATTCCCAACAATTTACTGAAGCCTTAATAGAGATAGCAAACAATTGTTAGAAGAAACCATAGCAATATCAGTTTGGGTTATTGTATGAAGTAATGCGCATTTTCTTGATGTATACAAAAAATATTCAAGGAAATAGTTTAGATTAAAATCTGGTAAACAAAGTTTTTGTTTACCAGATTTTCAAAGGAACTCTTTTAAACAATAACAACTTTCTTCTTCTTTATAAAACAAATCTCATTTTCATAGACATTTTCAGTGTTGTCACTTTAATCTTGTTAGCTTGAATATTTGTAGACATTGCTTAAACATAAGATAATCAAGATTCTTTTGTAGAAATGTAATAGGTAAAAGTTATCTAACAAATAGTATTACAGCTGAGTTATTTGTTTTTGTTGAAAATTGCTAAATAAATAAAGTCAGGTGATTAGGAGAACAAAGAATGGATAAAGTTTCCTTCATAATTTGGAAATTTTTTGTAAGTCGTCAGGTATCCTCAAAAAGTTCACCTTGATGTATGATGAAGATTGCATCTTTATCGCCTCTACTACATTGCTCGAGTACCGTCTAGTAGACTCTTGATCCCAAGGCAACGTTCGTCCTTGTGCCTGTCGTAAGCAATGTATCTTCTGAGCGAGTAAACCATCTCATCAAGAGCGTGCAAAAGTTTTTCTAAAGTTAATGCTGAGATTGCAATGAGCCAAGGTTTGCATAGTTCCAAATCTCTCACTTACACATCTTAACACTGGAAAAACCAAGCATTTTTTATAGGTTGCCCAAAAAGTGATTGCGGATTTTTCATATAGTCGGCGTTGACAAATTTTTTCACAGCTTGTGACTCTGTAATTGCATTCTTTCTTCTGTCAGTTATCAGCTGTTACTTTTATCTTGCTTTAGAAAAAAAGTGCAAAAAAAGTATATTTGATTAAAGTTCATTCTAAGTTTTATAAAAATGCATTTACTTTCTTTTAAAAAATCCGCAATTACTTTTTGGGCAACCCAATACACAAATGCTTTTTATTAGTGTAGGTCGGTTGGGATTGTAAATGGGCCAAATCGGTCCATGTTTTGATATAGCTGCCATATAAACCGATCTTGGGTCTTGACTTCTTGAGCCTCTAGAGGCCGCAATTCTTATCCGAGTGGGATGAAATTTCACACGACGTGTTTTGTTATGATATCCAACAACTGTGTCAAGTATGGTTCAAATCGATCCATAACCTGATATAACTGCCATATAAACCGATCTTGGGTCTTGACTTCTTGAGCCTCTAGAGTGCGCAATTCTTATCCGATTGGAATGAAATTTTCCACATAGTATTTTGTTATGATATCCAACAACTGTGCCAAGTATGCTTCAAATCGGTTCAAAACCTGATATACCTGTCATATAAACAGATATGGGGACTTGACTTCTTGAGCTTCTAGAGGGCGCAATTCCTATCCGATTTGGCTGAAATTTTGCAAGACGTTTTTTTATTATTACTTTCAACAACTATGTCAAATAAGGTTCAAATCGGTTCATAACCTGATATAGCTGACATATAAACCGATCTGGGATCTTGACTTCTTGAGCCTCTAGAGGTTGCAATTATTATCCGATTTGCCTGAAATTTTGTACGACGGATCCTCTCATGACCATCAACATACGTGTTTATTATGGTCTGAATCGGTCTATAGCCCGATACAGCTACCATATAAATCGATCTCTCTATTTGACATCTTGAGCCCCCAAAGGGCGCAATTCTTATTCGAATTGGCTGACATTTTACACAGGTCTCCAACATATAATTTAATTGTGGTCCAAACCGGACCATATCTTGATATCGCTCTAATAGCAGAGCAAATCTTTTCTTATATCCTTTTTTTGCCTAAGAAGAGATGCCGGGAAAAGAACTCGACAAATGCGATCCATGGTGGAAGGTATATAAGATTCGGCCCGGCCGAACTTGTTATATATAAGATTATGGAACAGAAGAAGGAAGATGCCTTTTGATTCCTGCCATTGAACCAATCACATCGTTTTAAAAAGTCTAATAAAAAGGCTCGACAAGTTCTTTTTAAATAAAACGCAAATAATTTAAGATATTTCAAAGACTTTATTATCGGTTTCATTTACAATCAAAACATTTTTGAATGGAACTTGACTTCGTTCATATAGCCACCGCGGGAACGTTTACATATGTGACCCAATTTTCGATGACTCAATTTTCGATGACCCAATTTTCGATGACTCAACTACACATCATCATTTATAAAAACAATAAAATTCATAATTTTTTATCCTAGGTCCCTTTTATTTGTTTGGGAGATTTTTTTTCCGAGTTTCACCATCTCATTCTCCCTTTTATATCGATTCAGAATAGCTACTTTTTCCCTGGGAGATATTTTCTTTTTCGAAGTTTGTTTAGTACAAGAGAAAATGGATTAGGGAATAAACTCCCAGTAAATTGTTATTCAGAGTAGGGCTGTATGTGTATTTTAAACTGTTCAGTCATGTGGTTGAGTGTTCTGTGACAGTCTAAGGCGGTTTTTTAATTCAGAACTACATTCTCCGGAAATTATATGGGTGTCTGAGAAGATATGTATGCCATCCGTCGTGTGGGCACTATATCTAAGCCTTTCCACCAATTCATCAATTCCAAGGTTCCCTGCTTAATTTACACTACACAGTGGGGTAGTTTTGGAAACCCTCCTTGAGGAAAGAATAGTTTTAGAAATATTTCCCTAAGGAAAGCGTAGTTTTAGTACCCTTTCACAAAGAAAATGACACTTTTAGTACCCCCTCCCTAAGGAATTTATAGTTTTAGTACCCTTCCCCTAAGAAAAAAGTAGTTTTAGTACCCTTTTCCTAAGAAAATTGTAGTTTTAGTACACTTTCCCTAAAACTACTTAGTAGTCTTAGAATAGCATTAGTACCCTTTCCTATGGAAAGGATCTTCTTAGTACCCTTTCCCTAAGGATAGGGTAGTTTTAGTACCCTTTCCCTAAGGAAAGGGTCGCTTAAGTACCCTTTCACTAAGGAAAGTACCCTTTTCCTAAGGAAATTGTAGTTTTAGTATCCTTTCTCTAAGAAAATTGTAGTTTTAGTACTCTTTCCTTAAGGAACGGGTAGATTTAGTATCCTTTCCCTAAAGAAAGGGTAGTTTACGTACCCTTTCCCTAAGAAAAGGGTAGATTTGGTACCCATTCCCTAAGAAAATGGTACATTTGGTACCCTTTCCCTAAGGAAAGGGTAGATTTGGTAACCTTTCCCTAAGGAAAGGGGAGTTTTAGTACCCTTTCCCTAATGAAAGGGGAGTTTTAGTACCCTTTCCCTAACGAAAGGGGAGTTTTAATACCCTCTCCCTAAGGAAAGAGTAGTTTAGGTAATTTGAAAGGTAATTTTGAAAAACAACAATTTTGGTCGCAAAAACAACTACGAAAGTTGTTAATTTTCCTGCAACGATTTATTTTGAATTTTGACGACCCGAAGTACAAATTTGTTGTTGAAAGGCACTCTTTGCAAGCCAACATATAACAACAACAACAATATATCCGTAAGCAAGGCAAAAAATCGTCTAACCAACCAACTCATGCGCTTTGCTTCGGGTGGTGGTGTTTTTGTTTTCTTTGTTCGGGCTCGCGCTGCTTTGTCTTGTTGGTTTTACTGCTGCTTTTGGGGTTTTCTCTGCCACTCTTTACTATTAGCCTTAAAAACCAATTTTAATAATTTTGGGATTGTACTCATGATCCCATGTTTGGTAGTCTTGCACGCATCCTCTAGCCTACCGACATCGCTAAGGAAAGGGGAGTCTTAGTACCCTTTCTCTAATGAAAGGAGAGTTTTAATACCCTTTTCCTAAGGAAAGGGTTGTTTTAGTACCCTTTCCATAAGGAAAAGGAAAGCGTAGTTTTAGTACCCTAAGGAAAGGAAAAAGTAGTTTTAGTAGCCCTTCCCTGAGGAAAAAGAAAAAGTAGATTTGGTACCATTTCCCTAAGAAAAGCTAAATTTTAGTACCCTTTCCTAATCAAAGGGGAGTTTCAATAACCTTTCTCTAAGGAAAGGGTAGTTTAAGTACCCTTTCCCTGAGGAAAGGGTAGTTTAAGTACCCTTTCCCTGAGGAAAGGCTAGTTTTAGTACCCTTTCCCTGAGGAAAGGGTAGTTTTAGTACCCTTTTTCTAAGGAAAGGGTAGTTTTAGTACACTTTCCCTAAGGAAAGGGTTGTTTTAATACCCTTTTCCTAAGGAAAGGGTAGTTTAAGTATCCTTTTCCTAAGGAAAGGGTAGTTTAAGTATCCTTTTCCTAAGGAAAGGGTAGTTTAAGTACCCTTTTCCTAAGGAAAGGGTAGTTTACGTATCCTTTCCCTGAGGAAAGGGAAAGGGTTGTTTTATTAACTTTTCCCTAAGGAAGAGGAAAGCGTAGTTTAAGTACCCTTTTCCTAAGGAAAAGGAAAGGGTAGTTTTGGTAACCTTTCCCTAAGGAAAGGGTAGTTTGGTACCCTTTTCCTAAGGAAAGGGTAGTTTTGGTACCCTTCTCCTAAGGAAAGGGTCGTTTTGGTACTCTTCTCCTAAGGAAAGGGTAGTTTTAGTACCATTTTCCTAAGGAAGGGTAGTTTTTGAACTATTTCCCTAGGGAAAGGGTAGTGTTAGAACCCTTTTCCTAAGGAAATGGTAGTTTTAGTACCCTTTTCCTAAGCAAAGGGTGGTTTAAGTATCCTTTCTAAGGAAAAGGAAAGGATAGTTTCCTTAAGGAAAATGAAAGGGAAGACTTAGTACCCTTAGATACCATTTTGTATCCAAATTCCAAATTTTGCCCATGAACATTGCATTAAGGAACAGGGGCAAACTTCTCGCATATCAGTGAGTGCAGTCCGATTCAAGTATAAGTTCAATGACCTCCTTTTTATAGCCGAGTCCGAACGACGTGCCGCAGTGCGACACCTCTTTGGAGAGAAGTTTTACATGGCATAGTACCTCACAAATATTGCCAGCATTAGGAGGGGAAAACCACCGCTAAAAAATTTTTTCTGATGTCTCGCCAGGATTCGAACCCAGGCGTTCAGAGTCATAGGCGGACATGCTAACCTCTTCGCTACGGTGGCCTCCATTTTGTATATCCGTGTTAAAAGTCTCTCGAATACAGTCAAGATGAAACCGCTATCGGAATGAGGAATTTTTGAAACAAAGTGTTGGATTTGAAATACAATGTTCTGTGCACTAAAACACCCTTTAGTAACGGAGCCTCAAAACCTGTATATCCTACGGAATGGATGAACTTATGTCTTAGACTGATTAATGCTTAGTTCCGACCACTTCGCTGTTTGATGTGGAGCTTTCTATGTAGGGAGTTTAGTCTTGAAGGGATGTCCACTTAAACATGCTGCTGCTATAGGGGTACTGTTGTCAAGACAAACCATCCCTAGGAATCTACAACCTGAGCTATATATCTGTTAACCTCTTTGATATACAGGATGAGGGGCTAAAAATGCGAAAATCTTGAACTTTCCTGTGGTAGGGTTTTTCTCCTTTGGGTATAAGAATGGCCTTTGTACCCCTGTCTGGCTGGCGACATTTGGAAGTAAAAAAATCAAAGGAGGAGTTAAAAATCGTTTATACTGTAGAACCCGTTAATTGAAAACAGCTTTGAAATAATGTTTCTATTTTTGTTTTTCTTTCAGCAGCTTGTTTTTAATATTTCTAAGTTGTTTACCCCTATATGCAGTCTCCTGCATTCCAAATGCTCCCATGAATGAAATATGCAAATTTGTTTTTGTTGTCTGTGAATTTTTGCATTTTTCCTTAATTCGAATTTCCTGTTGCAAGTGTTTTATGATTTTGTTCAAATGCAAATTTGCATTTCGTTAAGTTTTACATTTGGTCACGTTTTAACAGTTTTCCTGGCCTTCTCTCCGTCCGTACCCTATGGGTTCAATAGGTTTCGAAAAAAGTTAGTAAAACAGGTAGTTTTCAGAAAACAAAATTAAGCGAAATGGCATGATTAAAATGCTCAAAAATGCCTCCAACTAATATCCAATCAAAAATAAAAAAAAATACACAAATAAAATTTGAAACAACACCTTCATTTTTTTTATGGGACTTCGTGTTTTAGCTTTGATATTAAATTCAAAAAAAAAAATTTTTTTGTTAAAATTCTCTCTATAATTTGTGAGCTCGTTTGGCCCCTCGACACACTCGTTTATAAATGGCTGATAGAGGAATATGTAATCAGCACCCATAGATCGTCAAGTAACTCCCAGGGAAATTGGCTTTTAACTTGACTTATGAGCAATGGCTAGAGACATGTGCCGCCAGTCAAGTCACATTCGTGCCATTATTCACTTAGTCACTTATTCGTTGGTTCATTCATTCATTTATTCATTCACTTCAGCCATCATTCCATGTTCCAATGCCGGCACCATACGTTCGTTCCTCACTTTAGTCACACACTTGGGAAAATAATTATGACTTTGTGTCTTAAGTCTTTGAGGTGTGGTGGTTACCATCGGCCAGGAGAGCATACGGACTGGCCCATTATGTAGCTGCAGCTTTTTTTTCTGTGTGTTTTCTATGACCGGTGCATGTGGCTGACGGGCTGCATTTTGTAGCAGCTCAGGTGGAAAGGCGTTAATATTTTTCTATTCTTTTTGTTTTCTAAGTGGGGTTTTTCTTGAATAGTTTCTTTGCAAACACCGACTCCACCATTACGGGCCGGTGCCATAGTTTTTTTGTTTACGGTTTATGGTACTATTAAATGACGGCAAGCTCATACTAGTAGGCATGAACTTCATGGGGTTTTAAGCCTTTTCTAAGCAGGGAAGGGAGAACTTTAGGAAATAAGTTTCCGCTTTTGTTTTAAAAGAATTGGAAATGAGGAAGGTAAAAAATCGAACTTCTGGGTCTGAAAAATGTAGCAAAAACAGTACCAAAAAACTTGATAAGCCTCAAACATAAACTACTATCTGAACCGGGCCCGCCCCACTGCGCCTTCTTTTACTTCATATGAAACAAAATTTAACTCTGGATCTTTATTTTGGGCAATTAAAGAGCTTTTAGTGAAATATCATGCTTGTACATGCATATCTCTTGACTAACAGTTTTGGGGAATGGGGTTGTCCCCCAAACATTTAGCCCTGAAAATATATCAGCATCTCTATTCTCCTATAATAATACATCGTTTATTTGAACCCCATATTGTCATTGGCCTCGAAATTAGATATCAAATTCGTTTTCTAATCTCAAATACCTTGCATTTAACCCCCTTATTGCAAAAGTCAGCAAATACGTCCGGTTTGGAATATGGACCTTTAAAGCTATCAGTATCTGGCTCTACTGTCTTGAAGACCCAAATTGTCTTGGCGAGCCAATACGACCACTTTGAGGGCTGATATCGTGTTATGTGGATGGGATGGCTCCATAGAAATTTTTTCTCGAATATTGATATCAGATTCGTGCTTAACTCCCAAAGACCTTTCATTTGAGCCCCATATTGATATCGTCGTAAATTTGTCCTCTTTGGGACATGTTTTTCAGGAGGGCGGGCCCCCAAACACTTGGTCCCACATTTGTATATCAGATTCGTATTCTACACTCAAATAGCTTTTATTTAAGCCCCATATTGCCATGGCCAGTGAATAAGACCTGTTTTGGGGGGTGTTATGGGGAAGGGTGGACCCCCAAACACTCTGTCCGACAATTGGATAGCCGATAAATTATTAAATTTAGGATTAAATACCTTTCATTTTCTACTCGCAAATATTTTTCATTTGAGTCAAATATTGCCATGGTGGGTAAGTATGCCCGATTGTTTGTCGCGGTGTTTCTCCCCTCTTAATGTTGCCGATATTTGCGAGGTACAATGCCATGCATGGCCATTTAAAAATTTTCCCCAAAGAGATGTCGCACTGCTTGACGCCTTTCGGACTCGGCTTTAAACCTGAATCGGAAAGCACTCATTGATGTGTGAGAACTTGCCCCTTCTCGATTCCTGGTGGTAATGATCTTCCTTAGGGTAAGGTTCTTATTAGGGAAGGAATGGCACTTCAGACAAATCCCTATAATTAAAGCCCCATATTGCCATGGCCGGTAAATATGAACCGTTTGGAGGGTGTTTTGGGGCTGGGACGGCCACCGGCACTTTGCACTGAAAATATATATCAAATTCATTCTTTATTCCCAACGGGGGTGCTTTAGGGCGTACCCCAAAACACTTGGCTCCAAAATTGTTTAGTTTTTTCCGCTGGGTACTTGGACCCAAATTTTAATACCATATTCGTTTTATGGTCTCCAATACCTATCATTTGATGCCCTTTTTGTGCCCATCGAACCACTTTCGGATATGGGTGGCTTTTTTGTTGTTAGGGGGAGGGTCCGCCTCCACCCAATATCTAAAAATTATATAGCCTATGTTCCCTTGTGTACGCTTGTAGACAATCTATGAAAATTTTAAGAAAATTGATTCAATTGGTGTTAATGAGGGTTCGATCTGATTTTGTATGCCAGATTCGAAATCTACTCCTGAATAACTTTCATTTGAGCCATATATTGAAATGATCGTCCAATATGTCTGTTTGGGGGAGTTTTGGGGTTGGGGCGGCCCGATGGGTACTTAGACTCAAATTTTAATACCCTATTCTCGTATCCTACTCTCCAACACCTTTCATTTGATACCCATATTGTCCCGATTGGTCCACTTTTGATTTTGGATTGTGTTTTTGGCGTGTGGGGGAGGGTCCGTCCCCTTCCGAGACCGAAAAATTATATATCCTATGTTTCCTTCCAGACCAACCTTTCAAGAAAATCGGTTCTGCCGTTTTTCAGTCTATACGGAACAAACAAACCGAGTCCCATATATCCGTGATTGGCTAATGTGCCCATTTTGAGCGTTTTTGTGGCGGTGGGGTAACCTTCTATACTTCGACATGAATTTGTATGCCAGATTCGTTATCTAATCCCGCATACTTTTCATTTGATACCCATATTGTCCTTATTGGTCCACTTTAGATTTTGGGTGGTGTTTCCTAATTCCTAACCATATTCGTAATCTACTCCCGAATGTCTTTCATTTGAGTCCCATATTGTCATGATCGTCAAATAAACCTATTTTAAGCGGTTTTGCGGCTGGGACGGCCCCCAGGTACTTGAACCCAACTTTTATTATAAAATTCGTACTCTACTCTTGAATACCTTTCATTTGAATCCCATATTGTCCCGATCGGTCCACTTCTATCTTGGGTAGTACTCTTGGGGTAAGGGGGAGGGTCCGCCCCCCTTTCGATATAAAAAAATTATATAGCCTATGTTTCATTCCAGACCAACCTACACAATCTGTGGAAATTTCAAGATAATCGGTTCAGTCAGTTTTCAGTTTTGAGTCTATACGGAACAAACAAACAAACCGACAAACAAACAAACACAAATTGAATTTTATATACAATGAAGATTAGCCAAATCGGACAAAACGGCACCACGAAACTTGGTGTCAAAGATTATAAAATGAGCGCAGACAAGGCGCTTGGAACGCTATTCTACGTTCGGCTAGTGGTCTGTCATAGCTAATTAAAGTAAGTAAGTAAGCAGTGAATCTGAATTATAGTGCAGTGATGGGTTCATGGACTTATGTCCTTTGAAAAAAATTGTAAATTTGGCAAGCTTCATCATATAAATCAAACTGTTGTTCTTTTCAAGTTTAAGCTCAATAATAAGGGAACATGTCTGTGTATATTTGCCCATCACTGTTATGATGAATAGCTTTCCTACAGATGAAGAGTTGTAGAAGCATATGCTCTCGTACGTACAAAGATCATACAAAATGATGAGCAGATTCTCAATAAAATGTAGTCAAATTAAAAAATCAAAGCATACTTTTAGGCGCCTTGTATTAAATTACAGTTTAAAAGGCACTATAAGATACATACAATATAGTATGCTTCTTGTAGTGCTTTTTTTGTCATACATGTTTATAGCTTGTAGAATTATTTAAAATGTTATTCGTGGGTTGATATCTATTAAAATCAAGTTTTACGTTTCATATTCGTGCATTCTTTGACATTATTATTTTTAATTCCATAATTATTCTATAAATTTATCATTGCTGGCTGCAAGCTTTGCTTGTGTTTGTCGTATTTTTCAGTTTTGTTTGTCTCTCATAGCATTGTTGCTTTGCCTCTTTTTCATGTTTGGCTGAAATTTTCATTATTCTTTATTATCGTTTTCTTCTGTTTTTATGGTCTGTTAAGTATCTCAGCAATAATTTTATGCAATATTGCTTCACAACAGTATAGGTAAAATGAAAGAAAACTACTAACTCCATACTTGTAAAAAAGGAAACAAATAAAATTCAAAACCTATTTCAAACAACATTGAAATGAAATAAACTAATACACACAGATCCACGATTCGCTATCTTTGACGATCTTATAAACTTATTTTGAAGCACCTCGATCGTTTTTTTTTTCCAACATTTCGTCGGACTAAGACACGAGTCTTTTTTTCCATTCTCAAATTGTGGGGAATCCAACTAGAACGAATCTTATGTACGTTAAGGTGTTCATGCAATATCGAATATATGCTCAAAGCGCCTCTTTCTTACTGTATGTCACATAACGATTTTGCATTATAATTTCACGCACGGCATCAATTTTCTCTGGTACAACGACAGTTTTTGGACGATCTTAACGGAATTCGATTTTGAGCAATCGTCGGCCATGTATGAATTCATTAAACCGGGTTTTCACAGTGTTATAGGATGGTGCTTCATAGCCATACAAAGTTTTAAATTCATTAATGTGCACTTATCATGATAATCCACGTCGAAAGTCGTGAAAAATGTTCTTGTCAAAATAATTTTTGCAAGTCATTGTAAAGAACACAAATGAAGGCTGTGCGCCAAAACGTTCGAAGTACGATTATGCTAGAAAATGTCAAACTTTCAAATGGAAAAATAAGATTGCACCTTGCAACACTTAGTGTTGTTTAGGTCAGAAACTTTTAAAGCAGTCCTCGTATAAATAACTCCAAAATAATTAATTTTTATACCCACCACCCCAGAATAGGGGGTATATTTATTGAGTCATTCCTTTTGCAACACATCGAAATATCAATTTCCGACCCTACAAAGTATATATATTTCGGACCGTAGTAAAATTCTAAGACGATATAACGATGTCCGTGTGTCTGTCCGTTTATCCGTCTGTCCGTCCGTCTGTTGTAATCACTCTACAGCCTTCAATAATTGAGATATTAAGCTGTAATTTAGCACAGATACGTCTTTTTTTAATGCACACTGGTCAAGTTTTTGAATGGGCCAAATCGGACTATATTTAGATATAGCTGCTATATAGACCGATTTGCCGGTAAAGGGTCTGAAGCCCATAAAAGCTTTATTTTTATCCGATTGCGCTGAAATTTGAAACAGTGAGTAGTTTTAGGCCTCCCGACATCTGGCCCAAATATGGTTCAGATTTAGATGTAGACAGCTACATCTAAATCTGAATCTGAATCATATAGACCGTTCTGCCGGTTAAGGGTTTAAGGCCTATAAAAGCTGCACTTATTACTTGATTTCGCTGAAATTTGAACCAGTGAGTTGTTTTAAGCCTCCCAACATCCGCCTTTAATATAGTTCAGATTGGATAATATTTAGATATATCTGCCATATAAACCCATCTGCCGATAAAGGGTCTGAAGCCCATAAAAATTTTATTTTTATCCGATTTCTCAGAAATTTTAATCAGTGAGCTGTTGTAACAAAAATAGCTTGATTACTATGTAATAAAATAGGATGATTGTTATATCCTTGTTTAATTTGGTCCAGATCGGTCCAAATATGGTTATAGGTGCCATATAGAACGTTCTCTCGATTTAAAATCTTGGCCTTATAAAAAGCGATTTTGTTGAAATTTGGCGCAGTGAATTATGTTAGGCTTTTCGACATACGTGTGCTTTATGGTTCAGATCGGTTTATATTTGGATATAGCTGCCATAAGGACCAATATTGTTCTACAAAAATGAACAGTGATTTTTATTTATTAGACCACTCAATGTCCGTGCCGTCCAGTTTTCACCGGATTGTGACGACCCGGCCGAACTTAATGCCTTTTTACTCGATTTACCTATTTACTTCTAAATTACCCAAAAAATAAAACTTTCATTCAAACAAATTGAATGTTTTATTATTATGGACTTAGTCATCTTATGCTCCAAACGCCAACAATAGTTGGTTGTTTCATTTTTTATGTATAATTCACAGCTGTATACCTACATAAACATATATTCATAAAGAAGAGTATCTTCATTTTTTTTCTTCTTCCTCTTTTCGCCACACTTGTTTTTTTCTTCTTGTTTTGTGTGCTTTTTGCAGTTTGTTGAGATTTCTATCTTCTTCTTCTTCTCCTTTGGTATTTTGGTCGTTTTCTTGTCTGCTTAAAGACCAGCTTATACTTACTTGGGTTTTGTTACTCTCTTTTTCTCAGTCTTTTGATTGTGTGTGTAAATGCGTTAAGATCTTGTGTTGTGGTTGTTGTTATCGTTGGTTAGATGATTGGTCTTTTGCGTTGTGTTTGTGCTATGGCTGTGGTGGTTTATGTGGTGATTTTGACATCAGCTGTCAGTAGCGAGTTCAGCCTTCGTTTGTCCCAAAGTCTTAAATGGAAATCTTCTAAGATTTTCACAAATTATTAGACAACAATAAAAATCGAAATAAATTGTGATAAAAATTTTATTTATTAACATATATTTTGTAATAGCCCCAATGTGATTTAGGTGAAATGGAAATGAAAAATTGTTTCAAAAAAGAATAAGAGAAAAGAAAATACAAACCACTTGGGCAAACATGGCAGCCTATTCCACAAAAAAATGGCTTTAAAGTGAAATGTTTACCACTTTACGAACATCTTAAAGCAATTTCAATAAATTTATTCACATCATATTTAACTACCCGTCATCTTCAGTGCGTGTGAGTGTATTTTGAAATGATTCTTGTGGTTTTTGTACACAAGTGAGTGTGTTTGGCAACTTTATTAGTGTTTGTGGCTAGTGTTTGAGAAATTTTCGTAAATGATGATTATTTTGTTACAAAACATTTTGCCCCCCTTATACAATTTTTAATCAATGTGTGTGTGTGTGTGTAAATATTTTCAGTAATTCAGTAAAAACCACAATTGTTATTAAATGTTGTTATGGTGTGCGTGTGTGTGTTTGTGTTCCAATTTATGAATTTAATTCATTTTCAAAAGAAAATAAATTAACTATGAAAATAAAGTAATTTTGCACAGTGTATACAAACATCAGGCTTTAAAAATGCTTCAAATGCAAAGGTATGTGTTTTGGTTTATTTCATAATATAAAAGAAAACAAAATAGTTATAGGTTTCAAAAACTTTTAATAAGAAGAAAAATTTGAGGAGTAATATAAACATGAATGTGAAGACTCCTTAGATACAAACGAAGTTAGACTCTAATTGTCCATTGATTCATCATAGCTTAAGAATATCTTCAATTCAATGTATGTTCAGTTGTTAATGCAGTACTGCGTAAAGCCAAAACCACACTGGTTATATCAAAAGTGTACTTACCAAAGTCACTGTAATACCATAATAAACGTAGCCTTCTTTTTTAATAATTCCAAATTTGATAATCTTCATAATTCATCTCACGTGCATTATCTGACTGTAGAACAACAGACATGTTTATGTGCCGACATCAATCTTCAGCCATGATTACCTTGTAAAATGCGAAAATTAGAAGGAAAGATATTCATAAAGAAAATCAATGGAAAGCAAATCAATGAAAAGAAAATCCATAAAATTTCTAATATAAATTTATTACTTGCTGTCTTGTTCTTATTGTTGGTTTAGATTGATTATCATTTATTTTCTTTTGTCTAGTCGATATAATTCATCCAACAGCGCATTGGGAATAATGAAAAAGAGTTAAAAACCACAACATTACCAACCACTAGCAGGAAATTCAATTTACTTCATTCAATCAGCACAGTGTTAAACAAGTAAAAGCGTGTTAAGTTTGGCCGGGCCGAATTTTATATACCCTCCACCATGGATCGCATTTGTCGAGTTCTTTTCCCGGTATCTAGTTTTAGGCAAACAAAGTATAAAAGAAAATAATTGCTATGCTATTGCAGCTATACTAAGTTATGGTCCGATTCAGACCATAATTGAAATGAACATTGGAGATCATAGTAGAAGTCATTGTGTAACATTTCAGCCAATTCAAATAAGAATTGCGCTCTTTAGGGGCTCAAGAAGTAAAATAGGGAGATCGGGTTATATGGGAGTTGTATCAAGCTATAGACCGATTCAGACGTTGAAGGTCTTTGGAGAATCCGTTGTATTCATCCAAATCGGATAACAATTACGCCCTCCAGAGGCTCAAGAAGTCAAGATCCCAGATCGGTTAATATGATAGCTATATCAGGTTATGGACCGATTTGAACCATACTTAGCAAAGTTATTGGAAGTCATAAATAAACACTCGATCATGCCGAATTTCAGGAAATCGGATAAGAATTGCGCTCTCTAGAGGATCAAGAAGTCATGATCCCATATCGGTTTATATGACAGCTATATCAGGTTATGGACCGATTTGAACCAGACTTAGCACAGTTGTTGGAAATCATAACAGAACACCTCATGCATAGAGATGGGTTTCTACCCGGTAAATACCCAACGCTTGGGTATTTATTGGGTAAATACCCAATAAATACATTTTTTGTGTATGTTTTTGGATATTTATAATTTTGCAGATATCTTGGGTATAAAAAAAATTTCCAAACAATATTTGATGATTTCGTATTCCTTGTATATAAACCTGACCTTCTGATCTCATAAAGTCGGATTTTAGTTTTACATAGCCACTATGTAGACCGATCTCCAGACTTATAGTCTTGAGGCAATTAAATTGGTAATTTTCATCCGATTTCGATGGAATTTGGCACAGTGAGTTCTGGTAGACCCCTATTCATTACTGTGAAGTGCGGTTCTGATCGGACTATATTTGGGTATAACTGCCTCGATTTCCCGATATAGGGTATTGAGGCCATAAAACATCCATTTAATACCCAAATTCGATGAAATTTGTCACAGTGTTTTCTGGTAGACCCTTACCCATTCCTGTCAAATGTGGTACAGATTGGATCATACTTTGATATAGCTGTCATATATACCGATCTCCCGATATTGTGTAATGAGCCCATAAAACAAGCATTTTTCATCCGATTTTGATGAAATTTGAAACAGTGCGTTTTGGCACCCCTTCAAACGTTTTTGTTGAATATCGCCCAGATCGAAAGATATTTGGCCATAGCTGCCATATAGACCGATCTCCCCATATAGAGTATTGAGCCCATAAAAGGAGCATTTTTAATCCGATTTGGAGCATCCGGAGAGTAGCACATCCAGCGAATTGCTCAAATACAAACATTATGCCTATATCATGATGTTTGATACCAAGACGTACACACTGTCGGTATGCATTGACATCGAGGGGATGTTTAACAATGTGCGGACCGACACACTGATCCAATCCATAGACCAATACTGGGTGGACCGGGTCCCTATAGATTGGATAAACCATATGCTAAGGAATAGTTTAAAAAATTGTTGGTCCCATGACATAAATATAAGGGAGAAGGTGGTACAAGACACGCCACAGGAGGGCATATCATCGCTAGTCCTATGGGTGGTCATCATAAATAACCTATTACGGATGCTGACTTACCTATTACAAGAATTACGCAGACTGACTTGCCTATTACTAGAATTACGCAGACTATGTTTTAATTCTAGTAATAGATAAGGATCGGAATCAGTTATGCAGAAGGGCCGAAAGGGTATTGGAGATGGCATACGACTGGGCTAGACTTAGCGGTCTGAATGTTAACCCAGAGAAGACTGAAATCTGCCTGTTCACGAGGAAAACGAAGGTGGGGCAATTTGACACCACACGTTTCCTCAACAAAACGATTTCGATATCTGACAAGGTCATACACTTTGGAGTGATCTTCGATAGGAAACTTAATTAGAAGTGTCACACTCAGGAGCGTACTGAGAAGGCTCTCAGATGTTGGACACTATGTAGACGGACCGAAGGCTCCAAATGGGGCCTGAATCCGAGGATAGTCCACTGGCTCTACAGGAGCGTGGTTAGAGCAATACTTACTTACGCCTCAGTAGTTTGGTGCAACATAAGGATAATATTCTAGGTATCCAACCCATTGACATACAGATTACGAACCAGGCAGCCGCTGCGGCTATGAGACTTAAGGCGATGGGAGAATTGATAGAGAATGGGAGCAGCTCATACCATTTCGGTATAATCGAGGCGACGATTGGAAACCTGGAAGGAAGGGAAGAGGTTTCCGATCGGATACCTGAGATGAAACTTGAGGTCGAGTACGAGGCTCTGTTGCCAGCGGGGCACAGTCTTAAATTGATGGAACTCTGTTATTGCCATCTGCAAAATCATGCTACACAGATGAATCAAAGCTAGAAGACAGAGTGGGCCAGGGGTCTTCATTGATAACCCAGAGATTGAGATTCATTTTCGGTTGGGGGTCTACATTGATAACCCAAGGTCTGAGATCTGTTTTCGGCTGCCTGGACATAATACGGTCCTGCAGGCGGAGATCAGGACGATGGCGGGATACGTGAGAAGGTGTGATGTTTACGCGGACATCGAATGTGAGCATTGTTACGGGCAATAAACTGGTCATCAGGGTAATAACAACCAAGACGGAAAGGTCACGAACAGTCTTGGAATGTAAAAAGGAGATTAACGCCTTCTCTGAGGATGGCACGATCCGCAGTGCCGGGTCACAGCGGGGTAAGGGGTAATGAAAGAACAGACGTTTTGGCAGTGAAGGCCAGAGGACTGCCGTCAATAAATCTGGTTTACCCGAAGCTTTTCGGGTCAACAAAGTCCCAGTTAAAAACGTGGGCGACGAAAGCTGTGGAACAGCGAACCTGTCAGCAGGAAGACGAAAATCCTATAGGGAGAAGTAAGAAGGAGGTTAGTTTAGCTTTCGGTATCATAACGGAAACATAGGACTACGCCTTATAGATTGAAATGTTCCTGTAAACTATTCTCACTCGATTCGTAACTCGGCAAGGACGAAATGTGTGCAAATCATCGGACTATATCTAAATTTTTACCAACTCGAGTGCTGTCAGCATATCGTTGATCATAGAGAACAACCTTAAGACAATTTTTTAATGCGCTTACTATGGCTCCGTTAGATGGGACAATTGCCAATGTTTTAAGGACATATTGAAATATGAAATATTTTAATTTTTTTCTTATGTATACCTAATTTAATCATACTCAATTTTATGAATTTTTCTAATGTCATTTTCTTTATTATTTACTTTCAGGTATGTATCGTTCCTGATATACTTTAGTTTGGTAAGATCATATTTAACAGTGATTCAGCTATGCTTAAGAGAGCAATATAATAATTGAAGAAACTTAACCTTTTTTCTGAAAAATAAAATTATGAAACGAATTAGAAAAATATTTAAGTATGCGATACAAAAAAAAAACCTTCCTTTATACTTTAAAATGATACAACTCTCAACTACTGTACTTACTTACTTTAATTTGCTATGACAGAACTTTTGTTCCACTAGCCGAAAGTAGAATAGCGTTCCAAGCGCCTCGATCTTCTGCGCTCATTTTACAATCTCTGAAACCAAGTGTCAAGGTGTCTCTCACCACTTGATCTTTCCATCAGGCTTCTTTGCTGGAAATTCTTTATCCATTCTGAAAACATAACCTAGCCAACGCAGCCGTTGTATTTTGATACGTGTAACGTCTTCATAAAGCTCATACAGCTTGTGGTTCATGCGACGCCTATATTCTCCATTAGCGCTAACTGGTCCATATATTTTATGAAGAGTCTTTCTCTCAAACACTCCAAGCACTACTTGGTCGGCTTTCACAAGTACCCATGCCTTAGAACCATATAACAACATGGATAATATCAGTGTAATCTTCACCTGTCGAGAGTTGTACTTGTCTCTAAACTGCCTACTTAATCCAAAGTAGCATCTGTTTGCCAGTATTATTTTTCGCTTTATTTATTTTTCGGAACTACTGAGTTGAAATTGCGGTAGAGCGGCGAGTTGTCGCACAATTTTGATTTGGCTTTAAAAATATCAGATATCTTATCGTTAAACTCTTACTGGAATCTTACAGTTGTTTGCAACTAACTTCAACGAAATTATTCTAGGAGGAGGAGACTAATATATGATTTATTCACACCTTAATTTGAAAATTCCTAGCTAGTTTCATTACCTAGCGGGTTTTTGGCTTCACATCTACACATGTTTGTTTGTTTGTTTGCAATACACAACTCATAGTACATCCATTATTGAATTGCAAGCACCTAAGACATTTTTTTTTACATCCAAGTAAACATAGAAGAAGATGACAACGAAAGAAAACACCATGGAAACCCATTTCTGTATTCGTTTCTTTTGGCTTTTATTATTCATTTTCTTGCATATGGCCTTCCTCACTCTTTTTCAATCTTGAAGTTTTAAAATTTTTGTTTTGGTTTTTGTCTTGTGTCTTAGGTTTATTTTTAGCTTTGAATGTGATTTGAATTTCCCAAGTTGCTTCTTTTGTGCCATTGTTATTTGTGGTTTCAAACACAGAAGTTAACTCAAACATGAGCAGAGAGAACATTGGAGTAAAGCAGAGGAGCCTATTGAAATGTGAACATAGAGTTTTCTATTCAACTGCGTTGAATGATGAATGGAAACAGTGTTTTTGAGTAGATCTGTAATTATGGAAATTTTCATTCTTGAGGAGTTTTTTAAGAACTTTAAATAAGCTGAAGTTTACAATACAAAGAACAAAATACAATATATTTTGGCAACAAAAAATATATGTGATTTGTTTACAAAAAAATTGTTCTAACCATGGCATATAGCTGATATATATGACTGGTGAGAACATGTAAAACAAGAGCATAAAGATCGGCTGGACTGAATCTAATATACAGCCAACAATGGAACGCTTTGCCATGGACGTCTTTGGACGTTTTCTATTTACAAACAGACTCTAAAAACACATGCATATCGGATAAAGGTTACATCTTCCACCAAAATTGATACTAAACGTATTAATTTCGATGCCATATGGTATTGATAGTGAAACAATCCCGTATGGTATGGATAAAATTTCAAACAATTAATACCATTTGCTATTAGATTTATTAACAAAAAGATATTGCTTTTAATACCAATATGTTATTGTCATTAGTACCAAACCAAAATGGTTTTAATGCCATTGTCGTTATAAAGTGAACATTTCACTCCCTACTGAATTAAAACAAATATCATTAATAATAATTTTAATTTCATTTCGTTGGTATATTATAAAATAATAACAAAAAACATGTAAAAATGTGATAAGTTCGACCGGGCCAAATCTTGGGAACCTTTCACCATGGATTCTGCAAAAAATTTCCATAAATCAAAATATTTGAAGACATGTGTATTTTACCTGCCAAATTTCTTCCAAATCAGACACAAATTGAAGCTTCTAGGAGTCGTAGAAGACTAATCGGGAGATCGGTTTATATAGGAGGTATATCAGGTTGGAAGTCATAACAAAATTTATAACAAAATTTCAGCCGAATCGTATAGCAATTGCGGCTATCAGGGACTCAAGATGTCATATCGCGAGGTTGGATATAGCGGAGCTGTATCAGGCTATAGACCGATTTGTACCGTATTTGCCAAGGTTGGTGGAAGCCATAACAAACCTCCACATTCAAAATGTCAGCCAAATCGTATAGCAATTGTGGCTTCCAGAAGCTCAAGATGACAAACCAGGAGATCGGTTTATATGGGATCTTTATCAGTTTATTGATCGATGGCACAGTTGTTGGAAGTTATAACAAAACACTTCATCTAAAATTTCAACCAAATCGGATAACAACTGCGACTTCCAAAATGCAAAACCAAATTTTTTCCCATGAACATTCCACTTAGCAACAGGGGCAAACTTCTCACCTATCTATGAGTGCTGTCCGATTCAAGTTTAAGCTCAATGATAAGAAGCCTCCGAGGTTCAAAAAGTCAAATCAGGAGATGGGTTTATATGGGAGCTATATCCAAATCTGAACTGTTATGGTCCATTTTTATTCCCCAACTACCTACATCAATAAGAAGTATCTGTGCAAAATTTCATGCGAATAGTTTTATTCGTTCGAGCGCTATGGTGATTTCGACAGACGGAAAGACAGACAATCAATATAATAGAGGCCTCAATTTTCATCCGATTTTGCTAAAATTTAGCACAAAGACTTATGCTCTGACTCTCAACAACCGTGCTGAGTATGCTCCAAATCGGTTGATAACCTGATGTAGCCCCCATATAAACCGAATCCAGATTTGACTTCTTGAGCCATTAGAAGCCTTCATTTGTGTCCGATGTGGCTGATATTTCGTACGCAAAGCCATTGGAAGTCTCAATTATCATCCAATTTGGCTGAAATATTGCACGGTGTGTTTTGTTACGACTGTGTTGTTACGGTGTGTTTTGTTACGTACAATGTACCCAATTCGATCCATAACCTGATATAACTCCCATATAAACCGATCTTTCGATTTGACATCTCGAGCGCCTCGAAGTGGCATTGTTTGCTCGATTTGGCTGAATTTTTGCACATAGTGCACAGTTACGAGCGCGTCAAAAATTGATCTGATATAGCTCCCTTATACACTGATCTCCCGATTGGTCTTCTACGGCACCTAAAAGCAAAATTTTTGCCTGATTTGCTATAAATTTGGTACATAAGGTATACAGATGCCCTTCAACTAAGTTTGTTTGTGAACATTTATAGCAGAATCCATGGTGGTGGGTTCTTAAGTTTCGGTCCAGCCGAACTTAGCCCGTTCATACTTGTTTTCTCTCAGTGGACTTGGGTGTAAAAAGTTTAAGCGTAATCGGATAAGATTTGTTCAAATTGGTAGAGTGGTTTATATGGAAGTAATATTACGTTATTGACTTATTCAGACCATCGGGAGATCGGTTTGCATTGCAGCTACTCAGATTATAAACCGATCCTTTATGCTCCAAACCGATTCTCTGCATGTTACCCAGGACCAATTCCCGATAAAGGCTCCATTTAACCATCGGCTTGTAGAAGATTACATTGTCATCTGATTTTTATTAAATTTTAAATGGGAAATTATGGAGTCCCTTTGAGAATTTTATGTAACCCTACACCACCACTGTCGTACAGGGTATTATAATTTAGTACATTTGCGTGTAACACCCAGAAGAAAGAAAGATAGACCCTTTAATATGTGTACCGATCGACTCAAAATCACATTCTGATTCCATTTAGCTACGTTCATCTGTCCGTCCGTCTGTCAATGTTAATTTGTGTACAAAATATTTGTCGCAATTTTCTTCCGATCGTCTTCAAATTTGCACGTATATTTGTTTGGCGCAGAGACGAATTCTATTAAAATTAGAAAAAATTGGTTTCGATTTGGATATAGCTCCCATATATATGTTCGTCCGATTTGGACTAATGTTGCAATAATGTGGTCATTTGTTATCCGATTCTATCGAAATTTGGCGGGAAGGATTTTCTTTTGACTCTCGACATTTGATTAGGTTAGGTTGAAAAGAAGGTGCAGATATTAATCCGTCCCATGCCATAGTGGTATAGGGCGGATTAACACCTACACCTTCTTTTCAACCTAACCCAACCTAATGTCGATAGTCAAGAGGAAATCCTTCCTGCTAAATTTCGATAGAATCGGTTAAAAATGTCTACATTATTGCAACTGTGCCAAGTATGGTTGAAATCGGTTCATAACCTGATATAGTTGCTATATAAATCGATTTCGGGTCGTGACTTCTTCAGCTGTTAGAGGGCGCAAATTGTATCCAATTTGGCTGTAATTTTGCATGAGGTGTTTTGGTATCACTTCCAACAACTGTGCCAAGTATTGTTCAAATCGGTTCACAACCTGGTATAGCTGCCATATAAACCGATCTTGGATCTTGAGTTCTTGAGCCGCTAAAGGGCGCAGTTCTCATCCGATTTGGCTGAAATTTTGCATGAGGTGTTGTTTTGGTATCACTTCCAACAACTGTGCCAAGTATTGTTTAAATCGGTTCATAACCTGCTATAGATGCTATATAAACCGATCTTGAGTTCTTGGGCCGCTAGAAGGCGCTGTTCTCATCCGATTTGGCTGAAATATTGCATGAGGTGCTTTGTTATGACTTCCAACAACTGTGTTAAGTATGGTAAATAATCTAATATAGCTGCTATATAAACCGATCTGGGATATTGACTTTTTGAGCCTCTAGAGGACGAAATTCTAATGCCATTTGGCAGACATGTTTTCACAATGGCTTCTCCTATGCGTGTTCAATATGGTGTGAATCGATCTATAGCTTGATACAGCTCCCATATAAACCGATCTCCCGATTTTGCTTCTTGAGCCCCTACAAAGCTCATTCTTATCCGAATGCACCGAAATATTACACAATAACTTATACAATGTTGAGCATTCAATTCACTTATGGTCCGAATCGGACTATAATTTGATACAGCTCGAATGGCATAACAGTTCTTATTCATTATTCTTTGCTTGCCTGAAAAGAGATACCGCACAAAGAACTCGATAAACGCTATCCATGGTGGAGGGTATATAAGATTCGGCCCGGCCGAACTTATCACGCTCTTACTTTTTTTAGTTAATATCTCAACAAACCGAAAATGTTTCACCCAACCCTCGTATAAAAACACACCACTAACCACTGATACACATACATATTTCGCAGAGGAACACTTGTTGGTCTGTCTTGGCGTGAGTTTCTAAGACTCGTTGTTGGCGTTGGTTCAGGGACTTTATTCGTTGCTGCCTCTAAGCTACTATGAGAAAATGTTAACAAAAAAAAATTGTGTGTGTGCTTTTTGTTTTGTATTTTCTTTTGACTTTTTAATGATTTTATTTTGACTTTGCATTCAGTCAGAGTTGTTGGCGTGTGTTTTATTTCTAGTAATTTTAGTTTTTTCGCTGTCATTTCTGGTTTAGTTGAGTTTTTATCATTAAATGCAATACAACAAAACACGGCGTGTTATATGTTATCTAATTTTACCTCTCTCGAGTATTACGAGTGTTTTTTTTTATAATAATTTTTTTTAAATAATATTCAAGACAAGCGGTTTCGTGCGAAAAGTAGCCAGCAAAAAAAGGCAAAAATATAAAAAATAATGATTTTAATATTGGTTGGCCAATTAAAAAAATACCAACATTTAACAGAAATTCACAGCAAAATAAAAACTCGCTGTAATAATATGCGTCGTATAAGAGAATGAGTTTGTGTTAACAACAAAGATTCGTCTAAAGGATATATGGAAGGCGTTGCTCTCAAGGACTTTGTTTAAAAATTTATATAAAGTAATTACCACAAACTTTTGTAGAACAAGCATTTGTTTTAGTCGAATCTTTCATTTTGTTTAAAATTTTACTATTGAAATTATGTCTTTAGGTATTTTTATTTTTGGTTCTCTTCTTGGCTCTTCTCAACCAACAACTTAAGACTCAGCAGATGTAGTTCATTGACTATCGTGCCGTTTGTTTGTTACAATCATTCGTTGTTTTGGTTTCTTTTGCAATTTCGCTTATCATTGTGTTGTATCCATGACCTGAAGAGCTGTAATTAGCTTGAATTAGTTTTAGAATAGAATTTTGAAAAATTGTTTAAATATAGATAGCACCAATTAAAGCAATTGATACATACAATTTGCCTTTAAGCAATTTGAGTTCCGGTTTCAACTGTCTTTTTTTAATTGGCACTAAAAATCGGTTTTACAGTTTTCAATAAGATTTTTAGAGTTTTCTCTAAGAAACAAGTAAAAATGTACTAAGTTCGGTCGAGGTCAATCTTGGGAACCCACCACCATGGATTGTGTAAAAATTTACACAAACGAACTTAGTTAAAGGGCACATATGTACTAAAGGTACAAAACTTCTGCCAACTCAGCCCAATATTAAAGTTACTTGGGGAAGCTTAGATGACTAATCAGCAAAATGGGTTAGTATGGTAGCTATATCAGGTTATAGACCAATTTGGATTGAATTTGGCACTGTTATTGGTATTCTTAAAAGAACCCTTCGTGTAAGATTTCAACTAATTAGGATAACAATTGCGGCTCCAGGTGCTCAAGACTTCAAATCGGGAGAACGACTTATATGGGAGCTACATCCAAATCTGAGCCGATATGACCCATTTGCTATCCCCAATTTCTCGGCATAGAGGGTGCCATAAATAAGCTGCGAACATCGATGCTACCGTAAAATGCAAATTTTGCCATGAGCATTCCACTAAGGAACGGGGGCTAACTTCTGACATATCAATGAGTGCAGTCCAATTCATGTTTAAGCTCAATGATAAGGGGCCTCCTTTTTATAGCCGAGTCCGAACTGCGTGCCGCAGTGCGACACCTCTTTGGAGAGAAGTTTTACATGGCATAGTACCTCACAAATGTTGCCAGCATTAGGAGGGGAAAACCACCGCTGAAAATTTTTTCTGATGGTCTCGCTAGGATTCGAACCCAGGCGTTCAGCGTCATAGGTGGACATGCTAACCTCTGCGCTACGGTGGCCTCCATGCTACCGTAAGAAAGTTTATTCTCAAAAGACGCATTACGGCAAGCTTGGAATCTGTGAAACTACGAGGATGCGGTAACAGAGGGACTTCACGCGGAAGTGTACTATCATCACAATTTTTGACTCTGGAAGAAAGTAATTTTTTAATATTTTAATGATCTTTCTTTTTCTGTTAAGTAGATGTTTCTAAGTATGTTAAGAAAGATCCTTAAGCCTTGGAGAAAATACTGCAGAGGTGGTCTCTCGGTTAAACGGAGTATAGGCGGATTGGAATAAGTTTCGGCAGATATTTTGCTCAGCTATCCCCCACTAGACATGCAAAGGAAATGTAAACTGCAGGGGGCCATTAATATAATGGTTAAGCGAATCACAAACGCCATGAATAACTACCTTAACTATCATGTTTCAGAGCCAAGCCAAGGGGCTAACAGCCACCCCATGGTGGGTCCTAAAACTCGTTGACCTATGAAAGGGTTGCAGAAAACTCTTCAATAGTGTTAATACGCAAGACAAGCACCACACGACCGTCTATAAGGAGGAGGATAAGGCTAAGAACAAATCCTGGGTGTAATTCTGTAGCTCCATGTAGGTTACTACCGAGGCCTATAGGCTACGAAAGATCCTTGTCTCCAAACGGAGGATACAAACGGAGATCAGAGAATGTATGAACAATTCCCAGTGAAAATATACGAACAACGTGACGTTGTTGGGGAAATTATGTCTGAGTGAAAAATATTTTTGTCGATAGAAAGTTTCTACTCCTTTAAATCGCCAGGCCATTATTATATCGAGTCGGAACGCTATTCTAAGTTCGGCTTATGGGACAAATGTTCTGTCATAGATAATTAAAGTAAAGTAAAAGATGGGAGGCTGTTGTTGTATCAGTAGTAAAGAAGGGACAAATGTTGTTGTGGCAGCCCATGCATTACTCATATATACAAAGGTGGGACAAAAATGGAATAAATGTTGGCACAGGCAGATTTAAGGAAGTTTACTTACTAAGATGTTGACCAGTTAATACCCTCAACCTTAGGAAATAATATATTGAAATATTGATCTGAAACCTAACAAAATATCGGATTTTTCGTTTGTTTCTATTTCGAGGCGAACTCAATGATCGGAGATTGCAAATGGAAAAAGAAAGCCAAATATAGCAATACACAACAACCACTAAGGGACGCGTTTCTGCTTTGGTTAGAAGACTTTTCAACCATATTAGAAGTGATGGCTTCAAGGGCCGTGCGTTGGTATGTTGTATTTGAATCGTATTAATTGTGAAAACGCATGTATGATACAATTACCACATTAATCACGCTCGACAACTCTGTCTATTAGTTGTATTTTTCCCAATGCATGTGTTTTTGTGTAATGAAAGACTTTTTCTGTGGCAATTACACTACTTTCGTAGTACACATGATTCTGTGCATCTGTTGGAAGTTGTATTGATGGCTTCGAACGATAGACAGGGTTTTCAATAAGGACTTAACATTTTTTATTTTTTCTTTAATGTAGTTTTTGAGGTATTTCAAAAACATTATTATGGACTTGAAGTGCAATCAAAACATTTATGAATGGAACTCGACTTCATTCATATGGCCAGCGCAGGCACGTTTGCATCTATTAGTACGTTGAACCCAATTTTCGATGACTCGGCCACACATTTCATCCAAAACGGTTGCTATTTCCCGTTCAATGTTGGCTCTGGGCTCATCCAACGTCGTGGGCTTGTTGCTATATATGACATGACATAGATCTAAAGTAAATTTCTAGAGGCATCAAATCGTACGAACAAGGCGGCCAATGGGCAGGGTTCTTTGATGTAACACGCTTATGAAACTTACTCTTCAATAAATCGATTGTAAAGTGTCGCTTGTGGCACCGTCCGGTTGACACCACTTGTCGTCCAGGTCCATGTCTTAAAATGCAGGGTAGAAATAATTAGTGAGCATGGTGCGGTATCGCAGTCCACTCACGGTAACGTGACGATTGGCATCGTCGATGAAGAAGTATGGCCCAATGATGCCGCCGGCATGCAAACCGCATGCCGGCGGCATCACGAACCCAATTGTTATTGTCGCTTAGGAAGTATTACTCCATATTGGGGCATGACTTCATTCTATAATTGGGGCTTTATTCCACGACCCAAAATGTTGGGTCTTATTGAATTTTTGGGTCTTTATTAAATTTTACGTTTGGGGCTTTATTGCATTGGGTGCCGAGTCCGAACGGCGTGCTGCAGTGCGACACCTTTTGGGAGAGAAGTTTTTACATGGCATAGTTCCTCACAAATGTTGCCAGCATTAGGAGGGGAAAACCACCGCTGAAAATTTCTGATGGTCTCGCCATTATTCGAACCCAGGCGTTCAGCGTCATAGGCGGACATGCTAACCTCTGCGCTACGGTGGCCTCCTTAAAACGAAAATGACCCTCGACTGTCGCTGATCCGTGTAAAAAATTCATCTCTTCTAGTATCCCAGAAAATTGTAGAGCAGACATCTTTGTCACCTTTATCTATTTATGGACCTATAGCTCAGGAAGTCAATTCGAGGATGTGCTTTGTACGGGGCTATATTTTTTTGTGGATAAATTGTGTGGGTGTTGGACGTCATAAACGCCTCGAATAATAAACGTGTTTCTATGGTCCCAAGAATTTAAATCGGGTGATCAGTATGTATGGTAAATATATCCAAACCTATAACGATCCAAGCGATCCCTGTTCAAGATGTCGAGAAGCCTAACACATCTCACTGTGCAAAATTTCAGCGAAATCGATTAACACATTCACCTTTTATAGGTCTAAAACTATAAAACGAGAGTTCGGTATATATGACAGCTACAGCCAAATCTCGACCGATCTGTGCCGTATTGAACTAGGATGTCAATTGGCCTAATATAACCCGTTATCCCGAATATCAGGGAAATCGATTAATACATTCACATTTTATAGGCCTACAACCTTCAAACGAGAGATCGGTATATATGGCAGCTACATCCAAATCTCGACCGATCTGTGCTGTATTGAATTCGTATAGCTATCCCGAATTTCGACGAAATTGGACGATAAATGCGCCTTTTATATTTCCAAGAACTAAAATTGAGAGATGAGTCTATTTGGCAGTTAACCATACTCGGAATGAATGTCGAGGAGCCTAACATAACTCACTATGCCTAATTTCAGCTAAATCGGCCAATAAATGCACCTCTTATGTGCCTATAACCTAAAATCGGTATACATAACAGCTATATCCAAATCTGGACCGACCTTGGCTTAGTGAACAGGGATGTTGGGGAGCCTAACACAACTCTTCATCGCAAATTTCAGCATAGTCGGACAATAAATGCACCCATTATGGGCCCAAGACCTTAAATCGAGAGATCGGTCTATATGACAGTTATACTCAAATCTGGACCGATCTAGGCCAAATTGAGCAAGGATGCCGTGAAAACTACCACAACTCACTGTCCCAACTTTCAACAAAATATTACAATAAATGCTCCTTTTATGGGCTCAAGACTTTAAATCGAGAGATCGTCCTATAGTGCAGCTATATTCAAATACGGACCGATCTGGGCCAAATTGAAGAAGGCCGTCGAAAGCCCTAACAGAACTCACTGTTCCAATTCTCAACGAAATCGGCCAAAAAATGCTCCTTTTATGGGCCCAAGACCTTAAATCGAGAAATCGGTTTATATGGCAGCTATATCCAAATCCGGACCGATTGGGACCGTATTAAATATGGATGTCGAGAGACATAACATAACTCACTACCCCAAATTTTAGCAAAATCGGCTATTATGGGCCTAAGACTCTAAATTAGCGGGCTGCGAGATACTTCAAGTTATAGTCCGATATAGCCCATGTTTGAACTTAGCCTGCCTTTGTCTGTGCAAAAAGAGTCTGTGAAAAGTTTCAGCTCAATATCTCAATTTTTGAAGACTGTAGCGTGATTTCAACAGACAGACGGACGGACATGTCTAGATCGTCTTAGTAAAGGGTGATTTTTTTGAGGTTAGGATTTTCATGCATTAGAATTTGACAGATCACGTGGGATTTCAGACATGGTGTCAAAGAGAAAGATGCTCAGTATGCTTTGACATTTCATCATGAATAGACTTACTAACGAGCAACGCTTGCAAATCATTTTCAGTGAATGAGCCCTAGAAAAGTTGGCAGAAAATCCGCTTTTTTATCGACAAATTTTGTTCAGCGATGAGGCTCATTTCTGGTTGAATGGCTACGTAAATAAGCAAAATTGCCGCATTTGGAGTGAAGAGCAACCAGAAGCCGTTCAAGAACTGCCCATGCATCCCGAAAAATGCACTGTTTGGTGTGGTTTGTACGCTGGTGGAATCATTGGACCGTATTTTTTCAAAGATGCTGTTGGACGCAACGTTACGGTGAATGAACACATTTCGAACCGAACACTGATTTTGGTAATAAAATTCAATGATTTGCAAGCGTTGCTCGTTAGTAAGTCTATTCATGATGAAATGTCAAAGCATACTGAGCATCTTTCTCTTTGACACCATGTCTGAAATCCCACGTGATCTGTCAAATACTAATGCATGAAAATCCTAACCTCAAAAAAATCACCCTTTATGATAATGAATATATAGACCTTAAGGGGTAAATGAATATTTCGATGTGTTGCAAACGAAATGACAAAATTAATATTCCCCTATCCTTCGGTATGGGTATAATTAATTGTGTTCAAGCAACCATTTGGGAAATCGGTTTACCTGGGGACCTAAACGTATTTATGGGGCTATATGTCCTTCATTTGGTACGGGTGTTTGAGGCTTAAACGTACGTTATAACCAATTTTAGCCCCATCTTTTAAAATTTCAGATTTCTAGGGGCCTCAAAAGTGGACTATACCAAAGCTATATCAAGGTCTGACCCTTAAGGCCCATTTGCAATACCCAATGCCTTTGTCAATAAAAGTTGCCTACAAATAATCCAAGTGGATATCTTTATTCGTTTGGCCAATTTATGATTTCGATATATGGGCGGATATGGATGGATACCAGATAGCTTTAGAATGTCAAGACGCCGAGAGATCAACATTTCTAGGTTCTAGCAACGGAATGACTGACCCACCACCAATACTTTAGTAGTGGGTAAAAAATATTTATTTGATTAAAATAAGTCATTGAAATTAATACCCCCATACATTCACATACCCCAGGTTATTAATTTAACGCTGTTCTATTTTACTGGGACATGTTTGTTAGGTTTAATTAAAACAAATGCTTGTTCTGCGAAGACAGTAATTAAAACTTGGTTTAAGGCCTTAAGCCAAGAAACAGCAACCAATAAAAAATAAAACAAAGACAAATAAATCCAATTTCTAAACAGGTTGCAGTGACTTCAGCCACAGACAGCTGCGTCCAATTCAACGACAATTGATCAACGAGCGTTTGGTTTCTTTTCTACCCCTCAGTGTCAGTTAGACAATCAAACCTCGAGGTATTCAGTCGAGCCAGCCGTTAGACATCAATACAGTGAAATTTCAAATCGAGACTCTGTGTCCGCTCAAGCGTGTTTATTAACTGTAATTTGTGACTACAGAAAAACAAAAACCAACAAAAATCATTAAAAAGCGATATAAAATTTGAAACTTGTTTCATAAAAAAAAATATAAAAAAAAATCTACACAAAATCCAAATATGTTTTTTTTGGAGAAACAAATAGAGAAATAAACGAAATAGCAAAACTTTGTTTCACATTTCTAAGTGTGTTCTAAAGCGTGCAAATGATAAAGGTCATATAACGTTTCAGACGAAAATTGTATTTCTGGTATGGTGGATTAATCATCGTCAGCTTTGCCGTCTTGGAGAAACTTTACTGAGAACAAACAAAAAAAATATACATAGTGAACTAAATAAAGCAAAATATCAAAAAATAAAACGCATACAGCGGCTTATAAAACTCGGGTTAACGCATTTTAAATGGAAAACCAAACAAATCTAAGCTGAACAACTTAACAACAATAACAATGCCAGACAGTTCATTAAAAAATAGTATTTGCACAACAATATGAGGAAGCTGTAATTGCTAGTTTTTTTTTCGAAACGAAATCGATTGGAAAACAACAACTAAGCACTCGTTTAACTATTAACATAGAAAACAAAACATTCATAAAAACTTGCTTAAGAAATAAACAATTAATAAAACACGAGTTAAGCAAAAAAAAAAAAAAAACAAACAGAGAACAACTGGAATGACGGAAAACCCGCCCCCAAAACCACCTCTACCAGCCAAAAGCCCTATTAAACTATAATAAATGACAATTTATCATATGAAACAAATGCCAGCAAATCATAAACACACACACACATGCATTGATTATTTTCAATAATCATTAAATAACTAAAAATATTTCGACTTAACTGCAAACTACTATGTTATAAAATAAAATTAACAAAAAAAGTTGAAAAAAAACTGAACAACCTCATCTTTCCAAAGAGGAGACTATCATCCATCACCAGACAACACCACCTCCTTTGTTGCGGACAAGTGAAAGTTGATTGATTTTGCAAGTCGTTCGATAGACAATTTTCATGGACTGCAGTCGCAACCAATACAATTTATAGTTTTCTTCGTTGCGGGAAAACAATCAAAAATCAAAAAAAAAAAAAAAAAAAAAAACACAAACTTGAGCATATACCAACCAAATCCCACTTGGCCAAGTGTGGCTCTTACATTGTTTTGTAATTTGATTTTTTTTTCTCCCCAAAGTTGCTTATAATAACTCTGGAAATATGATGCTATTATCTGCTTTGAAATTGGGTATGTATAAGGAGAAAAAAAAAATGTTTACGCTCTCTTAACCATATTTGAAAGTAAAATATTTGTGATTTTTATAGGAAAAAAATTTAAATTTTTTTGATAAATTTTGCAACAGGTCTTTTAAGTCCACAAGTATTTAGTGTATAGTAAATGAATAATGTTAAAATTTTTATTGATATTTGATTAAACGTTTTAGTAGTGTGCATTGATATACAAATTTCTATGTATACAATAAAACAAAAGACTTAAGACACAAACTCACTGCAATGCGTGTATGTGTCTTAAGTCTTTTTTTTCATTATAAATCAAATTGGAATTACCATATCGCTTATGTATTCCAATAGTGGCATAACTCAAGAAAAAATAAATTTTGTAATAAACAAATTTTAGGATGTTAAATGGCCTTTGCGTTCACAGAGAAAAAAGAAAATTAAAAGATGTAAAATGACGTTTGGTTCGGCCAGGTCGAACTTAGATTACCCACTACCTCGGCTATATATGTAAACTACCTTTCGTCATGCAAATGCAAATTTTTTGTCCATGAACATCCCACTAAGGAACAGGGTCAAACTTCTCACATATCAATGAAAGCAGTCCGATTCATGTTTAAGCTCAATGATAAGGGGCCTCTTTTTTATAACCGAGACCGAACGACGTGGCGCACTACGACACCTCTTTGGAAAGAAGTTTTACATAGCATAGTATCTCACAAATGTTGCCAGCATTAGGAGTGGAAAACCACCACTACAAATTTTTTCTGATGGTCTTGCCAGGATTCGAATACAGGCGTTCATCGTCATAGGCGGACATGCTAACCTCTGCGCTACAGTGGCCTCCATTCGGTGATAATCCGGTGAAAAATCCACAATTTTGCCCCCATAGCAGCTACATCGAAATATGGTCCGATTTGGACGATATTCGACACGGACATTGAGCGGTCTTATAAGAACAAGTCATTGTTCAATTTTGTAGAACAAAACATTGGTCTTTTTGGCAGCCATATCCAAATATAGACCGATCTGAACCATATACGACACGGATGTTGAAAAGCCTAACATAAGTCACAGTGTCAAATTTCAGCAAAATCGGATTATAAATGTGCATTTCACAGGGCCAAGACTATAAATCGAGAGATCGGTCTATATTGCAGCTATATTCAAATCTGAACCGATCTTGGACAAATTGGAGGGATGGCGAAAGGCCTAACACAACTCATTGCCACAAATTTCGGCGAAATCGAACAGCAAATGTGCCTTTTATGGGCCCAAAACCTTAATTCGAGAGATCGGTGTATATGGCAGCTATATCCAAATCTGAACCGATCCGAGCTAAATTAAAAAATATTGTTGAAGAGCCTAACACAACTTACTGTTTCAAACTACTGCTAAATCGGATTAAATGCGCCATTTATAGGCCTAAAACCTTAAATCGAGATATCGGTCTACATGGCAGCTATATCCAAATCTGGACCGCTCTGAGCCAAATTGAAAAAGATTGTTAAAGGGCCTAACAGAATTCACTGTTCCATATTCCGGCGATATCGAATAATAAATGCACCTCTTATGGTCCCGAAACCTTAAATCGAGAGATCGGTCTATATGGCAGCTATAAGCAAATCTTGATCTATCTAGGCCAAATGGCAGAAATATGTCGAGGGACTTAACATTACCCCAAATGTTGGCGTCATCGAAAAATAAATGCGCCTTTTATCGGCCCAAAACCTTAAATCGAGAGATCGGTCTATATGGCAACTATATCCAAATCTGGACCGATCTAAGCCAAATTGAAGAAGAATGTCGAAGGGCATAACACAATTCACTGTCCCAAATTTCGGCGACATTGGACAATAAATGCGCCTTTTATGAGCCCAAGACCTTAAATCGAGGGGTCGGTCTATATGGCAGCTATATCCAAATCTGGAGCCATCTAGGCCAAATTGAACAAGGATGTCGAAGAGCATAAGACAATTGACTGTTGCAAATTTTGGCAAAATCGGATAATAAGTGCGCCTTTTATGGTCGATCGATGGATCGATCTTATGGCAGCTGTATCCAAATCTGGACCGATCTGTGCCATATTGCAGAATTATGTCGAGGGGCATAACACAACTCACTGTCCCAAATTTTGGCAAAATCGGACAATAAATGCGCCTTTTATGAGCGCAAGACCTTAAACCGAGAGATCGGTCTATATGGCAGCTATATCCAAATCTGGACCGATCTAGGCCAATTTGAAGAAGGATGTCGAAGGGCATAACACAACTCACTAACAAGTGTAGCCTTTATGGGCCTAAGACCCTAAATCGGAGGATCGGTCTATATGGCAGCTATAACCAAATCTAGGCCGATCTGGGCTAAATTGAAGAAGGATGTCGTGTATCCTAACACAACTCACTGTCGCAAATTTCAGCAAAATCGGATAATAAATGTGGCTTTTATGGGCCTAAGACTTTAAATCGGCGGATCGGTATATATGGTGGCTATATTAGATATAGTCCGATATAGCCCATCTTCGAACTTAACCTGCCTAAAAAGAATTTTTGCAAATATCAATATCTCTATTTTTAAAGACTGTAGCGTGATTTCAACAGGCAGAAGGATGGAAGGACATGGCTAGATCGTATTAGATTTGTACGACCATCAAGAATATATATACTTTAAAGGGTCGGAAATGCATATTTCGATGTGTTGCAAACGGAATGACAAAATGCATATACTCCATCCTTCGGTGGCGGGTGTAAAAACATGTGCCCAAATGGGGGTTCTGGGCTTTGGAATTTGAGGACTTAAGGGGTTTTTCCAATGTTTTAATAAAAACTTGCCTATTTTGAGGAACATAGCGCACCCGTTTAAGTGGATCTATTTGGTTCAAATTTCACTTAGATTTTGAAAATCGGACCGCAAATGAAGATTTGGTAGTCCGAAAAATTCTTGGAAATTCCAAGGTGACCAACTTTAAGTGCCCTGAAATTTTGAACATGATCTCGATAACTCCTGTATTCAGTGCCTCACACATATTCTGTATGTCTATGGATGGGATATGTAGCATAGTCTCCAGTACCCTAGTGGAGGTGGTCCTTTCATACCCAAGATAACATATTCTCTGAACCTGTTGCATTATCCTTACGTTACACTTTTTCTCCATCAAAGTCCACCAAACCACTGAAGCGTAAGTAAATATTGGTTTAATTCCTCTCCTGTAGGTCTAGTGGATTCAGCCCCATATCGAGCCTATGGCCCGTCTACATAGTACCCAACGTTTACAAGTCTTCTCTGTATGCCCCCGAATGTGGCACTTCCAGTTCGGTTTCTGTCCAAGATTACTCATAAATATTTAACTTTGTCAGATATGGAAATTGTTCTGTTGAGGAAACGAGGCTCCCCTTTGTCTTCCTCATGAACAGGCAGATTTCAGTCTTCTCTGGGTTAAGATTAAGACCCCTGGGTTTAGCCCAGTCATATGCCATCTCCAAGGCCCCTTCGGTTTTCTGCATAGCTGATTGGGATCCGATCCGAACTGGCAGATTATATTTTCAAATCTTGCAACTCGTTTTTTTACCGACTCAGAGCAATAGTTAAGGCGAAAGGTGGTCCATATCGATTAAAAGTGAATGGGTTCTGAAATTCAGAGTAAAACAACAACTTAGGTCGAAAAAACAACTACGAAAGTTGTTAATTTTCCTGCAACAACTTATTGTAAACCACAACGACCAAAAGTATAAATTTGTTGTTGAAAGGCACTCTTTGCAAGCCAATATATAACAACAACAACAATAACAATATATCCATAAGCGAGGCAAAACACCATCTAACCAGCCAACTCATGTGCTTTGCTACGGGTGGTTGTGTTTTTGTTTTCTTTGTTCGACTCTTGCTGTTTTGCCTCGTTCGTTTTCCTGCTGCTCTTGGGTTCTCTTCTGCTACTCTCTACTATTACCCTTAAAAACAAATTTTAATAATTTTGGTGCCGCAGAGTATTGAACTCACGATCTCATATTTGGTAGTCTTACACGTATCCTCTGGCCTACCGACATCACATTCTTTATGATGAAATAAACCAATAAGTACTGCTGCATAGTAATAAGTGTCTCAATTAACTACAATATATTAAAAAAAGGTAGGAGGCTACCGTAGCGCAGAGATAAGCCTGTCCGTCTATGACGCTGAACGCCTGGGTTCGAATTCTGGCGAGGCCATCAGAAAAAAATTTCAGCGGTGGTTTTCCCCTCCTAATGCTGGCAACATTTGTGAGGTACTATGCCATGTAAAACTTCTCTCCAAAGAGGTGTCGCACTACGTCACGCCGTTCGGACTCGGCTATAAAGAGGAGGCACCTTATCATTCAACTTAAAGTTGAATCGGACTGCACTCATTGATATGTGAGAAGTTTGCCCCTGTTCCTTTGTGGAATGTTCATGGGCAAATTTTGCAAACGTTTTGCATTTGCAAAAAATTTCAATTTGCAAAAAAGGTGAAAACTGTTCTAAAAAATTTTTTTCTGAAAACGAAATTCTTATTTTTTTATGCCGAATTTTCGAAAATAAGTTTAATGAAAAAAAAAATAAAATTTTTTTTGGCCGTCCGGGGGACAGGTTCGACTGTGTCTGCAAGTCATGAATGTCATGGGAGTTTTGTGCTCTACATGGTAGTACGCCTATTTTTACAATTTCCTCAACTAAAATTTCAATAATTTTGTCTGTCAAGACTCTTGTGGAGACTAACTTACGTACTTCAATAAATAATGTTTTCGATTCAATGTTAAAATTCGTTGAGAATTTAAAGTTTCACATACAAATTTGGTAGTTGGTTTTTTCTAAGAGTTATTTTTCTCGGTGTAGACATTTCTTAATTTACAAAATTTTTTTACTTATTTACTGATTTTTTACGCAGTGACAATAGAAGCAAAAGATTTGGCTTCTACCTCCCAAAACGGTTCCGTATTTATCACTTTAACATTTTTGTATACATACACATTTAGGTCAGCAGGGCCAATTGTTACCCAGGCTATGAACTCCTCTCATACAATGTTAATACCCAAATAAACATTGTTGTAAATTCATTTGTTTTTATAACGTTTAAGTGTTATTTTATGTGAGATTTTTTTTTCATATTGTTTGTTCATACGTTTTTTATCATGTGCTAAATATTTATGACTATAGTGTATATACATATTGTTTTATTGTTAATAATAATAATTGGTGTCTTGAGAAGTCAAGGTCGTCATAATAATAAAAAAAAATATGTACAAGTATGTTTAATTTTATGGTAATTTTGTTTTTATGGGTAGTTCACTTACTATTTTGTGTAGCAGTAGCGGCCTCATTGACAATGCTGACTCAACATCAGCAACATCTGCCCAACGACAAAACAAGTAGGCAGTTATAGGCTTTAGATAGCATAACTGTTGTTGTTGTGATTTGTATTTTGTTCACCACAATGTGGGGTGAAAATTAAACACATGTATTGGCAATAAAACATAACATTTTATTAAACACTTTCATAGTAACACTGTGCGCTATGTAAAATAGAAACAAATCAAATAAATGTATATGTTAACCTTTAAAATATAAGACTTCCGATTCAGGAAGTAGGAGACAGCAGCAAAGTGTGTAAAGTGCTTAAATGCTATTAGTTTTATGGGTTGGACGAACTCTCTTGTCAAAGGCGTAGTTATGCATGCATGTGTCTTAAGTCTTTTGTTTTACCTTATCAAGTGGCAGGCTTCCGTTTGTTTCTGTGTGTGTGTGTGTATGTTTTTTTTCAAGTTTCCTGTCATGCTTTATTATAATTTCATTAGTGGTTGAAGTGCATAGAATATGATTGGAAATCTCAAAAGTTTCTACTTGGACTTTAAGTGTTTGTAAGAGTTATTTAATGTTGGTATAATAAAAAATTGAAAAAAAAATTCAATTTACTAAAATAAGTATTTTTTACAAATATTAAAAATAAACAATTAAAACCTTGCTAAGTATGGTCGGCCTAAATCATTGAAACCCACCATGGTTTCTGCGTAAAATTGACAAAAAATTAAATTAGTTGAAAGGCATAATTTTACTCTTCGTACCGAATTTCTGCCTTGGAGACCACCGTAGCGCAGAGGTAAGCATGTCCGCCTATGACGCTGAACGCCTGGGTTCGAACCCTGGCGAGACCATCAGAAAAAATTTTCAGCAGTGGTTTTTTCCCTCCTAATGCTGGCAACATTTGTTAGGTACTATGCCATTTAAAACTTTTCTCCAAAGAGGTGTCGCACTGCGGCACGCCATTCGGACTATATATAAAGGAGGCCCCTTGTCATTGAGCTTAAACTTGAATCGGACAGCACTCATTGTTATGGGAGAAATTTTCCAATATTCCTTAGTGGAATTTTCATGGGCAAAATTTGCAATTTTTCCAAATTTCTGCTAAACCAGGCAAAAATGAAAGCTTCTTGGAACCGAACAAGGATAAACGAGAGATCGTTTTATATGGGAGCTATATCAGGTTATAGACCGATTTGAACTGTACTTGATACAGTTTTTGGAAGTCATAACAGAACACCTCATGTAAAATTTTATCATAATCGGACAAAAATTGCGGCTTTCAGGAGCTCAAGATGCTAAATCGAGAGGTCGGGTTGTATGGGAGCTATATCTGGTTATAGATCGATTTCAAGCGTACTTGGCATGACAATTTCTGGCTGTTCAGCAAACTCAAACAAACGCTCCGGGTTTACGTTTTGAGTCAATTGAAGGCATCAAACGTGAATCGCTACGCGCATTGAAGGTTATTTCGAAAATTGACTTTAACAACTGTTACGAGAATGGGAAAAAACGTTTGCATTTGTGTTTTCCGGCCGAAAGGGATTATTTTGAGGCGGACGACATAGACTTATTAGAATAAATAAGGAATTTTACAATTACGAACAAAGTCTTACTATTTCTTGCCTACAGTTAGGTTAGGTTGGAAAGAGGGTGCATATATTAATCTGTCCCATGGCACTATAGACATACACCTAAGCCAGTAATCTGCTTGTTGTGCGCTCTAAAACCAAAATGTAACCTCGAAAAAGAAAATTTTAAGTTAGGAATTTCGTGCTACTTACAAAATTCTTAACTGTTTTCCACACCACTTCCGCAAGTTGATTCATGTCTGGTATCGTGTCCTCACCTAAGTACCTGTTTCTGTTAGTCGCGAAAGCCCGGCAATGACATAGGAAATCCTCCACAATCTCATCATCTTTCCCACATGCTCTACTTTTGCTATCACTTGCTGCACTTGATTTTGCATAAGTAAGCTCGTAGTCCTATGTATTCCGTTATGACACCAAAAGTTATACTGACCTCCTTCTTACTTACTTTCAGTAGTAGCCTTGTCCTCTTACGATCCCGGTCATCCTCCAGGATTTTCGCCGTCCTACCGACTTTTTCGCTCTTCCACAGTGTTACATGCGCTTTTGTCGCTCACACCCTTAAATCGGACTGCGTCGAACCGAAAAGCTTCTTGCCCACAGCAGTATTTGCCGACCATGGCAATATGGAGCTCAAATGAAAGTAGAAACATTTCTATCCGCTTTCGGGACCAAATGTCTGGGGGCCCACTCCAATCCCCAAAACGCCCCCAAACACGACATCAATACTGACCATGCCAATATGGGGCTAAAATTAAAGGTATTTGAGAGTAGACTTATTTGCAGAGCATGGAAATATGAGACTCATATAAAAAGCATTTGAGAGCAGAGCACGAACTTTATACTTACTTTCAGGAACATGTGTTTTGGTGGCCACCCTACCCCCAAAACACCCTCTAGCAAATCTGACATATTTACCGATCGTGGCAAGATGGGGCTGAAATGAAAACTGAATTCAATATTAGCTATCGAAAAACGCTTTATTGTTTTTCAAAATATTCCCCGTTAAGACCTATACACCTTTGCATGCCTTTGAACCAATTGTCGAAGCACTTTTGCCACTCTGATTGAGGTATCTCGAAAACATGCATTCTGAACGCATCACCGCTTCTTCTGGCGTCGAAAAACGTTGACCTCTCATTTAATTTTTTTACGTACGGGAATAAAAAGAAGTCATTCGGTGCCAAGTCAGGACTATACGGCGGATGACTCATCAAATCGAAGTTTTGAGTGCTCAAAAATGCAGTTGTTTATGCCGATGTGTGATAGCTCGCATTGTCGTGGTGAAGAGTGATCCGTCTTCGGCGTCTGACCCCTCAGAATTGACTGTTCTGTGTTGTTCTAGTGTTACTATTGTGACATGTCTAGTTTTTCCGAAAAAAACAGGCGATCATTAGCTTGGAAGTGCTTCGTGCGCTAGCAACTTTTGTTGGATTTGGCTCATCTTGAAACACCCATACAGTCAACTGCTGTTTACTTTCAGGCTCATACGCGTAAATCCACGATTTATCACCTGTCACAAAGTCACAGACGTGTGTCGGAGCACCGCGATTGTATTTTTGGAGCATTATCAATAGCATGATAGGTCACATGACGAACTTGCAATATGAGTTGGCGCACAGCATCAATGGTTTTTGGAACAACAAGTGATTTTGGACGACCTTCACAAAATTCGTCTTAGAGTAAACTACGACTTGGGTTAATCTGGGCTTCTGGAGGGACCTACACACTCAAAATGGGCTCAAAAGGACACATAAACCGATCAGAGCTATTTGGGAGTAGAGTACAAATCTTCTATTAAATTTTAGAGCAAAAGGTCTGGGGCCGATCTGCTACCAAAACACCTTCAAAGCAGACATATTTATTGACTTTAATAATATTGGGCTCAAATGAAAAGTATTTGGGAGCAGTGTACGTATTTTATTAACGCTTTCTCAGTCAAGGCTCAAGGGGCCAAAGTTGTTCCTTAAACTGTAAAAGCAGGGGCACCGGAGCGGGCCCGGTTCAGCTAGTGAGATATATAAAAGATAGGGGCCATTCTCTAGAAACCCCTAAAATGGACATTGGGAAAAAATGCGACTCAAAAAAAAAGAGGTCACCGCAGAGGTTAGCAAGTCAGCTTAGGTTCGAATCCTGGCGAGAACATCGTAAAAAAAATTTCAGCGGTGGTTATCCGCTACTAATGGTGGCGACATTTGGGAGGTATTATACCATGTAAAAACTTCTCCCCAAAAAAGTGTCGACCTAAAAAAAAGAGGTCACCGTAGCACAGAGGTTAGCATGTCAGCTTAGGTTCGAATCCTGGCGCAAACATCATAAACAAATTTTCAGCAGTGGTTATCCCCTACTAATGCTGGCGTCATTTGGAGGTATTATGCCATGTAAAAACTTCTTCCCAATGAGGTGTCTCACTGCGGCACGCCGTTCGGATGCAGCTATGAAAAGGAAGTCCCTTATTATTGAGCTTAAATTTGAATCGGACAGCACTTATTGATATGTGAGAAGTTCGCCCTTGTTCCTTATTGAAATGTTCATGGGCAAATTTCCATTTGCAATAAAATATAATTCAGAGTAGAGTACGATTATGATTTTAAATTAGGGGGCAAGTATTAGATTAACCAACCACTCCCATAAAAACCCCAAACGAAGATATTGACCGATTAGAACCTTTTGGGATTTAAATAAAAGCTATTATGGAGATGAGTAGGACTTCAGTATTAAAACTTGGGGCTTAGTATCAGAGTACCGGTCCTAGACCCCTCTCCACCCAGAAACCTCCCAGGCTTTTGGTAACTTCTTCCAAAACAGCGAGAGTAGAGCCAAGCTGACCAAAGGAAAAGTTTACCTCTAACTTCACATTACTGCGCACACGCATTTACCTGTTTTTAAACTGTCTTATATTTTTTTTTCATATCAATAACTACGCATTACATTCATAACAATAGCCGCCGTATATTTTTTGCAGTATGGCTTTGCAAATATTTGCTTTGGCAGCAAAAAAAAACTGAATGGCTACTTGCTGTTGCAACTACATTTCACATTTGCCACATGGTGGCGGCTGTTTCTATGCCGCAGTGGAATATCAAGTTGAGGAACCGCAGAAAAAAAAAACAAAACAATTTGTGCAATCAAGTCTATGGGATAAAGCATTTTGCCATTTATGGCAACAGAAAGAGAGTTGTTTTTAGAAAGTGATTTTTTAATATGTGAGGCTGTGTTGCAATTTATCGCGCTAGTTTTTCTTTTCACAACATACAGACGTATCAAAATGGCTTAGGAACGAGGGAGCTCCATCAATTTAAGCAATTAAGAAAGAGTTGTGTATCCAAAGTGATCATTCATTTGTTTTTAGCTTAAAACTTAAGAAGGTTATATGAGTTCATTAGACGAGTTGTGAGACCATTGCAATATGGTATTCTATAGATTCTACTAAATATTACTAAAATTTTCCTTTTGAAATTTCAAATTTCCTTTTGAAGTTTTCAATTATTCGAAAACAACAAATATTCATTTTTGTCAAGGGAATGTTCCTGTACACATGCCATATTTGGCATATATTTCTGCTAAAATTCAAACACAGTGGGATAAACCGAAAACAAACTTTTAAAATATATGTCATTTGAGAATGGACAGAGATAACACCTTGAAATTTGAAAAGGTCAAAGCTCAGGTGTTATCGTGTGTGTGTCAAGTGCAAAATTTCAAGGCCCTAGGTGGTCTGGGCGCCTCTTGGCAAGCCCCAAAATTTGGTCACCTGGGCATTTCGAAAAATTGTTCGGGATGTCAAATCTTTATTTGTGCTACGATTTCAAAACGAAAAATTAAATTGAGAATTTAAAAAAAAAACGAATAGAGATATTTTTCTGAATTTTATTTCTATCCCACTGTGTGTCATTTGATATAATTTATGTGAAATGTAGTACTCGTCTATTGTTTGGCGTGTGTGTCTTAAGTCTTTTGTTTATACACCATTAAGTCAACTCCGCTATTTTTTATTTACAAGGGCTACGAAGGGCTTTCCTATATAAAACTGCAAGCCAACCTCGTCAGATCGCTAGGACTAATGGTTTTGATCGGTATAAGAGCATAGTTTGTGCATGTTTCAAATTCTTTTTTTTTTTGGCAAGTACTCTCTGCCAGTTGAAAGCTGGGTTTTCTTTAAATCTTTTTACCAAATCCGAATTAGCACCTATTGGCCAATATATTTCTACTTTATCTGAGAGCATTTTATTTAAAAAAAATGTATGCTCCGTTACGCTTATACTTTGATATAAAATCAGATCCTAAAACTTCTTGTTTCTTATCTATTAGAGTAGTTTGTATAATTCTTAAAAATTATACAACTATCCTCCGTTTAATAACCCGCTTTTTTCGTATAAATTTGAATTTTAATAGAATCTCATCATTACAAAGTGTGCTCTGCTAGCAGGCATTTTCAAACAACTTGCTAAAGTTGGTTGAGATTACTTTTGTTTACTTCACTTTCTTGTGCCTCTGATTGTTTAAAGGCGATCACGTTTTTAATTCGATGTTATCCAAATGCTTTAGTTTTGCTGTTTGGGTTTGCATGTTAAATTTCTCATAGAAATAAAACTGTGTTGTGTTTTTGCTTTAACCATTCCAGCAAAGTATCTCCAAAAGAGCATTGGTGATTTGTAAAGGTCACTTCCTTAAATGGCAAACAAATATGCCATGATTCCATAACGATTTCGATTTCATTTTCATTTGGAATAACTGGAATGTGATGGGAAACCGGATTGGCAGAGATCTGTTGAATTAATTTTAGTATTAAGAAGAACTTGATCAGTGTGACACTTTTTTTTAAACCTATATATTTGTTCCATCATATTCCACCTAATACTAAACATAATAGAATACTATTAAAGAAATATTTAAAAAATATTGACAGGAAACACTTAAAACTAGTCGTGGCTACATTTTGAAACGAAATCCCTTATCTTAAAAACCTAAAATCAATCTGAATATATTATATAAAATTATAAAAGAATGTTTACCAACTCAACCAGTGTTGTTCGTTTTTATTTTGTTGATTTTATAACTACAGTAGATCATATTTTAAATTCTTGTTTTGTCTTTGGAGAAAATTTCATAGAAATTTTGTCTTTAGAGAAAATTTCATAGAAATTTTGTCTTTAGAGAAAATTTCATAGAATTTTGTCTTTAGAGAAAATTTCATAGAAATTTTGTCTTTAGAGAAAATTTCATAGAAATTTTGTCTTTAGAGAAAATTTCATAGAAATTTTGTCTTTAGAGAAAATTTCATAGAAATTTTGTCTTTAGAGAAAATTTCATAGAAATTTTGTCTTTAGAGAAAATTTCATAGAAATTTTGTCTTTAGAGAAAATTTCATAGAAATTTTGTCTTTAGAGAAAATTTCATAGAAATTTTGTCTTTAGAGAAAATTTCATAGAAATTTTGTCTTTAGAGAAAATTTCATAGAAATTTTGTCTTTAGAGAAAATTTCATAGAAATTTTGTCTTTAGAGAAAATTTCATAGAAATTTTGTCTTTAGAGAAAATTTCATAGAAATTTTGTCTTTAGAGAAAATTTCATAGAAATTTTGTCTTTAGAGAATATTTCATAGAAATTTTGTCTTTAGAGAAAATTTTATTGAAATTTTGTCTTTAGAGAAAATTTCATAGAAATTTTGATTTTAGAGAAAATTTCATAGAAATTTTGTCTTTAGAGAAAATTTCATAGAAATTTTGTCTTTAGAGAAAATTTCATAGAAATTTTGTCTTTAGAGAAAATTTCATAGAAATTTTGTCTTTAGAGAAAATTTCATAGAAATTTTGTCTTTAGAGAAATTTCATAGAAATTTTGTCTTTAGAGAAAATTTCATAGAAATTTTGTCTTTAGAGAAAATTTCATAGAAATTTTGTCTTTAGAGAAAATTTCATAGAAATTTTGTCTTTAGAGAAAATTTCATAGAAATTTTGTCTTTAGAGAAAATTTCATAGAAATTTTGTCTTTAGAGAAAATTTCATAGAAATTTTGTCTTTAGAGAAAATTTCATAGAAATTTTGTCTTTAGAGAACATTTCATAGAAATTTTGTCTTTAGAGAACATTTCATAGAAATTTTGTCTTTAGAGAAAATTTCATAGAAATTTTGTCTTTAGAGAAAATTTCATAGAAATTTTGTCTTTAGAGAAAATTTCATAGAAATTTTGTCTTTAGAGAAAATTTCATAGAAATTTTGTCTTTAGAGAAAATTTCATAGAAATTTTGTCTTTAGAGAAAATTTCATAGAAATTTTGTCTTTAGAGAAAATTTCATAGAAATTTTGTCTTTAGAGAAAATTTCATAGAAATTTTGTCTTTAGAGAAAATTTCATAGAAATTTTGTCTTTAGAGAAAATTTCATAGAAATTTTGTCTTTAGAGAAAATTTCATAGAAATTTTGTCTTTAGAGAAAATTTCATAGAAATTTTGTCTTTAGAGAAAATTTTATTGAAATTTTGTCTTTAGAGAAAATTTCATAGAAATTTTGTTTTTAGAGAAAATTTCATAGAAATTTTGTCTTTAGAGAAAATTTCATAGAAATTTTGTCTTTAGAGAAAATTTCATAGAAATTTTGTCTTTAGAGAAAATTTCATAGAAATTTTGTCTTTAGAGAAAATTTCATAGAAATTTTGTCTTTAGAGAAAATTTCATAGAAATTTTGTCTTTAGAGAAAATTTCATAGAAATTTTGTCTTTAGAGAAAATTTCATAGAAATTTTGTCTTTAGAGAAAATTTCATAGAAATTTTTGTCTTTAGAGAAAATTTCATAGAAATTTTGTCTTTAGAGAAAATTTCATAGAAATTTTGTCTTTAGAGAAAATTTCATAGAAATTTTGTCTTTAGAGAAAATTTCATAGAAATTTTGTCTTTAGGGAAAATTTCATAGAAATTTTGTCTTTAGAGAAAATTTCATAGAAAATTTCATATTTTTTTTTTATATTTCTGGGTGTTGGAATTCTGTATTTTGTGAAAATTTCATAGAAATTTTGTCGCTGTAGGAAATTTGGTTGAAATTTTTGGCTGCAAGGTTGCTATGTATGCCGCATTCTTGCCCTGCAATATGCCAGCTCATACCTTGGGATCCTTGGAGGTTTTTGGTGGTGCTGAGTTGCAATTATGGCTATTTTTCGTTTGCGGGGGCTGTCAACGTTAGGGGAGACCATTTTTGTTCTTTTCTGCAGTTTCGCTAGGTGACACCACGAGGAGGTCAGCGTCCGAATCGTAGATGAGAAACTAGGATTGGCCTTGTCGTTGCTCAGTTAAAATCTCTTAAACCACAAGAGTTTGTTTGTTTGTGTGTCTGTATAGACTTAATACAGCTGCGTGAAATTTTCACATATTGTGGAGTTGGCCAAACTCTCACCCTTTCTGCAATTTTAAAATGCCCAATATCTCAGATCAAGTGTTTGGGACCTCCCCAGCTCAAATAAAAGAACTTTGAAGGTAGAGTGTGAATCTGATAGTAATATTGGGGACCAACAATCTGATGGGCATTCCCAAACTCCTCTCAACAGTAAACGTATGCCATTGGAAAAATTTGAAACTTACATGCAATGTATTTGTTTATATTGTAGTTTAGTTTATGATTTCAAAATTTGAGCAAAATTTCAGCTAAATCGAATAGAATTACGCCGTATAGGGGCTCAAGAAACATAATCGGGAGATCGGTTTATATGGTAGTTTATCAGGTTATGGACCGATTCATACCATATTTGGCACTTATCTTTAAGCTCTTAGAAAAAATCGTTGTACAAAATTTTAGCCAAATCGAATAATAAGAATAAGATTTCAAGAAGTATAATCGGGAGATCGGTTTATATGGGCGTTTTATCAGGCTATAAACCGATTTAGACCATACTTGGCATAGATGCTGGAAGTCATAATAAAACACTTCAAATTTAATTTCAGCCATATCGGATAATTGCGCCCTCTACAGGGTCAAAAAGTCAACATCCAGGATATGTTTATATGACAGCTATATCAAAACATGGACCGATATAGCCCATTTACATTTCCAATCGACCTACATTAATTGTGAAAAATTTCAAGCGCTTAGATTTATTAATTCGAAAGTTAGCGCGCTTTCGTCAGACAGATGGACAGTCGGACGGACATGGGTAAATCGACTTAGAATTTCAAAACGATCAAGAATATATAAACGTTATTGGGTCTCAGATCAATATTTCGATGTGTTATAAATGGAATGACGAAATTAGTATTCCACAAACCTCTGACGGAGAGTATAAGCAGTAAAGATAGGCAAAAGTCGGGAGGTGGCGACTTAATAATACCCTACCCCTACCCTATAGGTACAAATTGGAAGCTATATCTAATTCTGAACCAATTTTGATGGACCATGGCGGACGTTTTCAGATGGGTTATTAAGCTATCCATATCAAATTTCAAACACATATGTTCAAACTGTAATAACTACGGTTGGCAAATGACAACATTATAGCAAATTACCCAAAATCTGAGGTGCACATATATGGAGCTACATCTAAATCTGAACCGATTTTGTCCAAACTTCTTAGATATATGCATCGAGGAAAGCATTGTGCCAATTTTGAGGAAATTGGTCAATAACATGTGTGTACCAAATTTGAAGACGATCGGCAACATCGGACAATAAATGCGCCTTTTATGGGCCTAAGACCCTAAATCGAAGGTTCCTTCTATATGACAGCTATAACCAAATCTGGACCGATCTGGGCCAAATTGACGGAGGATGTCGAGGGGCCTAACACAACTCTCTGTCCCAAATTTCAGCAAAGTCGGATAATAAATGTGGCTTTTATGGGCCGAAGACCTTAAATCGGAGGATCGTTCTATATGGCAGCTATATCCAAATCTGAACCGATCTGGGCCAAATTGACGAATGATGTCGATGGGCCTTACACAACTCACTGTCCCAAATTTCAGCAAAATTGGATAATAAATGCGGCTTTTATTGGCCTAAGACCCTAAATCGACGGATCGGTCTATATGGAGGTTATATCAAGATATAGTCCGATATAGCCCATCTTCGAACTTAACCTGCTTATGTACAAAAAAAATAATCTGTGCAAAGTTTCAGTTCAATATCTATCTATTTTTGAAGACTGTAGCGTGATTTCAATAGACAGACAGACAGACGGACGGACAATGTCTAGACCGTCTTAGATTTATGCGCTGATCAAGAATATATATCCTTTATGGGGTCGGAAATGGATATTTCGATGTGTTGCAAACGGAATGACAAAATGAATATACCCCCATCCTTCGGTAATGGGTATAATTATACATATGAGAATGTTAGTGAGTTTAAAGGTGTTCAAATGAGACACACTGTAGCAGTGACTCGTGCCACTTCCATACATTAAGTAAATGGCTATGTCCTCCCTAACAAATGTCTGGAAAATTTTTTACCGCTCAGATCAATAAATCATAAGTTGTGGGCCAAGGACCTTATTTCTCAGATTTGACAATCGAAATGCTCGTGTATGGAAGGATTAATATTTCGATAAAATTGTTGGGGGTGAAATTTTGGGAAAAGTACCTAGGGGACTACACACCGCACAAAACCTTCTAAAACGACTTCTGGCTGGCTGGTACAAAATGGGGCTCAAATGTAAGCGTGTTGTGAGTATAGTAGAAATCTCAGAATAGTATTCGAGGGCCGTCCCACCCTCATAAACTTCCCAAACGAACTCCAGGGCAAGCTTTTAAGAGAAATAGCTACCTATGCCGGACAAATTATTTCTATAACTCCCGCAAGATATTTGAAACCCGACTAAAAGTAAAGCAAATCCAAGCAAGCATTCATTATGGTACTTGAATATTTTGCTCTTGGCTTTGCTTTTGATGTGTCTATTACATTTGAACCATTGCATTGGTGTTTTTTTTTTCATAAATCACCATTGCAAATGCCAAATTGTCCAATAACAATAGGTTATCTTGGATATGTAATTAAATCAAATAAACCATTGCTATGTTTTTTCGTGCTACAGATTTTTTCATGTACTAATTTGTTTTGCAAATTTTATTGCTTTTTATACGGAACACATATTTCAATTTGCGGATGTTAAATCTATTAAATCTAAGATCAATGGATGTTTTTAAAATGAATCATTGAGCTGAAGCACTAGAGCTAAAAGTTCTTCTATTTCAAATGTTTTTTTTTTTGCATTCATGTTTCTTAGTATATTTTTTGTTTTACTATTGAACAAACACAAGTGAAAAAGTGTAATTGATTGCAGTTTCAATTTGACGCTTCTTTCTGTCACTGTTGGTAGCTCGCCTTACTTTTAAAGTTCACCAATGTTGTTCAAACTGGCCTTTTTTTCTTGTTTGCTCAATGACAGCCATGATGGCAAGATGCCTTTGGGCTAAAACCACTTGGCACCAACACTGCTCAACGTTTTTGTTTTTAGACCTGTATGATAAACATATGTTAAATAAACACCTGAGTTGGCTACATTTGACTCGTGGCTCTTTTGAAAACAAACCGCCAGCATTTGAATTTTTCATTTTTTTTTTCTGTGTTTTCAGTGTAATTCATATTTTATAGGGGAATATATGCATGTTATTAAGACTATGTGTTATTTACCCCCATGTTTTTTGACATTGTCAAGATGACATTTATGAACCTCCCCAAACGAATAAAAAACGTAAAACCCCAACATTTAAATTTTGTATTCAATAGAGGCAGAAGCTTTTTACGAAAATATGCAGCTACCTTTTGACAAAACACCAAACTGAACATTTTTTTTTTCAAATGTCTATATTTTGCGCCCTCCAGAAATATCACCTCGTTATGCAAAAAAAAAGATAACTGCTATGCAAATTTAATCGTCCTCTTAAGCGAATTATGTCAAGATAAAATATAAACAAACTATTATACGCCTACGCTGTATTGCGAATATTTGTATAACGTTTTGATGGTGTCAAAATTAAATCATTGAAATTTTGTTAAATTGTCTTTTTCTCTTGTTATCGATTTGACGCATAAGGCTTTTCGAAAGTTACCATTTTTAAAGAAAAAGATTTATTTTATAAAAAAAAAATGCCAAGTTGTTTTGCTTTGAAATTAATTAGTTTCAAATTAGTGTGTCAAGTAGTAGCAAAGAAAAACAAAAGACTTAAGACACAAACTTTAATGGGTAAACAATTTTCGATGAAATATTTCTAAATATGGAACTTAAAAATACTATTGCAAATATAAAAATAAATAATATATGAAGCATATCGGCAAAAACAAAAAGTGCTAAAGTAAACAAAAATTAAAAAAAATGTTTGAAGTGCCGAAACAGGTATTAAAGTGTTTAGTTTTTCTAGAGAGGTGCAAATATTGCTTTACTTCTTCTAATTATATGATATTTTGTACATCAACTATGGGGGGGCCAAATATGAAATATGATTGCTGTATACAGACAGGTTCTCCAAAATAATCCTTGAAGCAACTTGACAATATTGGAAGATGGCATTGTTTGGAAAAGCCATGGACGAAACCTAAGTTGTGTGGCGCTGCACTGTCGTTGCATTCACAGTGTGTTTCTTTTTTTTATACCCACCACCGAAGTATGAAGCAACACATCGAAATATCCGACCCTATAAAGTAAAAATGATCAGCGTAAAAATCTAAGACGATCTAGCCATGTCCGTCCGTCTGTCCGTCTGTCTGTTGAAATCACGCTACAGTCTTTAAAAAGAGAGATATTGAGCTGAAACTTTGAAGAAATCTTTTTTTTTTTGTCCATAAGCAGGTTAAATTCGAAGATGGGCAATATCGAACTATATCTTGATATAGCCCCCCTATAGACCGATCAGCCGATTTAGGGTCTTAGGCCAAAAAAATCCACATTTATTATCCGGTTTTGCTAAAATTTGGGACATTGAGTTAAGTTAAGCCCCTCGACATACTTCTGCAAAATGGCCCAGATCAGTCCAGATTTGGATATAGCTGCCATATAGACCGATCCGCTGATTTAGGGTATTAGGCCCAAAAAAGCCACATTTTTTATCGGATTTTGTTGAAATTTGGGACAGTGAGTTGTGTTAAGCCACTCGACGCCTTCTTCAATTTGACTCAGATCGGTTTAGATTTGAATATAGCTGCCATATAGACCGATCTCTCGATTTAAGGCTTTGGGCCCATAAAAGGCGTATTTATTGTCCGATGTCGTCGAAATTTATGACAGCGAGTTAAGTTAAGGTCCTCGATATACTTCTGCAAAATGGCACAGTTCGGTCCAGATTTGGATTTAGCTGCTATATAAACCGATCTCTCGATATAATGTTTTGGGCCCATAAAAGGCGCATTTATTGTCCGATGTCGCCAAAATTTGGGTCAGTGAGTTAAGGTAAGCTCCTCGACATATTTCTGCAATTTGGCCTAGATCGACCAAGATTTGCATATAGCTGCCATATAGACCGATCTCTCGATTTAAGGTTTTGGGCCCATAAAAGGCGTATTTATTGTCCGATGTAGCCGAAATTTGGGACAATGATTTGTGTTAGGCCCTTCGACATCCTTCTTCAATTAGGCTCAGATCGGTCCAGATTTGAATATAGCTGTCATATAGACCGATCTCTCGATTTAAGGTTTTGGGCCCATAAAAGGCGCATTTATTGTCCGATGTCGCCGAAATTTGGAACAGTGATTTGTGTTAGCCCCTTCCACATTCTTTTTCAATTTGGCTCAAATCGGTCCAGATTTGAATATAGCTGTCATATAGACCGATCTCTCGATTGAAGGTTAAGGGTCCATAAAAGGCGCATTTATTGTCCGATTTCGCCGAAATTTGGAACAGTGAGTTGTGTTAGGCTCTTCGAAATTTTTCTGCAACTTGTCCCAAATCGGTCCAAATTTGGATATAGCTGCCATATAGACCGATATCTCTATTGTTCGAGTCTTGGCTCCATTAAAAGCGGCATTTATAATCCGATTTCACTGAAATTTGACACAGTGTCTTACGTTAGGCTTTTCGACATCTGTGTCGTATATGGTTCAGATCGGTTTATTTTTAGATATAGCTACTAAAAAGACCAATTTTTATACCCTCCACCATAGGATAGGGGGTATACTATTGTAATTTCGTCATTCTGTTTGTAAATACTCGAAATATTCGTCTGAGACGCCATAAAGTATATATATTCTTGATCGTTGTGAAATTCTATGTCGATCTAGGCATGTCGGTCCGTCCATCTGTCTGTCGAAAGGACGCTAACTTCCGAAAGAGTATAGCTAGCCGCTTGAAATTTTGCACAAATACTTCTTATTAGTGTAGGTCGGTTGGTATTGTAAATGAGCCATATCGGTCCATGTTTTGATATAGCTGCCATATAAACCGATCTTGGGTCTTGACTTCTTGAGCCTCTAGAGGGCGCAATTCTTATCCGATTGGGATGAAATTTCACACGACGTGTTTTATTATGATATCCAACAACTGTGCCAAGTATGGTTCAAATCGATCCATAACCTGATATAGCTGCCATATAACCCGATCTTGGGTCTTGACTTCTTCAGCCTCTAGAGTGCGCAATTCTTATCCGATTTGAATGAATTTTTGCACGAAGCATTTCGTTATGATATCCAACAACTGTGCCAAGTATGGTTCAAATCGGTTCAAAACCTGATATAGCTGTCATATAAACAGATCTGGGGACTTGACTTCTTGAGCATCTAGAGGGCGCAATTCCTATCCGATTTGGCTGAAATTTTGCAAGACGTTTTTTTATTCTTACTTTCAACAACTATGTCAAATAAGGTTCAAATCGGTTCATAACCTGATATAGCTGCCATATAAACCGATCTGGGATCTTGACTTCTTGAGCCTCTAGAGGGCACAATTCTTATCCGATTGGAATGAAATTTTGTACGACGTATTCTCTCATGATCATCAACATACGTGTTTATTATGGTCTGAATCGGTCTATAGCCTGATACAGCTCCCATATAAATCGATCTCTCTATTTTACATCTTGAGCCCCCAAAGGGCACAATTCTTATTCGAATTGGCTGACATTTTACACAGGTCTCCAACATATAATTTAATTGTGGTCCAAACCGGACCACATCTTGATATCGCTCTAATAGCAGAGCAAATCTTTTCTTATATCCTTTTTTTGCCTCAGAAGAGATGCCGGGAAAAGAACTCCACAAATGCGATCCATGGTGGAGGGTATATAAGATTCGGCCCGGCCAAACTTAGCACGCTTTTTTTTTATTAGCTTGTTTGTTATACACTATTGAACAATGACTTGTACTTATTAGTATTTGGTCCAAATCGGAACATATTTCGATATAGCTGCTATGGGTCATAAGGTATTTCTCACCGGAATCACCGGATTTTGACGAAAGTTGTTTTACATATATACCCGTGGTCGTGGGTATCGAAAGTTCGGCGCGGCCGAACTTAACACCTTTTTACTTGTTCACCTTGAAACCAGTATTCAAACTAAGCTAAATTTTTAGACCTTTACATCCCATAAACGATCTTGACATGATTAACATTTTGGAGGAAGCCCTTTTTATGGATACATACTAATGTGCAACCACAACAACTACTATTGGCAATCGCAAGTAGTAAAATGTTATGTTATAAAATCTATAAAATTTAAATATATAAAATTTTTTTCCAACTTAAAACAAAAACGCATTACTTTATAACGACTTCCTCCATATTTGTGTTGAAAAATAAAAACCATAAACAATTGTGTCTTTTATGCTTATAACGAACAAACGTCCGTCCATGCGTAGACCGCAAACCTGTCATGTACCCACCATGGCCGGTAAAGTTTAATGCACTTTGATTACTTGTTTGTATTTTTAGTATGCAAAATGCGTGAATTTCAACATGTTCAAATTTTTTTCATTCCTTTTCTATAGTTTTTGGAATTTTATTTGGTCTTTGAGGGGCAAAACAAAAATATCGAATATAAACAAAAATTTTTCACTTAACCTCGCACATACACTTGTCACTTACGTGATTTTGGATTTTTTTTTCTTTCATTGTGGTAGTTATTATTGCGGTGAAGTGTGTCTTGCGACACAAGTAATTATTCTATTATTCATGTTTAACAAGGTGTGTGTAATTGATTTTTTTTTATGTTTTGAACAGTTCGAGTGGTGATGGTTGCGATGTGCTATGGTTATTGCATTCTTTTCGAGTTAGACACTTATGACACTTGGTTATCATGAACGTTATCCCTATATGGATATGCACTCGTCTATAAATTTTTTTGAATGATTGATATTTGAGGTGATGTTTGTTTTTGAGAAAAAAAACAACAAAAGTTCATTCACTTTCCTTATAAAAGATATGTGACTTCGTTTTGCAAAGGTCTTGTAAGCGATAAATTTTCCAAAATAGATGATGCTTGACAATGGCTTTCAAGGACAAGCGTAGGATTTCTCTTAAAATGATTTATACATTGTCATTTGTTGGATGCTGCAGGTTAGGTCACTTGAAGAATTTCAAGTTGTTGGATCGGTAAAGTTGGCCTGTAATGGCTGTTATTTATATCGTATGTTAGTTCTTCATTTAAAGTGAAGCCGTTAAAAAATATAAATGAAAATCGGGCATATACATCGGGCGTAGTATAAGCTTATCCAAATGTGAATCATGAACATGTGTAGTGAGAGGCATAAGGGGTCTTATGTGCTTAAAAAGGTGAAGAAGCGGGTAAAATGAATGAATGAAATGACTTCAAAAATTCGGGTGGTTCAAAAGTTTTGTCTCTAAACCCGAAAACTGCCCGAAAAAAGCTTATCCAAAAGTGAATCATGAACATGTGCAGTGGGAGCCATAAGGGGTCTTATGTGCTTAAAATGATGAAGAAGCGGGTAAAATGAATGAATGAAATGACTTCAAAAATTCGGGTGGTTCAAAAGTTTTGTCTCTAAACCCGAAAAATGTTATTCTGTCACAGATTAAAGTTTCGCATGAGCAGAACATACAAAATAAATAGTAGTAGTTGTTGAAATTTAATTGAATGGACTCTTATGGGGCATTAAAATCACAAAATTCAAAAAATAATTTAACAAAAATCATGGAAAAATTTTATGGACAGGAAATTAAACTCCATACCTTTGGAAAGGGCCATGAAAACAGCTCTTGCCCTATACTCCTACATGATGAACACTGCCAGAAAGTGAAAGGTTTAAATCGGCTGTAATTTACTGACGGTATATTGTAGTTGTCAGACCTATAGTGCTATATGGGGTTGTGGTCTGGTAGACGACTTCTCAAAAATCGACCCTATTTATTTTTTTAGGTGACAGAAAGCTAGTTCCACTAGCCAAAATTAGAATAGATTTCTAAAGCCTACATATTATAAGTTTTTTCCAATTTTAATATGGGGTTGGGGGTATACTCGCTTCCTGATTCCGTTTGTAACACATCGTAATATTGGGCTAAGACCCCATAAAGGACTTGACAACTGTTTTTTTTTTTAATATAACCAAACCATTTGAGATATTTCAAAAATTTTATTATCGGCTTTATGTACAATCACAACACTTATAAATGGAAGTCGACTTGGTACATATGACCACCATGGACTGGTTTGCATCTATCAATACGTTGGACCCAATTTTCAATGACTCGACCACACATTTCAGCAGAAACAGACGCTATATCCCATTCTATGTTGGCCTGAGCTCTTTCAACGTCGTCGGCTTGTTGCCATAGACCAATGACTTGACGTAGCCCTAAAGAAAATAGTCTGGGGGCGTCAAATCGCACAAACGAGGTTGCCTATCGACTGGGTCATTTCTTGAGATAAATCGCTCATCAAACTTGCAAATTCAAATCTGACCTTGAACATTTCATTAGGGACCAGGGAAAAATCAGTGCTGGCGGATTCAAGTTTAATCTCAATAATAAGTGGCCCTATTTTTTATAGCCGAGTGCGAACGGCTACAGTGCGACATCTCATTGGGGAGAAGTTTTTGACAGGCTGTCATACTTGCAAATGCAAATCTACCCTTGTACATTCCATTAAGGAACAGGGAAAAAATCAGTGCTGTCAAGTTTAATCTCAATGATAAGTGGCCTTATTTTTTATAGCCGAGTCCGAACGGCGACAGTGCGCTGCGTCATTGGGGAGAAGTTTTTATCACACTGCCATACCATTTTTTCAAATCGTATGAATCCTCACAAATTGCGCCTGCATTAGGAGGGAAGAAATTTCGTTCTGATGTTCTTACCAGAATTCCAACCCAGGCATTCAGCGTCATAGTAGGCGGACGTGCTAACCTCTGTTCTACGATGGCCTCCATCAAAATTACTCTTCAATAAATCAATTGTAGCTTGTGCTGTGTGGCATCTGGCACCGTGCTGGCCAGGTCTTTCGTCCAGGTCTTCTTCCAAAAATAATCAGTGGGCATGGTGAGGTAGCGTTGTCTATTTACGGCAACATAGCGGTTGACAACGTCGACGAAGAAGTGTGCCCAATGACGTCGCCAGCATGCAAATAATCACAAATTGAATTCAAAGTTGTCAAGTCCCTATTGGAAAACCATTTGTATATATTCTTAATAGCCCTGACATTCTAAATCCATCTAGCCAAGTCCATCCGTCTGTCTGTCTGTCAAAAAGCATGCAAACTTTCAAAGAAGTAAAGCTAGGCGCTTGAAATTTTGCACAAATACTTCCTTTTTTATGTAGGTCGGTTGGGATTGTAAAGGAGCCATATGGGTCCATATTTTGATATAGTTAACAAATAAACCGATCCCCCGATCCTGAGCTTCCGATTTGTCTAACCGATGCGCCAATTATGGTTTAAATCGGTTTAAAACCAGATGTAGCCTCCCATATAAACACAATTCTAACCGATTTCGCTAAAATTTTGTACTATGACGTTTTCTATGACGTTCAACAGATGTGCCAATTGTAGTTCACATCGGTTCAAAACCAGATACAGTTCCCATATAAACCTATGTCTCCCTTCATGAGCCTCCAAAAGGGGTGAATCTTATTAGATTTGTCTGAAATTTTCCACAATGACTTTCTATGACCTTCAACATACTCGCCAAATATGGTCTGAATCGGTCTGAGACCAGATATAGCTCCCAAATAAACCAATATCCCATTATAATTCTTGAGGCCCTATAAAGCCCAATTGTTATCTGATTTGGCTAAAAGTTTGCACAATGACCTCCTAAGAACTCAAATATACGTGATCAGAATTGTCTGGATGCGTCTAAAACCTGATACAGCTGCAATAGCATAGCAATTCGTACCCATTATCCTTTGTTTGGCTATAAAGAGATACCGGGAAAAGAACTTCACAAATGGGATCCATGGTGGAGGGTATTTTTGCTTGCTTTATTTCTAAACTGGTGTCATTCGTTTCATGCACGGCTGTGCCGAGTTAGATAAAATTACCCACTTTCCCAAAGTCAAAGTTCCCAACATTCACCATATCACGGGCGTACGGGCGGGATAGAATCAAAAAAAAAAAAATTGTAAAATATATGCCACTTGAAAACGGATCGAGAAAACTTGAAATTTTAAATTATAGGAGTTGAGGTGCAAAATTTCAAGGCCCTGGGTGGTCCGGGCTCCTATTTTTTTGTAATAATATTGGGTTGCCCAAAAAGTAATTGCGGATTTTTTTAAAATAAAGTAGATGCATTTTTAATAAAACTTAGAATGAACTTTAATCAAATATACTTTTTTACACTTTTTTTCTAAAGCAAGCTAAAAGTAACAGCTGATAACTGACAGAAGAAAGAATGCAATTACAGAGTCACAAGCTGTGAAAAAATTTGTCAACGCCGACTAATGAAAAATCCGCAATTACTTTTTGAGCAACCCAATATTTGAACACTATTTGAAAAGAAAGAATGCAATTACAGAGTCACAAGCTGTGAAAAAATTTGTCAACGCCGACTATATGAAAAATCCGCAATTACTTTTTGGGCAACCCAATATTTTAACACTATTTGAAAATCGGACCACAAATGGAGATTTGGCAGCCCGAACGATTCTTCGCACGAAGCGCCCGGACCACCTAGGGCCTTGAAATTTTACAGATGATCTCGATAACACCTCAGTTCTAACCATTTCAAATAGTTTTATAATTTTTTTTTTTTCGATTATGTTCTACTGTGGGCCGAGAGTTAATACCATTCACTCTTTTTCTTAACACCATTTGCTGCCAGTCCCACTTTCACTGACTCTAAGCCGACTTATCCTTCTCGGGTCTTTTCCAGGATTTTTCGCAGTTGTTGTAGACACGTTGGCATGTGGAGATAGCGATCCTCGTCCAGCTCCGATCGCCGCGTTATGTCCATTGGTTATTTATAGGCGCCAATAACTCTTGCCTTGTCATATCACAGGCACTCAATATTTTAGCAAGATCCGTTGCCACCCGGCGTCCCACTGAGACTCTTCTCTCAATTCACGCAGATTATCCGCGACTGCAATTGGAGATTCTCCGATAACTCTCAGCTGAGCCTTTCTTGATGACGATGAACTCCACACAAATCGGAGCTCAGAGTTCAAACCTGTGTGGTGATCATAATCATCCTCTGCCAGGTTTTACGCATTGTTAATATCTGGTTAGTGGTGGATTTACCAGATCTAAAGCCACATCGATAGGCACCATTTGTCTCAATAACTTTAGATTTTAAACTCTCACACAGCTTGCTCAAAAGAACTATCTTTTTGAGGTTCCAATCATCGGGTATGGGTTCTTCTAGCCAGATCAGCGAGTCGCCTTTGGTCTTAAAAAGTTCACCTGATAACGCATGGGCTTCTGCTGCCTTGAAGTTTTTCAACCAGGTTACTGCTAATAAGACCTCATTCCGACTAGACGGTGACGCTGCACCATCATCAGGGATTGATTCTGTGGTATTCTTGTCGCCGCCATTATCGAATACCAATTGCTAGGAAAAATTTTCTTTCCACAAACAAATTATCTGTATCTATTATCAGATTTTCTTATTTGCCTCTGTTGAAGCGTGTACTTGTATCAATGCCATCAGATTGATGTTTATTTCTTTAGAAAAATTTCTGGATCTCATTCTGAATCCTCACGTCTTCTCGTTTCTCTTTTGTCCTTTTCTCCCGATACTTCTCCTTCGCCTGTTGCGTTGCGACAGACTGCAGGTTGCTTTGTATGCCTCATTCTTGGCTTCTATAAAATTTCGACTCTTTTGGACTTACCCTGAGTTTACTGGTGGAGGCTTTTGGAGGGCAAATAAGGATTTCCCGGAATTTGCAATGTAGAGAACAAAAAACAACGTTCATCAGTGGCACATTATAGGCATGTTTTAAGAAACTACCAGAACTTTTGTACGGACCTCTTTCTTGATCTTCTCTGGAAAGAGTTCTCCATTATAGATGCATATTCTCAAATCATGGTCTTAATGCGTTTGAGGGTGTCGTCAACATTAGGGGAGTCCATTTTTCTATTTTTAATTTTTTCAAATTATTCGGTATTTTCTACAAGTGTGGGTGACAGGCTCAGATTTCGCGGCTCACTATTTTTAATTGGTGTTAAAAGCTGGGAAGTTTTGGATTCATAGCTAAGATGAGGAAAGAACTGAGATTGTAAATTCCATCAAAAATCTAAATTTCACAATGAAAACTTTAAATTGACTGTATCTCCTAAACTATGCGTCGTAGAGAAAAATGGGCCTTATTTTGTGACTTCTTTCAAAAATTAAAAAACTGAGCACAAATCCATCAAAATGGGTGTTAAAAGCTGGGAAGTTTTTGATTCATAGCTAAGATGAGAAAGGAACTAAGATTGGAAATTCCATCAAAAATCTAAATTTCACAATGAAAACTTTAAATTGACTGTTTTTCAAACTATGCGTCGTAGAGGGAAATGGGCCTTATTTAGTGACTGCTTTCAAAAATTAAAAAATTTACCACAAATCCATCAATAATCGAAATTTAACCATGAGGACTTAAAATTGGCTTTATCTCCTAAACAATGCATCCTAGAGGAGAATTGGCCTTAATTCGGGCCACCCTCCAAAAATTAAAATGGTTAAAGCCACTCAGTGGCAGGCAGTGAAGGCCAGAGGACTGCTGTCAATAAACTTGGTTAACCCGAAATCTTTCGGGTCGACGCAGACCGAGTTAAGGGCGTGGGCTACGAACGCGTCATGTAACGCTGTGTGATACGAAACGGTCGGTAGGACGGCGAAAATACTATGGGGAGATCCGCATCGTGAGAAGACTAGGCAATTACTGAAAGGAAGTGAGAAGGAGGTCAGTATAGCTTTCGGTATCATAACATGACACATAGGACTGCCAAATCGGTGCGGCATGTGATTTCATATGTAGGCCATGTGGGGAAGATGATGAGACGTTGGAGCATTTCCTATGCCTGAATTTCGCGGCCAACAGATATCGGCACTTAGATGAGGACACACTACTAGACATAAACCAACTTAGGGGCGTGGTATGGAAAACAATTAAGGATTTTGTAAGTAGCACGGAATTCCTAACCTAGATTTTCTTTTTCGAGGTTAATTTTTTTTTGTGTGTTTAAAGCGCACAACAAGCCAATTATTGGCTTAGGAGTGTGTCTCTTTTCAACCTAATATAATCTAGCCTATGCTACTCGGAGTCGTATCTTTTCTACCCCTACGTCATCACTAAAGCTATGCTATTTTATAAAAATCTCTAAAGTTTTTGGCTAAGAGGGCACATTTAGTTCGACATGAGCCAATAGATTTCTACGCTTCAACATGAATTGTTTTTTCGACCATGATTAATTACTTTTCTGCTATGTACAATTAATTTATGGGATTAAAATCAAGTTTATAGATATTTTTTTTTGGCTTTGTTATTGGCAAAAGACATACGAAAAAATCTTTAATTGCCAAAGAAGATTGCCCACAATAAATTAGTCATTAAAAACGAAATCTCAAAAATGAACGACGAAGCAATGGTAGCCTGCTTCATTGAAGGTTGCAAACTGGCATTGTTAGTCTTAAAAAAAAAAAACTGTATCGATTATCATTAGCCATTTTAATACATTTTAGTTCCGATTAGAATTTAATGATTGCAAATATTAATGATTGTTTATGGCTAAGAAAAATTGTTTTGAACTTTCATTAATTTTTTGATTATATAAATTGTTTTATGAGCAATTCCTAACCAAATTGATGTCATAATATTTTTGGTATTTGTAGATTTGTTTTCTATGTTACCGCACATCATCAAATCTTTTGTTCATTTTGTTTTTATAATGTGCTTTATGCATTTTTAATTGCCCTTTTTCCTAACATTTGGCAACCAGTCGTGACAAAATGTCTTTGAATTTAGGTTTTATTTTGATGTGTAAGAAAAAGCCGCCATTAGTATTTCCTATATGCAAATGTTGCATTGCATTTGGAAAATGTGGGGTAATGTAAGAGGCAATTTATAAAAATGTGTAAGTGGTGAATGGCAAACGCTTAAAGGAGTTACAAAAAAATCGCACATTTCACTTAATCACGCTTTTAACGTTTACCTCTCACTTAAAACAAAAGACTTAAGACACATACATCTTGGCAATTATGTTGCTTAATGGAATCTCTATGGGAATTCAAAAATGATTTGTTAGCCTCATTAATTAGTCCAACATTATGAAAATGTTGGCGATTAAAATCGAATAATCGAAGGAATAAGTTTGAAAAACATGAAGTATTAAATAAAATAAATTATTGGGTTGCCCAAAAAGTAATTGCGGATTTTTCATATAGTCGGCGTTGACAAATTTGTTCACAGCTTGTGACTCTGTAATTGCATTCTTTCTTCTGTCAGTTATCAGCTGTTACTTTTAGCTTGCTTTAGAAAAAAAGTGTAAAAAAAGAATATTTGATTAAAGTTCATTCTAAGTTTTATTAAAAATGCATTTACTTTCTTTTAAAAAATCCGCAATTACTTTTTGGGCAACCCAATACTAATGTTAAAAATTTGGAATTTTATTTTAAATGTTTCTTGATTAAAATTTTTGCTATCATTTCATTACCTTTCATCACTATTGCGTGTGTAGTCAACCCTTTGTAAATTGGATGAGCATTCCATTAAGGTACAGGGGCAAACTTCTCACAACTCAATCAGTGCTGTCCGATTCAAGTTTAATCTCAATGTTAAGGGACTTCCTTTTTATAGCCGAATCTGAATGGCGTGCCGCAGTGCCACTCCTTTTTGGGGAGAAGTTTTAAATGGCATAGTACCTTACAAATATCGCCAGCATTAGGAGAGGACAACCACGACTGAAAATAGTTTTTTTCAGTTTCAGTTCAGTTCTCGCCAGGATTCAAACCCGGTCGTTCAGCGTCATAGGCGAGCATCGTAGCCTCTGCGCTACACTGGCCTCCATCTTAACCATTCCACCACTTATTTTATACCCTCTACTATAGGATGGGGGTATACTAATTTCTTCATTCCATTTGTAATACATCGAAATATTGACTTGAGACCCCACAAAGTCTTGACATTCAAATTCGATGAAGCCCTAAATAAAACTACACCCGAAGAAAAGCTAATACCAAACATGCCCATTTCAGTACCATACGGTATTGATAGTAAAGCAACACCGTATGGTGCAAAAACAATACCAGATGGTATGGCTGAAACATAAAAGGATTAGTACCGTTTGGTGCTAGCTGTAGTCCCGGACTGGTATTGGTTTTAATACCAATCCGTTATTGGTTTTAGCACCAGACCGTTATTGGTTTTGGTACCAAACCTTTATTGATTATTACACCCCTTCTGAACCAAAAAAAAACCATTAAAAATAATTTTAAGCTAATTTTATTGCGATTATTTATTTTAATATTTACAAAAAGTAATGTTACACCGTGACCAACCTCAATTCTTTGTATTCAGCAATTGATTCCATATTCTTCGATTCCCAGAAGTGGTTTTCATTCGAATATACCAACACAGCATCGTTTTCAACACAAGAGACTATCATGTTTTTGATGTAGAATGCCCTTAGAATTTGTACTATTGGTTGCCCAAAAAGTAATTGCGGATTTTTCATATAGTCGGCGTTGACAAATTTTTTCACAGCTTGTGACTCTGTAATTGCATTCTTTCTTCTGTCAGTTATCAGCTGTTACTTTTAGCTTGCTTTAGAAAAAAAGTGTAAAAAAGTATATTTGATTAAAGTTTATTCTAAGTTTTATTTAAAGTGCATTTACTTTCTTTTAAAAAATCCGCAATTACTTTTTGGGCAACCCAATATTTCCATTTTCACCACTTTCGAGTATTTGAACAGCTATTTACGCACTCAAATTCTATTAAAACATTTTATTTATTTACAAATATTTTAATAATTACGTCAATATTGTATGTACAAAGCTCAACAATACTTACAAATCTTTGCCAATGACGCGAACAAAATAATATCAGGCGGTATTAAAAAAGTACCCTCATTTTTCTATCAGTTTAGATGCTTGAAATTATGCTTGAATACTTCCTATTAGTGTATGTCGGTTCGGATTGTAAATGGGCTCCACCGGTCCATATTTTGATATAGCTGCCATATAAACCGATCCTGGAACTTGATTTTTTGAGCCTCTACAGGGAGCAATTCTTATCCGATTAGTCCGAAATTTAGGCATCAGGTGTTTTGTTATGACTTCCAAGAATTGTGCCAAGTATGGTCCAAATCGGTTCATAACCTGACATAGCTTCCTTATAAACCGATCTCCTGATAATACTTTTTGAGCCTCAAGAGGGCTCAATTTATATCCGATTTGTCTGAAATTTCGTACAACGACTTCTTCTATGACTTCGCCAAATATGGTCTGAATCAGTTCATAACCTGATATAGCTCCCATATAAACAGATCTTCCGATTGTACTTCTTGAGTCACTATAGGGCGCAATTCTTATCCGATTTGGCTGAAATATTACACAATCACTTCTTCTGTGGTCTCTAATAGCCAAACCAAATATGGCTCTAATATGTCCATAACTTGGTATAGCTCTAATGGCATAGCAATGCTTATCCATTATCTTTTGTTTGCCTATAGAGAGATATCGGATAAAAAACTTGACAAATGCGATCCATGGATGTGGGTATATAAGATTCGGACATCCCAAACTTAGCAAGCCTTTGCTAGTTTTACAAGAATCTCCGCCTGATACCCACTGCAGCGATCGGATAACCTCGATATGTTCTGTCTCAGTTCTTCAGAGGACACCCCAAAGCCCACATAGTCCTCTAATCTGATACCATCTTAATAACTATCTATTGACAAGAATATTTTGGCTCCAATCAGCTCAATCAGGTACAATGGTACACAGAAAAAAATTAAAATCGAATTCAATTTCAAATTTTTCAATTCTTTATTTTTTCAAAAACTTATTGAATTTTTTTCTAAAATATTCATTCTAAAATCTCTGACACCAAGTTTCGAGGTGTCTTCCACAACTTGATCTTTCCATCGGGCTTGTGGTCTTCCGGGTTTGCGTGTACCACCGTGTTTGCCTTCAAAAGACTTCTTTGCTGGAGCTTCTTCATCCATTCTGACAACATGACCTAGCCAACGCAGCCGTTGTATTTTGATGGGTGTAACTATGCTATCGTCGTCATACAGCTCATACAACTCGTGCTTCATACGTCGCTTATATTCTCCGTTAACGCAAACTGGTCCATATATTTTACGAAGAATCTTTCTCTCAAATACTCCAAGCACTGCCTCATCTGCTTTCACAAGTACCCATGCTTCAGAACCATATAACAGCACGGGTAGCATCAGTGTCTTGTATAGTGTCGAGAGATGGCCTTGTTTCTAAACTGCTTACTTAGTCTAAAGTAGCATCTGTTTGCCAATATTATTCTTCGCTTAATCTCAAAACTGGTGTCATTCGTTTCGGTTAATGCGGTGCCGAGGTAGATAAAGTTACTGACTGTCTCAAAGTTTTGGTTCCCAACTTTCTCCATTTTCTTTATCTGCTCGGTTGTGCAAGGCTTTTTGGGAGTTGAAACCATCCATTTCGTCGTATATCCATTTACTGTCAGACCCATTTTTACTGACTCTCTTTCGATTCTTTCAAAGGCTGCAGTTACTACTTCCGGTGACCGACCTATGATATCGATGTCGTCGGCATAAGCGAGTAGCATGTGTTCTCTTGTGATTAGTGTGATTAAATTGGTTTGTAAAAAAAAATGGATCTCCAAAAAATGGGAAAACTATTTCGGCAAAGCTTTAAAATCTTTCATATTCCTAATTTAAACTTAAACATTTTAAATAGCAGAACTGATTAAATTAAACTAAAAAAGGTTAAATATGTTATTTAGTGCAATCAATCGTTTTTCGAAATTTTCTTTCTAAATAATCCTCTAAACATTAAAAAACAAAAGACTTAAGAAACGAACTTTGATCAACATTTTTATAATAATGGGGTCGCCATGGTACCACTTTTCATGAGGTTCTTCAACAGAAGCAATCATGCCCAAAAACGGATGAATTTCTTCGAAAGGTATACATTATTCACTCTAAGATTACGTTAAGTTTTATTCAACTTATGTTTAATATAAAAAAATATGCTTCTTTAAAAGGCTACCTTCACCTCAAACCAAAAGACTTAAGAAACGAACTTGTATAAAAGTTTTTTTACATATATTTATTTATTTGTTCAAGAAGTTTAATTCCGTAGTAAATATAAGAAAAGCATTGGCAACCAAGGACTATCTATTCTTGTTGGCTTTGCTATTCACATGATTACCATCGCCAAATAGATGGCGCTGAATTTGTTGTAGGTGATGCTAGCTGTTGATTTCCATCACCCTGTCATCTTTTTGTCTATTTTTGAATTCAATCGAATTTCCGCTTTTGTCGGTCTATCTAGTGACACCGTTGCGCATGGGTGAGCATCTTCGTCAATGACACTGAACGCCTGGGTTCGAATTTTGGCATAAATTTCAGAAAATGTAAGACTTCAGTACAAAAACTTTGTTCTTATCGGCATGCCACTGGGGCTCGACTATAAAAATAAGGCTTCTTATCGTTGAACTAAAATGTCTATCAAACCCCAAAATGGCTTTCAAAATGCAGAAAACATGTTGCTTATATCACCATATTGACCGATTCGGCTAAAACATGGCACTGATGTAAGTCATAAGAGAAGTTTTAAATCAGATGAAAATTTAGGCTTCTAGTGGCTCAAGAAGACGAAAAAGATTCGGATCATACTTGCTGTGAATTTTGTAAGTTATAGTACAAGTATTTGTTCCAAATTTCTGCCAAATCGGATGAAAATTAAGGCTTCTGAGGGCTCAAGTAGTCAAATCCGGGGATCGGTTTATATGGGGGCTATATCAGTTTATAGACCGATTCAGATAATACTTGTCATGGATGTTGGAAGTCATAACACAAAACATTGTTCCAAATTTCTGCCAAATCGGATGAAAATTGAGGCTTATAGGGTCTCAAGAAGTCAAATCCGGGAATTGGTTTATATGGGGGCTATATCAGTTTATAGACCGATTCGGATCATACTTGACATGGATGTTGGAAGATATAACTCAAGTCTTTGTTCCAGATTTCAGCCAAATCTGATAAAAATTTAAAATCCAAATCTGATAAAAATTTAAATTCGACCGCTATCGTGATTTCGACAGACGAACGGACGGACGACATTGCTAGATCGACTCAGAATGTCGGAACGATCCAGATATATACTTTATGGGGACACAGATCAATATTTCATATGGCCACCGCGGGCGCGTTTGCATCTGTCAATACGTTGGACCCGATATTCGATAACTTGGCTACAGATTTTAGCCGAAATGATCACTATTTCCCGTTCAATGTTGGCTTTGAGCTGAGCTCTGAACGTCGTCGAATTGTTGGCATAGTAGACAAATCAAATCAAAACGTACGAACAAGATGACCAATCGACTGGGCCAATTCTTGTTATGACACGCTCATCAAATTTACTTTTCAATAAAGCGATTGTTATGTGTGGACCCGTCCTGTTGGGACCAGGTCCATTTCTTCCAATTCAAACCAAAAATAATCAGTGAGCATGGTGCGATAGCGTTGTCCATTCTCAGTAACGTGGCGATTGGCGTCGTCGATGAAGAAGTATGGCCCAATGACGCCGCCGGCATGCAAACCTCACCAAACAGCTATTTTTGTGGATGAAGTGTTGATTCGTGGACCACATATGGACATTCACCTGACCAATAACACATATTTTGGCTTATTGACGACCATATTATGCCTAAAATAAACTTCGTTATTGAAGATGATTTAGCTCTCAAAGTAGCGGTCACCGCATCCGAATTTCGGAGTAAATTTTTAAGATTTGCAGATGTTGTTCTATGAAAATGTTGAGTTTACTGAATAAATTGACAATAACAGTGCGTTCACAACAAAAATTCAAATTTGTCAAGTCCCTATTGGAGAACCCTTTACTTATATGTGTTTTTATATTAGCACTTTGAAACTGGAATATTCTTTTAAGTCAGCTAATTTTTTTTTAAGAAACAAGTTTTTAATGTTTATTACTAGAGTTAAATAAGCAAATCAGTCAGAAATACTTTCATATGAGAACCAATAGCTAACTATTGGGTTGCCCAAAAAGTAATTGCGGATTTTTCATATAGTCGGCGTTGACAAATTTTTTCACAGCTTGTGACTCTGTAATCGCATTCCTTCTTCTGTCAGTTATCAGCTGTTACTTTTAGCTTGCGTTATAGAAAAAGTGTAAAAAAATTATATTTGATTAAAGTTCATTCTAAATTTTATTAAAAATGCATTTACTTTCTTTTAAAAAATCCGCAATTACTTTTTGGGCAAACCAATATGTTGAATAACAAAAACAAAATTATTTTTATAACAGCTAAGAAATACATTTTAAGAAGTTAATGTGGGAAATTTTTAAATAAGGTTATCACTACCAACGAAAGACCTTAAAAGCATAAAAAAATAAATTTGTAGGAATAATTTTTTGTAAAACTTGTTTTAACTTGTTATATATTTTCTCTTAATTATTTCTATGTCTAACTTAAAAATTCCCTTTTTCTTTCAATTTCCAGGTACTGGTAGTTCGCCCGCCCAAATATCACAGCGCAGCATTAGTCCAAATAATTCAACGTCAACGAGTCAATTTAGTTTGCATCACAATAGTTCTGGCAGTATAGGTAGCTCAACACCCACATCACTACACCCACAGGTAAAGTCATTTCATAATACACTTTGGCATTCCCCCAAAATAACAAAATAATTGTTATTTCAAGTATGCAAAAATTTTGCCGAATTGAAACACCAACGTTTCAACTGTTATTTAAATAAAGTAATCTAAGATTTGGATTTTTTTTTAATTTTTTATTTTAGTCATCGGTATCCACATTTAAACAGTCACCAAATTTATTAAACGGTAACGGTTCATTATTGGATAACACAATGCCAGGTGGTATACCAACTCCAGGAACACCAAATTCAAAAGCTAAGGTAAAAAGCAAAACAAGCTTAAATTGACCGCATTTCATTAACAAGTATTGAATAATTTAATTTTTTTTTTCAATATTTAGGACAATTCACATTTTGTAAAAGTTGTCGTAGCTTTGTATCCCTTCAAGGCCATCGAAGGTGGAGATCTTTCGCTGGAAAAGGTAATTATACACTTAGTAACTAAAATATCTACCAAATACATATCGATCCCACTCCTCACAAAAGGTGCTGCGTCTGTTTGTAGCATAATTTGATTACACTAGAAAATAATGGACACAGATAAGCTTAGAAAAAAGGAAATTTTTCAAAAAAAATCCTATTTTTGGCCTCACCAAATCATATGCACTTCGATAAATATTATGAAAAATTTTAGTAGGAAAAACAAGTAAAAGCGTGCTAAGCTCAGCCGGGCCGAATCTTATATACCCTCCAACATGGATCGCATTTGTCGAGTTGTTTTCCCGGCATCTCTTCTTAGGCAAAAAAAGGATATAAGAAAAGATTTGCTCTGCTATTAGAGCGATATCAAGATATGGTTTGGACCACAAATAAATTATATGTTGGAGACCAGTGTAAAATGTCAGCCAATTCGAATAAGAATTGTGCCCTTTGGGGGCTAAAGAAGTAAAATAGAGAGATCGATTTATATGGGAGCTGTATCGGACTATAGATCGATTCAGGCCATAATAAACACGTATGTTGATGGTCATGAGAGAATCCGTCGTCCGTTCAGGCAAATCGGATAATAATTGTAACCTCTAGAGGCTCAAGAAGTTAAGATCCCAGATCGGTTTATATGGCAGTTATATCAGGTTATGAACCAATTTGAACCTTATTTGACACAGTTGTTGAAAGTAAGAATAAAATACGTCTTGCAAAATTTCCTCCAAATCGGATAAGAATTGCGCCCTCTAGAAGCTCAAGAAGTTAAGTCCCCAGATCTGTTTATATGACAGCTATATCAGGTTATGAATCGATTTGAACCATTCTAGGCACAGTTGTTGGATATCATAACAAAATACTACGTGCAAAATTTCATTCCAATCGGATAAGAATTGCGCACTCTAGAGACTCAAGAAGTCAAGACCCGAGATCGGTTTATATGACAGCTATATCAGGTTGTGGACCGATTTAAACCATACTTGGCACATTTATCGGATATCATAACAAAACACGTCGTGCAAAATTTCATTTCAATCGAATAAGAATTGCGCAATCTAGAGGCTCAAGAAGTCAGCTATATCAGGTTATGGACCGATTTGAACCATACTTGGCACAGTTGTTGGATATCATTACAAAACAAGTCGTGCAAAATTTCAGTCAAATCGGACAAGAATTGCACCCTCTAGAGACTCAAAAAGTCAAGACCCAAGATCGGTTTATATGCCAGCTATATCAAAACATGGACCGATATGGGCCATTTATAATACCAACCGACCTACACTAATAAGAAGTATTTGTGCAAAATTTCAAGCGGCTAGCTGTACTCCTTCGGAAGTTAGCGTGCTTTCGACAGACAGACGGACGGACAGACGGGCGGACAGACGGGCGGACAGACGGACGGACAGACGGACAGACAGACGGACGGACAGACGGACGGACGGACAGACAGATGGACGGACGGACGGACAGACGGACATGGCTAGATCGACATAAAATGACGCGACAATCAAGAATATATATACTTTATGGGGTGTCAGACGAATATTTCGAGGAGTAGATCCTATGGTGGAGGGTATAAAAAGTGAAAGTATTTTTTCTAATAAATTTTTATTAGAATTTTAACTTTACCAAAATATCCTGTCAATATTCAGGTCAGGGATAGAGAAGCACACACACCCAAAAAAAGAAAATTTTGCCCATTAACATTCCACTAAGCAACAGGGGCAATCTTTTCACATATCAATGAGTGCATTCAAATCTAGGCTCAATGATAAGACGCCTACTTCTAATAGCCGAGTCCGAACGGCGTGCGGCAGTGCGACACCGTTGAATGTTTTTTCTGATACACACACCCACCGTAGGAGGCCACCGTAGCGCAGAGGTTTGCATGTCCGTCTATGACGCTGAACGTCTGGGTTCGAATCCTGGCTAGACCATCAGAACAAAATTTTCAGCGGTGGTTTTCTCCTCCTAATGCTGGCAACATTTGTGAGGTACTATGCCATGTTAAACTTCCCTCCAAACAGGGTCGCAATGCGCCACGCCGTTCGGACTCGGCTATAAAAAGGAGGCCCCATATCATTGAGTTTAAACTTGAATCGGTCTGCACTCATTGATATGTGAGAAGTTTGTCCCTGTTCCTTATGGGATGTTTGCATTTTTACTCACACCCACTATTGCAAATTATAGTCTACATGCACAAGAGCATTATCCCATGGGCTTAAAACTAATTCGAACACATGTTAATGTGCCCATCTCTGTTTAAGATTCTTAATTTTTATTGACTACACATTGTAACTTAATGACTTTAGAAACTTGTTTCAAATTGGATTTTTTAAAAGTTTTTTTAAATTAAATTTTTATTTTGTCATTTAGAATGCCGAATATGAAGTCATCGATGATTCTCAAGAGCATTGGTGGAAAGTCAAAGATGCCATGGGCAATGTCGGCTATATTCCCAGCAATTACGTCAAACCCAAAGCACTTTTGGGTTTGGAACGTTATGAGTGAGTTATTTTTGTGATATTTGGTAAACCCCATTTTCCATGAATGTTGTTTTTGTTTTCCTATACAGGTGGTATGTTGGTGATATGTCTCGTCAACGTGCCGAATCTTTATTAAAACAAGGCGACAAAGAAGGCTGTTTTGTGGTGCGTAAATCATCAACAAAAGGTTTATACACACTATCGCTGCATACCAAAGTGTAAGTATTTGAAGGAACAAAAAAAACACAAACATATAGAATATATAATGTGATCATAAAACCAGCTTTTTCAAAAAAAAAAGGGTTTCGGAATATTCGAAAAATGAGATTTTTTATAAAATCGGTTTAAATACTTGAAATTTTTTTAAAACCCGGTTAAACCGGTTATATTTTGTAAATGTAAACCCTTTCAAAATTTTATAAATAAACCTTTAAATGAAGTTGCTTGAAGACTCTTAAGAGGTTGATAGAAACGTATACTAGAGCAAAGATCCCTAAAGATCGCCTGTCGCGGCAGCAGCATGCATATTGTAAAGGCAAATCCACTGAAACAGCCCTTCACGACCTAGTCGTTTGCATAAAGGCTTCTCTCGCTGTCAAGGACTATACAATGATAGAATTTCTTGACCTTGAAGGTGCTTTCAATAATATAAAACCGACGTCAATCATGAAGGAGTTGGAGTTTCCAGCACTATAAGAGACATACTTCATGAAGCTCTACATGAAACAGCGAAGTAGCTACCGAATTAGTTCTTTTCAGCAGGACATACAAGTTGCCCACAGTGGCACCTGTCTCCTTGGGAGGAGAGAATGTTCCATTTACAGAAATCGCAAAATACGTGGGTGTTTTGATGGACAGGAAATTGAACTATAAATCCAATATTTTGGAAAGGGCAAGAAAGGCAACTCTTGCCCAATGATTGTCCACGAATATAGTTGCAGTTAGTTCGTATGGAGCATCCGCTATCCGCAACATATTGGCGGGCCCCTTAACTCTCAGCTAAGCTTCTCCTGATGATGATGACGGTGACTATATGTTCATCGAAGCCCAAAATTCCAGTCTGTTTGATTCTCATAGTTATCCCGTGCCTGGTAAGATTTTTGTTCCACAGTGCCATAGACGCGCTCGTTACCCATCCCCTTAACTCAAACTGCGTCATCCTGACAGACTTCACATTTATCAAATGAATTAATGATAGTACTCTGACGCTTACAGCCATATCGTCAGACCTCTCATATCCCCTAACTACGCTATATCCCGACACCCAAATGGTGCGGATCGTGCCATCCACAAAGAAGACCTAAATCTCCCTACAACGTCCGTGACCTTTCCGTATTGGCTGTTAAGACTGTACCACGTCACACATTTTATTATAGTCCGGATTTTCGCTTACAGAACTGTTTTATGGTCAGCAGCCAGCAACGGAACTCAGTCTCTGGGTTCTTAATGAAGACGCCCGTACCTGTTCTATCTACCAAATGGTGATAGCAGGGTTTCTTCAATCCATGAGTGTGCCACTGGCTACAGTGTCTGGCACTCGTCCTCAAATGTCGTCTCAGGTGTCCGATCAGAAACTTCCAATTCATTTAATTCTCCATATCGCCTCGACTATTCCACGATGGGGTGACCTGCCTCTTATATCCACTCTCTCATCGACTTAAGTCTGATAGCCGCGGTGGCTGCCTCTGCCTCGCAATCTGTATGTAAATGGTTCGGAATTCTAGAACTATCTCAGGTGCCCTAGTGGGCGTGGTTCTCATACCAAGTCTTTGACCTTGCCAGATATCGAAATTGTTCTGTTGAGGAAGCGTTGTGCTCGAATCGACCCTCTTGCTTTTTCCTCGTAAACAAGTACATTTCAGTATTCTCTGAGTTTACATTCATACCCCTAGGTCTACCCCAGTCGTATGCCATCTCTAAGACACTCTCGGCCACAATCCCATGGCAGTCGGTTGTAGTAGGTACCGAATTGACCCGATGGAGTCCTTCATCGGCAAGGGCTGACATCTCAGTGTAGAACACACTGCTACAACAACAACAACAACCCTTTCGAGCCTTCTGCATAACCGATTCGAACTCATCCCCTAAACATATCATAACCCTTCTTAGCCAGGAGGTTTATTGTGGTCATCCATAGGTGTGGCGTTAAAATACCCCCTTCTAGCGTGCCCTGTGCCACTTTGTCCCTCATAAATACTTATGCCAAGAGAACCTCAAACTTATCTTTTATCCGCATATAGCAAATGGACGCCCATTAACCCTTTCGGCGTTTCTGCATAGCTGATTTGATCTCCTAACACTTAGCAAACGGGTTCAAATCCGTCTTCAGTAATGATCCGTAGATTTTATCTACATTTTTATAGAAAAGTTTTTAATAATTATTTTTTTTTATTTGTTTATATTTATTTATTCTTTTATTTTCTTTTTACTTACAGTCCCCAATCTCATGTCAAGCACTACCACATCAAACAGAACGCTCGTGGCGAGTACTATTTAAGTGAGAAACACTGCTGCGAAACCATTCCCGATCTAATCAATTATCATCGACACAATTCCGGCGGTTTGGCTTGCCGCCTTAAATCCTCGCCATGCGATCGTCCAGTTCCACCAACAGCCGGCTTATCACACGGTGAGAATACAGCATATACAGCTTCAATATTCAAAGTCTGAATTTTATTGATTTTTATTTGTTTTCCCCCAGATAAATGGGAAATTCATCCCATGGAATTAATGCTGATGGAAGAACTTGGCTCCGGACAATTCGGTGTGGTGCGTCGTGGAAAATGGCGCGGCTCTATTGATACGGCAGTGAAAATGATGAAAGAGGGTACCATGTCCGAAGATGATTTCATTGAGGAGGCAAAAGTCATGACCAAATTGCAACATCCAAATTTGGTGCAATTATATGGTGTATGCTCGAAACATCGTCCTATTTACATAGTCACTGAATACATGAAACATGGATCCTTGTTGAATTATCTCAGACGCCATGAGACGACGTTGATTGGTAACATGGGTTTACTGCTCGACATGTGTATACAGGTAAGATTCAAATTATTGGCATTTGTTTTGGATATTAACCAACTTTTGTGTTTCGTTTTAGGTTTCCAAAGGCATGGCCTATTTGGAACGCCACAATTACATTCATCGCGATTTGGCCGCTCGTAATTGCTTGGTTGGCTCCGAGAATGTGGTTAAGGTAGCTGATTTTGGTTTAGCACGTTATGTGTTGGACGATCAGTACACAAGCTCTGGTGGTACCAAATTTCCTATTAAATGGGCCCCACCAGAGGTTTTGAATTATACTCGTTTCTCCTCAAAGAGTGATGTCTGGGCTTATGGTGTGTTTGTTCTTTCCAACATTCATTTGTAGATGAAATTCATATCTTGTTCTTAATTGCAGGAGTCCTTATGTGGGAAGTATTCACTTGCGGCAAAATGCCTTATGGCCGTCTAAAGAATACTGAAGTTGTTGAGCGTGTCCAACGTGGTATTATTTTAGAAAAACCAAAGTCCTGTGCTAAGGAAATTTATGATGTAAGTAATTTTATTCGAAACCTTTTTTTTGTTTCAGTTGAATATTTGTTTACCTATTTTAATGTTCGAAAAGAGAAATCTTATTGGCACAGAAAATATCAGACATAATAAGTAAAAGCGTGCTAAGTTCGACCGCGCCAAATATTATAAACCCTCCACCATAGATCACATTTGTCCAGTTCTTTTCCCGATATCTCTTATTAGGCAAACAAAGGATAAAAGAAAAGAATTGCTATAATATTGGAAATATTGGGTTGCCCAAAAAATAATTGCGGATTTTTCATATAGTTGGCGTTGACAAATTTTTTCACAGCTTGTGACTCTGTAATTGCATTCTTTCTTCTGTCAGTTATCAGCTGTTACTTTTAGCTTGCTTTAGAAAAAAAGTGTAAAAAAAGTATATTTGATTAAAGTTCATTCTAAGTTTTATTAAAAATGCATTTACTTTCTTTTAAAAAATCCGCAATTACTTTTTGGGCAATCCAATATATCAAGTTATGGTCCATTTCGGACCATAAAAGTGAAATAGAGAGATCGGTTTATATGGGAGCTGTATCGGGTTATAGACCGATTCGGAAAATATTTAATACGTATGTTGAAGGCCATTAGAGAAGCCGTTGTACAAAATTTCAGCCAAATCAGATAATAATTACGTCCTCTGGAGGCTCAAGAAGTCCCAGATTGGTTTATATGGCAGCTATATCAGGTTATGGATCGATTTGAACCATATTTGGGACAGTTATTAAAAGTCATAACAAAACACGTCATGCGAATTTTCAGCCAAATCTTGCGCCCTCTAGTGGTTCAAGAAGTCAATAATCAAGATCGGTTTATATGGCAGCTATGTCAAGTGATGGACCGGTTTAGACTATACTTGTAACCGTTGTTGGAAGTCATACCAAAACACGTCGTGCAAGGTTTCAGCCAAAACGGATAGGAATTGCACTGTCTAGACGCTCAAGAAGTCAAGACCCCAGATAGGTTTATATGACAGCTATACCCGGTAATGGGCCTATTTCAACCACACTCAGCTCAGTTGTTGGAAGTCATAATAAAAAACCTTATGCAAAATTTCAGCCAAATCGGATAAGAACTGTTCCTTCTCGAGGCTCAAGAAGTCAAGATCCTAGATCGATTTATATGGCAGCTATATCAAAACATGGACCGATATAGCCCATTTACAAATCCAACCGACCTACACGAATAAGAAGTATTTGTGCAAAATTTCAGGCGGCTAGCTTTAGCAACAGACAGACGGACGGACGATCAAGAATATATATACCTTATGGGGTCTTTGACGAATATTTGGAGGTGTTTCAAACAGTATGACGAAATTAGTATTCCCCCTTCCTATGGTGGAGGATATAAAAATTAGGATATACTAAATAGCGAGTTCCCAGGCAATATCAGTATCATTATGGACGTACTTTATTCGGTTGTTATTATAAGGTCGCCTTTTATGTAAGGCAATTGTGATACAACATGTTTCCGGATCGCATTCCCATTACTTCTTATCTCTAGATGGGGGTTCCAGCTCGCTGCGTTGGAAGTTTGGATAATTCCTCTAATGGCAGCCTAGGAGAAATTGTTTAGTTAAAAGTTGTCAATAATCCTTAACCTATGGGATCTGGGCCTCTTTGTGTAAATGGTCAATGCTTGTCATCTGGTGCGAGGAGGCGGACGAGTATGTAAGGAGCGCATCTTGCAAAGCAAGCAGACGTGTGGCCGGTCTTGCACATGTGTCCTTTGTCGAACTACTGAACATAGTACAGGAGATGCCTAGTTCAGGGACGGTGATAAGGTGGGAGTCTGTGGATGATTGTCAGTACTCTCTGCCCAGCTGTTGAACTGAAGAGGGCGAGGGATAAGGGGTTCGATAAGGGGTTGCTGAGTACGATTACACACATTGCAGCGCGTATGGGAGTCCCACGTGAAAGATGTCTTGATGAGGATGATCAGCAGACGATCGAGCACATGCTCTGTTCATACCCTGGTCTACAGCAGCTTAAGCTTTCCATCCTAAGGAGGGGGTTCTTCTCCGATCTTGGCTGAATTGCATATGTGTCTCTGGGGGGTCTCTTCAGATACTTGGATAAGATGAGTTTATTTCGACGAGGTACGGAATGAGATCTGTCTTACGTTGTCTTGGCACTTGGCGAGTGTATACTTGAGTAAGTGTGGACGTACGCTCCGAGGAAGCACTTGCATTGGGGCGTGATGGATGGGCGCTTATCCTGCATCTCCTGTATTTTTTATATCTTTTCACCCTCTGTCTCCCCTTTGGACAGAGCGGGGAGCAGTGTGTTTCATCATCATGATTTTTCATTCAACTTAAACCTAGCACCCAAAACGTATTCCCAAAATTAGATACCTGATTCGTTTTCTACTCTCAAATACCTTTTATTTGAATCCCATATTGTCATGATTGAAAAGGCAAGTTTGCCCATAAAAATTCCATAAGGAACAGGGCCAAACTCCTCACATATCAATGAGTAATGTCCGATTCAAGTTTAAGCTCAATGATAAGGGGCCTCCTTTTTGTAGCCGAGTGCGAACGGCGTGCCGCAGAGTAACACCTCTTTGGGGAGAAGTTTTTACTTGGCAAAGTACCTCACAAATGCCCCAAGCATTAGGAGGGCATAACCATCGCTAAATAATTTTTTTTATGTTCTCGTCAGGATACGAACAACTGAATGAAATAAACATTTTTTTTGCTCCAATAAGCAGGTTAAGTTCGAAGGTGGAATATAGCGGACAATATCTTGAAATAGCCCTCATATAGACCGATCAGCCGATTTAAGGTCTTAGGCCAATAAAAGCCACATTTATTATGCGATTTTGCTGAAATATGGGAAAGTGAGTTGTGTAAGGCCTTTCTGAATCTTTTTTCAATTTGGCCCAGATCGGTTTAGATTTAGATATAGCTGTCATATACACCGATCTCTCGATTTAAGGTCTTGGGCCCATAAAAGGCGCATTTATAGTCCGATTTTGTCAAAATTTTGGACACGTATGTTGTGTTAGGCTCTTTGACATACTTCTTCAATTTGGCCCAGATAGGTCCAGATTTGGATATAGCTGCCATATGGACCGATCTCTTGATTTAAGGTCTGGGGTCCACAAAAGCCACATTTGTTATCTGATTTTGCTGAAATTTGCGACAGAGAGTTGTGTTAGGCCCTTCGACATCATTCTTCAATTTGGCTCATATCGGTCCAGATTTGGATATAGCTGTCATATAGTCCGATCTCTCGATTTAAGGTCTTGGGCCCATAAAAGGCGCATTTATAGTCCGATTATCGAAAATTTTGGACAGTCAGTTGTATTAGGCTCTTCGACATACTTCTTCAATTTGGCCCAGATAGGTCCAGATTTGGATATAGCTGCCATATAGACCGATCTCTCGATTTAAGGTCTTGGGTGCATAAAAGGCGAATTTATTATTCGATGTTACTGAAATTTGGGACACTGAGTTGCGTTAGATCCTTCGATATCCTTCTTTAATTTGGCCCCGATCGGTCCAGATTTGGATATAGCTGTCGTATTGACCGATCTCTCGATTTAAGGTTTTGGGCCCATTAAAGGCGTATTTATTGTCCGATTCGCCGTAATTTGGGACAGTGAGTAGTGTTAGCCTTTTCGACATCCGTGTCATATATGGTTCAGATCGGTCTATATATGGATATAGCTGCCATATAGACCGATCTCTCTTTTTAAGGTCTTTGGCCCCTAAAAGGCGCATTTATTTTCCGATTTCGCCGAAATTTGACACAGTGAGTAATGTTAGGTCATTCAACATCCTTCTTCAATTTGGCCCCGATCGGTTCTGATTTGGATATAGCTGCCATATAGACTGATCTCTCGATTTATTGCCCTTTTTCGCCGAAATTGAATACAGCGACTAATGTAGCCTTTTCGACATCCTTGTCGTATATGGTTCAGATCGGTCTATATTTGGATATAGCTGCCATATAGACCGATCTCTCGATTTAAGGTCCTGGGGCCATAAAAGGCGCATTTATTATCAGATTGTGTTGAAATTTAGGACAGTGAGTTGTGTTAGGCCCATCGACATCTTCCTTCAATTTGGCCCCGATCGGTTCAGATTTGGATATAAAGGGTGATTTTTTTGAGGTTAGGATTTTCATGCATTAGTATTTGACAGATCACGTGGGATTTCAGACATGGTGTCAAAGAGAAAGATGCTCAGTATGCTTTGACATTTCATCATGAATAGACTTACTAACGAGCAACGCTTGCAAATCATTGAATTTTATTACCAAAATCAGTGTTCGGTTCGAAATGTGTTCATTCACCGTTCAGCGATGAGGCTCATTTCTGGTTGAATGGCTACGTAAATAAGCAAAATTGCCGTATTTGGAGTGAAGAGCAACCAGAAGCCGTTCAAGAACTGCCCATGCATCCCGAAAAATGCACTGTTTGGTGTGGTTTGTACGCTGGTGGAATCATTGGACCGTATTTTTTCAAAGATGCTGTTGGACGCAACGTTACGGTGAATGAACACATTTCGAACCGAACACTGATTTTGGTAATAAAATTCAATGATTTGCAAGCGTTGCTCGTTAGTAAGTCTATTCATGATGAAATGTCAAAGCATACTGAGCATCTTTCTCTTTGACACCATGTCTGAAATCCCACGTGATCTGTCAAATACTAATGCATGAAAATCCTAACCTCAAAAAAATCACCCTTTAGCTGCCATATAGACCGATCTCTCCATTTTAAGTCTTAGCCCCATAAAAGGCGCATTTATAATACAATTTCGCTTAAATTTGACACAGTGACTTATGTTAGGCTTGTCGACATCCGTGTCGTATATGGATCAGATCGGTCTATATTTCGATATAGCATCCAAAAATACCAATACTTTGTTCTACAAAATTGAACAATGACTTGTACTTATTAGACCACTCAATCTCCGTGCAGTATTTGGTACAAATCGGACCTTATTTCGATATATCTGCTATGGGGGCATAAAGTATGCATTCTTCACCGGATTATAAAGAAAGGTGGTTCACATTTGTACCCGAGGTGGTGGGTATCCAACGCCTTTTTACTTGTTTTTTTTTTATTAATTTTTGTAATCTTTCGTTTGTTTCTGATATATATTCCTCTTTCTTTTCAGGTTATGAAAAAATGTTGGTCTCACGGTCCCGAGGAGCGTCCTTCATTCCGGGTTCTCAAAGAACAATTAGCCCTTGTGGCACAAACACTTACCGACTAAACTTCATGATGCTCTCCAGCAGCCCACCCTCACTATTTTCTCACATATAAATATACATTAATGCTTGAACTTTATCTCTCACCTAAAAACTCAACACTTAATATAAGAGCTGGCAACAGAACTCTTATATAGAGAACTCATTATAAGATTATCTTAAAAAAAAAAAGATAAAAGAGAAAAGATAAATTTAAATCATGACCATATTTATCTCATTACATTACGATTATTGATAGATAACAAATGAAGGAAAAAAAAAACACAACTTATATATATAAAAGAATATATATATGATATTTATAAAATGCCAATTTAAGAAAGATAAGAAAAAGCACTGATGAAAGTAAAATTTAGTAATAATTCTTTAAAAACAAAACAACAACTAATCCAAAAATGAGAAAATGGTTTATATATGATTTGATGAAAACCTTTATGGAAAATAAAACTACTATGTATGTAAGTTAGCTGAAAACATTAAATATATATAAATACATATATATATAGATGAGCGCTAGGGTCATCATCAGCATATAGAGACAAAACTCCAAGAACAGATCTATAAACAAAGTTTATTATGTTAAGAAAACAAAATATATAGTGAATATTATTTTGCGATATTTGAAAAAAAAAAAGAAAACAAAATTCTGTGTTGTGGATATAAGGAAATTCTATAAAAGAAAAATATTTCAAATTCTACAGTCAGTTTATACATATATCGTACTTTAGAGATTTAAACTTAACTTGAAAAAAGACCCTTAAATAAATACTACAAAAACAAACACTCGAAAGTTAAAAACATAACAAAAGAAAACTTTAAAGATCAATCAGTATGTATATTATATGATTAAGTGTGATGAAAAACTGATAAAATTAATTTACTTTACCATTACTATTATTATTGAATATTTTTGTCCTAGTAATTAGAGAGACTTTTTGATAAAGAACAAAAACAAAAGAGAAATACATTCGTAATTAGATTTTTATACAAAATAGAACGCAACAGCTAAGTACGAAAGGAAAAATGTATAAAAATTTAGTTTGTAATATTAATTTGCCAATGTTTTTTTTTATACAAGCGAACTGCAAATACATGTGCTTTTAATAAAAATAAAAAAATTATATATACATACATAAATTATTGTAATAGTAATTAAAACAGAACAACAACAAAAATTGAAACAAAAAAAAAAAAAACATGCAACATAATGAAGAAATATAATCACCCAGGTTAAAAAAGAATTTTTTCGTAGGGCGCTCCTTTGATTATTGTTTTTCTTATTTAGATTTAGGTATCGAATCCTGGCGAGACCATTAGCAAAAATTTTCAACGGTGGTTTTCCCCTCCTAATGCTGGCAACATTTGTGAGGTACTTTGCCATGTAAAAACTTCTCCCCAAAGAGGTGTCGCTCTGCGGCACGCCGTTCGGACTCGGCTAAGAAAAGGAGGTCCCCTAGCATTGAGCTTAAAATTGAATCGGACAGCACTCACTGATTTGTGAGAAGTTTGCTCTTGTTCCTTAGTGGAATGTTCATGGGAAAAATTAGCAATTTTTTGAACTAGCCATATCTGTCCGTCTATCAGTTAAAATCACTTCACAGACCAGAGCTTAATGATGGCCTAAATCTTGATATAGCACCCTTTATACCGATCTCCTAATAAGAATTCCTGAGGTAATAAAAGTTATATTTTTGCCCCGGTTTCAATAAAAAACTGTGCTGAGTATGAATAAAGAGATATCCTGATTTAACGTCTTGAGCCAATAAATGTGCATTTACCACACACTTTCACCGTTACGGTGAGTATACATTCTGAATATGGACCAGATTTGACCATATTTGTATGAGCTGCCATATAGCCCTATTTTCCGATTGAAGACATTGAACGCATAAAAGCCGTACTTCTTACTCAGAATTTACGAAATTTGGAAGAGGTATCATGAGAGGCCACCGTAGCGCAGAGTTTGGCATGTCCGCATATGACGCTGAACGCCTGGGTTCGAATCCTGGAGGGTACATTCGAAAATTTTTCAGCGGCGGTTATCCCTTCCTCATGCTGGCGACATTTGTGAGGTTCTTTACCATGGAGAAACTTCTCCGCAAAGATTGACCCGATGGAGTTCTTCATCGGCAAGGGCTGCAGCCTCAGCGTACAACCAACAACAACAACAAAGTCAACATGGGGAAAACCCACGTTTTTTTCAAATTTAAGATTATTTATTTCATTTTTAAAGTTTTTATGTCTTCAATTATTAAACGGAAAATTAAAAAATGTTTTTAAATCTATGTAAAGACCAATCGGATCTATCTGCCGGTTTAGAATTTGCTTTATAGGCACACATGTTCTTGTTGTTGCCACATTTGCATGTGGAGGTTGCGATCCTAGTCAAGCTATTATAGGCGAGCAAGCTCGTTCCGGTCTATACAACAGACCGCCGCGGGCGGTCGTTTAGAGGCAGGCGCCAATATCTCGCCATGTCATATTGACCATTACAGGCACTAAGTATGTAAGCAATAGCCGATGCCATCCGGTCACTCATTGAGACTCTCCGCTCAATACCGCTGATTGTCCGCGACTTCAGTTGCAGCTACTCCGTATGGTGCATTTCACTATCCGCAACCTGTGGACGCGCCCGGTAGCTCCAGCTGTGCTTCTCGTTATAACGAAGAACACAACACAGATTGCAGCTCAAAATTCCAACCTGTGTGTTGCTTATTGTTATTCCGTGCCGGCAGGCGGACATGTTAACACTCTGCGCTACGGTAGCCTCCATTGGGCATTAACTTGTGTCGGACAGCACTCATTGATATGTGAGAAGTTTACCCCTGTTCCTTAATGGAATTTTCATGGGCAAATTTGCGTTTTGAGTTTTTAGATCACTCAGCAACACCGGGTATGGTCCGAATCCGGCCTATTTAGTTCGATTTCCATTAAGGTGCATTTTTTGTCGTCTTCATATGAACATCTTATTTTACAGCATTACTTTAGTGAGGAGATACTCATAACAATTTTCGCCAAAATTCGAACCCAGGTTCAGGGTCATAGGCGAAAATGTAAACCTGTGCGCTCCGGTGGTCTGTCACTTTTTAAAAGACGGAGACAGACAGCACGTATGTCACTGATGAAAGCAATTTTCATTCCAACGGAGTATATCTATGCCCCTTACAAAACTTGATGTCTCATTTCTCTGCTTGCTTCGGCTTCAAATGCCACTCATCTTAGTGGTGTTCATTTGCAAACAACACCCGATGTCCGTCGACCAAATTGAAAATCACATCCACTGAACTATTACTAAAGTGTTCGACCATCTCTCATTCTATTGTATATGTGCGTGTGTTTCTACCTTACTTTGTTTTTATGTGGCATGCGATACAGACAATTGCTTTGGCCAAAGTGGCTTATGAGTGGAAAATTTTGGGTCTCATGCTGTTCTCAGTGGTGTTCAATTACGGACATCGTGCCGTCGACCAAATTGAAAATATCATCAACTGAAAGATTACTAAAACGTTCGCGCATCTATCTCTTACTCTATTGTATATGTGAGTGTGTTTCTAGCCAACTTTGTTTTTATGTGGCATGCGATACACACAACTGCTTTGGCCAAAGTGGCTTTTGAGTGCCAAGTTTTGGGTCTCATGCAGTTCTCTGGTCTAAACCAGCTTAACTTTGACTTGGAAATTTTTGTAACCCCTTCCCGATTTCATAATGTTTTTACTATCTCTAAAAGTCCCTTTCAGGAGAAAAACAATTTTTATAGTTTTTTTGCCACTGAAAATTTTGTCAATTAATAATTTTGACAATTTTTTTTTAATTTTAAAAAAATTTCTTCATTGTAACGCTGGTTTACACTGTATCTATCAGGATTTTAAAATACTAGATATCAATCTTTTTTAAAAATTGTTGTAATGTTAAAAATTTCTAAATCTTCTTCTCAATATTTAAAAAACTTATTATTATTTATATCACTATCACAAAAAAATCTATAATATTTGCAAAAAACTACCTGAGTGAAACTTTGTGTTGCATAATCGTATACAACTCCTAAAACATGTTGTAAGCAAATTAGTTATAAACAAGAACATTGCTTTCGGCTGCTCTGCTTTTTTACAAATCTGCTTCAAATTAAAGAAATACTACGTGTTTCCTTTGTTGTTTAACATTTTCGGTTTTGATTTTATTGTTTAAAAGTTGCTTAAAACTCGCAAGCGTTTTATTTCCTAAATTTTAAGTATTTTTTTTCATATACATTATAACATACAATATTGATATATATAATTTGTGATTTATATTTAATTATTTTGCTCTTTGCTAGTTTTTAAGATAAAATCTAAGCAAAAGGAGCAGCAAGAAAACAAGAGTTTTGTTCAGTTTTTCTGCACAAATACTCGAATAATTTGTGTGTGTTTATTATTATTTAAACATTTTTTATTATTATAAATTTTAATTTTTAATTATGAAATCATATCAAATGTGAATTATTGTTTGTTTATTTAATTGAATTCTTTTTTTTTTTTAATTATTTCATAAACACTCCAAAAGAAAAATTATTCTAATATTTAACCAACTACCATCACTTGCATTTTATTGTATTCTCATTTGTTTATCGTAAATAGAGAAGCGAAAAGCGGGAATTATTATTGATTTTTATTATTGATTGCTCTACAAAAAAAAACACAAGTTTGAGTGTTTGGATTTTTTTTTGAAATTAGGTTTTTATTCTTATTTTATTAATTTTGTGTACATTTTAAGCTGTATTAATTAATTTTTTTATTAAAGAAATTGATCATATTTTTTAGAAATATAAAAAACATAATAATTAATTAATAATATAATTATTATATTTTGTATATGATAAATTTGAATAAAAACAAAAACATGAAAATTTTGTAAAATTTTTTCGGTTTTTTTTTGTTTATATTTATAAACTACTTTGTTTACAGTTTTGAAATTTTCTGTAATTTTTTCAATTCACCACCATCACCATCATAGGTACTAATTAGGTAACTGCGTTTGTAAGTTAAAAAAAATAAATCCATCCACTTTAAAAATCCATCTACTTATATTAAAGAAGAAAGACGGATTCAATCTTGGTATGATAAGTTTTCTCATTTATTTAAATTTACTGTGAAAACCACCTACTTTTTATAGCCACCACCATATGATGGGGGTATACTAATCTAGGCATCCCGTTTGTAACACTTTGAAATATTCGTCTAAGACCCCAAAAAGTATATCATCACCAAAAATGCAAAACAATGTATCATCAAAAAATGCAATCTGAGTTTATGATTGAACTCGATTCGCTACATCACGTTACATATGTGTTCAAAATGTTAGACTTCTACTATCAAAAATAACCAAGTTATAACCAAGACAATTTTTTCTCGCGGAGTACACTATCTGTCAAAGAGTTTTGGTTGTGTGTGTGTGTGTATTATAGTTAAGAACCATACACACAAACGACGAAAAATAACTCAAAATTAGAGTTACAATAATCTCTGATTTTGATAGATAGTGCACTCGATTTTTTGTTGTTGGCCTACTGCTCCTACCTGTCAAATTTGTCTTGGTTATAACCAAAATTCAAAATAACATAACATCAAGGGCATCATTTTCTAAAACAAAATAAGGTAACATCACTCGTATCATTTTTTTTGTGGTTTGTTTTTGTCTTAAACATTGTTGGTTTTTATTATACATAAATTAGAAAGAGAAATAAAAATAAGGCTCACTCTAATTGGTAAAAAAAAAACATAAGGCAAAAAAAAAAAATAATTTTTATTAATGACGTTTATAATCGAATTTTAAACTTTTTTTAGTCCCTATTTAGTCACTCATTGGTATATATCGCCAAGTGGCACTTTTTCTCCCGTATTGAGACACTAATAAGTGTAAAAAATTATATCGCCTGAGATTGTTTTCAACTTCCTTGAGTGCAGATTTAGTGACTCGCACGATAGGAAATGTTTGCAGGGTTGCCTAGTTGTAGTCAAACATCTTCATTATCGTATATGTATGTATCTTGTTTTTAAATTAAGAAACAAATTTGGTCTACGAGCCAAAAAGATAACGGTAATTTGTTTTCGGACTCACGGAGAACTTCTGCAAACCTCAACGCAGCAGAGCTTTGGTGATGCTCTCTCTTTAGCGCGCCTAGTTAGTCGATCAGTTAACGTGAAACATAAAAGTAACGTGAAATAAAAAGTGTGTGAAAAAATAGTGTGAACTTTTCATTGTTTATTTTTTTTTACATTACCTCAGCTTTAGTGGAACTGGTGAAAGAGAAAAAAAGCGTTGTAAAAATAATAAAATATTTTCTCAATCGAAAATAGTTATAATAAAAACATGGAGAGTTTTAAAAAATTAACAAAAGAAAAGAAAATCAAAACAAGTAAGAGCGTGCTAAGTTCGGCCGGCCCGAATCTTATATACCCTCCACCATGGATCGCATTTGTCGAGTTCTATGCGCGGTATCTTTTTTTAGGCAAACATAGAATATTGAATAAGAACTGTTATGCTATTGGAGCTATATCAAGTTATAGTCCGATTCGGACCATAAATGAATTGAATGCTGTACATTGTAGAAGTCATTATGTAATATTTCAGTTCATTCGGATAAGAATTGCGCCTTGTAGGGTTCAAGAAGCAAAATCGGGAGAACGGTTTATATGGGAGCTGTTGTACAAATTTCTGCCAAATCGGATGAGAATTGCGCCCTCTAGAGGCTCAAGAAGTCAAGATCCAAGATCGGTTTATATGGCAGCTATATGAGGTATATTTAAAACATACAGGGTGGCTGATGAAAGCCGCTACCAAAAAAAAATGTAATAACTTTTTTTCTATTTAATAATAATAATTTAATAATTAATTTAATTAATTAATTAATTAATTTAATTAATAATAATTTAATAATTAATTTAATAATTTAATTTAACATGAATAAAAGAAAAATGTATTCCATACACCGAAAAAAAAATGTAGCAATATTCATCATTGTAGCAATATTCATCAGCCACCCTGTATGTATCGCAGTTATTGGAAGTCATAACTAACAACTTTATGCAAAATTTCAGCCAAATCGGATAAGAATTAAGCCCTCTAGTGATTCAAGAAGTCAATATCCAAGATCGGTTTACATGGCAGCATCAGGTTATGAAACGATTTGAGCCATACTTTGCACATTTGTTGGAAGTGATAACAAAACACCACGTGCTAACTTTCAGCCAAATCGGATAAGAATTGCGTCCCCTAGATGCTCAAGAAGTCAAGATCCAAGATCGGTTTATATGGCAACTATATCAGGTTATGAGCCGATTTGAGCCATACTTTGCACAGTTGTTGGAACTGATAACAAAACACCTCATGCAATATTTCAGCCAAATCGGGTGAGAATTGCGCCTTCTAGTGGCTCAAAAAGTCAAGAGCCAAGATCGGTTTATATGGCAGCTATATCAGGTTATGAGCCGATTTGAGCCATACTTTGCACAGTTGTTGGAAGTGTTAACAAAACACCTCATGCAATATTTCAGCCAAATCGTATAAGAATTGCGCCCTCTAGAGGCTCAAGAAGTCAAGACCCAAGATCGGTTTATATGGCAGCTATATCAGGTTATGAATCGATTTGAGCCATACTTTGCACAGTTGTTGGAAGTGATAACAAAACACCTCATGCAAAATTTCAGCCAAGTCGGATAAGAATTGCGTTCCCTAGATGCTCAAGAAATGAAGACCCAAGATCGGTTTATATCGACTTAAAATGTCACGACGAACAAGAATATATATACTTTATGGGATCTTAGTCGAATATTTCGAGGAGTCACAAATTACAAACATCACCTACAACATGATTTTTTCCTGGGTTATGAAAACTTTCCAAAGCCCTACTCATCCATTCGCCCAGGTAATAGGACATTTTATTTTTTTATTTGAAAAATTTTTAATATAATAAAACTATGAACATTTCTCTTTTTTTAGGTAATCGACTATCAGCTTCCTCCACAAAGGACTGTAAGAAAGTTTGAGATTCGGCAGCCTAACCTATTACACTCCCAAAGGCTAAAAAGGCTTCAGGAAGAAATGGCAACATTGCCAGTATCTAAAAACTTTGCTAGTAGTTAGTTTAAAAAAATGTTTGCATCATAAGTACCAGTTTTAGTTTCAACACTTAAGTAAAAAAGTAAAAAAATAAAAAATATGAAAATTAAAAAAAAAAAAAATAATTTTGTTTCCGTTTCTATTCTTTCACACAAGATTGGTTTGATGATACGTTATTTTGTTTGAGAAAACAACATTTCAAAATAACATAACACACATAGCATAAAGTGTAATAAAAAAAGTTCTCTTATCGAAAATATATTTCTAGTGTCATATTAGTCCAGCTTTAAAAATATTGTTTCAATATCTCCTGTAGATTACATTTTATAAAGTTTTTTTTTTTTGATGTTACGTTATTTTGCATTTTAGGTGACGATATGTACTAAATATGCAATTATATCGTCATTTGTTAAAGGATTCTCACGAAATTTTGCACGAGGGTTTCTCTTATTAGTCTCGACATTGTTGGTGAATTTTTAAGAAATCGGCTCAGATTTAGATATAGCTGACATATATATTGTCACCCAACTTTGAATAATACTCAATAATTTAGTAATTTGTTAACCAATCTTCACAAAATTTGGCACGAAGATGACTGTTGAATTTCATAGAAAATTGTTCATTCTTAGACACAGCTCCCATATATATTCATCTTACAATTTTCACTTTTAAGGCCTTTGCTTACCCATTTATCAATTGATCTCTTCAAAAATTTGCACAACGATTTACTCTATGGCTCCTACAATATGTACGGATTTCGATCGAAATTCTACATAACAAATTTAAGTAAATTTTAAATCCGACGACTTGGCTTGCATATCCAATGTGGTGTGGGGTATCAAAAGGTCAGCTTCGCCCGACTTTAGCCCGTCCTAACCCGTTATTGCCTAATTTCTTGAAAAAAATACGAAGATTGGGGATTAACGATAGGTAAGTTGTTGTGGAAAAAACTCTCACATTTCTATTGGAAGTTTCGGATAGGATTAATCGATAACGAATGCCATAATAGGCCTATTGCGGATGCGAGAATTAGTCTCCAGTTGACTTTATTTAGGAAAAACCGCTGATTTCGAAGACTTGGCGAACAAATGGAATAACAAAAAGTTAGTGGTTTTGGCAATTAATGTTTTCTTCATTACCTAATTCGGTTTATTATTTGCTACTTCATTTTGTTATTTACCTATGCTTTATTTTTTGTCTATATTAAATTTCATATTTTCATTACATAACCATAACAAACATAAGAAACCTAAGCAATTCAACACTATCCAATCAATCAATCAATAATCTATGGAAAAACTGAATGTTGTGAATATCTAAGTCTAAAAACCCTAAAAGCTCATCATCTATCTCTGAATGTTATTCAAATCTTCAAACGTAGCACTATAACTTCTATTTCCAATGACAACAACAACACTTCTCTGCCTATAGAACTCTGACGATATAGAGACATCCATATGCTCAATATTACTTTCATTAAGTAGTGTCTATGGAAATGAAGGTTTCAATTTAAAATCACAACCGTCACACAATAAACCTAAAATTGAGACCAATTTTGATCAAATATGACAAACCCGAAATAGAGATGAACTTTGATAATCCATATTAGTTTTGTTAAGGGGAAATGTACATACTTCATACATATTTATGAACGCCATAGATTTACACGGATGTCGAAATTGCCATTTTCGAATTTGGAAAAAAAGGAAATTATGTTTATTTTTTCCAAAGAAGAAAAATCACAATATAATATTTTTTAGATTAAGTCAAAAAAAAAAAATGAAAATGGCAATCCCAGACCATTAAACACACATCCATTATTCATACATCAACTGAAAAAAAGACAACATACAAGGGAAGTAGTTAAGAGACATGCTATAAAACTATTATAAAATTATATTTAACACCAAAATAGTGTCAGTTGAGTCATAGGTGAATTTTGAGATTTCAAATATAGTAGCCCATATGGATAAGTAAATGAAACGGATTTAGTAAATGAAATCAATTAAATCTCTTATAAAGCAAAAAAAAAAAAAAAATAAAGTGACATAAGTTTCGACACCAAGAATAAAAGACAATTACTCAAGAAATACTATTTTCCAGCCTTCCATTTAGCCCCTTATAAGCCGACCTTTATATGACGTTATATTAAACCTCATTTTTTGAGCAATAAACTTTACTATTGAATGTTTAACTCAAAACATATCTGGGCGTTCAAAATTGAAAAACTGAAAAGGATAGACCACTCTTTGAGAGCACTATTGCGATTTTGCGCTTGATTTTTGAAGAAAAGTTGTAGGAGTTGCTCTAAACCGAATTTTTTGCAGTAATCTTAAATGCTGTGTACCCAACTCAAATAATTTTTTCGCTTAAAAAATCGAAAATTTTCATAAGCGGGTAACCTTTGCCAAAAAAAAATTAAAAAATATAAAGTGTAAAATTTTGGGCAATTCTGTTTATCTTATAAATCGTTTTCGAATTTCAAACTGCGGAATGCTTTAAAATTTTCGAAATTCGAAAAAATGAAGGAGTTACAGCGTTTAAGGCCATGAAAACGACTTTGAATTTGTACGCCTAAGAGAATTTGGTTTTTGCGATGTTTTTCACAGAAAACTTTGCCGATTTGCTTCATCCAGCACCACTACAGAAAGAGATTTTCTTCACAAATCCATCCGTGTCCTCAGAATTTCGAAGTTCAAAAAGCTAAGGAAGTTACAGCAATTTCAAATTCACGTTGAGTTTTTTTGTATATTTTCGATATCAACTATGCGATTTTGAGCTTGTTTTTCGAAGAAAAGTTGTAGGAGTTGCTCTAAACCGAATTTTTTGCAGTAATCTTAAATGCTGTGTACACAACTCAAAAAATTTTTTCGCATCAAAAATTGAAAATTTTCATAAGGGCCTTTGCCAAATAAATTTAAAAAAAATAAATTGTGAAATTTTGGGTAATTCTGTTTATTTTATGAATCGTATTCGAATTTCAAACTGCGGAATGCTTTAAAATTTTCGAAATTCGAAAAAATGAAGGAGTTACAGCGTTTAAGGCCATGAAAACGACTTTGAATTTGTACGCCTAAGAGAATTTGGTTTTTGCGATGTTTTTCACAGAAAACTTTGCCGATTTGCTTCATCCAGCACCACTACAGAAAGAGATTTTCTTCACGAATCCAACCGTGTCCTCAGAATTTCGAAGTTCGAAAAGCTAAGGAAGTTACAGCAATTTCAAATTCACGTTGAGTTTTTTTGTATATTTTCGATATCAACTATGCGATTTTGAGCTTGTTTTTCGAAGAAAAGTTGTAGGAGTTGCTCTAAACCGAATTTTTTCCAGTAATCTTAAATGCTGTGTACCCAACTCAAAAAATTTTTTCGCATCAAAAATTGAAAATTTTCTAAGGGGTTAGCCTTTGCTAAAAAAATTAAAAAAAAAAATAAATTGTGAAATTTTGGGTAATTCTGTTTATTTTATGAATCGTATTCGAATTTCAAACTGCGGAATGCTTTAAAATTTTCGAAATTCGAAAAAATGAAGGAGTTACAGCGTTTAAGGCCATGAAAACGACTTTGAATTTGTACGCCTAAGAGAATTTGGTTTTTGCGATGTTTTTCACAGAAAACTTTGCCGATTTGCTTCATCCAGCACCACTACAGAAAGAGATTTTCTTCACGAATCCAACCGTGTCCTCAGAATTTCGAAGTTCGAAAAGCTAAGGAAGTTACAGCAATTCACGTTGAGTTTTTTTGTATATTTTCGATATCAACTATGCGATTTTGAGCTTGTTTTTCGAAGAAAAGTTGTAGGAGTTGCTCTAAACCGAATTTTTTCCAGTAATCTTAAATGCTGTGTACCCAACTCAAAAAATTTTTTCGCATCAAAAATTGAAAATTTTCATAAGGGGTTAGACTTTGCTAAAAAAATTAAAAAAAAAATAAATTGTGAAATTTTGGGTAATTCTGTTTATTTTATGAATCGTATTCGAATTTCAAACTGCGGAATGCTTTAAAATTTTCGAAATTCGAAAAAATGAAGGAGTTACAGCGTTTAAGGCCATGAAAACGACTTTGAATTTGTACGCCTAAGAGAATTTGGTTTTTGCGATGTTTTTCACAGAAAACTTTGCCGATTTGCTTCATCCAGCACCACTACAGAAAGAGATTTTCTTCACGAATCCAACCGTGTCCTCAGAATTTCGAAGTTCAAAAAGCTAAGGAAGTTACAGCAATTTCAAATTCACGTTGAGTTTTTTTGTATATTTTCGATATCAACTATGCGATTTTGAGCTTGTTTTTCGAAGAAAAGTTGTAGGAGTTGCTCTAAACCGATTTTTTTCCAGTAATCTTAAATGCTGTGTACCCAACTCAAAAAATTTTTTCGCATCAAAAATTGAAAATTTTCATAAGGGGTTAGCCTTTGCTAAAAAAATTAAAAAAAAATAAATTGTGAAATTTTGGGTAATTCTGTTTATTTTATGAATCGTATTCGAATTTCAAACTGCGGAATGCTTTAAAATTTTCGAAATTCGAAAAAATGAAGGAGTTACAGCGTTTAAGGCCATGAAAACGACTTTGAATTTGTACGCCTAAGAGAATTTGGTTTTTGCGATGTTTTTCACAGAAAACTTTGCCGATTTGCTTCATCCAGCACCACTACAGAAAGAGATTTTCTTCACGAATCCAACCGTGTCCTCAGAATTTCGAAGTTCGAAAAGCTAAGGAAGTTACAGCAATTTCAAATTCACGTTGAGTTTTTTTGTATATTTTCGATATCAACTATGCGATTTTGAGCTTGTTTTTCGAAGAAAAGTTGTAGGAGTTGCTCTAAACCGAATTTTTTCCAGTAATCTTAAATGCTGTGTACCCAACTCAAAAAATTTTTTCGCATCAAAAATTGAAAATTTTCTAAGGGGTTAGCCTTTGCTAAAAAAATTAAAAAAAAAAATAAATTGTGAAATTTTGGGTAATTCTGTTTATTTTATGAATCGTATTCGAATTTCAAACTGCGGAATGCTTTAAAATTTTCGAAATTCGAAAAAATGAAGGAGTTACAGCGTTTAAGGCCATGAAAACGACTTTGAATTTGTACGCCTAAGAGAATTTGGTTTTTGCGATGTTTTTCACAGAAAACTTTGCCGATTTGCTTCATCCAGCACCACTACAGAAAGAGATTTTCTTCACGAATCCAACCGTGTCCTCAGAATTTCGAAGTTCAAAAAGCTAAGGAAGTTACAGCAATTTCAAATTCACGTTGAGTTTTTTTGTATATTTTCGATATCAACTATGCGATTTTGAGCTTGTTTTTCGAAGAAAAGTTGTAGGAGTTGCTCTAAACCGAATTTTTTCCAGTAATCTTAAATGCTGTGTACCCAACTCAAAAAATTTTTTCGCATCAAAAATTGAAAATTTTCATAAATTTGCTAAAAAAATTAAAAAAAAATAAATTGTGAAATTTTGGGTAATTCTGTTTATTTTATGAATCGTATTCGAATTTCAAACTGCGGAATGCTTTAAAATTTTCGAAATTCGAAAAAATGAAGGAGTTACAGCGTTTAAGGCCATGAAAACGACTTTGAATTTGTACGCCTAAGAGAATTTGGTTTTTGCGATGTTTTTCACAGAAAACTTTGCCGATTTGCTTCATCCAGCACCACTACAGAAAGAGATTTTCTTCACGAATCCAACCGTGTCCTCAGAATTTCGAAGTTCAAAAAGCTAAGGAAGTTACAGCAATTTCAAATTCACGTTGAGTTTTTTTGTATATTTTCGATATCAACTATGCGATTTTGAGCTTGTTTTTCGAAGAAAAGTTGTAGGAGTTGCTCTAAACCGAATTTTTTGCAGTAATCTTAAATGCTGTGTACCCAACTCAAAAAATTTTTTCGCATCAAAAATTGAAAATTTTCATAAGGGGTTAGCCTTTGCTAAAAAAATTAAAAAAAAATAAATTGTGAAATTTTGGGTAATTCTGTTTATTTTATGAATCGTATTCGAATTTCAAACTGCGGAATGCTTTAAAATTTTCGAAATTCGAAAAAATGAAGGAGTTACTTCGTTTAAGGCCATGAAAACGACTTTGAATTTGTACGCCTAAGAAAATTTGTTTTTTGCGATGTTTTTCACAGAAAACTTTGCCGATTTGCTTCATCCAGCACCACTACAGAAAGAGATTTTCTTCACGAATCCAACCGTGTCCTCAGAATTTCGAAGTTCAAAAAGCTAAGGAAGTTACAGCAATTTCAAATTCACGTTGAGTTTTTTTGTATATTTTCGATATCAACTATGCGATTTTGAGCTTGTTTTTCGAAGAAAAGTTGTAGGAGTTGCTCTAAACCGAATTTTTTGCAGTAATCTTAAATGCTGTGTACCCAACTCAAAAAATTTTTCGCATCAAAAATTGAAAATTTTCATAAGGGGTTAGCCTTTGCTAAAAAAATTTAAAAAAAATAAATTGTGAAATTTTGGGTAATTCTGTTTATTTTATGAATCGTATTCGAATTTCAAACTGCGGAATGCTTTAAAATTTTCGAAATTCGAAAAAATGAAGGAGTTACAGCGTTTAAGGCCATGAAAACGACTTTGAATTTGTACGCCTAAGAGAATTTGGTTTTTGCGATGTTTTTCACAGAAAACTTTGCCGATTTGCTTCATCCAGCACCACTACAGAAAGAGATTTTCTTCACGAATCCAACCGTGTCCTCAGAATTTCGAAGTTCGAAAAGCTAAGGAAGTTACAGCAATTTCAAATTCACGTTGAGTTTTTTTGTATATTTTCGATATCAACTATGCGATTTTGAGCTTGTTTTTCGAAGAAAAGTTGTAGGAGTTGCTCTAAACCGAATTTTTTGCAGTAATCTTAAATGCTGTGTACCCAACTCAAAAAATTTTTTCGCATCAAAAATTGAAAATTTTCATAAGGGGTTAGCCTTTGCTAAAAAAATTAAAAAAAAATAAATTGTGAAATTTTGGGAAATTCTGTTTATTTTATGAATCGTATTCGAATTTCAAACTGCGGAATGCTTTAAAATTTTCGAAATTCGAAAAAATGAAGGAGTTACAGCGTTTAAGGCCATGAAAACGACTTTGAATTTGTACGCCTAAGAGAATTTGGTTTTTGCGATGTTTTTCACAGAAAACTTTGCCGATTTGCTTCATCCAACACCACTACAGAAAGAGATTTTCTTCACGAATCCAACCGTGTCCTCAGAATTTCGAAGTTCGAAAAGCTAAGGAAGTTACAGCAATTTCAAATTCACGTTGAGTTTTTTTGTATATTTTCGATATCAACTATGCGATTTTGAGCTTGTTTTTCGAAGAAAAGTTGTAGGAGTTGCTCTAAACCGAATTTTTTCCAGTAATCTTAAATGCTGTGTACCCAACTCAAAAAATTTTTTCGCATCAAAAATTGAAAATTTTCTAAGGGGTTAGCCTTTGCTAAAAAAATTAAAAAAAAATAAATTGTGAAATTTTGGGTAATTCTGTTTATTTTATGAATCGTATTCGAATTTCAAACTGCGGAATGCTTTAAAATTTTCGAAATTCGAAAAAATGAAGGAGTTACAGCGTTTAAGGCCATGAAAACGACTTTGAATTTGTACGCCTAAGAGAATTTGGTTTTTGCGATGTTTTTCACAGAAAACTTTGCCGATTTGCTTCATCCAGCACCACTACAGAAAGAGATTTTCTTCACGAATCCAACCGTGTCCTCAGAATTTCGAAGTTCGAAAAGCTAAGGAAGTTACAGCAATTTCAAATTCACGTTGAGTTTTTTTGTATATTTTCGATATCAACTATGCGATTTTGAGCTTGTTTTTCGAAGAAAAGTTGTAGGAGTTGCTCTAAACCGAATTTTTTGCAGTAATCTTAAATGCTGTGTACCCAACTCAAAAAATTTTTTCGCATCAAAAATTGAAAATTTTCATAAGGGGTTAGCCTTTGCTAAAAAAATTAAAAAAAAAATAAATTGTGAAATTTTGGGTAATTCTGTTTATTTTATGAATCGTATTCGAATTTCAAACTGCGGAATGCTTTAAAATTTTCGAAATTCGAAAAAATGAAGGAGTTACTTCGTTTAAGGCCATGAAAACGACTTTGAATTTGTACGCCTAAGAGAATTTGGTTTTTGCGATGTTTTTCACAGAAAACTTTGCCGATTTGCTTCATCCAGCACCACTACAAAAAGAGATTTTCTTCACGAATCCAACCGTGTCCTCAGAATTTCGAAGTTCGAAAAGCTAAGGAAGTTACAGCAATTTCAAATTCACGTTGAGTTTTTTTGTATATTTTCGATATCAACTATGCGATTTTGAGCTTGTTTTTCGAAGAAAAGTTGTAGGAGTTGCTCTAAACCGAATTTTTTGCAGTAATCTTAAATGCTGTGTACCCAACTCAAAAAATTTTTTCGCATCAAAAATTGAAAATTTTCATAAGGGGTTAGCCTTTGCTAAAAAAATTAAAAAAAATAAATTGTGAAATTTTGGGTAATTCTGTTTATTTTATGAATCGTATTCGAATTTCAAACTGCGGAATGCTTTAAAATTTTCGAAATTCGAAAAAATGAAGGAGTTACAGCGTTTAAGGCCATGAAAACGACTTTGAATTTGTACGCCTAAGAAAATTTGGTTTTTGCGATGTTTTTCACAGAAAACTTTGCCGATTTGCTTCATCCAGCACCACTACAGAAAGAGATTTTCTTCACGAATCCAACCGTGTCCTCAGAATTTCGAAGTTCAAAAAGCTAAGGAAGTTACAGCAATTTCAAATTCACGTTGAGTTTTTTTGTATATTTTCGATATCAACTATGCGATTTTGAGCTTGTTTTTCGAAGAAAAGTTGTAGGAGTTGCTCTAAACCGAATTTTTTGCAGTAATCTTAAATGCTGTGTACCCAACTCAAAAAATTTTTTCGCATCAAAAATTGAAAATTTTCATAAGGGGTTAGCCTTTGCTAAAAAAATTAAAAAAAAATAAATTGTGAAATTTTGGGTAATTCTGTTTATTTTATGAATCGTATTCGAATTTCAAACAGCGGAATGCTTTAAAATTTTCGAAATTCGAAAAAATGAAGGAGTTACAGCGTTTAAGGCCATGAAAACGACTTTGAATTTGTACGCCTAAGAGAATTTGGTTTTTGCGATGTTTTTCACAGAAAACTTTGCCGATTTGCTTCATCCAGCACCACTACAGAAAGAGATTTTCTTCACAAATCCAACCGTGTCCTCAGAATTTCGAAGTTCGAAAAGCTAAGGAAGTTACAGCAATTTCAAATTCACGTTGAGTTTTTTTGTATATTTTCGATATCAACTATGCGATTTTGAGCTTGTTTTTCGAAGAAAAGTTGTAGGAGTTGCTCTAAACCGATTTTTTTCCAGTAATCTTAAATGCTGTGTACCCAACTCAAAAAATTTTTTCGCATCAAAAATTGAAAATTTTCATAAGGGGTTAGCCTTTGCTAAAAAAATTAAAAAAAAATAAATTGTGAAATTTTGGGTAATTCTGTTTATTTTATGAATCGTATTCGAATTTCAAACTGCGGAATGCTTTAAAATTTTCGAAATTCGAAAAAATGAAGGAGTTACAGCGTTTAAGGCCATGAAAACGACTTTGAATTTGTACGCCTAAGAGAATTTGGTTTTTGCGATGTTTTTCACAGAAAACTTTGCCGATTTGCTTCATCCAGCACCACTACAGAAAGAGATTTTCTTCACGAATCCAACCGTGTCCTCAGAATTTCGAAGTTCGAAAAGCTAAGGAAGTTACAGCAATTTCAAATTCACGTTGAGTTTTTTTGTATATTTTCGATATCAACTATGCGATTTTGAGCTTGTTTTTCGAAGAAAAGTTGTAGGAGTTGCTCTAAACCGAATTTTTTCCAGTAATCTTAAATGCTGTGTACCCAACTCAAAAAATTTTTTCGCATCAAAAATTGAAAATTTTCTAAGGGGTTAGCCTTTGCTAAAAAAATTAAAAAAAAAAATAAATTGTGAAATTTTGGGTAATTCTGTTTATTTTATGAATCGTATTCGAATTTCAAACTGCGGAATGCTTTAAAATTTTCGAAATTCGAAAAAATGAAGGAGTTACAGCGTTTAAGGCCATGAAAACGACTTTGAATTTGTACGCCTAAGAGAATTTGGTTTTTGCGATGTTTTTCACAGAAAACTTTGCCGATTTGCTTCATCCAGCACCACTACAGAAAGAGATTTTCTTCACGAATCCAACCGTGTCCTCAGAATTTCGAAGTTCGAAAAGCTAAGGAAGTTACAGCAATTCACGTTGAGTTTTTTTGTATATTTTCGATATCAACTATGCGATTTTGAGCTTGTTTTTCGAAGAAAAGTTGTAGGAGTTGCTCTAAACCGAATTTTTTCCAGTAATCTTAAATGCTGTGTACCCAACTCAAAAAATTTTTTCGCATCAAAAATTGAAAATTTTCATAAGGGGTTAGACTTTGCTAAAAAAATTAAAAAAAAATAAATTGTGAAATTTTGGGTAATTCTGTTTATTTTATGAATCGTATTCGAATTTCAAACTGCGGAATGCTTTAAAATTTTCGAAATTCGAAAAAATGAAGGAGTTACAGCGTTTAAGGCCATGAAAACGACTTTGAATTTGTACGCCTAAGAGAATTTGGTTTTTGCGATGTTTTTCACAGAAAACTTTGCCGATTTGCTTCATCCAGCACCACTACAGAAAGAGATTTTCTTCACGAATCCAACCGTGTCCTCAGAATTTCGAAGTTCAAAAAGCTAAGGAAGTTACAGCAATTTCAAATTCACGTTGAGTTTTTTTGTATATTTTCGATATCAACTATGCGATTTTGAGCTTGTTTTTCGAAGAAAAGTTGTAGGAGTTGCTCTAAACCGATTTTTTTCCAGTAATCTTAAATGCTGTGTACCCAACTCAAAAAATTTTTTCGCATCAAAAATTGAAAATTTTCATAAGGGGTTAGCCTTTGCTAAAAAAATTAAAAAAAAATAAATTGTGAAATTTTGGGTAATTCTGTTTATTTTATGAATCGTATTCGAATTTCAAACTGCGGAATGCTTTAAAATTTTCGAAATTCGAAAAAATGAAGGAGTTACAGCGTTTAAGGCCATGAAAACGACTTTGAATTTGTACGCCTAAGAGAATTTGGTTTTTGCGATGTTTTTCACAGAAAACTTTGCCGATTTGCTTCATCCAGCACCACTACAGAAAGAGATTTTCTTCACGAATCCAACCGTGTCCTCAGAATTTCGAAGTTCAAAAAGCTAAGGAAGTTACAGCAATTTCAAATTCACGTTGAGTTTTTTTGTATATTTTCGATATCAACTATGCGATTTTGAGCTTGTTTTTCGAAGAAAAGTTGTAGGAGTTGCTCTAAACCGAATTTTTTGCAGTAATCTTAAATGCTGTGTACCCAACTCAAAAAATTTTTTCGCATCAAAAATTGAAAATTTTCATAAGGGGTTAGCCTTTGCTAAAAAAATTAAAAAAAAATAAATTGTGAAATTTTGGGTAATTCTGTTTTTTTTATGAATCGTATTCGAATTTCAAACTTCGGAATGCTTTAAAATTTTCGAAATTCGAAAAAATGAAGGAGTTACAGCGTTTAAGGCCATGAAAACGACTTTGAATTTGTACGCCTAAGAGAATTTGGTTTTTGCGATGTTTTTCACAGAAAACTTTGCCGATTTGCTTCATCCAGCACCACTACAGAAAGAGATTTTCTTCACGAATCCAACCGTGTCCTCAGAATTTCGAAGTTCGAAAAGCTAAGGAAGTTACAGCAATTTCAAATTCACGTTGAGTTTTTTTGTATATTTTCGATACGACTATGCGATTTTGAGCTTGTTTTTCGAAGAAAAGTTGTAGGAGTTGCTCTAAACCGAATTTTTTGCAGTAATCTTAAATGCTGTGTACCCAACTCAAAAAATTTTTTCGCATCAAAAATTGAAAATTTTCATAAGGGGTTAGCCTTTGCTAAAAAAATTAAAAAAAAATAAATTGTGAAATTTTGGGTAATTCTGTTTATTTTATGAATCGTATTCGAATTTCAAACTGCGGAATGCTTTAAAATTTTCGAAATTCGAAAAAATGAAGGAGTTACTTCGTTTAAGGCCATGAAAACGACTTTGAATTTGTACGCCTAAGAAAATTTGTTTTTTGCGATGTTTTTCACAGAAAACTTTGCCGATTTGCTTCATCCAGCACCACTACAGAAAGAGATTTTCTTCACGAATCCAACCGTGTCCTCAGAATTTCGAAGTTCAAAAAGCTAAGGAAGTTACAGCAATTTCAAATTCACGTTGAGTTTTTTTGTATATTTTCGATATCAACTATGCGATTTTGAGCTTGTTTTTCGAAGAAAAGTTGTAGGAGTTGCTCTAAACCGAATTTTTTGCAGTAATCTTAAATGCTGTGTACCCAACTCAAAAAATTTTTCGCATCAAAAATTGAAAATTTTCATAAGGGGTTAGCCTTTGCTAAAAAAATTTAAAAAAAATAAATTGTGAAATTTTGGGTAATTCTGTTTATTTTATGAATCGTATTCGAATTTCAAACTGCGGAATGCTTTAAAATTTTCGAAATTCGAAAAAATGAAGGAGTTACAGCGTTTAAGGCCATGAAAACGACTTTGAATTTGTACGCCTAAGAGAATTTGGTTTTTGCGATGTTTTTCACAGAAAACTTTGCCGATTTGCTTCATCCAGCACCACTACAGAAAGAGATTTTCTTCACGAATCCAACCGTGTCCTCAGAATTTCGAAGTTCAAAAAGCTAAGGAAGTTACAGCAATTTCAAATTCACGTTGAGTTTTTTTGTATATTTTCGATATCAACTATGCGATTTTGAGCTTGTTTTTCGAAGAAAAGTTGTAGGAGTTGCTCTAAACCGATTTTTTTCCAGTAATCTTAAATGCTGTGTACCCAACTCAAAAAATTTTTTCGCATCAAAAATTGAAAATTTTCATAAGGGGTTAGCCTTTGCTAAAAAAATTAAAAAAAAATAAATTGTGAAATTTTGGGTAATTCTGTTTATTTTATGAATCGTATTCGAATTTCAAACTGCGGAATGCTTTAAAATTTTCGAAATTCGAAAAAATGAAGGAGTTACAGCGTTTAAGGCCATGAAAACGACTTTGAATTTGTACGCCTAAGAGAATTTGGTTTTTGCGATGTTTTTCACAGAAAACTTTGCCGATTTGCTTCATCCAGCACCACTACAGAAAGAGATTTTCTTCACGAATCCAACCGTGTCCTCAGAATTTCGAAGTTCAAAAAGCTAAGGAAGTTACAGCAATTTCAAATTCACGTTGAGTTTTTTTGTATATTTTCGATATCAACTATGCGATTTTGAGCTTGTTTTTCGAAGAAAAGTTGTAGGAGTTGCTCTAAACCGAATTTTTTCCAGTAATCTTAAATGCTGTGTACCCAACTCAAAAAATTTTTTCGCATCAAAAATTGAAAATTTTCATAAGGGGTTAGCCTTTGCTAAAAAAATTAAAAAAAAAATAAATTGTGAAATTTTGGGTAATTCTGTTTTTTTTATGAATCGTATTCGAATTTCAAACTTCGGAATGCTTTAAAATTTTCGAAATTCGAAAAAATGAAGGAGTTACAGCGTTTAAGGCCATGAAAACGACTTTGAATTTGTACGCCTAAGAGAATTTGGTTTTTGCGATGTTTTTCACAGAAAACTTTGCCGATTTGCTTCATCCAGCACCACTACAGAAAGAGATTTTCTTCACGAATCCAACCGTGTCCTCAGAATTTCGAAGTTCGAAAAGCTAAGGAAGTTACAGCAATTTCAAATTCACGTTGAGTTTTTTTGTATATTTTCGATACGACTATGCGATTTTGAGCTTGTTTTTCGAAGAAAAGTTGTAGGAGTTGCTCTAAACCGAATTTTTTGCAGTAATCTTAAATGCTGTGTACCCAACTCAAAAAATTTTTTCGCATCAAAAATTGAAAATTTTCATAAGGGGTTAGCCTTTGCTAAAAAAATTAAAAAAAAATAAATTGTGAAATTTTGGGTAATTCTGTTTATTTTATGAATCGTATTCGAATTTCAAACTGCGGAATGCTTTAAAATTTTCGAAATTCGAAAAAATGAAGGAGTTACTTCGTTTAAGGCCATGAAAACGACTTTGAATTTGTACGCCTAAGAAAATTTGTTTTTTGCGATGTTTTTCACAGAAAACTTTGCCGATTTGCTTCATCCAGCACCACTACAGAAAGAGATTTTCTTCACGAATCCAACCGTGTCCTCAGAATTTCGAAGTTCAAAAAGCTAAGGAAGTTACAGCAATTTCAAATTCACGTTGAGTTTTTTTGTATATTTTCGATATCAACTATGCGATTTTGAGCTTGTTTTTCGAAGAAAAGTTGTAGGAGTTGCTCTAAACCGAATTTTTTGCAGTAATCTTAAATGCTGTGTACCCAACTCAAAAAATTTTTCGCATCAAAAATTGAAAATTTTCATAAGGGGTTAGCCTTTGCTAAAAAAATTTAAAAAAAATAAATTGTGAAATTTTGGGTAATTCTGTTTATTTTATGAATCGTATTCGAATTTCAAACTGCGGAATGCTTTAAAATTTTCGAAATTCGAAAAAATGAAGGAGTTACAGCGTTTAAGGCCATGAAAACGACTTTGAATTTGTACGCCTAAGAGAATTTGGTTTTTGCGATGTTTTTCACAGAAAACTTTGCCGATTTGCTTCATCCAACACCACTACAGAAAGAGATTTTCTTCACGAATCCAACCGTGTCCTCAGAATTTCGAAGTTCGAAAAGCTAAGGAAGTTACAGCAATTTCAAATTCACGTTGAGTTTTTTTGTATATTTTCGATATCAACTATGCGATTTTGAGCTTGTTTTTCGAAGAAAAGTTGTAGGAGTTGCTCTAAACCGAATTTTTTCCAGTAATCTTAAATGCTGTGTACCCAACTCAAAAAATTTTTTCGCATCAAAAATTGAAAATTTTCTAAGGGGTTAGCCTTTGCTAAAAAAATTAAAAAAAAAATAAATTGTGAAATTTTGGGTAATTCTGTTTATTTTATGAATCGTATTCGAATTTCAAACTGCGGAATGCTTTAAAATTTTCGAAATTCGAAAAAATGAAGGAGTTACAGCGTTTAAGGCCATGAAAACGACTTTGAATTTGTACGCCTAAGAGAATTTGGTTTTTGCGATGTTTTTCACAGAAAACTTTGCCGATTTGCTTCATCCAGCACCACTACAGAAAGAGATTTTCTTCACGAATCCAACCGTGTCCTCAGAATTTCGAAGTTCGAAAAGCTAAGGAAGTTACAGCAATTTCAAATTCACGTTGAGTTTTTTTGTATATTTTCGATATCAACTATGCGATTTTGAGCTTGTTTTTCGAAGAAAAGTTGTAGGAGTTGCTCTAAACCGAATTTTTTGCAGTAATCTTAAATGCTGTGTACCCAACTCAAAAAATTTTTTCGCATCAAAAATTGAAAATTTTCATAAGGGGTTAGCCTTTGCTAAAAAAATTAAAAAAAAATAAATTGTGAAATTTTGGGTAATTCTGTTTATTTTATGAATCGTATTCGAATTTCAAACTGCGGAATGCTTTAAAATTTTCGAAATTCGAAAAAATGAAGGAGTTACAGCGTTTAAGGCCATGAAAACGACTTTGAATTTGTACGCCTAAGAGAATTTGGTTTTTGCGATGTTTTTCACAGAAAACTTTGCCGATTTGCTTCATCCAACACCACTACAGAAAGAGATTTTCTTCACGAATCCAACCGTGTCCTCAGAATTTCGAAGTTCGAAAAGCTAAGGAAGTTACAGCAATTTCAAATTCACGTTGAGTTTTTTTGTATATTTTCGATATCAACTATGCGATTTTGAGCTTGTTTTTCGAAGAAAAGTTGTAGGAGTTGCTCTAAACCGAATTTTTTCCAGTAATCTTAAATGCTGTGTACCCAACTCAAAAAATTTTTTCGCATCAAAAATTGAAAATTTTCTAAGGGGTTAGCCTTTGCTAAAAAAATTAAAAAAAAAATAAATTGTGAAATTTTGGGTAATTCTGTTTATTTTATGAATCGTATTCGAATTTCAAACTGCGGAATGCTTTAAAATTTTCGAAATTCGAAAAAATGAAGGAGTTACAGCGTTTAAGGCCATGAAAACGACTTTGAATTTGTACGCCTAAGAGAATTTGGTTTTTGCGATGTTTTTCACAGAAAACTTTGCCGATTTGCTTCATCCAGCACCACTACAGAAAGAGATTTTCTTCACGAATCCAACCGTGTCCTCAGAATTTCGAAGTTCGAAAAGCTAAGGAAGTTACAGCAATTTCAAATTCACGTTGAGTTTTTTTGTATATTTTCGATATCAACTATGCGATTTTGAGCTTGTTTTTCGAAGAAAAGTTGTAGGAGTTGCTCTAAACCGAATTTTTTGCAGTAATCTTAAATGCTGTGTACCCAACTCAAAAAATTTTTTCGCATCAAAAATTGAAAATTTTCATAAGGGGTTAGCCTTTGCTAAAAAAATTAAAAAAAAATAAATTGTGAAATTTTGGGTAATTCTGTTTATTTTATGAATCGTATTCGAATTTCAAACTGCGGAATGCTTTAAAATTTTCGAAATTCGAAAAAATGAAGGAGTTACAGCGTTTAAGGCCATGAAAACGACTTTGAATTTGTACGCCTAAGAGAATTTGGTTTTTGCGATGTTTTTCACAGAAAACTTTGCCGATTTGCTTCATCCAACACCACTACAGAAAGAGATTTTCTTCACGAATCCAACCGTGTCCTCAGAATTTCGAAGTTCGAAAAGCTAAGGAAGTTACAGCAATTTCAAATTCACGTTGAGTTTTTTTGTATATTTTCGATATCAACTATGCGATTTTGAGCTTGTTTTTCGAAGAAAAGTTGTAGGAGTTGCTCTAAACCGAATTTTTTCCAGTAATCTTAAATGCTGTGTACCCAACTCAAAAAATTTTTTCGCATCAAAAATTGAAAATTTTCTAAGGGGTTAGCCTTTGCTAAAAAAATTAAAAAAAAAATAAATTGTGAAATTTTGGGTAATTCTGTTTATTTTATGAATCGTATTCGAATTTCAAACTGCGGAATGCTTTAAAATTTTCGAAATTCGAAAAAATGAAGGAGTTACAGCGTTTAAGGCCATGAAAACGACTTTGAATTTGTACGCCTAAGAGAATTTGGTTTTTGCGATGTTTTTCACAGAAAACTTTGCCGATTTGCTTCATCCAGCACCACTACAGAAAGAGATTTTCTTCACGAATCCAACCGTGTCCTCAGAATTTCGAAGTTCGAAAAGCTAAGGAAGTTACAGCAATTTCAAATTCACGTTGAGTTTTTTTGTATATTTTCGATATCAACTATGCGATTTTGAGCTTGTTTTTCGAAGAAAAGTTGTAGGAGTTGCTCTAAACCGAATTTTTTGCAGTAATCTTAAATGCTGTGTACCCAACTCAAAAAATTTTTTCGCATCAAAAATTGAAAATTTTCATAAGGGGTTAGCCTTTGCTAAAAAAATTAAAAAAAAATAAATTGTGAAATTTTGGGTAATTCTGTTTATTTTATGAATCGTATTCGAATTTCAAACTGCGGAATGCTTTAAAATTTTCGAAATTCGAAAAAATGAAGGAGTTACAGCGTTTAAGGCCATGAAAACGACTTTGAATTTGTACGCCTAAGAGAATTTGGTTTTTGCGATGTTTTTCACAGAAAACTTTGCCGATTTGCTTCATCCAACACCACTACAGAAAGAGATTTTCTTCACGAATCCAACCGTGTCCTCAGAATTTCGAAGTTCGAAAAGCTAAGGAAGTTACAGCAATTTCAAATTCACGTTGAGTTTTTTTGTATATTTTCGATATCAACTATGCGATTTTGAGCTTGTTTTTCGAAGAAAAGTTGTAGGAGTTGCTCTAAACCGAATTTTTTCCAGTAATCTTAAATGCTGTGTACCCAACTCAAAAAATTTTTTCGCATCAAAAATTGAAAATTTTCTAAGGGGTTAGCCTTTGCTAAAAAAATTAAAAAAAAAATAAATTGTGAAATTTTGGGTAATTCTGTTTATTTTATGAATCGTATTCGAATTTCAAACTGCGGAATGCTTTAAAATTTTCGAAATTCGAAAAAATGAAGGAGTTACAGCGTTTAAGGCCATGAAAACGACTTTGAATTTGTACGCCTAAGAGAATTTGGTTTTTGCGATGTTTTTCACAGAAAACTTTGCCGATTTGCTTCATCCAGCACCACTACAGAAAGAGATTTTCTTCACGAATCCAACCGTGTCCTCAGAATTTCGAAGTTCGAAAAGCTAAGGAAGTTACAGCAATTTCAAATTCACGTTGAGTTTTTTTGTATATTTTCGATATCAACTATGCGATTTTGAGCTTGTTTTTCGAAGAAAAGTTGTAGGAGTTGCTCTAAACCGAATTTTTTGCAGTAATCTTAAATGCTGTGTACCCAACTCAAAAAATTTTTTCGCATCAAAAATTGAAAATTTTCATAAGGGGTTAGCCTTTGCTAAAAAAATTAAAAAAAAATAAATTGTGAAATTTTGGGTAATTCTGTTTATTTTATGAATCGTATTCGAATTTCAAACTGCGGAATGCTTTAAAATTTTCGAAATTCGAAAAAATGAAGGAGTTACAGCGTTTAAGGCCATGAAAACGACTTTGAATTTGTACGCCTAAGAGAATTTGGTTTTTGCGATGTTTTTCACAGAAAACTTTGCCGATTTGCTTCATCCAGCACCACTACAGAAAGAGATTTTCTTCACAAATCCAACCGTGTCCTCAGAATTTCGAAGTTCGAAAAGCTAAGGAAGTTACAGCAATTTCAAATTCACGTTGAGTTTTTTTGTATATTTTCGATATCAACTATGCGATTTTGAGCTTGTTTTTCGAAGAAAAGTTGTAGGAGTTGCTCTAAACCGAATTTTTTGCAGTAATCTTAAATGCTGTGTACCCAACTCAAAAAATTTTTTCGCATCAAAAATTGAAAATTTTCATAAGGGGTTAGCCTTTGCTAAAAAAATTAAAAAAAAATAAATTGTGAAATTTTGGGTAATTCTGTTTATTTTATGAATCGTATTCGAATTTCAAACTGCGGAATGCTTTAAAATTTTCGAAATTCGAAAAAATGAAGGAGTTACTTCGTTTAAGGCCATGAAAACGACTTTGAATTTGTACGCCTAAGAGAATTTGGTTTTTGCGATGTTTTTCACAGAAAACTTTGCCGATTTGCTTCATCCAGCACCACTACAGAAAGAGATTTTCTTCACGAATCCAACCGTGTCCTCAGAATTTCGAAGTTCGAAAAGCTAAGGAAGTTACAGCAATTTCAAATTCACGTTGAGTTTTTTTGTATATTTTCGATATCAACTATGCGATTTTGAGCTTGTTTTTCGAAGAAAAGTTGTAGGAGTTGCTCTAAACCGAATTTTTTGCAGTAATCTTAAATGCTGTGTACCCAACTCAAAAAATTTTTTCGCATCAAAAATTGAAAATTTTCATAAGGGGTTAGCCTTTGCTAAAAAAATTAAAAAAAAAAATAAATTGTGAAATTTTGGGTAATTCTGTTTATTTTATGAATCGTATTCGAATTTCAAACTGCGGAATGCTTTAAAATTTTCGAAATTCGAAAAAATGAAGGAGTTACTTCGTTTAAGGCCATGAAAACGACTTTGAATTTGTACGCCTAAGAGAATTTGGTTTTTGCGATGTTTTTCACAGAAAACTTTGCCGATTTGCTTCATCCAGCACCACTACAAAAAGAGATTTTCTTCACGAATCCAACCGTGTCCTCAGAATTTCGAAGTTCGAAAAGCTAAGGAAGTTACAGCAATTTCAAATTCACGTTGAGTTTTTTTGTATATTTTCGATATCAACTATGCGATTTTGAGCTTGTTTTTCGAAGAAAAGTTGTAGGAGTTGCTCTAAACCGAATTTTTTGCAGTAATCTTAAATGCTGTGTACCCAACTCAAAAAATTTTTTCGCATCAAAAATTGAAAATTTTCATAAGGGGTTAGCCTTTGCTAAAAAAATTAAAAAAAATAAATTGTGAAATTTTGGGTAATTCTGTTTATTTTATGAATCGTATTCGAATTTCAAACTGCGGAATGCTTTAAAATTTTCGAAATTCGAAAAAATGAAGGAGTTACAGCGTTTAAGGCCATGAAAACGACTTTGAATTTGTACGCCTAAGAAAATTTGGTTTTTGCGATGTTTTTCACAGAAAACTTTGCCGATTTGCTTCATCCAGCACCACTACAGAAAGAGATTTTCTTCACAAATCCAACCGTGTCCTCAGAATTTCGAAGTTCGAAAAGCTAAGGAAGTTACAGCAATTTCAAATTCACGTTGAGTTTTTTTGTATATTTTCGATATCAACTATGCGATTTTGAGCTTGTTTTTCGAAGAAAAGTTGTAGGAGTTGCTCTAAACCGAATTTTTTCCAGTAATCTTAAATGCTGTGTACCCAACTCAAAAAATTTTTTCGCATCAAAAATTGAAAATTTTCTAAGGGGTTAGCCTTTGCTAAAAAAATTAAAAAAAAAAAATAAATTGTGAAATTTTGGGTAATTCTGTTTATTTTATGAATCGTATTCGAATTTCAAACTGCGGAATGCTTTAAAATTTTCGAAATTCGAAAAAATGAAGGAGTTACAGCGTTTAAGGCCATGAAAACGACTTTGAATTTGTACGCCAAAGAGAATTTGGTTTTTGCGATGTTTTTCACAGAAAACTTTGCCGATTTGCTTCATCCAGCACCACTACAGAAAGAGATTTTCTTCACGAATCCAACCGTGTCCTCAGAATTTCGAAGTTCGAAAAGCTAAGGAAGTTACAGCAATTTCAAATTCACGTTGAGTTTTTTTGTATATTTTCGATATCAACTATGCGATTTTGAGCTTGTTTTTCGAAGAAAAGTTGTAGGAGTTGCTCTAAACCGAATTTTTTGCAGTAATCTTAAATGCTGTGTACCCAACTCAAAAAATTTTTTCGCATCAAAAATTGAAAATTTTCATAAGGGGTTAGCCTTTGCTAAAAAAATTAAAAAAAAATAAATTGTGAAATTTTGGGTAATTCTGTTTATTTTATGAATCGTATTCGAATTTCAAACAGCGGAATGCTTTAAAATTTTCGAAATTCGAAAAAATGAAGGAGTTACAGCGTTTAAGGCCATGAAAACGACTTTGAATTTGTACGCCTAAGAGAATTTGGTTTTTGCGATGTTTTTCACAGAAAACTTTGCCGATTTGCTTCATCCAGCACCACTACAGAAAGAGATTTTCTTCACAAATCCAACCGTGTCCTCAGAATTTCGAAGTTCGAAAAGCTAAGGAAGTTACAGCAATTTCAAATTCACGTTGAGTTTTTTTGTATATTTTCGATATCAACTATGCGATTTTGAGCTTGTTTTTCGAAGAAAAGTTGTAGGAGTTGCTCTAAACCGAATTTTTTGCAGTAATCTTAAATGCTGTGTACCCAACTCAAAAAATTTTTTCGCATCAAAAATTGAAAATTTTCATAAGGGGTTAGCCTTTGCTAAAAAAAAATAAATTGTGAAATTTTGGGTAATTCTGTTTATTTTATGAATCGTATTCGAATTTCAAACTGCGGAATGCTTTAAAATTTTCGAAATTCGAAAAAATGAAGGAGTTACAGCGTTTAAGGCCATGAAAACGACTTTGAATTTGTACGCCAAAGAGAATTTGGTTTTTGCGATGTTTTTCACAGAAAACTTTGCCGATTTGCTTCATCCAGCACCACTACAGAAAGAGATTTTCTTCACGAATCCAACCGTGTCCTCAGAATTTCGAAGTTCGAAAAGCTAAGGAAGTTACAGCAATTTCAAATTCACGTTGAGTTTTTTTGTATATTTTCGATATCAACTATGCGATTTTGAGCTTGTTTTTCGAAGAAAAGTTGTAGGAGTTGCTCTAAACCGAATTTTTTGCAGTAATCTTAAATGCTGTGTACCCAACTCAAAAAATTTTTTCGCATCAAAAATTGAAAATTTTCATAAGGGGTTAGCCTTTGCTAAAAAAAAATAAATTGTGAAATTTTGGGTAATTCTGTTTATTTTATGAATCGTATTCGAATTTCAAACTGCGGAATGCTTTAAAATTTTCGAAATTCGAAAAAATGAAGGAGTTACAGCGTTTAAGGCCATGAAAACGACTTTGAATTTGTACGCCAAAGAGAATTTGGTTTTTGCGATGTTTTTCACAGAAAACTTTGCCGATTTGCTTCATCCAGCACCACTACAGAAAGAGATTTTCTTCACGAATCCAACCGTGTCCTCAGAATTTCGAAGTTCGAAAAGCTAAGGAAGTTACAGCAATTTCAAATTCACGTTGAGTTTTTTTGTATATTTTCGATATCAACTATGCGATTTTGAGCTTGTTTTTCGAAGAAAAGTTGTAGGAGTTGCTCTAAACCGAATTTTTTCCAGTAATCTTAAATGCTGTGTACCCAACTCAAAAAATTTTTTCGCATCAAAAATTGAAAATTTTCATAAGGGGTTAGCCTTTGCTAAAAAAATTAAAAAAAAATAAATTGTGAAATTTTGGGTAATTCTGTTTATTTTATGAATCGTATTCGAATTTCAAACTGCGGAATGCTTTAAAATTTTCGAAATTCGAAAAAATGAAGGAGTTACAGCGTTTAAGGCCATGAAAACGACTTTGAATTTGTACGCCAAAGAGAATTTGGTTTTTGCGATGTTTTTCACAGAAAACTTTGCCGATTTGCTTCATCCAGCACCACTACAGAAAGAGATTTTCTTCACAAATCCAACCGTGTCCTCAGAATTTCGAAGTTCGAAAAGCTAAGGAAGTTACAACAATTTCAAATTCACGTTGAGTTTTTTTGTATATTTTCGATATCAACTATGCGATTTTGAGCTTGTTTTTCGAAGAAAAGTTGTAGGAGTTGCTCTAAACCGAATTTTTTGCAGTAATCTTAAATGCTGTGTACCCAACTCAAAAAATTTTTTCGCATCAAAAATTGAAAATTTTCATAAGGGGTTAGCCTTTGCTAAAAAAAAATAAATTGTGAAATTTTGGGTAATTCTGTTTATTTTATGAATCGTATTCGAATTTCAAACTGCGGAATGCTTTAAAATTTTCGAAATTCGAAAAAATGAAGGAGTTACAGCGTTTAAGGCCATGAAAACGACTTTGAATTTGTACGCCTAAGAGAATTTGGTTTTTGCGATGTTTTTCACAGAAAACTTTGCCGATTTGCTTCATCCAGCACCACTACAGAAAGAGATTTTCTTCACGAATCCAACCGTGTCCTCAGAATTTCGAAGTTCAAAAAGCTAAGGAAGTTACAGCAATTTCAAATTCACGTTGAGTTTTTTTGTATATCTTCGATATCAACTATGCGATTTTGAGCTTGTTTTTCGAAGAAAAGTTGTAGGAGTTGCTCTAAACCGAATTTTTTGCAGTAATCTTAAATGCTGTGTACCCAACTCAAAAAATTTTTTCGCATCAAAAATTGAAAATTTTCATAAGGGGTTAGCCTTTGCTAAAAAAATTAAAAAAAAATAAATTGTGAAATTTTGGGTAATTCTGTTTATTTTATGAATCGTATTCGAATTTCAAACTGCGGAATGCTTTAAAATTTTCGAAATTCGAAAAAATGAAGGAGTTACAGCGTTTAAGGCCATGAAAACGACTTTGAATTTGTACGCCAAAGAGAATTTGGTTTTTGCGATGTTTTTCACAGAAAACTTTGCCGATTTGCTTCATCCAGCACCACTACAGAAAGAGATTTTCTTCACGAATCCAACCGTGTCCTCAGAATTTCGAAGTTCGAAAAGCTAAGGAAGTTACAGCAATTTCAAATTCACGTTGAGTTTTTTTGTATATTTTCGATATCAACTATGCGATTTTGAGCTTGTTTTTCGAAGAAAAGTTGTAGGAGTTGCTCTAAACCGAATTTTTTGCAGTAATCTTAAATGCTGTGTACCCAACTCAAAAAATTTTTTCGCATCAAAAATTGAAAATTTTCATAAGGGGTTAGCCTTTGCTAAAAAAAAATAAATTGTGAAATTTTGGGTAATTCTGTTTATTTTATGAATCGTATTCGAATTTCAAACTGCGGAATGCTTTAAAATTTTCGAAATTCGAAAAAATGAAGGAGTTACAGCGTTTAAGGCCATGAAAACGACTTTGAATTTGTACGCCAAAGAGAATTTGGTTTTTGCGATGTTTTTCACAGAAAACTTTGCCGATTTGCTTCATCCAGCACCACTACAGAAAGAGATTTTCTTCACGAATCCAACCGTGTCCTCAGAATTTCGAAGTTCGAAAAGCTAAGGAAGTTACAGCAATTTCAAATTCACGTTGAGTTTTTTTGTATATTTTCGATATCAACTATGCGATTTTGAGCTTGTTTTTCGAAGAAAAGTTGTAGGAGTTGCTCTAAACCGAATTTTTTCCAGTAATCTTAAATGCTGTGTACCCAACTCAAAAAATTTTTTCGCATCAAAAATTGAAAATTTTCATAAGGGGTTAGCCTTTGCTAAAAAAATTAAAAAAAAATAAATTGTGAAATTTTGGGTAATTCTGTTTATTTTATGAATCGTATTCGAATTTCAAACTGCGGAATGCTTTAAAATTTTCGAAATTCGAAAAAATGAAGGAGTTACAGCGTTTAAGGCCATGAAAACGACTTTGAATTTGTACGCCAAAGAGAATTTGGTTTTTGCGATGTTTTTCACAGAAAACTTTGCCGATTTGCTTCATCCAGCACCACTACAGAAAGAGATTTTCTTCACGAATCCAACCGTGTCCTCAGAATTTCGAAGTTCGAAAAGCTAAGGAAGTTACAACAATTTCAAATTCACGTTGAGTTTTTTTGTATATTTTCGATATCAACTATGCGATTTTGAGCTTGTTTTTCGAAGAAAAGTTGTAGGAGTTGCTCTAAACCGAATTTTTTGTAGTAATCTTAAATGCTGTGTACCCAACTCAAAAAATTTTTTCGCATCAAAAATTGAAAATTTTCATAAGGGGTTAGCCTTTGCTAAAAAAATTAAAAAAAAATAAATTGTGAAATTTTGGGTAATTCTGTTTATTTTATGAATCGTATTCGAATTTCAAACTGCGGAATGCTTTAAAATTTTCGAAATTCGAAAAAATGAAGGAGTTACAGCGTTTAAGGCCATGAAAACGACTTTGAATTTGTACGCCAAAGAGAATTTGGTTTTTGCGATGTTTTTCACAGAAAACTTTGCCGATTTGCTTCATCCAGCACCACTACAGAAAGAGATTTTCTTCACGAATCCAACCGTGTCCTCAGAATTTCGAAGTTCGAAAAGCTAAGGAAGTTACAGCAATTTCAAATTCACGTTGAGTTTTTTTGTATATTTTCGATATCAACTATGCGATTTTGAGCTTGTTTTTCGAAGAAAAGTTGTAGGAGTTGCTCTAAACCGAATTTTTTCCAGTAATCTTAAATGCTGTGTACCCAACTCAAAAAATTTTTTCGCATCAAAAATTTAAAATTTTCATAAGGGGTTAGCCTTTGCTAAAAAAATTAAAAAAAAATAAATTGTGAAATTTTGGGTAATTCTGTTTATTTTATGAATCGTATTCGAATTTCAAACTGCGGAATGCTTTAAAATTTTCGAAATTCGAAAAAATGAAGGAGTTACAGCGTTTAAGGCCATGAAAACGACTTTGAATTTGTACGCCAAAGAGAATTTGGTTTTTGCGATGTTTTTCACAGAAAACTTTGCCGATTTGCTTCATCCAGCACCACTACAGAAAGAGATTTTCTTCACAAATCCAACCGTGTCCTCAGAATTTCGAAGTTCGAAAAGCTAAGGAAGTTACAGCAATTTCAAATTCACGTTGAGTTTTTTTGTATATTTTCGATATCAACTATGCGATTTTGAGCTTGTTTTTCGAAGAAAAGTTGTAGGAGTTGCTCTAAACCGAATTTTTTGCAGTAATCTTAAATGCTGTGTACCCAACTCAAAAAATTTTTTCGCATCAAAAATTGAAAATTTTCATAAGGGGTTAGCCTTTGCTAAAAAAATTAAAAAAAAATAAATTGTGAAATTTTGGGTAATTCTGTTTATTTTATGAATCGTATTCGAATTTCAAACTGCGGAATGCTTTAAAATTTTCGAAATTCGAAAAAATGAAGGAGTTACAGCGTTTAAGGCCATGAAAACGACTTTGAATTTGTACGCCTAAGACAATTTGGTTTTTGCGATGTTTTTCACAGAAAACTTTGCCGATTTGCTTCATCCAGCACCACTACAGAAAGAGATTTTCTTCACGAATCCAACCGTGTCCTCAGAATTTCGAAGTTCGAAAAGCTAAGGAAGTTACAACAATTTCAAATTCACGTTGAGTTTTTTTGTATATTTTCGATATCAACTATGCGATTTTGAGCTTGTTTTTCGAAGAAAAGTTGTAGGAGTTGCTCTAAACCGAATTTTTTGTAGTAATCTTAAATGCTGTGTACCCAACTCAAAAAATTTTTTCGCATCAAAAATTGAAAATTTTCATAAGGGGTTAGCCTTTGCTAAAAAAATTAAAAAAAATAAATTGTGAAATTTTGGGTAATTCTGTTTATTTTATGAATCGTATTCGAATTTCAAACTGCGGAATGCTTTAAAATTTTCGAAATTCGAAAAAATGAAGGAGTTACAGCGTTTAAGGCCATGAAAACGACTTTGAATTTGTACGCCAAAGAGAATTTGGTTTTTGCGATGTTTTTCACAGAAAACTTTGCCGATTTGCTTCATCCAGCACCACTACAGAAAGAGATTTTCTTCACGAATCCAACCGTGTCCTCAGAATTTCGAAGTTCGAAAAGCTAAGGAAGTTACAGCAATTTCAAATTCACGTTGAGTTTTTTTGTATATTTTCGATATCAACTATGCGATTTTGAGCTTGTTTTTCGAAGAAAAGTTGTAGGAGTTGCTATAAACCGAATTTTTTCCAGTAATCTTAAATGCTGTGTACCCAACTCAAAAAATTTTTTCGCATCAAAAATTGAAAATTTTCATAAGGGGTTAGCCTTTGCTAAAAAAATTAAAAAAAAATAAATTGTGAAATTTTGGGTAATTCTGTTTATTTTATGAATCGTATTCGAATTTCAAACTGCGGAATGCTTTAAAATTTTCGAAATTCGAAAAAATGAAGGAGTTACAGCGTTTAAGGCCATGAAAACGACTTTGAATTTGTACGCCAAAGAGAATTTGGTTTTTGCGATGTTTTTCACAGAAAACTTTGCCGATTTGCTTCATCCAGCACCACTACAGAAAGAGATTTTCTTCACAAATCCAACCGTGTCCTCAGAATTTCGAAGTTCGAAAAGCTAAGGAAGTTACAACAATTTCAAATTCACGTTGAGTTTTTTTGTATATTTTCGATATCAACTATGCGATTTTGAGCTTGTTTTTCGAAGAAAAGTTGTAGGAGTTGCTCTAAACCGAATTTTTTGCAGTAATCTTAAATGCTGTGTACCCAACTCAAAAAATTTTTTCGCATCAAAAATTGAAAATTTTCATAAGGGGTTAGCCTTTGCTAAAAAAAAATAAATTGTGAAATTTTGGGTAATTCTGTTTATTTTATGAATCGTATTCGAATTTCAAACTGCGGAATGCTTTAAAATTTTCGAAATTCGAAAAAATGAAGGAGTTACAGCGTTTAAGGCCATGAAAACGACTTTGAATTTGTACGCCTAAGAGAATTTGGTTTTTGCGATGTTTTTCACAGAAAACTTTGCCGATTTGCTTCATCCAGCACCACTACAGAAAGAGATTTTCTTCACGAATCCAACCGTGTCCTCAGAATTTCGAAGTTCAAAAAGCTAAGGAAGTTACAGCAATTTCAAATTCACGTTGAGTTTTTTTGTATATCTTCGATATCAACTATGCGATTTTGAGCTTGTTTTTCGAAGAAAAGTTGTAGGAGTTGCTCTAAACCGAATTTTTTGCAGTAATCTTAAATGCTGTGTACCCAACTCAAAAAATTTTTTCGCATCAAAAATTGAAAATTTTCATAAGGGGTTAGCCTTTGCTAAAAAAATTAAAAAAAAATAAATTGTGAAATTTTGGGTAATTCTGTTTATTTTATGAATCGTATTCGAATTTCAAACTGCGGAATGCTTTAAAATTTTCGAAATTCGAAAAAATGAAGGAGTTACAGCGTTTAAGGCCATGAAAACGACTTTGAATTTGTACGCCAAAGAGAATTTGGTTTTTGCGATGTTTTTCACAGAAAACTTTGCCGATTTGCTTCATCCAGCACCACTACAGAAAGAGATTTTCTTCACGAATCCAACCGTGTCCTCAGAATTTCGAAGTTCGAAAAGCTAAGGAAGTTACAGCAATTTCAAATTCACGTTGAGTTTTTTTGTATATTTTCGATATCAACTATGCGATTTTGAGCTTGTTTTTCGAAGAAAAGTTGTAGGAGTTGCTCTAAACCGAATTTTTTCCAGTAATCTTAAATGCTGTGTACCCAACTCAAAAAATTTTTTCGCATCAAAAATTTAAAATTTTCATAAGGGGTTAGCCTTTGCTAAAAAAATTAAAAAAAAATAAATTGTGAAATTTTGGGTAATTCTGTTTATTTTATGAATCGTATTCGAATTTCAAACTGCGGAATGCTTTAAAATTTTCGAAATTCGAAAAAATGAAGGAGTTACAGCGTTTAAGGCCATGAAAACGACTTTGAATTTGTACGCCAAAGAGAATTTGGTTTTTGCGATGTTTTTCACAGAAAACTTTGCCGATTTGCTTCATCCAGCACCACTACAGAAAGAGATTTTCTTCACAAATCCAACCGTGTCCTCAGAATTTCGAAGTTCGAAAAGCTAAGGAAGTTACAGCAATTTCAAATTCACGTTGAGTTTTTTTGTATATTTTCGATATCAACTATGCGATTTTGAGCTTGTTTTTCGAAGAAAAGTTGTAGGAGTTGCTCTAAACCGAATTTTTTGCAGTAATCTTAAATGCTGTGTACCCAACTCAAAAAATTTTTTCGCATCAAAAATTGAAAATTTTCATAAGGGGTTAGCCTTTGCTAAAAAAAAATAAATTGTGAAATTTTGGGTAATTCTGTTTATTTTATGAATCGTATTCGAATTTCAAACTGCGGAATGCTTTAAAATTTTCGAAATTCGAAAAAATGAAGGAGTTACAGCGTTTAAGGCCATGAAAACGACTTTGAATTTGTACGCCTAAGAGAATTTGGTTTTTGCGATGTTTTTCACAGAAAACTTTGCCGATTTGCTTCATCCAGCACCACTACAGAAAGAGATTTTCTTCACGAATCCAACCGTGTCCTCAGAATTTCGAAGTTCAAAAAGCTAAGGAAGTTACAGCAATTTCAAATTCACGTTGAGTTTTTTTGTATATCTTCGATATCAACTATGCGATTTTGAGCTTGTTTTTCGAAGAAAAGTTGTAGGAGTTGCTCTAAACCGAATTTTTTGCAGTAATCTTAAATGCTGTGTACCCAACTCAAAAAATTTTTTCGCATCAAAAATTGAAAATTTTCATAAGGGGTTAGCCTTTGCTAAAAAAATTAAAAAAAAATAAATTGTGAAATTTTGGGTAATTCTGTTTATTTTATGAATCGTATTCGAATTTCAAACTGCGGAATGCTTTAAAATTTTCTAAATTCGAAAAAATGAAGGAGTTACAGCGTTTAAGGCCATGAAAACGACTTTGAATTTGTACGCCTAAGAGAATTTGGTTTTTGCGATGTTTTTCACAGAAAACTTTGCCGATTTGCTTCATCCAGCACCACTACAGAAAGAGATTTTCTTCACGAATCCAACCGTGTCCTCAGAATTTCGAAGTTCGAAAAGCTAAGGAAGTTACAGCAATTTCAAATTCACGTTGAGTTTTTTTGTATATTTTCGATATCAACTATGCGATTTTGAGCTTGTTTTTCGAAGAAAAGTTGTAGGAGTTGCTCTAAACCGAATTTTTTGCAGTAATCTTAAATGCTGTGTACCCAACTCAAAAAATTTTTTCGCATCAAAAATTGAAAATTTTCATAAGGGGTTAGCCTTTGCTAAAAAAATTAAAAAAAAATAAATTGTGAAATTTTGGGTAATTCTGTTTATTTTATGAATCGTATTCGAATTTCAAACTGCGGAATGCTTTAAAATTTTCGATATTCGAAAAAATGAAGGAGTTACTTCGTTTAAGGCCATGAAAACGACTTTGAATTTGTACGCCTAAGAAAATTTGGTTTTTGCGATGTTTTTCACAGAAAACTTTGCCAATTTGCTTCATCCAGCACCACTACAGAAAGAGATTTTCTTCACGAATCCAACCGTGTCCTCAGAATTTCGAAGTTCAAAAAGCTAAGGAAGTTACAGCAATTTCAAATTCACGTTGAGTTTTTTTGTATATTTTCGATATCAACTATGCGATTTTGAGCTTGTTTTTCGAAGAAAAGTTGTAGGAGTTGCTCTAAACCGAATTTTTTCCAGTAATCTTAAATGCTGTGTACCCAACTCAAAAAATTTTTTCGCATCAAAAATTGAAAATTTTCATAAGGGGTTAGCCTTTGCTAAAAAAATTAAAAAAAAAATAAATTGTGAAATTTTGGGTAATTCTGTTTTTTTTATGAATCGTATTCGAATTTCAAACTTCGGAATGCTTTAAAATTTTCGAAATTCGAAAAAATGAAGGAGTTACAGCGTTTAAGGCCATGAAAACGACTTTGAATTTGTACGCCTAAGAGAATTTGGTTTTTGCGATGTTTTTCACAGAAAACTTTGCCGATTTGCTTCATCCAGCACCACTACAGAAAGAGATTTTCTTCACGAATCCAACCGTGTCCTCAGAATTTCGAAGTTCGAAAAGCTAAGGAAGTTACAACAATTTCAAATTCACGTTGAGTTTTTTTGTATATTTTCGATATCAACTATGCGATTTTGAGCTTGTTTTTCGAAGAAAAGTTGTAGGAGTTGCTCTAAACCGAATTTTTTGTAGTAATCTTAAATGCTGTGTACCCAACTCAAAAAATTTTTTCGCATCAAAAATTGAAAATTTTCATAAGGGGTTAGCCTTTGCTAAAAAAATTAAAAAAAAATAAATTGTGAAATTTTGGGTAATTCTGTTTATTTTATGAATCGTATTCGAATTTCAAACTGCGGAATGCTTTAAAATTTTCGAAATTCGAAAAAATGAAGGAGTTACAGCGTTTAAGGCCATGAAAACGACTTTGAATTTGTACGCCAAAGAGAATTTGGTTTTTGCGATGTTTTTCACAGAAAACTTTGCCGATTTGCTTCATCCAGCACCACTACAGAAAGAGATTTTCTTCACGAATCCAACCGTGTCCTCAGAATTTCGAAGTTCGAAAAGCTAAGGAAGTTACAGCAATTTCAAATTCACGTTGAGTTTTTTTGTATATTTTCGATATCAACTATGCGATTTTGAGCTTGTTTTTCGAAGAAAAGTTGTAGGAGTTGCTCTAAACCGAATTTTTTCCAGTAATCTTAAATGCTGTGTACCCAACTCAAAAAATTTTTTCGCATCAAAAATTTAAAATTTTCATAAGGGGTTAGCCTTTGCTAAAAAAATTAAAAAAAAATAAATTGTGAAATTTTGGGTAATTCTGTTTATTTTATGAATCGTATTCGAATTTCAAACTGCGGAATGCTTTAAAATTTTCGAAATTCGAAAAAATGAAGGAGTTACAGCGTTTAAGGCCATGAAAACGACTTTGAATTTGTACGCCAAAGAGAATTTGGTTTTTGCGATGTTTTTCACAGAAAACTTTGCCGATTTGCTTCATCCAGCACCACTACAGAAAGAGATTTTCTTCACAAATCCAACCGTGTCCTCAGAATTTCGAAGTTCGAAAAGCTAAGGAAGTTACAGCAATTTCAAATTCACGTTGAGTTTTTTTGTATATTTTCGATATCAACTATGCGATTTTGAGCTTGTTTTTCGAAGAAAAGTTGTAGGAGTTGCTCTAAACCGAATTTTTTGCAGTAATCTTAAATGCTGTGTACCCAACTCAAAAAATTTTTTCGCATCAAAAATTGAAAATTTTCATAAGGGGTTAGCCTTTGCTAAAAAAAAATAAATTGTGAAATTTTGGGTAATTCTGTTTATTTTATGAATCGTATTCGAATTTCAAACTGCGGAATGCTTTAAAATTTTCGAAATTCGAAAAAATGAAGGAGTTACAGCGTTTAAGGCCATGAAAACGACTTTGAATTTGTACGCCTAAGAGAATTTGGTTTTTGCGATGTTTTTCACAGAAAACTTTGCCGATTTGCTTCATCCAGCACCACTACAGAAAGAGATTTTCTTCACGAATCCAACCGTGTCCTCAGAATTTCGAAGTTCAAAAAGCTAAGGAAGTTACAGCAATTTCAAATTCACGTTGAGTTTTTTTGTATATCTTCGATATCAACTATGCGATTTTGAGCTTGTTTTTCGAAGAAAAGTTGTAGGAGTTGCTCTAAACCGAATTTTTTGCAGTAATCTTAAATGCTGTGTACCCAACTCAAAAAATTTTTTCGCATCAAAAATTGAAAATTTTCATAAGGGGTTAGCCTTTGCTAAAAAAATTAAAAAAAAATAAATTGTGAAATTTTGGGTAATTCTGTTTATTTTATGAATCGTATTCGAATTTCAAACTGCGGAATGCTTTAAAATTTTCTAAATTCGAAAAAATGAAGGAGTTACAGCGTTTAAGGCCATGAAAACGACTTTGAATTTGTACGCCTAAGAGAATTTGGTTTTTGCGATGTTTTTCACAGAAAACTTTGCCGATTTGCTTCATCCAGCACCACTACAGAAAGAGATTTTCTTCACGAATCCAACCGTGTCCTCAGAATTTCGAAGTTCGAAAAGCTAAGGAAGTTACAGCAATTTCAAATTCACGTTGAGTTTTTTTGTATATTTTCGATATCAACTATGCGATTTTGAGCTTGTTTTTCGAAGAAAAGTTGTAGGAGTTGCTCTAAACCGAATTTTTTGCAGTAATCTTAAATGCTGTGTACCCAACTCAAAAAATTTTTTCGCTTCAAAAATTGAAAATTTTCATAAGGGGTTAGCCTTTGCTAAAAAAATTAAAAAAAAATAAATTGTGAAATTTTGGGTAATTCTGTTTATTTTATGAATCGTATTCGAATTTCAAACTGCGGAATGCTTTAAAATTTTCGATATTCGAAAAAATGAAGGAGTTACTTCGTTTAAGGCCATGAAAACGACTTTGAATTTGTACGCCTAAGAAAATTTGGTTTTTGCGATGTTTTTCACAGAAAACTTTGCCAATTTGCTTCATCCAGCACCACTACAGAAAGAGATTTTCTTCACGAATCCAACCGTGTCCTCAGAATTTCGAAGTTCAAAAAGCTAAGGAAGTTACAGCAATTTCAAATTCACGTTGAGTTTTTTTGTATATTTTCGATATCAACTATGCGATTTTGAGCTTGTTTTTCGAAGAAAAGTTGTAGGAGTTGCTCTAAACCGAATTTTTTGCAGTAATCTTAAATGCTGTGTACCCAACTCAAAAAATTTTTTCGCATCAAAAATTGAAAATTTTCATAAGGGGTTAGCCTTTGCTAAAAAAAAATAAATTGTGAAATTTTGGGTAATTCTGTTTATTTTATGAATCGTATTCGAATTTCAAACTGCGGAATGCTTTAAAATTTTCGAAATTCGAAAAAATGAAGGAGTTACAGCGTTTAAGGCCATGAAAACGACTTTGAATTTGTACGCCTAAGAGAATTTGGTTTTTGCGATGTTTTTCACAGAAAACTTTGCCGATTTGCTTCATCCAGCACCACTACAGAAAGAGATTTTCTTCACGAATCCAACCGTGTCCTCAGAATTTCGAAGTTCAAAAAGCTAAGGAAGTTACAGCAATTTCAAATTCACGTTGAGTTTTTTTGTATATCTTCGATATCAACTATGCGATTTTGAGCTTGTTTTTCGAAGAAAAGTTGTAGGAGTTGCTCTAAACCGAATTTTTTGCAGTAATCTTAAATGCTGTGTACCCAACTCAAAAAATTTTTTCGCATCAAAAATTGAAAATTTTCATAAGGGGTTAGCCTTTGCTAAAAAAATTAAAAAAAAAATAAATTGTGAAATTTTGGGTAATTCTGTTTATTTTATGAATCGTATTCGAATTTCAAACTGCGGAATGCTTTAAAATTTTCTAAATTCGAAAAAATGAAGGAGTTACAGCGTTTAAGGCCATGAAAACGACTTTGAATTTGTACGCCTAAGAGAATTTGGTTTTTGCGATGTTTTTCACAGAAAACTTTGCCGATTTGCTTCATCCAGCACCACTACAGAAAGAGATTTTCTTCACGAATCCAACCGTGTCCTCAGAATTTCGAAGTTCGAAAAGCTAAGGAAGTTACAGCAATTTCAAATTCACGTTGAGTTTTTTTGTATATTTTCGATATCAACTATGCGATTTTGAGCTTGTTTTTCGAAGAAAAGTTGTAGGAGTTGCTCTAAACCGAATTTTTTGCAGTAATCTTAAATGCTGTGTACCCAACTCAAAAAATTTTTTCGCATCAAAAATTGAAAATTTTCATAAGGGGTTAGCCTTTGCTAAAAAAATTAAAAAAAAATAAATTGTGAAATTTTGGGTAATTCTGTTTATTTTATGAATCGTATTCGAATTTCAAACTGCGGAATGCTTTAAAATTTTCGAAATTCGAAAAAATGAAGGAGTTACAGCGTTTAAGGCCATGAAAACGACTTTGAATTTGTACGCCAAAGAGAATTTGGTTTTTGCGATGTTTTTCACAGAAAACTTTGCCGATTTGCTTCATCCAGCACCACTACAGAAAGAGATTTTCTTCACGAATCCAACCGTGTCCTCAGAATTTCGAAGTTCGAAAAGCTAAGGAAGTTACAGCAATTTCAAATTCACGTTGAGTTTTTTTGTATATTTTCGATATCAACTATGCGATTTTGAGCTTGTTTTTCGAAGAAAAGTTGTAGGAGTTGCTCTAAACCGAATTTTTTGCAGTAATCTTAAATGCTGTGTACCCAACTCAAAAAATTTTTTCGCATCAAAAATTGAAAATTTTCATAAGGGGTTAGCCTTTGCTAAAAAAATTAAAAAAAAATAAATTGTGAAATTTTGGGTAATTCTGTTTATTTTATGAATCGTATTCGAATTTCAAACTGCGGAATGCTTTAAAATTTTCGATATTCGGAAAAATGAAGGAGTTACTTCGTTTAAGGCCATGAAAACGACTTTGAATTTGTACGCCTAAGAAAATTTGGTTTTTGCGATGTTTTTCACAGAAAACTTTGCCGATTTGCTTCATCCAGCACCACTACAGAAAGAGATTTTCTTCACGAATCCAACCGTGTCCTCAGAATTTCGAAGTTCAAAAAGCTAAGGAAGTTACAGCAATTTCAAATTCACGTTGAGTTTTTTTGTATATTTTCGATATCAACTATGCGATTTTGAGCTTGTTTTTCGAAGAAAAGTTGTAGGAGTTGCTCTAAACCGAATTTTTTGCAGTAATCTTAAATGCTGTGTACCCAATTTAAAAAAATTTTTTCGCATCAAAAATTGAAAATTTTCATAGGGGTTAGCCTTTGCTAAAAAAATTAAAAAAAAAATAAATTGTGAAATTTTGGGTAATTCTGTTTATTTTATGAATCGTATTCGAATTTCAAACTGCGGAATGCTTTAAAATTTCGAAATTCGAAAAAATGAAGGAGTTACTTCGTTTAAGGCCATGAAAACGACTTTGAATTTGTACGCCTAAGAAAATTTGGTTTTTGCGATGTTTTTCACAGAAAACTTTGCCGATTTGCTTCATCCAGCACCACTACAGAAAGAGATTTTCTTCACGAATCCAACCGTGTCCTCAGAATTTCGAAGTTCAAAAAGCTAAGGAAGTTACAGCAATTTCAAATTCACGTTGAGTTTTTTTGTATATTTTCGATATCAACTATGCGATTTTGAGCTTGTTTTTCGAAGAAAAGTTGTAGGAGTTGCTCTAAACCGAATTTTTTGCAGTAATCTTAAATGCTGTGTACCCAACTCAAAAAATTTTTTCGCATCAAAAATTGAAAATTTTCATAAGGGGTTAGCCTTTGCTAAAAAAAAAATAAATTGTGAAATTTTGGGTAATTCTGTTTATTTTATGAATCGTATTCGAATTTCAAACTGCGGAATGCTTTAAAATTTTCGAAATTCGAAAAAATGAAGGAGTTACAGCGTTTAAGGCCATGAAAACGACTTTGAATTTGTACGCCTAAGAGAATTTGGTTTTTGCGATGTTTTTCACAGAAAACTTTGCCGATTTGCTTCATCCAGCACCACTACAGAAAGAGATTTTCTTCACGAATCCAACCGTGTCCTCAGAATTTCGAAGTTCAAAAAGCTAAGGAAGTTACAGCAATTTCAAATTCACGTTGAGTTTTTTTGTATATCTTCGATATCAACTATGCGATTTTGAGCTTGTTTTTCGAAGAAAAGTTGTAGGAGTTGCTCTAAACCGAATTTTTTGCAGTAATCTTAAATGCTGTGTACCCAACTCAAAAAATTTTTTCGCATCAAAAATTGAAAATTTTCATAAGGGGTTAGCCTTTGCTAAAAAAATTAAAAAAAAATAAATTGTGAAATTTTGGGTAATTCTGTTTATTTTATGAATCGTATTCGAATTTCAAACTGCGGAATGCTTTAAAATTTTCTAAATTCGAAAAAATGAAGGAGTTACAGCGTTTAAGGCCATGAAAACGACTTTGAATTTGTACGCCTAAGAGAATTTGGTTTTTGCGATGTTTTTCACAGAAAACTTTGCCGATTTGCTTCATCCAGCACCACTACAGAAAGAGATTTTCTTCACGAATCCAACCGTGTCCTCAGAATTTCGAAGTTCGAAAAGCTAAGGAAGTTACAGCAATTTCAAATTCACGTTGAGTTTTTGCAGTAATCTTAAATGCTGTGTACCCAACTCAAAAAATTTTTTCGCATCAAAAATTGAAAATTTTCATAAGGGGTTAGCCTTTGCTAAAAAAATTAAAAAAAAATAAATTGTGAAATTTTGGGTAATTCTGTTTATTTTATGAATCGTATTCGAATTTCAAACTGCGGAATGCTTTAAAATTTTCGAAATTCGAAAAAATGAAGGAGTTACAGCGTTTAAGGCCATGAAAACGACTTTGAATTTGTACGCCTAAGAGAATTTGGTTTTTGCGATGTTTTTCACAGAAAACTTTGCCGATTTGCTTCATCCAGCACCACTACAGAAAGAGATTTTCTTCACGAATCCAACCGTGTCCTCAGAATTTCGAAGTTCAAAAAGCTAAGGAAGTTACAGCAATTTCAAATTCACGTTGAGTTTTTTTGTATATTTTCGATATCAACTATGCGATTTTGAGCTTGTTTTTCGAAGAAAAGTTGTAGGAGTTGCTCTAAACCGAATTTTTTGCAGTAATCTTAAATGCTGTGTACCCAACTCAAAAAATTTTTTCGCATCAAAAATTGAAAATTTTCATAAGGGGTTAGCCTTTGCTAAAAAAAAAATAAATTGTGAAATTTTGGGTAATTCTGTTTATTTTATGAATCGTATTCGAATTTCAAACTGCGGAATGCTTTAAAATTTTCGAAATTCGAAAAAATGAAGGAGTTACAGCGTTTAAGGCCATGAAAACGACTTTGAATTTGTACGCCTAAGAGAATTTGGTTTTTGCGATGTTTTTCACAGAAAACTTTGCCGATTTGCTTCATCCAGCACCACTACAGAAAGAGATTTTCTTCACGAATCCAACCGTGTCCTCAGAATTTCGAAGTTCAAAAAGCTAAGGAAGTTACAGCAATTTCAAATTCACGTTGAGTTTTTTTGTATATCTTCGATATCAACTATGCGATTTTGAGCTTGTTTTTCGAAGAAAAGTTGTAGGAGTTGCTCTAAACCGAATTTTTTGCAGTAATCTTAAATGCTGTGTACCCAACTCAAAAAATTTTTTCGCATCAAAAATTGAAAATTTTCATAAGGGGTTAGCCTTTGCTAAAAAAATTAAAAAAAAATAAATTGTGAAATTTTGGGTAATTCTGTTTATTTTATGAATCGTATTCGAATTTCAAACTGCGGAATGCTTTAAAATTTTCTAAATTCGAAAAAATGAAGGAGTTACAGCGTTTAAGGCCATGAAAACGACTTTGAATTTGTACGCCTAAGAGAATTTGGTTTTTGCGATGTTTTTCACAGAAAACTTTGCCGATTTGCTTCATCCAGCACAACTACAGAAAGAGATTTTCTTCACGAATCCAACCGTGTCCTCAGAATTTCGAAGTTCGAAAAGCTAAGGAAGTTACAGCAATTTCAAATTCACGTTGAGTTTTTTTGTATATTTTCGATATCAACTATGCGATTTTGAGCTTGTTTTTCGAAGAAAAGTTGTAGGAGTTGCTCTAAACCGAATTTTTTGCAGTAATCTTAAATGCTGTGTACCCAACTCAAAAAATTTTTTCGCATCAAAAATTGAAAATTTTCATAAGGGGTTAGCCTTTGCTAAAAAAATTAAAAAAAAATAAATTGTGAAATTTTGGGTAATTCTGTTTATTTTATGAATCGTATTCGAATTTCAAACTGCGGAATGCTTTAAAATTTTCGAAATTCGAAAAAATGAAGGAGTTACAGCGTTTAAGGCCATGAAAACGACTTTGAATTTGTACGCCAAAGAGAATTTGGTTTTTGCGATGTTTTTCACAGAAAACTTTGCCGATTTGCTTCATCCAGCACCACTACAGAAAGAGATTTTCTTCACGAATCCAACCGTGTCCTCAGAATTTCGAAGTTCGAAAAGCTAAGGAAGTTACAGCAATTTCAAATTCACGTTGAGTTTTTTTGTATATTTTCGATATCAACTATGCGATTTTGAGCTTGTTTTTCGAAGAAAAGTTGTAGGAGTTGCTCTAAACCGAATTTTTTGCAGTAATCTTAAATGCTGTGTACCCAACTCAAAAAATTTTTTCGCATCAAAAATTGAAAATTTTCATAAGGGGTTAGCCTTTGCTAAAAAAATTAAAAAAAAATAAATTGTGAAATTTTGGGTAATTCTGTTTATTTTATGAATCGTATTCGAATTTCAAACTGCGGAATGCTTTAAAATTTTCGATATTCGAAAAAATGAAGGAGTTACTTCGTTTAAGGCCATGAAAACGACTTTAAATTTGTACGCCTAAGAAAATTTGGTTTTTGCGATGTTTTTCACAGAAAACTTTGCCGATTTGCTTCATCCAGCACCACTACAGAAAGAGATTTTCTTCACGAATCCAACCGTGTCCTCAGAATTTCGAAGTTCAAAAAGCTAAGGAAGTTACAGCAATTTCAAATTCACGTTGAGTTTTTTTGTATATTTTCGATATCAACTATGCGATTTTGAGCTTGTTTTTCGAAGAAAAGTTGTAGGAGTTGCTCTAAACCGAATTTTTTGCAGTAATCTTAAATGCTGTGTACCCAATTTAAAAAAATTTTTTCGCATCAAAAATTGAAAATTTTCATAGGGGTTAGCCTTTGCTAAAAAAATTAAAAAAAAAATAAATTGTGAAATTTTGGGTAATTCTGTTTATTTTATGAATCGTATTCGAATTTCAAACTGCGGAATGCTTTAAAATTTTCGAAATTCGAAAAAATGAAGGAGTTACAGCGTTTAAGGCCATGAAAACGACTTTGAATTTGTACGCCTAAGAAAATTTGGTTTTTGCGATGTTTTTCACAGAAAACTTTGCCGATTTGCTTCATCCAGCACCACTACAGAAAGAGATTTTCTTCACGAATCCAACCGTGTCCTCAGAATTTCGAAGTTCGAAAAGCTAAGGAAGTTACAGCAATTTCAAATTCACGTTGAGTTTTTTTGTATATTTTCGATATCAACTATGCGATTTTGAGCTTGTTTTTCGAAGAAAAGTTGTAGGAGTTGCTCTAAACCGAATTTTTTGCAGTAATCTTAAATGCTGTGTACCCAACTCAAAAAATTTTTTCGCATCAAAAATTGAAAATTTTCATAAGGGGTTAGCCTTTGCTAAAAAAAATTAAAAAAAAATAAATTGTGAAATTTTGGGTAATTCTGTTTATTTTATGAATCGTATTCGAATTTCAAACTGTTAGGGGTTAGCCTTTGCTAAAAAAATTAAAAAAAAAATAAATTGTGAAATTTTGGGTAATTCTGTTTATTTTATGAATCGTATTCGAATTTCAAACTGCGGAATGCTTTAAAATTTTCGAAATTCGAAAAAATGAAGGAGTTACAGCGTTTAAGGCCATGAAAACGACTTTGAATTTGTACGCCTAAGAGAATTTGGTTTTTGCGATGTTTTTCACAGAAAACTTTGCCGATTTGCTTCATCCAGCACCACTACAGAAAGAGATTTTCTTCACGAATCCAACCGTGTCCTCAGAATTTCGAAGTTCAAAAAGCTAAGGAAGTTACAGCAATTTCAAATTCACGTTGAGTTTTTTTGTATATCTTCGTTATCAACTATGCGATTTTGAGCTTGTTTTTCGAAGAAAAGTTGTAGGAGTTGCTCTGAACCGAATTTTTTGCAGTAATCTTAAATGCTGTGTACCCTTAAATGCTGTGTACTTTCAAATTCACGTTGAGTTTTTTTGTATATTTTCGATATCAACTATGCGATTTTGAGCTTGTTTTTCGAAGAAAAGTTGTAGGAGTTGCTCTAAACCGAATTTTTTGCAGTAATCTTAAATGCTGTGTACCCAACTCAAAAAATTTTTTCGCATCAAAAATTGAAAATTTTCATAAGGGGTTAGCCTTTGCTAAAAAAAATTAAAAAAAAAATAAATTGTGAAATTTTGGGTAATTCTGTTTATTTTATGAATCGTATTCGAATTTCAAACTGCGGAATGCTTTAAAATTTTCGAAATTCGAAAAAATGAAGGAGTTACAGCGTTTAAGGCCATGAAAACGACTTTGAATTTGTACGCCTAAGAGAATTTGGTTTTTGCGATGTTTTTCACAGAAAACTTTGCCGATTTGCTTCATCCAGCACCACTACAGAAAGAGATTTTCTTCACGAATCCAACCGTGTCCTCAGAATTTCGAAGTTCAAAAAGCTAAGGAAGTTACAGCAATTTCAAATTCACGTTGAGTTTTTTTGTATATCTTCGTTATCAACTATGCGATTTTGAGCTTGTTTTTCGAAGAAAAGTTGTAGGAGTTGCTCTAAACCGAATTTTTTGCAGTAATCTTAAATGCTGTGTACCCAACTCAAAAAATTTTTTCGCATCAAAAATTGAAAATTTTCATAAGGGGTTAGCCTTTGCTAAAAAAATTAAAAAAAAAATAAATTGTGAAATTTTGGGTAATTCTGTTTATTTTATGAATCGTATTCGAATTTCAAACTGCGGAATGCTTTAAAATTTTCGAAATTCGAAAAAATGAAGGAGTTACTTCGTTTAAGGCCATGAAAACGACTTTGAATTTGTACGCCTAAGAAAATTTGGTTTTTGCGATGTTTTTCACAGAAAACTTTGCCGATTTGCTTCATCCAGCACCACTACAGAAAGAGATTTTCTTCACGAATCCAACCGTGTCCTCAGAATTTCGAAGTTCGAAAAGCTAAGGAAGTTACAGCAAGTTCAAATTCACGTTGAGTTTTTTTGTATATTTTCGATATCAACTATGCGATTTTGAGCTTGTTTTTCGAAGAAAAGTTGTAGGAGTTGCTCTAAACCGAATTTTTTGCAGTAATCTTAAATGCTGTGTACCCAACTCAAAAAATTTTTTCGCATCAAAAATTGAAAATTTTCATAAGGGGTTAGCCTTTGCTAAAAAAATTAAAAAAAAATAAATTGTGAAATTTTGGGTAATTCTGTTTATTTTATGAATCGTATTCGAATTTCAAACTGCGGAATGCTTTAAAATTTTCGAAATTCGAAAAAATGAAGGAGTTACAGCGTTTAAGGCCATGAAAACGACTTTGAATTTGTACGCCTAAGAGAATTTGGTTTTTGCGATGTTTTTCACAGAAAACTTTGCCGATTTGCTTCATCCAGCACCACTACAGAAAGAGATTTTCTTCACGAATCCAACCGTGTCCTCAGAATTTCGAAGTTCAAAAAGCTAAGGAAGTTACAGCAATTTCAAATTCACGTTGAGTTTTTTTGTATATCTTCGATATCAACTATGCGATTTTGAGCTTGTTTTTCGAAGAAAAGTTGTAGGAGTTGCTCTAAACCGAATTTTTTCCAGTAATCTTAAATGCTGTGTACCCAACTCAAAAAATTTTTTCGCATCAAAAATTGAAAATTTTCATAAGGGGTTAGCCTTTGCTAAAAAAATTAAAAAAAAATAAATTGTGAAATTTTGGGTAATTCTGTTTATTTTATGAATCGTATTCGAATTTCAAACTGCGGAATGCTTTAAAATTTTCGAAATTCGAAAAAATGAAGGAGTTACAGCGTTTAAGGCCATGAAAACGACTTTGAATTTGTACGCCTAAGAGAATTTGGTTTTTGCGATGTTTTTCACAGAAAACTTTGCCGATTTGCTTCATCCAGCACCACTACAGAAAGAGATTTTCTTCACGAATCCAACCGTGTCCTCAGAATTTCGAAGTTCGAAAAGCTAAGGAAGTTACAGCAATTTCAAATTCACGTTGAGTTTTTTTGTATATTTTCGATATCAACTATGCGATTTTGAGCTTGTTTTTCGAAGAAAAGTTGTAGGAGTTGCTCTAAACCGAATTTTTTGCAGTAATCTTAAATGCTGTGTACCCAACTCAAAAAATTTTTTCGCATCAAAAATTGAAAATTTTCATAAGGGGTTAGCCTTTGCTAAAAAAATTAAAAAAAAAATAAATTGTGAAATTTTGGGTAATTCTGTTTATTTTATGAATCGTATTCGAATTTCAAACTGCGGAATGCTTTAAAATTTTCGAAATTCGAAAAAATGAAGGAGTTACAGCGTTTAAGGCCATGAAAACGACTTTGAATTTGTACGCCTAAGAGAATTTGGTTTTTGCGATGTTTTTCACAGAAAACTTTGCCGATTTGCTTCATCCAGCACCACTACAGAAAGAGATTTTCTTCACGAATCCAACCGTGTCCTCAGAATTTCGAAGTTCAAAAAGCTAAGGAAGTTACAGCAATTTCAAATTCACGTTGAGTTTTTTTGTATATTTTCGATATCAACTATGCGATTTTGAGCTTGTTTTTCGAAGAAAAGTTGTAGGAGTTGCTCTAAACCGAATTTTTTCCAGTAATCTTAAATGCTGTGTACCCAACTCAAAAAATTTTTTCGCATCAAAAATTGAAAATTTTCATAAGGGGTTAGCCTTTGCTAAAAAAATTAAAAAAAAAAAAATAAATTGTGAAATTTTGGGTAATTCTGTTTATTTTATGAATCGTATTCGAATTTCAAACTGCGGAATGCTTTAAAATTTTCGAAATTCGAAAAAATGAAGGAGTTAAGGAGTTACAGCGTTTAAGGCCATGAAAACGACTTTGAATTTGTACGCCTAAGAAAATTTGGTTTTGCGATGTTTTTCACAGAAAACTTTGCCGATTTGCTTCATCCAGCACCACTACAGAAAGAGATTTTCTTCACGAATCCAACCGTGTCCTCAGAATTTCGAAGTTCGAAAAGCTAAGGAAGTTACAGCAATTTCAAATTCACGTTGAGTTTTTTTGTATATTTTCGATATCAACTATGCGATTTTGAGCTTGTTTTTCGAAGAAAAGTTGTAGGAGTTGCTCTAAACCGAATTTTTTGCAGTAATCTTAAATGCTGTGTACCCAACTCAAAAAATTTTTTCGCATCAAAAATTGAAAATTTTCATAAGGGGTTAGCCTTTGCTAAAAAAATTAAAAAAAAATAAATTGTGAAATTTTGGGTAATTCTGTTTATTTTATGAATCGTATTCGAATTTCAAACTGCGGAATGCTTTAAAATTTTCGAAATTCGAAAAAATGAAGGAGTTACAGCGTTTAAGGCCATGAAAACGACTTTGAATTTGTACGCCTAAGAGAATTTGGTTTTTGCGATGTTTTTCACAGAAAACTTTGCCGATTTGCTTCATCCAGCACCACTACAGAAAGAGATTTTCTTCACGAATCCAACCGTGTCCTCAGAATTTCGAAGTTCAAAAAGCTAAGGAAGTTACAGCAATTTCAAATTCACGTTGAGTTTTTTTGTATATTTTCGATATCAACTATGCGATTTTGAGCTTGTTTTTCGAAGAAAAGTTGTAGGAGTTGCTCTAAACCGAATTTTTTCCAGTAATCTTAAATGCTGTGTACCCAACTCAAAAAATTTTTTCGCATCAAAAATTGAAAATTTTCATAAGGGGTTAGCCTTTGCTAAAAAAATTAAAAAAAAAAAATAAATTGTGAAATTTTGGGTAATTCTGTTTATTTTATGAATCGTATTCGAATTTCAAACTGCGGAATGCTTTAAAATTTTCGAAATTCGAAAAAATGAAGGAGTTACAGCGTTTAAGGCCATGAAAACGACTTTGAATTTGTACGCCTAAGAGAATTTGGTTTTTGCGATGTTTTTCACAGAAAACTTTGCCGATTTGCTTCATCCAGCACCACTACAGAAAGAGATTTTCTTCACGAATCCAACCGTGTCCTCAGAATTTCGAAGTTCGAAAAGCTAAGGAAGTTACAGCAATTTCAAATTCACGTTGAGTTTTTTTGTATATTTTCGATATCAACTATGCGATTTTGAGCTTGTTTTTCGAAGAAAAGTTGTAGGAGTTGCTCTAAACCGAATTTTTTGCAGTAATCTTAAATGCTGTGTACCCAACTCAAAAAATTTTTTCGCATCAAAAATTGAAAATTTTCATAAAAAAAAATAAATTGTGAAATTTTGGGTAATTCTGTTTATTTTATGAATCGTATTCGAATTTCAAACTGCGGAATGCTTTAAAATTTTCGAAATTCGAAAAAATGAAGGAGTTACAGCGTTTAAGGCCATGAAAACGACTTTGAATTTGTACGCCTAAGAGAATTTGGTTTTTGCGATGTTTTTCACAGAAAACTTTGCCGATTTGCTTCATCCAGCACCACTACAGAAAGAGATTTTCTTCACGAATCCAACCGTGTCCTCAGAATTTCGAAGTTCAAAAAGCTAAGGAAGTTACAGCAATTTCAAATTCACGTTGAGTTTTTTTGTATATTTTCGATATCAACTATGCGATTTTGAGCTTGTTTTTCGAAGAAAAGTTGTAGGAGTTGCTCTAAACCGAATTTTTTCCAGTAATCTTAAATGCTGTGTACCCAACTCAAAAAATTTTTTCGCATCAAAAATTGAAAATTTTCATAAGGGGTTAGCCTTTGCTAAAAAAATTAAAAAAAAAAATAAATTGTGAAATTTTGGGTAATTCTGTTTATTTTATGAATCGTATTCGAATTTCAAACTGCGGAATGCTTTAAAATTTTCGAAATTCGAAAAAATGAAGGAGTTAAGGAGTTACAGCGTTTAAGGCCATGAAAACGACTTTGAATTTGTACGCCTAAGAAAATTTGGTTTTGCGATGTTTTTCACAGAAAACTTTGCCGATTTGCTTCATCCAGCACCACTACAGAAAGAGATTTTCTTCACGAATCCAACCGTGTCCTCAGAATTTCGAAGTTCAAAAAGCTAAGGAAGTTACAGCAATTTCAAATTCACGTTGAGTTTTTTTGTATATCTTCGATATCAACTATGCGATTTTGAGCTTGTTTTTCGAAGAAAAGTTGTAGGAGTTGCTCTAAACCGAATTTTTTGCAGTAATCTTAAATGCTGTGTACCCAACTCAAAAAATTTTTTCGCATCAAAAATTGAAAATTTTCATAAGGGGTTAGCCTTTGCTAAAAAAATTAAAAAAAAATAAATTGTGAAATTTTGGGTAATTCTGTTTATTTTATGAATCGTATTCGAATTTCAAACTGCGGAATGCTTTAAAATTTTCGAAATTCGAAAAAATGAAGGAGTTACAGCGTTTAAGGCCATGAAAACGACTTTGAATTTGTACGCCAAAGAGAATTTGGTTTTTGCGATGTTTTTCACAGAAAACTTTGCCGATTTGCTTCATCCAGCACCACTACAGAAAGAGATTTTCTTCACGAATCCAACCGTGTCCTCAGAATTTCGAAGTTCGAAAAGCTAAGGAAGTTACAGCAATTTCAAATTCACGTTGAGTTTTTTTGTATATCTTCGTTATCAACTATGCGATTTTGAGCTTGTTTTTCGAAGAAAAGTTGTAGGAGTTGCTCTAAACCGAATTTTTTGCAGTAATCTTAAATGCTGTGTACCCAACTCAAAAAATTTTTTCGCATCAAAAATTGAAAATTTTCATAAGGGGTTAGCCTTTGCTAAAAAAATTAAAAAAAAATAAATTGTGAAATTTTGGGTAATTCTGTTTATTTTATGAATCGTATTCGAATTTCAAACTGCGGAATGCTTTAAAATTTTCGAAATTCGAAAAAATGAAGGAGTTACAGCGTTTAAGGCCATGAAAACGACTTTGAATTTGTACGCCTAAGAAAATTTGGTTTTTGCGATGTTTTTCACAGAAAACTTTGCCGATTTGCTTCATCCAGCACTACTACAGAAAGAGATTTTCTTCACGAATCCAACCGTGTCCTCAGAATTTCGAAGTTCGAAAAGCTAAGGAAGTTACAGCAATTTTAAATTCACGTTGAGTTTTTTTGTATATTTTCGATATCAACTATGCGATTTTGAGCTTGTGTTTCGAAGAAAAGTTGTAGGAGTTGCTCTAAACCGAATTTTTTGCAGTAATCTTAAATGCTGTGTACCCAACTCAAAAAATTTTTTCGCATCAAAAATTGAAAATTTTCATAAGGGGTTAGCCTTTGCTAAAAAAATTAAAAAAAAAAATTGTGAAATTTTGGGTAATTCTGTTTATTTTATGAATCGTATTCGAATTTCAAACTGCGGAATGCTTTAAAATTTTCGAAATTCGAAAAAATGAAGGAGTTACTTCGTTTAAGGCCATGAAAACGACTTTGAATTTGTACGCCTAAGAAAATTTGGTTTTTGCGATGTTTTTCACAGAAAACTTTGCCGATTTGCTTCATCCAGCACCACTACAGAAAGACATTTTCTTCACGAATCCAACCGTGTCCTCAGAATTTCGAAGTTCGAAAAGCTAAGGAAGTTACAGCAATTTCAAATTCACGTTGAGTTTTTTTGTATATTTTCGATATCAACTATGCGATTTTGAGCTTGTTTTTCGAAGAAAAGTTGCTCTAAACCGAATTTTTTGCAGTAATCTTATATGCTGTGTACCCAACTCAAAAAATTTTTTCGCATCAAAAATTGAAAATTTTCATAAGGCTAAAAGCCTTTGCTAAAAAAATTAAAAAAAAATAAATTGTGAAATTTTGCGTAATTCTGTTTATTTTATGAATCGTATTCGAATTTCAAACTGCGGAATGCTTTAAAATTTTCGAAATTCGAAAAAATGAAGGAGTTACAGCGTTTAAGGCCATGAAAACGACTTTGAATTTGTACGCCTAAGAAAATTTGGTTTTTGCGATGTTTTTCACAGAAAACTTTGCCGATTTGCTTCATCCAGCACTACTACAGAAAGAGATTTTCTTCACGAATCCAACCGTGTCCTCAGAATTTCGAAGTTCGAAAAGCTAAGGAAGTTACAGCAATTTCAAATTCACGTTGAGTTTTTTTGTATATTTTCGATATCAACTATGCGATTTTGAGCTTGTTTTTCGAAGAAAAGTTGTAGGAGTTGCTCTAAACCGAATTTTTTGCAGTAATCTTAAATGCTGTGTACCCAACTCAAAAAATGTTTTCGCATCAAAAATTGAAAATTTTCATAAGGGGTTAGCCTTTGCTAAAAAAATTAAAAAAAAAAAAAATTGTGAAATTTTGGGTAATTCTGTTTATTTTATGAATCGTATTCGAATTTCAAACTGCGGAATGCTTTAAAATTTTCGAAATTCGAAAAAATGAAGGAGTTACAGCGTTTAAGGCCATGAAAACGACTTTGAATTTGTACGGCTAAGAAATTTGGTTTTTGCGATGTTTTTCACAGAAAACTTTGCCGATTTGCTTCATCCAGCACCACTACAGAAAGAGATTTTCTTCACGAATCCAACCGTGTCCTCAGAATTTCGAAGTTCGAAAAGCTAAGGAAGTTACAGCAATTTCAAATTCACGTTGAGTTTTTTTGTATATTTTCGATATCAACTATGCGATTTTGAGCTTGTTTTTCGAAGAAAAGCTGTAGGAGTTGCTCTAAACCGAATTTTTTGCAGTAATCTTAAATGCTGTGTACCCAACTCAAAAAATTTTTTCGCATCAAAAATTGAAAATTTTCATAAGGCTAAAAGCCTTTGCTAAAAAAATTAAAAAAAAAAAAAAATTGTGAAATTTTGGGTAATTCTGTTTATTTTATGAATCGTATTCGAATTTCAAACTGCGGAATGCTTTAAAATTTTCGAAATTCGAAAAAATGAAGGAGTTACAGCGTTTAAGGCCATGAAAACGACTTTGAATTTGTACGGCTAAGAAATTTGGTTTTTGCGATGTTTTTCACAGAAAACTTTGCCGATTTGCTTCATCCAGCACTACTACAGAAAGAGATTTTCTTCACGAATCCAACCGTGTCCTCAGAAGTTTGAAGTTCGAAAAGCTAAGGAAGTTACAGCAATTTCAAATTCACGTTGAGTTTTTTTGTATATTTTCGATATCAACTATGCGATTTTGAGCTTGTTTTTCGAAGAAAAGCTGTAGGATTTGCTCTAAACCGAATTTTTTGCAGTAATCTTATATGCTGTGTACCCAACTCAAAAAATTTTTTCGCATCAAAAATTGAAAATTTTCATAAGGCTAAAAGCCTTTGCTAAAAAAATTAAAAAAAAATAAATTGTGAAATTTTGCGTAATTCTGTTTATTTTATGAATCGTATTCGAATTTCAAACTGCGGAATGCTTTAAAATTTTCGAAATTCGAAAAAATGAAGGAGTTACAGCGTTTAAGGCCATGAAAACGACTTTGAATTTGTACGCCTAAGAAAATTTGGTTTTTGCGATGTTTTTCACAGAAAACTTTGCCGATTTGCTTCATCCAGCACTACTACAGAAAGAGATTTTCTTCACGAATCCAACCGTGTCCTCAGAATTTCGAAGTTCGAAAAGCTAAGGAAGTTACAGCAATTTCAAATTCACGTTGAGTTTTTTTGTATATTTTCGATATTAACTATGCGATTTTGAGCTTGTTTTTCGAAGAAAAGTTGTAGGAGTTGCTCTAAACCGAATTTTTTGCAGTAATCTTAAATGCTGTGTACCCAACTCAAAAAATGTTTTCGCATCAAAAATTGAAAATTTTCATAAGGGGTTAGCCTTTGCTAAAAAAATTAAAAAAAAATAAATTGTGAAATTTTGGGTAATTCTGTTTATTTTATGAATCGTATTCGAATTTCAAACTGCGGAATGCTTTAAAATTTTCGAAATTCGAAAAAATGAAGGAGTTACTTCGTTTAAGGCCATGAAAACGACTTTGAATTTGTACGCCTAAGAGAATTTGGTTTTTGCGATGTTTTTCACAGAAAATTTTGCCGATTTGCTTCATCCAGCACCACTACAGAAAGAGATTTTCTTCACGAATCCAACCGTGTCCTCAGAATTTCGAAGTTCGAAAAGCTAAGGAAGTTACAGCAGTTTCCAATTCACGTTGAGTTTTTTTGTATATTTTCGATATCAACTATGCGATTTTGAGCTTGTTTTTCGAAGAAAAGTTGTAGGAGTTGCTCTAAACCGAATTTTTTGCAGTAATCTTAAATGCTGTGTACCCAACTCAAAAAATTTTTTCGCATCAAAAATTGAAAATTTTCAAAGGCTAACCTTTGCTAAAAAAATTAAAAAAAAATAAATTGTGAAATTTTGGGTAATTCTATTTATTTTATGAATCGTATTCGAATTTCAAACTGCGGAATGCTTTAAAATTTTCGAAATTCGAAAAAATGAAGGAGTTACTTCGTTTAAGGCCATGAAAACGACTTTGAATTTGTACGCCTAAGAGAATTTGGTTTTTGCGATGTTTTTCACAGAAAACTTTGCCGATTTGCTTCATCCAGCACTACTACAGAAAGAGATTTTCTTCACGAATCCAACCGTGTCCTCAGAATTTCGAAGTTCGAAAAGCTAAGGAAGTTACAGCAATTTCAATTTCACGTTGAGTTTTTTTGTATATTTTCGATATCAACTATGCGATTTTGAGCTTGTTTTTCGAAGAAAAGTTGTAGGAGTTGCTCTAAACCGAATTTTTTGCAGTAATCTTAAATGCTGTGTACCCAACTCAAAAAATTTTTTCGCATCAAAAATTGAAAATTTTCAAAGGCTAACCTTTGCTAAAAAAATTAAAAAAAAAAATAAATTGTGAAATTTTGGGTAATTCTGTTTATTTTATGAATCGTACTCGAATTTCAAACTGCGGAATGCTTTAAAATTTTCGAAATTCGAAAAAATGAAGGAGTTACAGCGTTTAAGGCCATGAAAACGACTTTGAATTTGTACGCCTAAGAAAATTTGGTTTTTGCGATGTTTTTCACAGAAAACTTTGCCGATTTGCTTCATCCAGCACTACTACAGAAAGAGATTTTCTTCACGAATCCAACCGTGTCCTCAGAATTAGGATGTTTATAATTCAGGTTGACCGGAATCATATTTTTTTCAAAATAAATATTTATTGTTTTTTTGTTTTTTGCTTTAAATAGTAACATTGCAAACTTTCCCTTAAAAGTAATATATATTAATTTCCAGTATGTATGTATATGTGTTATATAAAAAAAAATATATATTACAAAAATACACACACATACAAACCTTATATATCGTACGTACTCGTATATAATAAATATATATAACCAAATTTAGATAACTTAAATGCAAAGCTTATTTCGATCAATGTAGTACCACAGTTGCATTTGAATTCAAATTGGATAGAAAATAGAGATATGAAAATAAACTGAAATTTAATGGTGATATTCTAAATAAATGACAAGATTAAGTAACATACATATATGTAACACAAGACGAGAAGATAAAGCTTATAAAAATACACAATATAACTTTAAATACGAAAATTTAGTTATAAAATCAATAATTTAAGATGAACCATATGATTTATTGCATACGTTTATAAATAATTTACAAGAAAAAAAAACATTGTTATAAATTTTTTTTCTTATGGACAAAATAAAAGGTAAGATTAAGAAATAATCATATTGATTATAGGTATAATGAAAATGGATTAGTTATCACAAGCAATTGCATCGGAAGTTTTGTAAAAATATAATCCACTGTAGAATTCATTATGTGATTCTCTTCAATCTTTTTTCGATTTTTCTTGAAGAGAGCAAAATAAATGTGCTTTGAAGTATAATAAAAAAGGGCGAAAATTTAAATTTAGTGAATTATATTATATAACATACTAGCTGGATCGGGTCCGTTTCGCTGCGCCTTCTTTTACTTTCTATGGAACAAAATTTTCCTTGGAATATTTATTTTCGACAATTAAAGAGCTTTTAGTGAAATGCCATGCTACGAAAGTAGTATCTCGCTTGACAAACAGTTCCACTGTCTTGAAAACTCAAATTGTCTTGGTGAGCAAATACGTCCTACTTGGTGATTGTTATGGTGGTGAGACATCCCCTAGACAGTTGGTCCAGAATGTTGATGTCAGAATCATGGTCTACTCCCAAATACCCTTCATTTTAAGTCCATTTTTCCATAGTCGGCAAACATGACCGTTTCGAGGGGTGATTTGGGGGATGGGGCGGCCACTCAGTGACTTGGCCCTGAAAGTATATAACAGATTCGAGTTCTTCTCTAAAATACCTTTTATTTGAGCCTCATATTGTAATGGTCACCAAATACTTCCCATTTGGGTGCTGTTAAGGGGGTGGGGTGGTTTTTCGAACATTGATATCAGATTCGTGCTTTACTTTCAAAGACCTTTCATTTGAGCTCCATATTGTATTCTTTGGGGGATGGGCGGGCCCTCAAACAATTGGTCCCACATCTGGATATCAAATTCGTATTCTACACGCAAATAGCTTTTTTTTCAAGCCCCATATTGCCATGGTTAGTAAATAAGTCCTGTTTGGGGGTGTTTTTGGAGTCCCATATTGTCGTGATTGGTGTTTATATATATGTGGTAGGTTTTGGGGTGGGGCGCCCCCCCTAGGTACCCCATCCGAAATTTGGATACCAAATTATTGTTTGTAGATTACAATAAGAGAGCACGCAAAATTTCGTTTAACCGCACTACCCATCTCCGAGATCTGGCGTTTCTGAGAATTAGGGTAAGGGGGAGGGTCCGCTCCCCCTTCAGATATCAAAAAATATAATATAATGTGGATCATTATGCACCATGAGTAAAATTTCAAGAAAATCGGTACAGCCATTTCTGAGTCTATAAGGAACACACAAACAAACAACCGACAAACAAACACAAATTGATTTTTATATATAATATATTGAAGTTAAAATTACAATTTTTTTAGTGCTTCCCACAATAACTTAATCTCATATCTTTCTTCAGAGTGGCCGTGAAATGTTTCTTTTTAAGTACCCATATCACAGCCAGCTTTGAGGAGCGATATGATTTTTAATATACAACATAAAACCAACGAAACCAATGAAACTGCAGTGTATTTTATGTTAAATAATTTTATTTATATTTTTCTTCATCAAATAAGAGTATTCAAAATCCAACTACAAAAGTGAAGTTAATAAATATTAAAAAAAAAGTATTTAAAATTAAACCAAAATCCAAAGTTTAAAGTTTTGCTAGCCGTCGTCATGTGTCTCTTTAAGCTTCTTTTGTTTTGTCTTATTTTTAACTACCTTCGTCTAATTAGTGTTTGTTTAGAAAAATGTTATCGCAAACTATTGCTGATGATTGTTCAATAAATTGTTACTGCCCATTTATGGTTAACTATAATTTAAATCATTTCTTTTCGAATGCTCAGCATGAATTCGACGCAATTGCTTGTGGCACAGGGATGCTTCAAGCTGCCGGTTGTTTTATATTTTGCTGATTAAAGACCATCAATTAGTTTGCCTTAAAAGGTAAAAAGAAATTTTACTACATACAATAAATTGAGGAAATAACTTGGTGTGTTTATATTGGAAGACATTCAATGAAGACAATTTCGCATTCTCAGTGTAAGTGAACTTGGATTGTTGGTTTTTGAGTAACCTCTTCCACAAGGTTATAGATGTAGTTTTAATATGTAATCATATAATAAGAAGAAACAACAAGTAAAAGCGTGTTAAGTTCGGCCGGGCCGAATCTCATATACCCTTATTTGCCTATAAAGAGATACTGGGTTCTTTGCCCAGTATCTCTTTATAGGCAAACAAAGGCACCGGTCCCGAACGTAAAATAAGTGCCTTGTTACGCGTGCCACAGGTCATGCAAGTCAAGCTCTTGCATTTTGGGCAAATAAAAGTTGGGTATCATCTCAAGGTAGAACTAACCATTCGCAGTTATGTTACGATTCGCATGATGAAGTACGATCCAATGATGCCACCAGCCCATAAACCGCACCAAACTGTGACATTTTCTGAATGCATTGGTAGCCCTTGCAATGCTACTGGCTGATCTTCACTGCAAAATTGACAATTCTACTTGTTTACGTAACCATTGAGGCAAAAAATCATCTTCGTCGCTGAAGAAGAAGAAGTTCGCGATGAACTTTCTTAACAGAGCTAGCTTTGTTCGTTTGTAAGACTATTCAAACCAAACTGAATATGTTTGACAGTGAAACAAAATATGAAACGTGCGTGAGCTACGTAAACCAGTGTTCCCAAAAAGGTTATAGCTAAAAAATCACCATTCACATCAATAAGAAGTATCTGTGCAAAACTTAAAGTGGATATCTTCATTCACTTGAATGGTATTGTGGCGGAAGGACAAACATGGCTAGACCAACTTGCAATGCAAAATGATCAATAATACATACTTAATAAGGCGCAGATCAATATTTTGAGGAGAAACGAGATTGTACATGCCACCGTAGCGCAGATCGGATTGGGCTATTAAAAGGAGGCCTGTTATCATTGAGCTTAAATTTGAATCGGACTGCACTCATTGATATGTGAGAAATTTGCTCCTATTCCTTCATGGAATTTTCATAAACAAATTTGCATTTGCATGGTGATGTATTTTAGAAAGTTTATCTATACACGCAAAAAAATAAATCGTTTGGCAAATTTTTACGACAAACAAAATACTTTTCTCACAAGGTTTTACTTTTATTGTAACCGCGTAACTTTTCGATTCAAGATATCAATCATATCATATCAACTGGAGAAAGAGGGTGAGCATTTGAGCGAATAGGCAAGTGACAAAAAATACTCACTCTATTCCACACTACTTTGTAGTTACACAAGAAAATAATCCCAAGCAGACTCATAGGCTTGTAAATAATTGCAATTGTGTGCTCGTCACTAGTATAGACACATTCTCACACAAAACATTTTTTTTATTTTATATTTTGACTGAGCAAAGAGCAGTCAGTTTATTGAGCAGCTCGGACGAATGTTGATGTTAATCTCGGAAAGTGACAATTTTTTAAGTTTCGGTGCAAAAATGCTGGTATTTCCAATGACAAAAATCGTTAGAGTATCACACAAATGGCTGCCAGGCACATACATCGTTTGGTATCATTTACGCGATAAAGAAATATTCATCATAAAGTAGGTATTCAAATGTGCGAAAACAACAACTCCCATAACTAATTTTTATACCCACCACCTAAGGATGGGGGTATATTCTTTTTGATATTCCGATTGCAACACATCGAAATCTCCATTTCCGACCCTATTACTGTCATATAGACCTATCTCTCGATTTAAGGTCTTGGCCTCATAAAAAGCATATCTATAATACGATTTCGCTAAAATTTGATATAAGTAACTTATGTCAGGCTTTTCAACATCAGATCGGTCAATATTTGGATATAACTACCAAAATGCCCAATATTTTGGTGCAAATCGGACAATATTTGGATATAGCTGTTATGGGGGCATAAATTATGCATTTTTCACCGGACTATGACGAAAGGTGGTTTACATATAATTCCGAGGTGGTGGATATCCAAAGTTCGGCCCGGCCGAACTTAACGCCTTTTTACTTGTTTGATTTATTTCTAGCATAATGATACAGCAGATTAAAATACAAAATCATAATGGAAGAAATGGAGGCCGTTCTGGTCTCTCTCTCAAAAACGGCAAATCAGCCAGCCATGATAATATACCTGCTGAACTGTTGCGGTATGGATCGCCCCAATAATCGGGGAGGAAGAAGGGGATCTGGATCACAATCCCAAAGAAAGGTGACTTCACCCAGTGTAATAACTGGAGGGAGATTACATTGCTAAACGCAATAAATAATGTGATGACAAGTCTCCTTATGCAGCGTATTTCGCTTGCACTTGAGAGCATTTTGAGGAAACAACAGACAGGTTTTCGGCCAGGACGTTCTTGTGCCGACCACATTACCTCCCTGCGCATAATCGTTGAAACGTCTGTAAATGGGCCATATCGGTCCATGTTTTGATATAGCTGCCACATAAACCGATCTTTGATCTTGACTTCTTGAATCACTAGAGGGCAGTATTCTTATCCGATTTGGCTGCGTTGTTTTGATATGATTTCCAACAACTGTGTTAATTTTGGTTCAAATCGGTCCATAACCTGATATAGCTGTCATATAAACAAATCTGGGGTCTTGACTTCTTCAGCATCTAGAGGGCGCAATTCCTATCCGATTTGGCTGAAATTTTGCCTGAGGTGTTTAGTTATGATTTTCAACAACTATGCTAAGTATGATTCTAATCGGTCATTTACCTGATATAGCTGTCATATAAACCGATCTTGAATCTTCACTTCTTGAGCCTCTATAGAGCGTAATTCTTATCGGATTAGGCTGAATTTTTGTACAACGACTTCTCTCATGACCTTCAACATACGTGCCAATTATGGTCTGAATCGGTCTATAGCATGATACAGCTTCCATATGAACCAATCTCCCTATTTTACTTCTTGAGCCCCTGAAGGGCGCAATTTTTATTCGAATGGGCTGACATTTTAACAACGACTTCTACTATGGTCTCCAACATTCGGTTCAATTATGATCCGAATCGGACGATAACTTGATATTATGGCTCCAATATCATAGCAATTCTTTCCTTTTATCATATGTTTGCCTTAAAAGAGATACCAGGAAAAGAACTCGACAAATGTGATCCATGGTGGAGGATATATAAGATTCGACCCAGCCGAACTTAGCACGCTTTTACTTGTTAATTTCATTTGATTCCGTATTAGAAGCAACTAATGAAGAGGCAAAAAAAAATCCAAATTTAGCCCATGAACATTCCATTAAGGAACAGGGTCAAACTTCTCACATATCAATGAGTGCAGTCCGATTCAAGTTTTTAAGTTTAATGATAAGGGGCCTCCTTTTTATAGCCGAGTCCGAACGGCGTGCCGCAGTGCGACACCTCTTTGGAGAGAAGTTTTACATGGCATAGTACCTCACAAATGTTGTCAGCATAAGAAGGGGAAAACCATCGCTGAAAATTTTTTCTGATGGTCTCGCCAGTATTCAAACCCAGGCGTTCAGTGTCATAGGCGGACATGCTAACCTCTGCGCTACCGTGGCCTACGGCGGATGCTGGACACCCTATGGTATTAACGACTTCCTCGGAAACATCGACTACACGGATGATATATGCCCCTTTGTTCATCGCTTCGAGCACATATAGGCGAAACTAGAACGATTAAATGAAAATGCTGCCAAAGAGGGCCTGAAGATAAACATAGCAAAGACGAAATTGATGAGGATAGGAACATCACATTTGACACCGCTCACTATAAACGACCATATTATTAAAGACGTTGACAACTTTTCCTATCTTGGCAGCAAAATAACATACGCGTACTTATCAACAAGGCTGGAGGCGCCTTTCTTAAACTCAACAAAGTTTGGAGATGCAGGGACATCTCACGTAATACAAAAGTCAAGATCTTCAACAGTAGTGTGATATTTATTTTATTATAGTTGTAGAACTTGGAACTGGACACAAGCGACTACCCGCGTCCAAGTATTCATAAATCGCTGCCTGCGACAAATACTTTGGATTTTCTGGTCAAACGGTATTTCAAATGAAGAATTGCAAATGAGAACAAACACTTCCCCTGTCGTTGTAAAAATCCGGAAGAGGAAATGGAGGAATGGGTTTGGTCATATCCTACACCGACCGCGCTATGATATGGCGAGAAATGATTGGAACCCGAACGGATACCGAAGGAGGGGTTAGCCCGAAAGGAAAGTTGGAATCAACCCATATATCGTGGGGTCAAGCCAAAGTTTTGGCCAACGAAAGAGTTCGATGTATCATTGCATCGAAATAAATCAATATAGACTCAGAAAGATTTTCAATTACCAACTGAGATCTGCTTATAATTCGTTAAAATTTGAGTTTGAAATATAATACAACATTAAATTGAACTTGGCATCCTTTTCAAGTGCAAATCCATAAATAAAGAAAAATTAGTTGAAAACCCGAATAACATGTTGTATATATCAAGAATGAAAAAAAAAAACTTAATATTTGTTACAAATTCTTACTTTTTTGTCGTAAACAAAGTCGAACGAAAATTTCTTTTATATCAAACGAATTATTTTTTTGAGTGTATACATATTCAATCGTTTACCGGCGTGTACCTTTATTCATTAAGGCAACCAAAATTCGTTCACAGACATGGTGTTCAAATTTGACATACATGATTCTCTTCAAGTACAACAATTTTGTATGAATTGAAAATGTAAAAATATAGGTTAAATGAAAGTCAATTTAAACTGGTCTTAAGTTTGTGCTTGGCTTCCCGACCGACCAAAACGGTTACGCAAGCTGCCCAGTGACGAATGCACAACATTGTTCGAAAACAATCGTTTAAGCAGAGCGGACATGGAAATGACATCATTCATTTGTTTGTAGTGAACATGGCTTTAAATTGACAATCCTTTCAGGCTTAGGATTTCTGGTCATGTCCAAAAATATTCCATGCATGATGTCATCAATTCCAGTTTGATTGAATATTGCGTTTTTGCGTGCAATGGCCAATTGTTTGATTGAAGTTCAATAATACTTTAAGTGGCAGTGGCAACCATTTCGTTAAGGTCATCGCTATTCCTGTGTTGGCGTTACTTTTCGATTTTGTTTTTGCCAAACTTTTAAGACTTTATAAAGTTATTCTTTGCTTATATGGCATGTTCTTTAAGTAAAATTCTCTTCTTTTTTTTTTGTTCAATTGGCTGGGCTATTTATGTGCCCAAAGCCTAGGTGTACGTTTGTCTGCTTGATGAATTTATTTACTTTTGATCATTCCATTTGTGGTAAAATGGTTTTATTTGTGAGATCGTTGCTTCTTAATATTCTTCCGTTTCCCATTGCCCACTGAAGTGGGGGGATAAATTGTTGTAGTTCTGCGTTCTATGTAATTATCTGCGATTCTCATAAGCGTTAATGAAGTTGTTTGTGAATTTCCAATTTGGAGCACAGTCAAAACGCCTTTTTCGAAAATTAATGATCTGAAATTGAAAAAAAGAGGGAGAATGGTCATCATCTACGAAATTATTATACGCAAAAAAAAAAATTTGCTAAACATAACAATTCTGGAATAGAAGAACACAAACACTTTTGGGAAGATTTTTTGAACTCTGTCAGTGTTTTGTGGGAAATTTAAATTTATTAAATTGACAAATTTGTCGTCATGTTAGATAATAGATTTTAATTACACTATGCAACCACCACCGGAGCGAGACAGCTACTCACGCTCTGATGGAGAAAATCAGCAAGGACAAGATTAATTCAGAGGCCAGGAGGCCACCGTATCGCTAAACGCTTGTGTTCGAATCCTGACAGGTATATCAGAAAAATTTTCAGCGGTGCTATCCCGTCCTAATGCTGGCGACAATTGTGAGGTGCTTTGCCAAGTAAAAACTTCTACCCAAAAAGGTGTCGCACTGCGGCACGCCGTTCGGACTCGCCTATAAAAAGTAGGTTCCTTATCATTGAGTTTAAAATTGAATCGGACAGGAGAGATTTGTGAGAAGTTTGCCCAAGTTCTTTAATGGAATGTTCATGGGCAAATTTTCATTAGCAATTCAGGGGCCATGGACGACCCGGAACAAAGTTTCTGGACTTAACCATATCAACTACCAATTCTATGCTAAGACTGGTACTCAGTCTGCGTTATTTGTCATAAAAATTTTAATGTATATAGGTCGTACAACAGTAATGAGGCAGAGAGACTTTATCTGCCTTTCGACTCTCCGACACTGCCATCCACGTCGGAGCTGCAACGGTTGGTGAGGAAAGCAAAACAGGCAGAAAATGAGGTTCTAATAGGGTTCGAACGCGAATGCGAACTCTCACCACATTTCGTGGGGTGATAGCAACATGAATAAGCGAGGCCAAGCCCTTGCAGAATTCTTGAATACTAACGACCTGAAAACACTTATAGCCTGTTAGTCGATGTCGAACGGTTGCTTTTCGATCGTCTGGACTTCTTTTTTCGCTCTTTATTCGTCTATATAGAAGGTTTTTAGTATTTATTTTTGATTCATTTTTTTACTCTTTTGACTTTGACATCGATAGTCGATCTAGCCATGTCCGTCCGTCTGTCTGTCGAAAGCACGCTAACTTTCGAAGAAGTAAAGCTAGCAGCTTGAAATTTTGCAAGAATACTTCTTTTTAGTGAAGGTCGGTTGGGATTGTAAATGGGCCATATCGGTCCATGTTTTGATATAGCTGCCGGCATGACGTGTTTCGGTATGACTTTCAACAACTGTACTAAGTATGGTGCAAATCGGTCCATAACCTGATATAGCAATTCCTATCTGATTTGGTTGAAATTTGGCATGACGTTTTTTTTATGACTTCCAACAACTGTACTAAGTATGGTTCAAATCTGTCCATAACCTGATATAGCTGTCATATAAACCGATCAGGGATCTTAACTTCTTGAACCTCAGCCGATTTGGCTGAAATTTTGTACAACGGTTTCTCCCATGACCTTCAACATACGTGTCAAATAAGGTCTGAATCGGTCTATAGCCTGAAACAGCATCGGTCTATAGCCTGAAACAGCACAACAGAGATACTGGGAAAATAACTCGACAAATTTGATCCATTGTGGAGGATATAAAAGATTCGGTCCGGCCGAACTTAGCATGCTTTTACTTGTTTTAATTAATTTAATAGAGACACTTAGTACATTGCAGAAGTACTCATTGAGTTATTTCATCATAAAAAGAATGATGTCGGTAGGCTAGAGGATGCGTGCAAGACTACCAAACATGAGATCATGAGTTCAATACTTTGCGGCACAAAAATTATTAAATTTTTTTTTAAGGGTAATAGTAGATAGTGACAGAGGAAATCCCGAGAGTTGCAGTAAAACGAACGAGATAAAGCAGCGCGAGCCGAACAAAGAAACCGAAAAGACCACCAACCACCACCCGAAGCAAAGCCCATGCGTTGGTTAGTTAGATGGTTTTTTGCTTTGCTTAAGGACATATTGTTGTTGTTGTTGTTATATGTTGACTTGCAAAGAGTGCCTTTCAACAACAAATTTGTACTTTGGGTCGTTGAGATAAAAAATAAATTGTTGCAGGAAAATTAACAACTTTCGTAGTTGTTTTTCGACCAAAGTTGTTGTTTTTCACAGTTGTGTACCAACATTAATAAGCGGGGCCAAGGCCTGGCAGATTCTAACGACTATACTAACTCACGACCTGATAACACTTAATATTGGTAATAACGCTGTCTTTGTTAATAGGATTAGGTAGGATTAGGGTTTTAGATGTGACAATATGTTCGGAATATCGGGTGGATGAGGTTCAGGCTTGGAGGGTCCCACCCAAGGAGCATTCCTTCTCTGACCAACGTTACATCAGGTTTAGAATAGAACGGCCAGCACTAAATCCTTTCGGATTTCCGTAATAAGTTAAAAAACAACTGACCAAAATTTGGAAGACTGATCAAAAGAAGACTTGGAAGCGGAAATTTACTGGAGTGTGTACAACACACAGTTCAAGGAATACAGTAAGATTGCCAAAGCGGCAAAATGTGACTCCTGGAAGCTTTTCGGCGAACAGGTCGATAGCGTTAAAGACTCTGCCACGATGAAAAAGTTTCTCTCAAAAACCCATGTCCAAACTGAAACTTTAGTAGAGGATATGGGAGTGAGAGCAGAGACGACGGAGGACATTTTGGGGCTTTTGATGAAAACTAATTTTCCACAGGATACGACGGGACTCACGGAGACACCAGAAACTTGGAATAAGTTGATCGAAGGCTTACCATAACGGAATTAATCACTGTTTTCCCCTTGGCTTTGCACTAGGGCATGCTAACACTAGCGAGTCATTCAGGGCCTTCGTGATCCGCTTGACCACTGTGTCTATATTCACCATAGTTTCCACTTCCATTTCTGGTTCAGAAGGGATAGATGTGCAGAATTTATGCCGAAATTTATCCCAATCCGCCTTTCTTCTGTATAGCCGAGGGACCACTTCTGCAGTACTTTCTCCAAGCCTGAAACTAATATAAATGATCAGAGAAGCTGTGGTCATCCAACACATCCCAGTCGCAAATTCTTCCACTTATATCTTCCGATACAAAGATAATATCTAGTACCTCCCGCCTGCTCCTGGTAATAAAGGTCGGTTTACTCCCTTTATTACAAATCGCCAGATTGCAACTTATAATATATTCAATAAGCAGCTGACCCCTTTCGTTGACATTTGAACTTCCCCACATTTGGTGATGTGCATTAGCATCACTTCCTACAAAGAGGCTTTTCTTCCCTATAGAAGCGGCTTCAACCAACGACTTAAGATTTTAAGGCGGCATCACTGAATCGTGTGTCATATATATGGAGGACAACCAGTAAGGGGACTTATTTATTTCAAGGCTAGCTACTACTAATTCTTCACTGCTTAGCGATGGAAGAAGAAAAACATTTAAACTACTCTTTGCAAGAACACAGGCTCTGGGGTCCATTCCCCGTACCCATGAGTATTTTAAATCCCGGAATTCTTGGGTGAATTTTGTAACCAATTTTGCTGAAATTTGGTGCAATGAGTTGTATTAGACCCTTACATATGGTAACGTTATATGGTTGAGATTGGACTTGATTAAGATATATCTGCCGATAAGACCAAAATTCTGTTTGACCGACTCAAAGAGTGAATTGTTTTGGACCTTAACGTCCGTTCCGAGTTTGGTCCAAATCGGACCATATTTCAACAAACATAGCTGCAATGGGTTCGTAAACGATACCGTATTCACCAGATTATGCCAAAAGGTGGTTAATATACAATATCAGTGATGGGCACACTACCACCATTAAAAAAAGACCAAACATGGGATTGTGTGAGTATCATCAAACATAAGCTGAATGAAGTTTTTTACACTGTACGTGTGCGACTGTTTGTTTTTCCTGTGTCCACGGACATAGGGATTTATGTCCAGATGTTTATGGGTTAAGCCTCTTAAATCCTCAATTTAACCAAGATTTGGCTGCAACTGTGCCCGTAAATTACACTTATTCCATTTAACACTTACACCAAATTTCGTTTTTATATTGTAGATCCATACGTAGATATCACAAAGTTGATGTCCTTAAAATGATTCAGATATAAACAGCGATTATTAGTGCAAATTTATAGGAGAATCAATGGTGGTGAGTATTCCATCTTCAGCGCTGATCGCTTTTAATTATACTCTACACCACTACTGTGGTACAGGGTATTATAATATAATTATTGAATTTGTTGGTAACACCCAAAAGGAAGAGAGATAGGCCTACTGATAAGTATACCGATCATCTCAGAATCACTTGTATTGGATGGGATATATATCCGATCGTCTTCAAATTTGGTATATATATATATATATTGGGTTGCCCAAAAAGTAATTGCGGATTTTTCATATAGTCGGCGTTGAAAAATTTTTTCATAGCTTGTGACTCTGTAATTGCATTCTTTCTTCTGTCAGTTATCAGCTGTTACTTTTAGCTTGCTTTAGAAAAAAAGTGTGTATATATATATATATATATATATATATATATATATATATATATATATATATATATATATATATATATATATATATATATATATATATATATATATATATATATATATATATATATATATATATATATATATATATATATATATATATATATATATATATATATATATATATATATATATATATATATATATATATATATATATATATATATATATATATATATATATATATATATAGGTGGGTTAAAATCGGTTAAGATTTTGATATAGCTTCCATATAAATGTTCGTCCGATTTGCAGTAATAATTTTGTAATTTTTTTGTTAACAGTTTTTCTCGAAATTTCATGGAAATCGGTTCAGACATATATATATATATATATATATCCATATCCCGATTTTAACTTCTGGAGTAAAAGCAAAAGCATTTATTGACCCATCTTGCCAAAATTTTGCAAAACGCTTTGCTCGACGACTGCCACTGTATCTGAGGAGTTTGCTCGAAATCGGTTCAGATATAGGTATAGCTCTCATATATATGTTCGTGCGATTTTTATTTTCATTTTGAGAAATATTGCAAAAAATTGGTCATTTGTTAACCCATTATGTCGAAATTTTGCAGGAACGATTTTCTTATGACTATCAACATTACTGGTGAATTTCATAGAAATCGTCCCATATTAAGATATAGCTGTCATATATGTATATCGCCAGATTTTCATCCCTAGAGCCACTGCAAGCGCATTCTTTGACCAATCTTGACAAAATTTTGCACAACGCTTTCCTTGACGACTATCACAATATCTGAGAAGTTTGCTCGAAATCGGTTTAGAATAAGATATAGCTCCCATATATATGTTCATCAGATTTTAGGTAATTTGCCATAATGTTGTCGTTTGTCAACCGTAGTTTTTACAGTTTGAACATATTTGCTCGCCGAGGTCCACCAAAATTGGTTCAGAATTGGATATAGGTCCCACATTGTACTTATAGGGTAGGTGTAGGGTATTATACAGTCAGCACCGCCCGACTTTGCCCTTCCTTGCTGTTTTTCATTTAAGACAATTTTTCAAAATTTTGTTTTCATTGAAACAAATTGGGAATATTATCTTTTCATTGCAAATCGAATCTTCGAAATTGTTTGCATCATTCCCCGCCCCCAGGTATTTGTTTGTGTGAATACAACGAGAGTTTATCTTAATCTCTATTTAAAAACAAAATAAAGCAAATCACACCATATTGGAGGTTTTAAATAAAACAAAGGATTTCTAATACCACTGTGGTCGCCTCTGCATTTGTTTATACAACCAAAAAAGTAAACACAAGTGCACTGTTAGCAACAGAGCCATCTACTACACCAAACAAACATGGTACCGTTAAACACCTCCACACACTGTCGTACACAGAGTAACTAACTTTAAACAACAGCTCCAATGGCGAAAGCTTTTCAGCAAAGCTTATGGTTAACAGACAACGACCAACACAGAACGAGCTCTAGCAAAATACCCAACAAGCGAAACCACCACGAAACAGTTTCCATTTAACAGCGCTAACGAACGGTTCAATTTCTGGCAAAAAAAAAGAAATCTTTTGAAAAACAAAACACAATTAAACGAAAATTTATAAAAACAAAACAAAGAAAAATAAAGCTAAGCACCAACAACAAAAAAAAAAAAAAACAAAGCAAAATTCCATAATATTATTAAACAAATATAAAACAACAAAAGTAAATATTTTCGCAATTTGGTTAGAAAGTATTTTAATGCGTGGCTTTAAGCGAAATCATACAAGTGAGGCAAAAGCCAACTAAAACCAAAAATACAACGACAATTCCGTAATTCCATTTTTGCCCTAAACTGAACTGCACTAACGAATTTTTCAAATTTAAACGAACGTTTTTTTTATATATTTTTCTTTTTTGACTGCGACTAACAAAAGAGAAAAGTAACATAAAAGCCCCACCTTGAAGAAAACAACAATAACATATGCAACATTATATGCAATTCTAAAATCCTTTGTTTAAACACAAAGGACCAAAGGACTGTAAAGAAACGCATAAGAATAAACGGCAGCAAAACGTGACAAACGTGGTCGGTCCCCTTTTTACGTCTGCAGTGCTCCATTTGCTGAAGTGTTCTTCTGTGGACTCTAAACCCCTAACAAAAAGGACACATAAAATTCACTCCCCTTGAGAGAAAACAAAAATTGAAAACATTTTACTATCAAAAGGACTTTTTTGTGTGAATAAAATTCATAAATCCCGCTACTCATTGCATTTGGAAAGGATACACCGAAGCGTAACACCCACACCACCACTATCTAAGTTTGCTGCCGAACGGACACTAGTCAACGATTAAATCGTAAGTACATACAACATAATTACTGCAGGTCACTGTCCCACCATAGCACTAGGAATGTGTAGCTATGCTTACCTTCAGCTATGACAAGGGTAGTTTAGGTTGCAGTCCTTAATGTTGAGTTTGCATGAATATTATAAAAGTTTTTATAGGGCTTATTATGACCATCCGCATAGTGCTGCAAAGAAGAGTTTAAAAGGAATTTCAACAGGGTCAATAATCTGGAAAAATTTTAATAAAGTAATAATAAACCAAAAACCAAGCGGTAGAAAGATACTCAAAAAATCTAAATATTTTTGAAAATTCTGCTTCAGTTAGGACAGAGGTATCCCAATGCAAATTTGGATAAAGTGGACGAATACAAAAAGTTAAAAAAAATCTTTAAAATTCACCCAAAAATATTTTTGAAAATGTTTGGGTGTGAGATTTCTGAGCCATTTTAGTTTTATCGAAAATGAAACAGCAGTAATTTTTTGCTAAAACAGCAAACATTTTCTGCTGCTTTCAAATGGTAAAATGTTGATTTTAGCCTAAAAATATCAAAAATTCTGCACACTAACTTTCAAAGGAGTAGAGATAGGCACTTGGAATTTTGCTCAAATACTTCTTATTAGTGTAGGTCGGTTGGGATTGTTAATGGGCCATATAGGGATTATAAATGGGTCATGTTTTGATATAGCTGTCATATAAACCGATCTGGGATTTTGAATTCTTGAGCAACTAGAGGGCGCAATTCTTCTCCGATTTGGTTGAGATTTTGAATAAAGTGTTTTGTTATGACTTTCAACAATTGCACTAAGTATGGTTCAAATCAGTCCTCAACCTGATTTGAGTGTAGCTGCCATATAAACCGATCTAGGATCTTGACTTCTTGAGCCTCTAAAGGGTGCAATTGATATCCGATTTGGCAGACATTTTAAGTAAAGTATTTTGTTTTGCAACAACTTGCCAAGTATGGTCTAAATCGGTTCATAACCTAATATACACCAAGAAAAATTAGTCTGCCGATATCAGCAAACATTGTCTGCTGATATTTAGTTAAAAGTTTTAAACTTTTGAATAAATCCATTAAAATTTTTTGAACTTCTAAACAACAATTGAGGTATTTGCTATATATAAAAAGAACAAAATTTTCAATTTTAGGCTTTAATTTTTGCTTTAAAAGTATAATTACAAAAGTAGTTGCTATTTTGTCTCTTTTTTTAAATTCCATCCAAAATTACCTAATTATACAAAGTTTGAAAAAATTTTAATTATAAGCTTGTAAAATTGTAAAGTAAGATGGAATAAAAAAATTTGGAATATTTATGACATTTTTGAACTTTTTTAACTTTTTAAAGTTTCAAAACAGCAGAAATTGTTTGCTGTAAATTACTGCTGTCCCATTTTCAGCAGACTTTCTGATGTTTCAACAAACATTTTTTGCAGTTTTTATTAACAAATTTCTATGAGTGTAGTTCCATATAAAGCGATCTTCTTTTATTTTCTTTTATTCTTATCCGATTTGGCTGAAATTTTGTACAACTGCTTCTCCCATGGCCTTCACCATCCGTGCCAAATAGAGTTTGAATCGGTCTATAGCCTGATACAGCTCCCATATAAGCCAATCTCCCGACTTTACTTCTTGAGCCCCTTAACAACTCAATTCTTATACAAATAGACTGAAATTTTACACAAGGACTTCTATTATGGTCTCCAGGGACTTAGCCAGGGGCGGTGGCTAGCGGACTCGAGCCCCCACCACAAAACTATTTTGTCTAAAGAAGCCTAGTAAAAAGGCGTTAAGTTCGGCCGGGCCGAACTTTGGATACCGACCACCTCTGGTATATATGTAAACCACCTTTCCGGTGAAAAATGCATAATTTATGCCCCCATAGCAGCTATATCGAAATATGTTCCTATTTGGGCCAAATTCAGCACGGACATTGAGTGGTCTAATAAGTACAAGTCATTGTTCAATTTTGCAGAACAAAATATTGGTAATTTTGGAAGCTATATTCAAATACAGACCTATCTGAAGCATATACGACACAAATGTCGAAAAGCCTAACATAAGTCACTGTGTCAAATTTCAGCGAAATCGGAAAATAAATGCGTCTTTTATGGGCCCAAGACCTTAGATCAAAAGATCGGTCTGTATGGCAGCTATATCCAAATCTGGACCGATCTGGGCATAACTCATTGACCCAAATTTCAGCAAAATCGGATAAAAAATATGGCTTTTATGAGCCTAAGAATTTAAATCCGCGGATCGGTCTATATGGGGGCTATATCAAGATACAGTCCGATATAGCACATCTTCAAACATAACCTGTTCATGGACAAAAAAAAGAATCTGTGCAAAGTTTCAGCTCAATATCTCTATATTTAAAGACTGTATCGTGATTGCAACAGACAAACGGACGTACAGCCGGACGGATCGTCTTAGATTTTTACGCTGATCAAGAATATATATACTTTATAGGGTCGGAACCTAACAAAGTGTTTATATTCTTGTTCGTCTTGACATTCTAGGTCGATTAAGCCACGTCCGTCTGTCTATCGAAAGAATGCAAACTTTCGAAGGAGTAAAGCTAGACACTTGAAATTTTGCACAAATATTATAATGAGTATTCTTCTGAGTATTCACGGCATTTCCAATAGCAGATTGGATAATTTAATGCTTGCAGCTGTTTCAGTCATAGCATATAGCTCAGGTACAATATCTCATGACTTTGAAAGTAGAAAAGATTGAAATGGTCGCATTAATCACATTTATTATGGGCAAACTAGTGATCATTGTGTTTAACATGGGCCGTCCACCAAACCACAATATCACATATACGGACCACTTCAGTTAACAGTTACCAATAGCTTGATTTAATCTTTGCGCAAAAATTAAATAACTCTGGAATATCAAAAGACAAATTTAGAACAAGTTTATAGTTAGAGTCTAACATATTGAAACTGGCTTCTCTAAGAAAACACCTTAAAGCCATTGAGGCGTTATATAAATCGAATAATATCTCACCTCATTTTCGAAGGGTGAGCATATATTGTAATTAGAGCATTTTTTCACTCTGAGTTATATTCTTGCTTCGGGCTAAAGAACAAGATTGCCGCTAAGTGTGGGATTGTTTAGCAAATATCAAACAAATGTGGAACTGGTTTGAATTTAATCTACAATACACGTACCATATAAAATATGATATCATAAGCGAGCACCTACCTGCCTGCCTCCAATAATATTTATATAAAAATACAGATATAAGTATATATGCATGTACACACGGTGGCGGCTTAGTTGTATCATTTTGTATCCCCATACTCTAATAGTAGAACAAGCATTTACAACTTTTTGTTTGTAATTAGAATTCAAGCTAATAAAAAAACAGCGAAAACATCATTTGAGCCGCAAACCATTAGACAGACATATATACATACGTATACAAATATTCAAATCATTGTCAGCCTTTTTTTTCTGGGGGAACATCCTTTTGAGGAATACTGTTTCTTGATGAAATACAAGAGAGTTATGGTTTTTAATTTTCACAAGTAACAAATGAAGATAGGTGAAGGTGATAAAGCTGACATATGTATACCCTATACATCAATTAACGTAACGAACTTTGTGTGACGAAGCTTTGTAGCAAAGGCTCATATGATACTAGATCACATTAGCCTCAAATATTATTTACATGGTAAACAAAGTGTTAAGCTTGTCTTTCTCCCAAGAAATCATATCGAAAGTTTGACTTGTGCTGAAACATATCGAAACGTATACCTATATATCATACTCGACATTGATTGAGGAGTATTTGATTTTACCCACTGTTTTCGTGTCATCAACACAGAATGAAAATAACATTTCTTTGAACAATTTAATATGGAAATGTATCAACATACAGACCAAAGTATTTTGTTTTTGTCTTAACTTTAAAGATTTAAGCCAGAAATGACTAAGTTAATTTATTGAATCCACAGGATACAAGCGGACTCACGGAGGCACCGGAATCTTGGAATAATCATGTTGATCGAAGGTTTATCATTACAGCATTTATGGTCAGTCACCCGGACCTGATGACCGGATTTCCGGCGTAACTACAGAAGAAGGCCACCGTAGCGCAGAGGTTAGCATGTCCGCCTATGACGCTGAACGCCTGGATTCGAATCCTGGCGAGACCATCAGAAAAAATTTTCAGCGGTGGTTATCCCCTCCTAATGCTGGCAACATTTGTAAGGTACTATGCCATGTAAAACTTCTCTCCAAAGAGGTGTCGCACTGCGGCACGCCGTTCGGACTCGGCTATAAAAAGGAGGTTTCTTATCATTGAGCTTAAACTTGAATCGGACTGCACACATTGATATGTGAAAAGTTTGCCCCCGTTTCTTAGTGGAATGTTCATGGGCAAAATTAGCATTAGCAACTACAGAAGAAGGTAGACTATCTAGCGCCCCACCAGGCCACTATTTTCACAGCGTGCCTAGGACTTGCATATACGCCGAAAGCCTGACAGGAGGCAAGGGTGGAATTTATGCCTGCAAGGCAAGTTATGCGACACCAAAGGCCTACAGACCTATAAGCCATACGTCCTTTCAATTCAAAACAATGGAACGTATTGTGGACACCATGGTAAAAAGAGAAGTACATCCAGCGAACAGCTCAAATACAAACAGCATGCTTATGTCAAGGGAAGGTCGGCAAAGACTGCCATGCACGAGGTTGTGCATAAAATAGAAGAATCCTCCTATGCCACAAGGTACACACTGGCGGTATGCATTGACATCAAATTGCAAATTTTGCCCATGAACATTCCACTAAGGAACAGGGGCAAACTGCATTGACATCGAGGGGGCTTTTAGTGCGGGCCGACACACTGATCCAATGCTAAGACCAGTACCGGGTGGACCCGGTCATCAGAGCCTGGATAAAGCATATGCTAAGGGACAGGTGGATGAATTGTGTGTCTCATGACAAAAATATAAGGAAGAAAGTGGCATAAGGCACGCCCCTACTATGGGTGACCACCATAAATAACCTATTACGGATGCTGACTGAGGAGAGATTTAAATCCGTATGCTACGCAGACGATATTATAATATTTCTAAGGGGGTAGGGATCCGAACCAGCTATGCAGAAGGGCCGAAAGGCTCTTGCATATGTAATATGACTGGGCTAGACCCAGAGGTCGCAATCTTAACCCAGGTAAGACTGAAATATTCCTGTTCACGAGGAAGACGAAGGTGGGCAAATTTAACGCATCGCGTTTATTCAATAAAAAGATTTCGATATTTGACAAGGTCAAATTCTTAGTCTTACTTAATGGTGATCTTGGACAGGAAACTGAATTGGAAGTGTCACATTCAGGAGCGTACTGAGAATGCTCACAGATGTTGGGCACTACGCCGTAGGCTCGTAATGGGACCTCATTCCGAGGATAGACAACTGGCTCTACAGGAGCGTGATTAGACCAATACTTACTTACGGCTCTGTAGTTTGGTGGACTGCGATGGAGAAAAAGTGCAGCGATAGGATTGTACAACCGGCTCAGAGAACATGTTGTCTTGACATAGGCGGAGAGATGAGGACCACGCCCACAAGGATACCATAGATTATTCTAGATATCCGAACCATAGACATTCAGATTTAGTGTGAGGCAGCCATTGCGGCTATGAGGCTTAAGGCGATGGGAAAATGGATAGAGGAAAGGAGCTGGTCATATCATCGCGGTATAATCGAGGCGACGATAGGAACTCTGTAAGAAATGGAAAAGGTTTTCGATCGGATACCTGAGACAACACTTGAGGTCGAGTGCGAGGCACTGCTGCCAGCGGCACAAACTTGGTTTGACAAAACCCAATCATTGCCATCTGGAAGATCATGTTACATGGATGGATTAAAGCTAGAGGAAAGAGTGGGACTGGGGGTCTATATTGAGAACCCAGGGACTGAGATCTGTTTTAGACTGCCTGACCTTAATACGGTCCGACAGGCGGAGATCCGGGCGATCACGGAATGCGTGAGGTGAAAAAACCAGTTCAAATACTCGAAAGCGGTTAAAATGGAAATTGTACAAATTCCAAGGACATTCTATATCAAAAACATGATAGGCTCTTGTGTGGAAAACGATAATGTGTTGGTGTATTTACAGCGGTCAAAAAAAGTATTCATCATTAGCAAAATTGATAATAAATTCACTTATTTTGGGTAATTGAAGAAAATTTAAAGTAAACAAATAATGCAGTTTTATGCAATAGTTTATTTTTCGTAATATGTTTTAAAATAAATTCAAAAAATAAATTTAATTAGCGCAAAAAATGCAATTTTATATAATAACACCAAAAACAGAACAAAAAAAGTATTCATCATTGATGTGCTATCATCAAAGTCAAATTCAAATATTATTTGGGAATCCCCCTTTTCTGTTTTATTTAGTAAAGGAGGCTTTGCCCTTGACAGCAAATATTTAATTTCATTTAAAATATAGTTTTTGTCAAAATGGGTCATAAGCAAAACGAGGTTTCTGATGAGGTAAAAGTTTTGATAATAAAACACCACAGGAATGGTTTAACTCAAAAAACTATCAGTGAAATATTAAATAGACCACGATCTACTATACAATCCATCATCAGAAAGTGGACAGAAACGAAAACTGCTGACAATAAACCAAGATCTGGTCGACCAAAAGCACTTTCAGTTGGAGATGTGCGTTGGCTAGTGCGACAAGTTCAGAAAACTCCGAAGACAAATGCGACCATTCTTCGTAAAAACACTATGGAATATTTAGGGAAGGAAGTTACTACACAAACAATTCGAAATACACTCAAAAGGCATAGTTACAGAGGAAGAACTGCACGTAAGAAGCCCTTTATAAATAAAATAAACCGAGTGAAAAGGCTAAACTTCGCAAAAATGTATGTAAAACAGCCCAAATCATTTTGGAAAACAGTCATTTTTGCAGACGAGAGCAAGTTTAATCTTTTTGGGTGCGATGGAAAGGTCATAGTGTACAGAAAACCAAATACAGAGCTTGTAGAACGAAACACAGTTGCTACTGTAAAACATGGTGGAGGTGGTTTAATGGTTTGGGGGTGTATGGCGGCTTCAGGAGCGGGAAATCTTGAAATTATTAATGGAGTAATGGATCATAAGTATTACATTGACATTTTAAAGAGGAATTTAAAAGATAGTGCTGTAAAACTTGGGCTTGGTAATAACTTTCATTATTATCAAGATAATGACCCCAAACATTCTGCTTTAAATACCAAGATGTGGATGCTGTATAACTGCCCCAAAGTCACTAAAACTCCTCCTCAAAGTCCCGACTTGAACCCAATTGAACATCTTTGGGAACATCTCGAACGCAAATTGAGAACGCGCAATTTTTCGAGCAAGAGTCAAATGCAACAGGTGATAATGGAGGAATGGACTAATATAGACCAAAATAAAACCGCTAAATTAGTCCAATCGATGTCAAACCGTTTAAAAGAAGTTATAAGACGCGGTGGTCGAATAACAAAGTATTAATTTTTTTAAACTATGTTATTTATTTTTTTGTTTTTTTGCAATGATGAATACTTTTTTTGTTTAATTTTTTGTGTTCAGCTGTAAAATGGCCCTTTTTGTTCCAATAAATACTATTTTTTTCTTTAAAAACAATGAAATTGTGTACATATATATCACACAAGCACTACTGCATCATTAGTTTAATATGTTTTTATTCCAATTGTCTTTTGTAGACTTATTAAAAAAAAAACATTGAATGATGAATACTTTTTTTGACCGCTGTATACTCCGAAAGCCTGGCAGGAGGCAAGGGTGGAATTTATGCCGGCAAGGCAAGTTATGCGATACCAAAGGCCTACAGACCTATAAGCCATACGTCCTTTCAACTCAAAACCATGGAACGTATTGTGGACACCATGGTAAAAAGAGAAGTACATCCAGCGAACAGCTTAGATACAAACAGCATGCTTATGTCAAGGGAAGGTCGGCAAAGACTGCCATGCACGAGGTTGTGCATAAAATAGGAGAATCCTCCTATGCCACAAGGTACACACTGGCGGTATGCATTGACATCGAGGGGGCTTTTAGTGCGGAGCGACACACTGATCCAATCCTTAGACCAGTACCGGTTGGACCCGGATAAACCATATGCTTAGGAACCGTTGGATAAATTGTGTGTTCCATGACAAAAATATAAGGGAGAAAGTAGCATAAGGCACGCCACCCCTATGGGTGACCACCATAAATAACCTATTACGGATGTGACTGAGGAGGGATTTGAACCCGTATGCTTCGCAGACGATGTTATAATACTTCTAAGGGGTAAGGATCCGAACCAGCTATGCAAAAGGGCCGAAAGGGTCTTGCATATGTCATATGACTGGGCTAGACCCAGAGGTCGCAATATTAACCCAGAGAAGACTGATCACGAGGAAGACGAAGGTGGGCCAATTTAACGCATCACCTTTATTCAATAAAAAGCTTTCGATATTTAACAAGGTCAAATACTTAGGTATGATCTTGGACAGGAAACTGAATTGGAAGTGTCACATTCAGGAGTGTACTGAGAATGCTCACAGATGTTGGGCACTTTGTAGACGGGTCGTATGCTCGAAATGGGGCCTCAATCCGAGGATAGACAACTGGCTCTACAGGAGCGTGATTAGACCAATACTTACTTAAAGCGCAACAATAGGATTATACAACAGGCTTAGAGAACATGTTGTCTTGGCATAGGCGGAGCGATGAGGACCACGCCCACAAGGACACTATAGATTATTCTCGATATCCGAACCATAGACATACAGATTTAGTGTGAGGCAGCCACTGCGGCTATGAGGCTTAAGGCGATGGGACAATGGATAGAGGATATCATCGCGGTATAATCGTGGCAACGATAGGAAACCTGTAAGTAATGGAAAAGGTTTCCGATCGGATACCTGAGACGACACTTGAGGTCGTGTGCGAGGCAGTGCTGCCAGCGGCACAGACTTGGTTTGCCATCTGGAAGATCATGTTACATGGATGGATCAAAGCTAGAGCACAGAGTGGACCTGGGGGTCTACATTGAGAACCCAGGGACTGAGATCTGTTTTAGACTGCCTGACCATAATACGGTCCGGCAGGCGGAGATCCGGGCGATCACGGAATGCGTGAGGTGAAAAAACCAGTTCAAATACTCAAAAGCGGTTAAAATGGAAATTGTACAAATTCTAAAGACATCCTACATCAAAAACATGATAGACTCTTGTATGGAAAACGATGATGTGTTGGTGTATTTACATGAAAACTACTTCTGGGAGTCAATGGATATGGAATCAATTGCTGAATACAAAGAATTGAGGTTGGTCACGGTGTAACATTATTTTTTGGAATTATTAACATAAATAATTGATATAAAATTAGATTAAAATTATTTTCAATGGTTTTTTTTTTGGTTCATAAGGGGATGGAATTATCAATAACGGTTTGGCATTAAAATCAATAACGGTATGGTGCTAAAACCAACTACATATTGGTATTAAAATCAATACCAGTTTGGTAATAAGGCTAGTACCAAACAGTACTAATCTTTTTATTTTTCATCCATACCATCCGGTATTGTTTGTGAATCTTATGGTGTTGCTTTGCTATCAATACAGTATGGTACTGAAATGACCACGTTTGGTATCAACTTTTCCCTGGGTGTAGTGAGCATATAATTCTTTAGCGCCATAGGAAGTACATTATTTCCCAAATTGAGTTAATATCAACTATTTTTGAGATTCAAATTTTTTTTAGTGTATGATATTCAATCTCTGCTTATTCATTAATTAATACAAAATTATGTAACTCTAAAAAACAACCCTATACACTTCCTCGCGTTTAATGGGTTAGCTTTCCGTTTCCAGTCTGTCTGGGCTTTACGCTGCTGGCTTTTTTTTTTCATTTGTTTAAACTTCCTTTTGTATACCAAAACACAATTCCATGAACAACTTTCCTGACGGCCTTAACAAAATTTCCTATAAATTATAGTTGTATGCGTGTCTGTTGTTGTTTGCTAGTAAATTCTTTTTTCAAACAACGGATGTGTGTGTGCGTACGTTCACACAATGATATTAACTTGATTGCTCTTTGTGTGTGTGTGTGTGTGTGTATGATTGTGTTCGAGTCGCGTGTTTATCCTGTGGCTTTAGTAATTGTTTGTCTCAATAGTTGCTCCTTTCTTGTTTTCTTTGTGATTGTGCTTGTTGTTTCCTCATTCAACTCCTTCAGACTCTCTACTACCACTGCGGTTCATTGACATATAAACACTTAATGGAATAGATTTCGTTATGAATAATTTAGCAAAATCGTTTTTTTCTTCTATTTTATAACCGATTTCTAAAATTTATTACCTCATCTACAATATTGCTGGTATTCTATTTTGTTCTTGCTATCGTTCTCAAGGGTAAATATTTTCAAAGTCACATTGACATTTTTATGAGCTCAAATTTATCGTTTGGCTTAAGTTGTTCATAGAGGATTATCAAGAGGATAATCGTTTTCAATTTGAATGAGAACATTCTACTGCCAAGCAGGTGAAATTAAAAGTATTGAGAAGAATTGACAAAACAAAGATAGCAAGTATCTGAAAGTTGTATAGGCTTTGAATTTGTATGTAAATTGGTTGGTTTCGAACAGAATAAGCTCGGTAATAAGTGAACTATTGCAGATTTAAACAAGAGTTTCTTCTATACCCTATTTACAGAACAGAACTTTATCGCCTACATTTTGGTTTAGGTATATTTTAACCAATTTCTAGGAACACATAAAACAAACCCACTTAAAATCCCCTAGTAGTTGAGTTTCTGAATTTCACTTCTCCTCTGGCAAAGCCCAAAACCAGTTGAGTGTTGCAATTGACAAACTAATTTTTTTATGCTGCCTACAATTGTCAAAGTGTCGTTGCACTAACTTGAGCTCACGTTGCAACATAGACTGCGAGCAAAAATACAAGTAGACACTTGCGCTGGCTTAAGCAGAATGGCAATATTTAACTTTTTATCTGATTGACATCTTGCCCACAAACATTTCAGTTGAAAAAAAAAAACTTAAATTCTATGAACCAGACTACTGACGGTTATCATCATCGTCATGATTTCATTATATAGGGTGATTTTTTTGAGGTTAGGATTTTCATGCATTAGTATTTGACAGATCACGTGGGATTTCAGACATGGTGTCAAAGAGAAAGATGCTCAGTATGCTTTGACATTTCATCATGAATAGACTTACTAACGAGCAACGCTTGCAAATCATTGAATTTTATTACCAAAATCAGTGTTCGGTTCGAAATGTGTTCATTCACCGTAATGTTGCGTCCAACAGCATCTTTGAAAAAATACGGTCCAATGATTCCACCAGCGTACAAACCACACCAAACAGTGCATTTTTCGGGATGCATGGGCAGTTCTTGAACGGCTTCTGGTTGCTCTTCACTCCAAATGCGGCAATTTTGCTTATTTACGTAGCCATTCAACCAGAAATGAGCCTCATCGCTGAACAAAATTTGTCAAAATTTGAACACATTTCGAACCGAACACTGATTTTGGTAATAAAATTCAATGATTTGCAAGCGTTGCTCGTTAGTAAGTCTATTCATGATGAAATGTCAAAGCATACTGAGCATCTTTCTCTTTGACACCATGTCTGAAATCCCACGTGATCTGTCAAATACTAATGCATGAAAATCCTAACCTCAAAAAAATCACCCTTTATGAGGTGAAAATGGTCGCACTGTGTATTCCAAAAGATATGCATTATTATGGGTTAAGATGCATCTCAACTAAGGTCAAAATATGTAAAAAAATTCAAAATTTTTATAATCTCCACCATAGGATGGGATTAGCATACTAATTTCGTGATTCTTTTTGAGACTTCTCGAAATATTCGTCTAAGTCGATCTGGCCATGTCCGTCCGTCCGTCTGTCGAAAGCACGCTAACTTTCAAAGGAGTAAAGCTAGCCGCTTGAACTTTTGCACAAATACTTCTTATTAGTGTTGGTCGGTTGCGATTGTACATAGGCCATATCGGTCCACGTTTTGATAAACCAGCATATAAACCAATCTTGGATCTTGATTTCTTGAACCACTAGAGCGCACAATTCTTATGCGATTTGCCTGAAATTCTGATTGAGGTCTATTGTTATGATTTCCAATAACTGTGCTAAGTATGGCTGAAATTGGTCCATAACCTGATATAGGCCTCATATAAACCGATCTGGGGTCTTGGCTACTAGAGCCTCTAGATAACGTAATTCCCATCCGATTTGGCTGAATTTTTGCATGACGTGTTTGGTTATGACTTCCAATAACTGTGCTGAGTATGGTTAAAACCGGATATAGCACGGTCTATAACCTGATATAGCTGTGATATCGGCCGAACTTTGTTTGTCCCTATATATAAATTTTACACACTCCACCATAGAATGGAGGTATACTAATTTTGTCATTTCGTTTGTTAAAGATCGAAATATTAATCACGGACCCATAAAGTATATATATTCTTGATAGTCATAACATTTTAAGTCGATCGTCATAACATTTTAAGCGATTCAGACACAACATGGCATAAATGTTGAAAATGATAATGGAAACCATCATTCAAACATGCAGTCAAATAGAATAAGAATAACAGAAGTCATTACCATCATAGTGAAGACTCTGTATAAATTTGGAAAAATTTTAAATTAATAAAACTGCCTCATATATCCCAATCTTCAGTTTTTATTAGTATATTTTGTATATTAAATACCGAATATAAATATTATGTGTTTAGGGACAAAACTTCAGTGACAAACAATACTTTACTTACTTTAATTGACTATGAACAGAAAATTTGTCCCATTAGCCGAACGTACAGTAGTGTTCCAAGCGTTTCGATCTTCTGCGGTCATTCTAAAATTTCTGACACCAAGTGTAGAGGTTTGTTCCACCACTTAATCTTTTCATCGTGCTTTTCGTCGTTCCGGGTTGTGTGTACCATTGTGATTGCATTCAAAAGACTTCATTGCTGGAGCTTCTTTATCCATTCTGACAACATGACCTAGCCAACCCAATTCTTGGTTTTTTGATATGTGCAACTATGCTATAATCGTCATATAGCTCGTGATTCATACGATTCAAACAATGCTTTCCCTTAAGGCAAAATTTCCCTGGACCCTACAATCTAGGCACAATTTCAGAGATTATTGCTATATCTTCCTCTTGTTTGTCTTTCTCCATTATAATTTTCTTTCTCACTACCACTGTACTTTACTTTCCAAACGGGGTTCCTGTGCGAAACTATGAGTGAATGAATAAAACCACTTGTGATTTGAAAGGAATTATGGAAAAACTTGCAAATTGCTCACACAAGAGACACTTTCATGTTCTGTTCTTGTGGCTTACATCGAGTTACGGGTGAGCAAATTGCCGTTTGAAATGATAGATTCAAAGGAAAGTCTCATCAAGTATACAAACAAACAAATTAAATTTCTTTCGTTCTTCCAATGCAGTGAAAGCAAATCATAATGAAACGCGGAAATATGTTAGGTATATTATAGGGGCAGAAGGCGCATCGTGAACGAGATGGGAAAACTTTGTAACAATTGTGGGAATTTTCGCAACCAACAAAACCATATAATGTAGGTAGATACATCAAGTTACTTTATTTACTGAAAAAATACTAATTTGAATATTTTAAAATTTTATGAACTAAATAATCATTCAATTACCTGTGGAAAAGATGTACGATATATGTAACTTATATAAAACTTTATCTTTCAACTTTTATAAAATTCAAATGAAATTTTTTCCAAATTGAATGAAACTTAATTCGCTATATTACAATATATTCTAAATATGTTTCTTTACATTGTTGTCGGTGAAGAATGAGTACTGTACTCTAATAACCGGGTTTCTTTCTTTCTTCTTTCTTTCTTTACTAAGAAATAATTTTTTGCTGGTAACCTAACAACCAAATCCTAACATTTTTTCTGTTTTGAAGCTTCTTCATTTCTACCGTTTTTTTCGAACATTCCATTGTAAAAGTCATATTTTGTTAAGTAACCTCATAAGTTTAATCAGAGAAGCATAATTTTAATTGAACGAGATAAGTGACAAGGATTTTAGTGCAGGAAGTTCTAAATATTGGGAGCCTGATCAAGAATATTTAACAAGTTCTGAAAGCGGTGCAGAAAACGCAGCAAATAGCGAGGAATGTTCAGGTCTTCCGCCTGCTAGGGCTCCAAGAAATAGGACAGGTTCTTATTCCAAAACTACAAAGGAGCTCAAAATTCTTCTAATAAAATTATATGATAAAGGGAATACTATTTATATTATAAGTCAGAAGAAAAGAAAATAGGAGGTAATTAAGCCAAGGTTTTATCTGTTCAAGAGCTTGAATGAATAGATATGTATGTTGAAAGAGAACCAGGAATTACTTTGGTAAACATTCGAGAAAAGATGTCTCTATTTGTCTCTTTATAGCAAATGGACTCGGAGAATCAAAAATATCACGTATACTTGCCTGAATAGCAGTTGATAGCTTCTACCAATGAAAATAAATATTTTTCACCAAAGGAAATGTTTCCTTAAGAAGTTGGAAAATTTATCATCTTTAAGTTTGCTAATCTTTGGATCGAATCTTGAAAATTAGGAAAAAAGTTGTTTCAGTGTAGCATAGCGAAGGTTAGATTAGGTTGAAAAGAGGGTACAGATATTAATATGTCCCATGCCACTATGGACATACACCTAAGCCAGTAATCGGCTAACCTCTAAAAAGAAAATATTAAATTAGGAATTTCGTGCTTTTTACAAAATTCTTAAATGTTTTCAATACCACTCCCCTTAGTTGGTTCATGTCTGGTATTGTGTCTCCACCTAAGAGCCGGTATCTGTTAGACGCGAAAGCCGGGCAATAACAAATCATCTTCCCCGCATGCCCTACACATGCTATCACTTGCCGCACCGATTTTACATAAGTGAGCACGTAGTCCTATGAGTCCCGTTATGATACCAATAGCTATATTGACCTACATCTTACTTCCTTTTAGTAATAGCCTTGTCTTCTCACGATCTGGATCCCCCCATAGGATTTTTGCTGTCCTACCGATGCCGACCGTTTTGCTGTTCCACAATGTTGCATGCGCATTCGTTGCCCACTCCCTTAACTCAGATTACGTCGCCCCGAAAGTCTTCGGGTTAACCAAGTTGATTGACGGCAGTCCTCTGGCCTTCACCGCCAAATCGTCTGACCTTTCATTTTCCCCTTACTCCGTTATGGCCCGACACCCAAACGATGCGCAGTTTACCATCCTCAGAGAAGGCGTTAATTTCCTTCTTACATTGGAAGACAGTTCGTATCCTTACCGTCCTGGTTGTTAATGCCCTTATGGTAATTTTACTGTCCGTAAAAATGTTCATACTCGACGTCCTCGCGTTAGCACCACACCACCTCACGCATTCCGTGATCGCCCGAATCTCCGCTTGCAGGACCGTATTATGGTCAGGCATAATAGGAAAGGAATTTTAAGACCAAATAAAAGAGCGCGAACAGAAATTTCACAATTACGCAACTCCTAGATTTGTAAACCAAGAATTGCTACAAACAGATGTTCCGCACTTCAGTTCGTCAACACAGTGGCTGTCCAATTCGCCAGATGACAAACCCATGGACTTGTTTATCTGGGCCACTTTTGAGAGCTATGCGCTGAATTAGCCTGATTTGACTGAAACTCGGTAATGCTCTTTAACATTCGGACTGAACACCCAGATAGATCCATAAATAAACATAATCCTCGTATAAATTTGGTACGTGAAGAACACTTACGTCCACCAACAACCACAAGAAAGTTGCCCAGATAGATCTAGAAATGTATATATGTATATAGTTCCTCAGTTTGAAAATTTTCCTCCAATTTGATTTCTTCAGCATAAACCACATAAGAATTGTGTTTATTTGTATAAATTGTAAACAGAATCTAAGGTGGTGGGTCCCCTAGATTAGGTCCAGCCAAAGTTCTAGGGTTTTACTTGTTACTTCTTAACTTTCACATGTATGAGCATGATACTTTAACGAAAGGGTTTCAAATGGTAACTCTTTGCCCTTCGCCCCAAGGGAAGTATAAATTAAAAGCAATATGACAAAATATTTAAAATTATGTTAATTTTGTGTCGCCAACATTTCATATAAGCGTGTGTAACCACAGTTACAAATCTGATTTTACCAAAGCTTCAATGGTATACAAGGCAATAGTGTTTAACTTTTGATATGATTCCTTTCAGTAACTTGTATGCCAGCCTGCAATATAATTTTTAAGAATAAAACTAATAAATACCTGAATACTAAGAAAGCATTCAATAATCACGTCTACTTCAGACATGTAGTCATTTCTTGTGACCCAAATATATGTTCATATGTCTAGATTCATACAGACAAAAAAAATTAATTAAATACTTCCGTAATATGGCCATAATACATTTCATTTAGGTTTCCAATCATTTTTGTTAATTACAAAACACGTTTATGGACACATCTCCTCCCTAAATGGAGTTATCTAATTATCTAGTTACCCAAAAGCGCATTACGATGGGAAAGGAAATGAAATGAAGAAAGAGTGAAAATCTAAATCTTAATAATAGAGTTCATTAGTTCCATTTCTTCGTTTGGTCAACTCAAACTATGCCAGGCACTCCAAGAAGTCTGCAACAAATGACCGACCGGTTTTCTAGTCTGTGGCGTTTACCGCTGATGTCATACTTCTAAACCAGACGATTGGCGGCATCATGATCTTCGCCGTTGTTGTCTTTTTAATGCCAAGTATTTCAAAGTACTCAGTCTGTCTTCGTGATATGTGCTTTCCGTCTTGGATTTCTTTCTTTGAGGTTTCGTGGTTTCGGCAGTTTTGAGGCTTGAAAAGAAGAAATCATGTAGCGAATTGTGCGATGATGTGATTTTTGTGTTAGAGATTTCTTTTGTTTTGCCAGTTTCTATTATTTGTGGTAAGCCTTCCTCGATTGTTTAGTGGAGCTCTCCACTTTGTCTTGGGTTCCTACAAAATTCTTTGTTTTTACAACAAGCTTGTATAGAGGGGGATTTGCATAAATAATACTTGTATTCGTCTATATACATATGTAGATGATGATGATTGATCCATGGCGATCCATATCTATTGGCGATTTTATTTTGACACTGATGTTGTTTACCAATGAGCCGCGGTAATTATATGTGCCGATGATCAATTTTGATAAATTCGCCATCAATCATGTTGTTGTTGTTCGTGGGGGAAATGTTAGAGAATAGATAGTGAGTAGATTTTTCTATTCGAAATGATCTCATCTTATCATGTGGATTTGGTTTAGTATATGTAATCTTAAATATTCAAACTTATGAATATTATTGATTTTAATTTGTTAAAAGCTGATTTGAGATTACTATGACCATCTTTCGTGCACCATCATAAAAAGGAATAGGTTGAGGTCCTATAGATTTATCTCTTAATAATTAGATTAAACTATCATCAAATTACATTAAAGGAAATACAATCGGATATTGTCCGGCTGAACAAAAACCCTTTTTTAAAATTAGGCAGAAAATGTGGATCTGCCTTATAATGGTTTCATTTGACTAGGATAGGTAGGATTTGTCAAAGAGATATGTCTTCAAGGCTGAAACTATGCTCTTAAGAGTATTTTCCTTTGTAACGCAGCAAGAAAGAAAATTACTCCACCTCATATAGTTCTACCAAATGAAAACATTCAACTATTAAACAAAACACACTTGCCCAACTGCTACTCTAAACAATCCTACTGACTAGTTTGGTGGTACCAAACGAAATCACTAACTAGGAACGAACATATATATGGGAGTTATATCCAAATCTTAACCGCTTTTTTCCAATTTCAATAGGCATTGTCCCTACGCCAAAAAAAATTATGTGGCAAATTTACAGACGATCGGATGAAAAATGTGACCTGTAGTTTGTACACAAATTAATATGGACAAGCAGACAGACAGACAGACGGACATAACTAAATCGAATCAGAATCAGTAATTCTGAGTCGATCGGTATACTTATCAATGGGTGTATCTTTTTTCCTTCTGGGTATTGCAAACAAATTCACTAAATTATAATTCCCTGTACCACAGTAGTGATGGGGTATAACTAATTGTTTGATTTAAATTATAATCCCTACTATGGTATATGGTAATGTATATAACGTCGTACCGGTTACACAGAGACTGCAATTTGTCACAGTATATATCTATTTAGTAAAAAATTCAAATTTACCCATGAACATTCCATTAAAAAGCAGGGACAAACTTCCCACATCTCTATTTAGTCAATCAATTAAAATATGTCAAAAATAATATATTCATATATTTATGTTTTTCAAATTTTTAATTGTTGTTTTTTTTTCTTTTAGGTGAGTTTGTAGCCAATCGTATCTGGTGAAAGGTATTTATATACTTATGTCACAGTTTTACAACATTTGCAAAAGTATAATATACAAATTAATATTGAAGCCGGCATATACATATATCCACAAGAAAAGCTGAACTATGAAATTTGAGGGCCTAGGTTTATTAGATTATTCATTATGTTGGTATATTTTCGATGACATATAAAGGGTGGTTTTTTAAGCGTAGTTTTTGCATCTACCACCATAATATGGGAGTATACTAAACTAATCCTTCTTGTTATAACACCTCAATATCTTGATCTGCGATACCTTATTCATAGTCGCAATTTTAAACAGATACTTCTTATCGATCTATGATGCGATACACAGAAACTTTGACCACTTTAAGGTGTTTGCGTTCGCCAACAATAGCCGGTTGTGATTTTTCAGCCAAATGTAACCCAATCCCACGAATATGCTTGAACTCCATCATGAATAACTTTGTTTTTAAGTAAACTCAGCAGCCAATGATTTTGGTTACTTGTGAAGCAAAAAATGAGCTGTCTATAAAACAAATATTATGTATCATTTATAGTTTGACAGATTTGATTTGACAGTTTGACAGACAAACACTTTGCGTTACCTAGGTTAAAAACCAGTAAGGAAAGGCACCTAGTCATCATACATATTTCAATACATGAAACCTATGTTGACATCTAGTCAGACTTTAATTTCGCATACCTATTGAAAAACTGAATAGAACCTTGAAAAATTTTTTTCGATAGAATTTAAATGGTCGCTTCTACAGACTTTAATGGCCATATTATAGATATATCTAAATCTGACCGGACTTTAATGAAATTCAGCACACGTGCTAGGACGATAAATAAAACATCTCAGGCTAAATTTATAAAGATCGAAGCAAAATTCATGGTAACTACAGCCAAAAAAGGCCGGATGGAATATATATATGGAAGCTACATATAAATCTGAACCGATTTTCATAAAATTTTGCACATTAAATAACGCCTTTAATGTAAATTGTGTGAAGATCGGACCAAAATTGTGGCTACTACAGCCTTAAAAGGCCATATTAGATGAAAGATATAAAAGGAAGCTATGTCTAAATCTGATTCGATTTTAATTAAATTTTGTATACGTATTGGAACGACAAATAAAACATCTCTTGCTTAACTTTGTAAAGTTCGGACCAAAATTGTGGCTACTACAGCCTTAAAGGACCATATCGGATGAAAAATATATATGGGAGCTATATCTAAATCTAATTCGATTCAGATGACGATTGGGACGTCACAAAAAGCACTTCATGCCAAGTTTGGTAAAAATCGGACTAAAGTTGTGGCTTCTACGGCCTTAATTGACCTATTAAAGATATATATTTTTATAAAGTTTTGAACACGTATTTGGACCCCACATATAAGAATCGGACCAAAATTGTGGACACTAAAGCCTTAAAAGGCCACATCGGATGAAAGATATATATGGGAGCTATATCTAAATCTAAACCGATTTCGATGAAATTTTGCACACATATTGGGACGTCAAAAAAGCATTTAAAGCCATATTTGGATATTATCAGACCAAAATTGTAGCTTCTACGATTTTAAAAGGGCATATCGGGTGAAAGATATATTGGGTTGCCAAAAAAGCAATTGCGGATTTTTTAAAAGAAAGTAAATGCATTTTTAATAAAGCTTAGAATGAACTTTAATCAAATATACTTTTTTCATACTTTTTTTCTAAAGCTAAAAGTAACAGCTGATAACAGACAGAAGAAAGAATGCAATTACAGAGTCACAAGCTGTGAAAAAATTTGTCAACGGCGACTATATGAAAAATCCGCAATTGCTTTTTGGGCAACCCAATATATGAGAGCTATGTCTAAATCTGGACCGATTTGTTTCAAAGTCAATAGCGTTCGTCCTCGGATCAAAAAAGTGACTTGTGCAAAATGTTATGAAAAGCGGACAACAAATGCGTGCTGTACCTTGATTACAAGATACGGAAATCCATAAATATATATGGGATCTATATCTAAATCTGAACCGATTTTGATGAAATCTTGTAGATATATAAAGATCAGCAACAAAACAATCTGTGCCAAATTTCATTTCAGATCGGAAAGAAATTGTAGATACTACGGCCATTTAAGTGCAAATCGGGCTATACAAATATGTGGAACCTATATCCAAATCTGAACCGATTTTGATGAAATCTTGCATAATGTTAGCATCAGTAATAAAACAGTCCGTGTCAAATTTTGTGCAGATCGGTTGAAAATTGTAGCTACTACGGCCATTTAAGTGCAAATCGGGCGATACATATATATGGGAGCTTTATCCAAATCTAAATCGATTTTGATGAAATCATGCAGATATATAAAAATTAGCAAGAAAACAATCCGTGCCAAACAATTTTGTGAAGATCCATTGAAAATTGTGCTTACTACGGCCGTTTAAGTGCAAATCGGGCAATACATATATATGGGAGCTATATCTGAATCTGAACCGATTTTTATCACAATCAATAGTGTCTGTCCTTGGGCCAAAAAAAGTGATATGTGCAAAACTTAGTAATGATTGGTCCATAAATACGACCTGTACTTTGATTACAAGAAAACATGGACTCACAGACGCACAGACGGACATGGCTAAATCGAATCAGAAAGTGATTCTGAGTCGATCGGTATATACTTATCAATGGGTTTAGCTCTTCTCCTTCATAGTGTTGCAAACAAATGCACAAAGTTATAATACCCTGTACCACAATGGTGATGTTGGGTATAAAAATAAAATCACGTTAAGTTTGACCGGGCCGAATCTTGCATACCCTCCACCATGGATCGCCTGAAACAAATTCTTTTAATGACTTTTTCAAATATATTAGAGCTATATCAAATTATTGATCGATATGAACCGTACTTGTCATGGCTGTTGGAAGTCATAGAAAAATATCACCTTCAAAATTTCAGGCACATCGATCCCTCTAAAGGCTCAGGAAGTCATATTGGGAGATCGGTTTAGATGGCAGTTATATCAGGTTATGAACCGATTTAAACCATATTTGGCACAATTGTAGGAAGCCATACCAAAACGCCACTTGCAAAATTTCAGCCAAATCGGATATGAAAACATGAACCGATTTTGGCCTATTTACAATCCCAACTGTCCTACACTAATAAGAAGCGCCTCGCTTAAGTCCTTCGAAAGTTAGCGTGCTTTCGACAGACCGATGGACGGACGGACATGGCTAGATGGACTTAAAATGTCCTCAATAAAATCCACCTCATGATGTTCAGGAACATATAACTTTATGGGGTTGTTGTTGTTATAGCAGTGTGTTGTAAGGCGGCAGCCCTTGCCGATGAAGGATTCCATCGGCTTAATTCGGTGCATAGAACCGGTTGCCTTGGGATTGACTCTATGGGATCTTAGAGCAATATTTACAAACGGAATGATGAAATTAGTACACCCCCATCTTATGGTGGAGGGTATAAAAATCGTATCTGCTACAGTCTACAGAAATTGTGCGGGGAACTTATTAAGCTCATAAAAAAGTTCACGTTTTAATTTTTATAAATTTTAAAGTAAAATTTTTATGTTTTACTCATTAGGTATTCAAAGGAAACAATAAACTAATGACAATCAAGTTTAAGCTTTCACCGGTGGTCGTAGGTGGTATTTGTCAATGCTAAACAGCACAACTTGCTTTAATCATCGGTCAAATTGGGCCGACATTTGTTTGCAAAAGGATGTTATGACGAACACCACCATTGCTACCAACTATACCGGTATATCTATACCGGTTCTACGAAATTACAGAGAATACAAAAATTTTAATAGAAATAATTTGTTTTTAAACTTTGTTGCTGTTTTTTTTAATTAATAAAAATCCACCTCATATTTGGCGATTAACACCTACAATAGCAGCAAGTGGCCTAACGTTAATACGATAGTCATTAACTTTCAAGAATAGCAACAGTAAGCCCGAGATGATGACTGCCAAGACTAATGAAAACAACAATTTGCTTTTTTTTGTCAATGAGTTATTTTTGTCGGAATGACGCTACTGTGACTCGACTGACTTCGCAAGAACGATTCGCAGCAGCAGAAAAAAATTGCACAATTCACACATGAATGAGATCGAATGGACAACAGATGGACAGACAGCCATCTAGACTTTGTCTTATCGAAACTAGAAAATCTCATGACAGCTGGCAAAGTTAAATATAAGATTTCTCGCAGACAACCATCATTGGAGATTCTTAGCGCATCGCAAGTCTAGAATCTCTGCCGGCTACGTCTGTCTCCACTTGGTGGTTTGGAAATCAAACAACAACAAGCCTTAACTCCAAACCAAACATGGAGCGGGCTGTGTGCCAAATGTCTGCTGGTGCGGCCCCACAATAGACGTATGCAAAGAGATACGCCAACGTGATATGCGCAAGCGTAGCACATATTGGCTTTTCGATGCCATTGAAGACGCAACGAATTTATTACATGCAAAAACTCAGTATTTGTTCTCAAGCTTTTCTAACATCTCAATGCAAAGTTAAAAAAAGAAAAGAAAACAAAAACTCGAACAAACAATAAATCTACATATTAAAATAAAATAATAAATAAATAAAAAAAAATGAGATCACCGTTGTCAGGCGTTGATTGTCAACGGCACGATGTATTTATGTAGATGATGATGATGTTCATTATCATCATAAACACCGGCATCGTATGCGAACAGTTAAAGTTGACATTGACATCGGACACAAATGATAGAACAATATCAATTGTGGGCCATACCACCTAGTCATGACGTACGCATGTACACCCACAACTTTGAACCATGCGCTCCAAGAGTGACTACATCTCCATTTCTAGACAAAGAAAATCATCTTGACTCTGATGCCACCTCTATACAATTCAAACAATAAAATATCTACTTTCTGATTAATTTTAATAAAAAATAATCAAATGAAATAAATTTTACTTGGCCGTTCTATTGATACGAACAAAACCCACATTCATAAACTCCTAGGTACCTCTAATAGGCCAATTTGTTCCTCATCAGCGAACAGCTTCATTCTCTATTGAACGCACCATTGCCAAATGAGGTGGTGGTCTGCAGAGAAATGTGTGCGTATCCATTACAGGAAATGTGTGCCACCGCACAAGCGAAACACAACGTGGTCAGGGTAGAGCTTTGCAACTACAACTTGAGGTTGGTTTTTTAACTAAAATTTTTATACCCTCCACCATAGGAGGGGGGTACACTTATTTCGTCATTTTGTTTGTAACTCTTCGAAATATTCGTCTAAGACCCCACAATGTACATATATTCCTGATCGTCATGTCATTTTAAGTCGATCTAGCCATGTCCGTCCGTCCGTCTGTCTGTCGAAAGTACGTTAACTTTCGAAGGAGTAAAGCTAGTAGCTTGAAATGTTGCTTAAATACTTTTTATTAGTGTAGGTCGGTTGGGGTGGGCAAATGGGCCAAATCGATCCATGTTTTGATATAGCTGCCATATAAACCGATCTTGGATCTTGAATTCTTGAACCTCCAGAGGGCACATATTCTCATCCGATTTGGCTGACATTTTGCATGAGGTGTATTTTTGTGATTTCCAACAACTGCAACACCTAAGTATGGTTTAAATCGGTCCATAACCTGATATAGCTATCATATAAACCGATCTGGGGACTTGACTTCGCGAGTCTCTAGAGGGCGCAATTCCTATACGATTTGGTTATGTCTTCAAATAACTGTACCAAATTTGGTTCAAATCGGCCTTTTACCTGATATAGCTGCCATATAATCCGATCTGGGGTCTTGACTTCGTGAGCCTCTAGGGGTTGAAATCGGTCCATAACCTGATATAGCTGTCATATAAACCGATCTGGGGTCTAGACTTCGTGAGACTCTAGAGGGCGAAACTCCTATCCGACTTGGCTCGAATTTTGCATGAAGTTTTTGGTTATAACTTCAAATAACTGTGCCAACTATGGTTCAAATCGGCCTTTTACCTGATATAGCTGCCATATAATCCGATCTGGGGTTTTGACTTCGTGAGCCTCTAGAGAGCGCAATTACTATCCGATTTTGCTGGCATTTTGAACAAAAGCTTCTCTCTTCAACATACGCGTTAAATATGGTCTGAATCGGTATATCGTCTGATACAGCTCCCATATAAATCGATCTCCCTATTTTACTTCACGAGCCCCTAAAGAACGCAATTCTTATTCGAAATGGCTGAAGTTTTACACAATACTTCTTTAGATTCTTTAGAAACTTTGTTGTCCAAAAAAGAAATACTCGAACCGGGAAAATATCTCGACAAATGCGATCCATGGTGGAGGGTATTTAAGATTCGGCCCGGTCGAATTTAGCACGATTTGACTTGTTATTAATTAATAAATGTCGGTAGACGTTTAAGTTCCTGCATGTAAGAAAGGGATTTGGTGGTATGGCCATAGCGAAAACTTAATTACATATAATAAACGGAACGCATTGGGATATTAGAGTTGGGTTTCTGGTTAAAAAAAGTCCATTTTGTATTGATTGGTCTGTTGAGAGTTGTACTGTTGAGAGCTGCTACTGTACTTTGTATTTATACATCATGTAGCTCCCATAAAAACCGATGTTTCAAAAATACTTTTTGAGCCTCAGGAAGACTCAATTCATATCCGATTCAAATCCGTTTCATATCATGTAATATTCTGTAACGATTTTCAACATCCGTGTTGGATCATGTTTGGAGGACAACAAACATCACTGTGTCACCTGTGATTTAAGTCCTAGAACGTTCATTCGACTTAACTCAGAAAAGATCAGCCAATCCTGACAGAGTATTTCATCCATAATATGTTTCTTGTCTTGAATCTCACGAAAATTTGAACTCTGGTCGAATAAGTGAAAAAAAAGAAAAGGGTGATTTTTTAAGAGCTATAGGAAGGTTTAAAAAAAAATACACATAAAAGCCAGAAAAATGCATGAAATCTTTATTTGAATCTATAGTACGGTCCATACAATTTAATGTTTGAAGATTATTTCATGTAAATGTTGACCATGACTGCGCCTCAAATGGTCCATCTGCTTAGTCCAATTTTTGCATACTCTTTCCAACATTTCAGCCAATGCGTCAATTGAAGAGGGCTTGTCTTTATAAACATGAGCTTTAACATAGCCTCACAAAAAATAGTCTAAAGGCGTTAAATCGCACGATCTAGGCGGCCAATTGACCGGCCCCGAACGTGAAGTAAAATGTTCACCAAACTCGCCTCTCAATAAGTCAATTTTTACGCGTGCTGTGTGGCATGTGGCACCGTCTTGTTGAAATCACTTGTAGTGCAAGTCAAGCTCTTGCATTTTGGGCAAAAAATGTGAGATATCATCTCACGGTAGTGTCCACCCTTCACAGTTATGTTACGATTCGAATTATCTTTGAATAAGTACGGTCCAATGATGCCACCAGCCCATAAACCGAACCAAACTGTGACTGTTTCTGGATGCTTTGGTAGCTATTGCAATGCTTCTGGCTGATCTTCACTCCAAAATCGACAATTCTGCTTATTTACATACCCATTGAGCCAAAAAAGTGATTCGTCGAAAAATGGAAGAAGCTCGCGTTGAACTTTCTTAACAGAGCACGCATTTGATAATAAAATTCAATAATTTGCAAACGTTGTTCGTTTGTAAAATGATTCAAAGTTACATTGTCGACCAAGCTAAAGATGTTTGATAGTGAAACTATTGTGTTGCCCAAAAAGTAATTGTATTTTTTCATATTTTCTGTAATTGCATTCTTTCTTTTGTCAGTTATCAGCTGTATCTTTTAGTTTGCTTTAGAAAAAAAGTGTAAAAAAGTATATAGAATAAAGTTCATTCTAAGTTTTATTAAAAATGCATTTACTTTCTAAAATCCGCAATTACTTTTTGGGCAACCCAATAAATACGAAACTTGCATGAGCTGTTTAAACCAGTGTTGCTAATAAGATAATAGCAAAAAAATCATTCTTTATAAATCGCCTTCATCCGGTGAAAAATGCATTATTTATGCACTCATAGCAGCTGTACCCAAAAATGGTCCGATTTTGGCCATAATAGGCTCGGACATTGAGTGGTCTAATAAATAAAAGACACTGTTCAATTCTGGTTTCATATTGGTCTTTTTGCAGCTATATCCAAATATAGACCGATCTGAACCATATAGGACACGGATGTCGCAGAGCCTAACATAAGTTGTTGTGTCAAATTTCAGCGAAATCGGATAATAAATACGCCTCTTATGGACCCAAGACCTTAAATCGGGAGATCGGTCAAAATGGCAGTTTTATCGAAATCTGAACCAATCTGGGTCATCTTCAAGAAGGATATTGAGGGGCCTAACACCACTCACTGTCCCAAATTTCAGCGAAATCGGACAAAAAAATGCCCCTTTTATGGGCTTAAGACGAGAGTTTGGTCTATATGACAGCAATATTCAAATCCGGGCAGATCTGGGCCAAATTGAAAAAGGAAAAAAGGTCTAACATAACCCACTGTACCAAATTTCAGCGAAATCGGATAATGAATGCGCCTTTTATGGACCCAAGACCTCAAATCGGCAGATCGGTCTATATGGCGGCTATATCAAAATCTGTGCTCAATATCACTATTTTTAAAGACTGTAGCGTGATTTTAACAGACAGACAGATGGACGGACGAACATGGCTAGATCGTCTTCTACATACCAAATTTCTATCAAACCAGCAAAAATTAAAGCTTCTAGGAATCGAACAAGGATGATCGAGAGACCGGTTTACATGGGAGCTATATCAGGTTATAGACTGATTTGGTCCGCATTTGGCACAGTTGTTGGAAGTCGTAATAGAACATCGCATACAAAATGTCAGCCAAATCGGACAAAAATTGCGGCTTGTAAAAAGTCAAAACGGGAGATTGGTTTATATGGGAGCTATATTAGGTTATAGGCCGATTTGGACCGTACCTGGCACAGTTATTGGAAGTCATAACAGAACACCACATGCAATATTCTTGCCAAATCAGACAAAAATTCGGCTTCCAGGGTCTTAAGAAGTCAAATTGGGAGACTGGTTTATATGGGAGTTATATCAGGTTATAGGCCGATTTGGACCGTACTTTATATGGTTGATATGAGAGATATATTTAAATCTACACCGATATGGCCCATTTGCAATCCCCAACGACCTACATCAATATTAAGTATATGTGCAAAATTTCAAGCAGATAGCTTTACGTGTTCGATCGCTATCGTGCTTTCGACAAGCGGACGGACGAACGGAAATGGCTAGATCGACTCAGAACGTCGAGACGATCAAGAATATATATAGTTTATGGGGTCTTAGACGAATATTTCGAGGTTTTACATACGAAATGACTAGATTAGTATACCCCCATTCTATGGTGGTGGTAATAAAGAGGGAAAAGGGATTATGAAGGAAATTTGTGGATATAATTCTGATAGAGTATTTCATTAATTCATATCGTTTGAATTCAACTTGATTTAACTACAGATTAATTTCGGCAATGAGATGTTGAACTATGTTCAACAATGGTCAAAAAACTTTCTGCACAACGTTTCAACCATTGCTACCCTAATGGCGAGTACTATGTTTGCTTTTCACCGGTAAAAACATATGTTTTTCACGGTTGTTTTTTGAAACACTACAAAGATCGCAATGATAACATAAAACTTGTATGAATATTTATGCCCTACACCTATACTGTGGTACAGGATATTATAACTTAGTGAATTAGTTTGTAACACCCAAAAGGAAGAGAGATAGACCCATTGATAAGTATACCGATCGACTTAGAATCACTTTCTGATTCGATTTAGCAATGTCCGTCTGTCCATGTTAATTTGTGTACAAACTACAGGTCGCAATTTTCATCCGATCGTCTTTAAATTTGATATGGGCATGTTTTTCGGCCAGAGACGAAGACTATTGAAATTGGAAAAAAATCGGTTTAGATTTGGATATAACTCCTATATATATGTTCGTCCGATTTAAAGTAATACTGCAATAAAATGGTAATCCTTTAAGGCAGGAAGGATTTTATTATGACTCCCAACATTACTGTTGAATTTCATAGAAATCGGTTCAGATTTAGATATAGCTCCCATATATATGTATATCGCCCGATTTTCACTCCTAGAGGCACTGCAAGCGCTTTATTGACCAATCTTCCCAACATTTTGTATAACGCTTTCCTCGACGAATTCCACAATGTCTACAAAATTTGCGCGAAATCTGTTCGTCCGATTTGCAGTAATATTGCAATCAAATGGTCATATGTTAATCGATTCTCTCGAAATATGGCAGGAATAGTATTTCTCTTGACTCTCGACATTAAAGATGAATTTCATAGAAATCGTTTCAGATTTAGATGTAGCTGTCATATAAAGGGTGATTTTTTTGAGGTTAGGATTTTCATGCATTAGTATTTGACAGATCACGTGGGATTTCAGACATGGTGTCAAAGAGAAAGATGCTCAGTATGCTTTGACATTTACATTTCATGAATAGACTTACTAATGAGCAACGCTTGCAAATCATTGAATTTTATTACCAAAATCAGTGTTCGGTCCGAAATGTGTTCAAATTTTGACAAATTTTGTTCAGCGATGAGGCTCATTTCTGGTTGAATGGCTACGTAAATAAGCAAAATTGCCGCATTTGGAGTGAAGAGCAACCAGAAGCCGTTCAAGAACTGCCCATGCATCCCGAAAAATGCACTGTTTGGTGTGGTTTGTACGCTGGTGGAATCATTGGACCGTATTTTTTCAAAGATGCTGTTGGACGCAACGTTACGGTGAATGAACACATTTCGAACCGAACACTGATTTTGGTAATAAAATTCAATGATTTGCAAGCGTTGCTCGTTAGTAAGTCTATTCATGATGAAATGTCAAAGCATACTGAGCATCTTTCTCTTTGACACCATGTCTGAAATCCCACGTGATCTGTCAAATACTAATGCATGAAAATCCTAACCTCAAAAAAATCACCCTTTATGTATATCGCTCGATTTTCACTTCTAGAGCCATTGCAAGAACATTTTTTTACCAATCTTGCCACAATTTTGCACAACACTTTTCTCGACGACTTCCACATTATCTGAAAGGTTTGCTCGAAATCGGTTTAGAAGTAGATATAGCTCCCATTCGTCTAATTTTGGGTAATTTGCAACAATGTTGTCATTTGTGAACCGTAGTTATTACAATTTGAACATATATTTGCTCGAAATGTGGTACGGATTGTTTAATAATCCATCTGAAAATATCGGCGATGTCCATCAAAATTGGTTCAGAATTAGACATAGCTCACATTTTGTACCTATAGCGTAGGTGTAGAGTATTAAAAATTCGGCACCGCCCGACTTTTGTCTTTCTTTACTGGTTTTCATAAGTAATGACGGAATGTCCTACTGAATGAAATCAGTAAGTTTTTTTTTTTTTTTTCTTCAAAATCTATTGTTTACAAAAAGTAATTGGCGAAAAATTTCGCTAAAAGCGAATATAGTATCACCCTTAACGCAGAGTTTAGCATGTCAGTCTGTGACGCTGACCGCGAGAAATTAGATCCAAATTTGAATATACCACCCACATGCAATTCGCTGTCTGCTATAAAAAGATGATTTCTTATCACTGAGTTAGAACTAGAATCTGTCAACATTCATTGATAAGAGGGAAGTATCTCCGTTGTTCCTTGTAAGGATGTTTGTGGGCAAATTTGCTTTAACCAAGTTTCAAATATCTTAATTTTTGAAATCTTATGCTTTTTTAATACAGATAGAGTGACAGACAAATTCTAAATCGTCCTTAATTTTTTGGTCAATGAAATTTATGAGGTAAGATATTCACTTCTTACTACTTATCTTGATTTCATAGTAGTTCATTCCTTGGTCATAGATTATATTCTTGATCAATTTGGTTTCCAGTTAAGCTTTCCGACTATTTCCTTCACTATATGCCAACTTCAAGCACATTTACTAACCCTGCATTGCTGCTGGTCCAATTTACGGCATTTTACGTGTTATAAACCATCATTTAAACGAACCTCTCTCTCTCTGTCTGCATGGCGGTCTATATGGATGTTCGTGTCTGTTAAAAAATCTGCTAAATTACCTTTTTCTGTGCAAAATACGAATTAAGGTGTGATGTCATTTTAAATGGTGATGATGATGATTTTGTTAATAAAGAATAACATCATAATGAAGTTCACGATCATCACCAGCAATAGCAACTATTTGTTGCGTTCTTATAGTTAAAAATTTTTCAAACATCGAGTTTAATTATTTGCTCTTTTCAAATAAACCATAAAAAACGAAAGAAAGAAAGAAAGATACACTTTTTTGTTGTCCGATTCCATTAGAATGACAATTTAAATTTAAAAAGAAAAAAATTGTTAAAGTTTGAATCCAAAGGCGCTCAAGCAATTGCCACTGAATAACAGAAATGCAAATTAGTACCCCATCCCAACCATGAATGATCAATGGTCAATGGGCATGCATCATCACCCTAACTTTATAGAATTTTGGAACGGCTTTGCCTAACTTAAAGTAATGTTTGTCTTGCGAATTATGTTTAGAGTTCTCCGTTCACAGTTTTTTTTTGTTTATCTGCCCCTCCTGTTAATGGAACCAAAAATAAACAAAAATCAAAAACCATAACAAAAAATAAATAATCAAATTAACAATGAAAATAAATGTATAACGACAAGCCACATTGAGTATTTTGATAGATTAATTTTTAAAACAATAAAAAAATAAACAACCTTAAGCTTAAACGTGATGTCAGGTCTAAACTTATCAGCCGACTCATTTTTTCTGTTTGTTTTTTAATTTAGATTTCTTGCCATGTCTGTCTGTAAGCCTGCCATGGACCCGTATTTTTTAATAAATGGAAGTGAAATCCAAAATAACGAGAGGAGATTTACAAAATGCGTTGGCGTTTAATGATTAATATTTTGAAATAAAAATATGTTAAAAGTTTTACATATAATTTAATAAATTAATTAATTTTTTATACCCACCACCATAGGATGAGGGTATACTTATCTAGTCATTCCGTTTGTAACACCTCACAATATACGTCTGAGACCTCATAAAGTATATATATTCTTGATCGTCATGTCATTTTAAGTCGATCTAGCCATGTCTGTCCGTCCGTCTGTCTGTCCGTCCGTCTGTTTGTCGAAGGTACGCTAACTTTCGAAGGAGTAAAGCTAGCCGCTTGAAATTTTGCACAAATACTTCTTATTAGTGTAGGTCGGTTAGGATTGTAAATGGGCCAAATCGGTCCATGTTTTGATATAGCTGTCATATAAACCGATCTTGGGTCTTGACTTTTTGAGCCCGTAGAGGGCGCAATTCTCGACCGATTTAATTTGAAATTTTGCACGTGGTGTTTTAGTATCACTTCCAACAACTGTGTTAAGTATGATTCAAATCGGTTCATAATCTGGTATAGCTGCCATATAAACCGATCTGGGATCTTGACTTCTTGAGCCTCTAGAGGGTGCACTTCTCATCCGATTTGGCAGAAATTTTGTACAACGGCTTCTCTCACGACCTTCAACATACGTGTCTAATATGGTCTGAATCGATCAATAGCTTGATACAGCTCCCATATGGTGTTTTGGTATCACTTCCAGCAACTGTGCTAAGTATGGCGCAAATCGGTACATAACCTGATATAGCTGCCATATAAACCGATCTGAGATCTTGACTTCTTGAACCTCTAGAGGGCACAATTCTCATCCGATTTGTCAGAAATTTTGTTCAACGGCTTTTCTCATGACCTTCAACATACGTGTCTAATATGGTCTGAATCGATCAATAGCTTGATCGCATAGAACTCGACAAATGCGATCCATGGTGGAGGGTATATAAGATTCGGCCCGGCCGAACTTAGCACGCTCTTACTTGTTGTCTATCAAATCGTCTGATACCCAAAGACTAATACAGCTGAAAAATCTACTATTTTTATACCCACCAACGTAGGTAGGGGGTAGACCGATAAAGTGTCTGAAGCCCATAAAAGCTTTATTTTTTGCCCGATTTCGCTGAAATTTGAAACAGTGAGTAGTTTTACGCCTCCCAACATAGGATCCGAATATGGTTCAGATCGGACTTCATTTAGATATAGCTGCCATATAGACCGATCTCCCGATTAAGGGTCTGAAGCCCATAAAAGCTTTATTTTTTAACCGATTTCGTTGAAACAGTGAGTAGTTTTACGCCCCCCAATATAGGACCCGAATATGGTTCAGATTGGATTATATTTAGATATAGCTGCCATATAGACCGATCTGCCGATAAAGGGTCTGAGGCCCATAAGAGCTCTATTTATTACCCGATTTCGCTGAAATTTAAAACAGTGGGTTGTTTTAGGTTTTCCGATATCCGTTCTAGTATGGTTCGGATCGGACTATATACAGACCGATCTCCCGATAAAGGGTCTGCAGCCCATAAAAGATTAATTTTTTAACGGATTTCGCTGAAATTTGAAACAGTAAGTAGTTTTACGCTTCCCAACATCCCACTCTAACGTGGTTAAGTTCGGACTGTATTTAGATATAGCTGTCATATAGACCGATATGCCGGTTAAGGGTCTGAAGCTCGTAAAAGCTTTATTTATAACACCATTTTGTTGAAATTTGAAAAACAAAATTGAACAGTGACTTATATTTATTGGACCACTCAATGTCTGTGCCGAATTTGGATGCATAAGTTATCCAATTTTCACCGGATTGTGACGAAAGGTGGTTTACATATATACGAGGTGGTAGGCATCGACCCGGCCGAACTTAATGCCTTTTTACTTGTTTTTAATCCATCTGCCTTCTGTATAAGAATCAATAGCAGCACTCTTTAATATGAAAGCAGTTTACCTTATGCTAACAAATTGCCTGTATGTGATAAAAATCCTGAACATTGCAAATCCTTGAAATCAATCCCTGTCTTAACATTTGCCATCATGAACCACCGAACCAAGCTGCCAGTAACTTGAGATGATAACCAAAAATGTAAACTGATCTAAGCGTACACATATTATAAACGACAAAAACCACTCAAACGTTCAGTTTAAACACTTTCATTAACCGAACCTTTCAGACCAGCTACAATCAACTAATGGGCAAACTTCCTTGATTAGCTTTGTTCCACATGCCATAAAAAAACAAAAAAACTACTGTTGGAAATTTATTTGCTTTTGTGATTGTTTGATGAATGAAGCTGCCTGGATGAGAGCAACATGATGGAATTATGTCATATTTATTCGCGCATATTTCATGCACAGTTGCATGTTCAGAGATGTGAAAATAATTGGCGAGAAAATTTTCACAAAACTATTGAAGAAATGCGACAAAGCGTAACTTTCTATTTTTAGTTGTACTTTAATTTGGGTTTACTGCGAAAATTCCATGTCAGTGTTTTAAATCAATAATGAAATTCGTAAGTAGAAAATTATAGACATGCCCTCCTCGGTAAGTTAAGGTTTTAATTCCAGTCTACAATCAGATTACTGAATATGATGTAGTTCCAAGTCTTCCAAGCCACAATTACCAGCGATAACTGTGTGGCCCGGAGCTTTAAGTGATTTTGGCTCTTAAAGACCTTAGCGGACGATGATCAATTCAATTACAGGCCTACGACTTTACAACCAGGAAAAGGCACAGACAACATTGTAGGCGACATGCTATCAATATCGCCTCAGAATTTCGAATTATGTGATTTAGAAACGGAGAACTAGAATCGGGGTGGAGAGGACTTTCAAATCAATGATGGAGTTCGTCATGCAGGCGATCGACAGTGCCAAGAGACTACCGAATTTGAAGGTTGAAAACAGTGCGAGAGTTGTCTTTTATATTTCGGGATTAGAGAACAAAAAAACAAATATTAATCATCGAATATGGCTTAATTGTTTTTCAAAATATTCCCCATTAAGATCTATACACTTTACGTTTGAACCAATTCTCGAAGCACTTTTCTCACATTGATTGAGGTATCTCCAAAACATGCATTTTGAATGCATCAACCGCTTCTTCAGGTGTCGAAAAACGTTGACCTCTCATTTTGTTTTTTACGTATGGGAGTAAAAAGAAGTCATTCGGTGCCAAGTCAGGACTATAAGGTGGATGACTCATCAAGTTGATGTTTTGAGTGCTCAAAAATGCAGTTGTTTTGTATTTTTGGAGCATTTCTTTCGACCAATCAACACAAGCCTTTTTTTGTGGGACTTTTACGAAATTCGTCTTGGAGTGAACTACGACCTCGGTTGAATTCACCACACTGTCGATAAACACTGGTCCTTGATGGAGCTTCATCACCAAAAATTGAATTAAGTTCATCTATGCACTGCTGTTGAGTTAATCCACGTCCAAAGTTGTAAAAAATATTCGCACAAAAATATTCACGATTTATTTCCTTTATTATGAGATGAATCTTTTAAGTTACTGTAAACAACACAAATTGCGCTCGTATGTCAAAACGTTCTGGGTACGTATAACCTCAAAAATGTCAAGCTGTACGATAGAGCTTTAAGTTGGCAGATTGCAACACAAGAGTTGTCCAATCCCGAAATAAAAAAGGCAAACCTCTGGAAAAGTTTTTGTTCCAACTTTAAAGAATCGAGCCAAAGAAAAGCAATCTAAATTTAAAGATGGTTCATTTTCAAACATTTCAAGGAAACATTTCCTTTGGTGAAAGATATTTTCCTTGACATTAAGGTCACCCACTCCTTTGGGTGACCACCGTAAATAACCTATTGACTGAGGAGGGGTTTGAACCCGTCTGTTATGAAAGAAGGGCCGAAAAGGTCTTGCATATGGTACACGACTGGGGTAGACCCAGGGCTCTCACTGTTAACCCAGAGAAGACTGAAATATGCCTGTTCACGAGAAAGACGAAGGTGGGTCAATTTGACGCACCACGTTTCCCCAACAAAATGATTTCGATATCTGACAAGGTCAATTGCTTAGGAGTGATCAGGGATAGGAAACTTAAGTTTCACATTTAGGAGCGCAATAAGAAGGCTCATAGATGTTGGGCACTATGTAGACGGGTCGTGGGCTCGAAATGGGGCTTAAATACGAGGATAGTCCACTGGCGCTGCAGGAGGGGGGTTAAAGTAGTTTGGTGGACTGCGATGGAGAAAAAGTGCAAGGTTAGTATAATATAACAGGTTCAGATAAGATGTTGTCTTAGCATAGGCGGAGCGATGAGGACCATGCCCACTAGGACACTAGAGACTATTCTAGATATGGGGCCATAAGGGAATTACAACCAGGACGGTAAGGTCACGAACAGTCTTGCAGTGTAAGAAGGAGATTAACTCCTTCCCTGAGGGTGGCACAATCCGCATCGTTTGGTTGTCGGAGACTCTAAGCGGGAATGAACGATTCGGCGGTGAAGGCCAGAGACTGCCGTCAATAAACTTGGTTAACCCGAAGCCTTTCGGGTCGACGCAGTCCTGCGTGTTCGTAGCCCACGCCCTTAACACTTTGTAACATCGAAACAGACAGAGGACGACGAATCCTATGGGGAAATCCAGATTGTGAGAAGACGAGGCTATTGCTGAAAGAAAGTAAGAAGGAGATTGGTATCATAACAGGACATATAGGCTACGAGCTCACTTATGAAAAATTGGTGCGGGAAGTGATAGCAAGTGTGGGCATGTGGGAAAGATGATGAGACGTTAGACCATTTCCTATGTCATTCCCCAGCTTTCGCGACTAATAGACACCGGTACTTAGGTGGGGACGCAACACTAGACATGAACCAACTTAGGGGCGTGGTATGAAAAACAATTAGGGATTTGTAAGTAGCAACGAATTCCTAACTTAGATTTTCTTTTTTGAGGTTACTTTTTAGTATTTAGAGCGAACAAGCCGATTACTGGCTTAGGTGTATACCCATAGTGGCATGGGGTGGATTGATATTCGCATACTCTTTTCAACCTTACCTAACCTAACATCGACTCAAGTACTCAGGGTCGGGAAAGGGAAACATCCATGTGTTTATAGTAGGCGATCATTTTATCAAGTTTATGTTTTAAGAGCTTCTTTAAGTGCCAACAACCGCAAACGTAATTATATTTCATACTGAAGAAATATTTTATAATTTTGGAAAACAAGAAGTGATAATGGATTACAGGTTATTTCTAAAGGGTTGCAAGAAATGATTTCGATCATTTCAAGTTAGGATATCTCTAAACCGCGGTGTACTCTCCCAGACAAATGCTGCAGAAAGAGTAAACCAGTATGTACGAGCCGCATTCAGGACATACCTCAATGAAGAGCACAGATACGTGCAATTGTCCGACATTGAGTGAGCATTAAGCAACTCACAATACACAGTACATACAACAACTGAAGTTACGATCATTTTTGCATTGCTCGAGCTGAACAGATTCTCTGGAAGAAGCGCTTATGAGGAAACCTGTTGTTCTTTGACCACTACGAGATAAATACCTTACCCTCCAATAAGAAACTTTCACTATTTTGACAGAAGGTCAGGATGTCCATTCATAAAGCATTTAAACGAAGCTCAAAGTGCGCTGGAAAAGTTGATTTTCTAACTGGTCGAACAGGGTGTTGGGTGATTTAAAAGGGAATAAATTCTGTAGAATATTCTTAAAATATGGAGAAGTAAGACAATAAGGGAACAATAAAATTGTTCGGGCTGCCAAATCTTCATATGTGGTCCGATTCCCAAAATTCTTTTTTGATGCATACTACTCAAAAATATCTCTACTGGGTATATTCGAATTTTAATTTTTATTTTTTTTAAGTTTGGCCGAGGCTGGCTTCATATTTTGCGATTTACGAAATCATTTATAATGACTTTTCTGCAGTATGCGTCAACATCAGATAATTCAGTTAAAAGTTATACAGTTTGGAAGTAACACCTCAGCTTCGAACATTTAAAATTTAAAATCCATTCCTAAATGACACATTTTTACTACTTTTTTCTGTCCCACTGTGCGACGTAAAATCAATACAAGCATAAACTGTTGACATCTGCCATCTCTTAATTTCGAATTATGTGATTTAGAAATGGAAAACTTGAACCAAGGTGGGGAGGACTTTAAAATCGAAGATTTCTTGGAGTTCGTCACGCAGGCGATCGACAATGCTGAGATTGCTGAGTACCAACAATCTAAAGTTTTTTTTTTTAAGTTAATGGCAATCAATTCTCCCATTTTTCAAGTTCCGCAAATGCTCATCCCTTCACATTTCTGTTACAAATTCATATCTCATGCAGAAAAAACCTTCATTTCTTATCATTCAGTTAATGGTTGATATTGATATCGATATCACCAACATAAGAAGTTGCAATCCATAATTTAAAGATGGTATGTCAGTTCCTCATATCACGTATGAACTTTTCGAGAAGTTGCTTTAAAGATGAAATCATGCACTTTACACGAAATGTTTCATTAAAAGTGTTCGATATGCATCCTCTTTCGGTAACCCCTATTTCAAGTCTTATTTTCATATAAAAGTTTTAGAATCCTATTTTCAATAATACATATGTATGTACTAACTACATCATAAATCTCAATGTCTTAATGAGAGTTAATGGGTTGCAATAAGGTTATTGTTATTTACACATATAGAAAAACTCAATTCCAACAGCTCAACGGTTCTCCTTGTTATACGCGATTATTCAGCAACAATTGGCTTATCAACCATAACAATAACAAGAAAAGGACACACATCATATAAATCACAACGATGTCAATGAATGAAATGAAATCATCACAATATTTAATTGCCCGAACAAATCTAGATTAAAATGTTTTGCAACAATTTCATTTTGTAAAGAAATACGTGTGTGAAGCAAAAGCGGAAATTGTAGATTAAGGGGCGTTAAGTGAGCCTCAAGTCGCTCCATTAGCCACAATCAAGGTGTAAAATATTTTATTATGCAAAATATAATTCTGCACGTAAGGCAATAATATGACAGAGAACAGAAAAGTTTTGCCCTCATATGAGGTGATTGAAATGTACCGTATTCTTGGATGTGTATGAAAGTAAAAATATATTTGTATAAATACGAATATTTATATTTGATATATATAAGTATCTCATTTTGATTCGACTTGATATTATAGGTTGATCAAGTCCGCCTTGTCTTAAAATCACGAATAAAACTACACGCTGAAAATTTTCCACAGAAACTTTCATATCTGTATATCATAGGCTGTATGAGGTATGGTAATACCTAGAGGAATTTTTGGATGGCCTCCAGGAGCACTACCCATAATCCTGTCCAGCATTTTTTAGATTTCTTTTTAAAAAGACAGGAATATAAGAAATCCAACCGTCCAATTTTCGAATGGAAATATGTTTTGTTTAGCTCTGACTGTGGGCTTTTCATCAAGGTATGATAATACCTGGAGGAATTTTAGGATGGCCTCCAGGAGCAGTGCCCGTAATCAGTGCTGCCACTCAAGAAAAATATTTCTACCAAAATATAAGAAAAATCCTACCAAATCCGACCAAAACCTACCAAATTGTCTACAAGCCTAAAATGCTCCATATGTTTTTAGACCCACCACCGAAGAGTTGGCCATTTTACCATTCCATTTGCAACACATCAAATTATACATTTGCAATGCTTCAAAGTACTAAATCGTCGTTTTCAATGACACCAGTGACGAGTTTGAATAAAGCGATCGCCCGATTTAAGTATTTTAGCCGAGAAATGCGCTTTTGCTACACATTTTCGCTGCTACAGTGAGTTGCATTGACCCCTCGTCAGAGTATGGACCAGATTTGAACATATTTGTATGCATTTGCCACATAGCCCTGTTTTCCGATTGAATACAAATGACGTATTTCTTACCCTAAAATTGTGAAATTTGGAAGAGATCCCTTAACACTCGTACAGTCTTAAAATTTACTACCTTTTTCTTGAAATTTGAAACAGTGACTCCCCTTATAATAGAATTTGGACCGTCGACATCTATAGTTTTATTCTGCACTCTTAACGAATGCACAGAAATGAAAGGAAATAAATTAATTTTTAGTTATCCCCGTCGATTATATATTTAACCTTGTATTTATATGTTTGAAAAACGAACCAGAAATTGAGGTCAGCCAACCAACCTACCAATAGAATAAAAAGTTACCAATTTTGGGAGGAACCTACAAAAAACGGCAACACTGCCCATAATCCTGTCTCGAACATACTTTTTACAAATTTGCCATTTTCTTAATACCTCGCCCATAGATATTTTATATGACTTCTTTGGTTCAAAACATACATTATAAACTCCAGATTGTGAAATGTTTATTTCCCCACCACCATAGGTTGGGGGTTTACTGATCTAATCATTCCGTTTGTTATACTTCGAAATATTGATCTGAGACCCCATAAAGTATATATTTTCTGGATCGCCTCGCCATTCTGATTTGATCTAGCCATTGCCCGTCCGTGTGTCGAAATCACGATAGTGGTCGAAGGCGTAAAGCTAGCCGCTTGAAATTTTGCACAGATACTTCTAATTGATGTCGGTCGTTGGGGATTGAAAATGGGCCATATCTGTTCAGATTTGGGTATAGCTCCCATATAAACCGATCTGCCGATTTGACTTCTTGAGCTCCTGGAAGCCGCAATTTTTGTCCGATTTGGCTTAAATTTTGCATTCGGTGTTCTATTATGACTTCCAACAACTGTGCCAAATACGGTCCAAATCAGTCTTTAACTTGATATAGCTCCAATGTAAACCAGTCTCTCGATCATCGTTGTTCAGTTCCTAGAAGTTTTAATTTTTGCTGGTTTGACAGTAGTTTGGTATGTAGAATAAAATTATGCCCTACAACTTAATTTATTATACCCACATCATAGGATGGGGTATACCAATCTAGTCATTCCGTTTGTAGCACCTCAAAATATTCGTCTAAGGCCCCATAAAGTATATATGTATTTATATTCTTGATCGTCTCGTCGTTCTGAATCGATCTAGCCATGCCCGTCCTACCATCCCTCTGTCGAAATCGCGATAGAGGTCGAACGCGTAAAGCTAATCGATTGAAATTTTGCACAGATACTTAATATCATATCGGTTCAGATTTAGATATAGCTCCCATATAAACCGATCTCCCGATTTGACTTCTTGAGTCCCTGGAAGCCGCAATTTTTTCCGATTTGATTGAAATTTTGCATGTTATGTTCTGTTATGACTCTCAACAACTGTGCAAAGTACGGTTCAAATCGGTCTATAACCTGATATAGCTCCCATATAAACCGATCACCCGATATGACTTCTAGAGTCCTTACAAGTCGCAATTTTTGCCCGATTTGGCTTAAATTTTGCATGTAGTGCTCTGTAACGACTTCCAACAACTGATCCAAGTACGGTTCAAATCGGTCTATAACCTGATATAGCTCCCATATAAACCGATCTCCCGATATGACACCTGAGTCCTTACTAGCCGCATTTTTGACCGATTTGGCTTAAATTTTGCATGCGGTGTTCTATTACGACTTGCAACAACTGTACCAAATACGTTCCAAATCAGTCTACAACCTGGTATAGCCCCCATGTAAACTGGTCTCTCGACAAAAGTTCGGTATGTATTGGGTTGCCCAAAAAGTAATTGCGGTTTTGTTAAAGGAAAGTAAATGCATTTTTAATAAAATTTAGAATGAACTTTAATCAAATATACTTTTTTACACCTTTTTTCTAAAGCAAGCTAAAAGTAACAGCTGATAACTGACAGAAGAAAGAATGCAATTACAGAGTCACAAGCTTTGAAAAAATTTGTCAACGCCGACTATATGAAAAATCCGCAATTAATTTTTGGGCAACCTAATAGAATAAAATTATGCCCTTCAACTACATTTACTTTGTATTAATTTTTAGCAGAATTCATGGTGTTGGGTTCCCAAGATTCGGCCCGGCCAAACTTACCACGCTTTTACTTGTTTTTGTTTCTTCCTACCAGTCTTTTCAAAAATTAATTAATTTTAATAAATTTCTATATTTTTTGTTTATGTAAAGTATTAACAGAGCTCTGTTAACCCCCCAGAGTACGTCTGTTAATGCTTCTGTTACTTTCTCTCGCACTCTGTTAACAAAGCGGTTTGTGTCTCTGCTAGTTATATTCGGAATTTATGTTCACCCACAGCCATATCGGTCAATACCTCATATGTTAAAAAATTTTTCGGTTGGATTTTTTTCAGAGTTTTTGAAAGTAAGAAAAACTTGAAACGTTTGCATGTGGACTTTTGAGTTTTTTCGAGTAAATATACCCAAAAGCAGGAATTTTATGTCCTTTTTTTTAATAAATTTAAATCAATTGAAGTCTACCTTCATATTGCAATGATCGTGGAAATTTTAATTTTTTTTTTCTCCTCTTAGGGAGAACATAATTTTCTCACGATATTTTGTTTATTTCTCTTTTAAGACGAGCTTAAAGATCGAAGAAAGTTGGGCGCTGGTGATCCATTGCAAAAATCTTCGGAAAGTAAAGTAAGCTCGTCACGAAAGAGATCGTTGATATATGTTTTAGTTTTTATCTGGTTTGAGTTGTATCTTATTACCATGGTCCTGTCAAAATGCAAATATCAAAGTGGCAGCAACTCTTTAAATATTTTTGTCATTTCCACTTAACACAGTGTAGCGTGCATTTCTGTTTAACTTACCAAAGTACTTAAGCTAAAAAATAACCGTCTAAAATCTGCATAAAATCTCTGTAACTAATAGTAGTTTGTAATGCCATATCCTTAATTAAGACTTTCCCACTAAAGCAAGTGAAGCCAGCAACATAAGCGCCAAAGTGACCAGAAGCATGACATGCAAACTGCGCATAAATCACCGTGGAAAGCAAACAATTTGCACCAAATTAAATCACTTAAGAATCACACAATGGCACCTCGATACAGCGCTCACATTAAGAGAAGGAAGATTTCTAATAAAAGCAAATTAAATAATTAAATAAACATTTAGTATTAATGGTGACAACATAAAGAAAGTATTTGAATAATGTTCTCATGGCCAAAAGTTTAATTGAGATTGTATTGCTACTGAAACATGTATCTCAAGGTCACCCACTGCATTACGATTGACCATTCGTCAATAAGAGCCCGTCATCAACAACTTGAGATAGCGTGCTGCAATTTGAACCATAAACACAATTTCCGTCAACCTTCCTTAGAATGCTAGCAGTTTTCAACTACAGTATTTTTCTATAATTTGTAATTTTTTTTTTCTTGGATTCATTTCTTGTAGTTTTTTTCTTCAAGGTATTAAACCTTGGAGATTATGGTCGTCTTCGCAAAAATGTGCGCTATTTGGGAACCAAAAACGAACTTAAGCATTTTTTCTTGTTTCAATTTTTGTGCAATTGCTTTTAACCTTCTTACGAAAAGAGGGCAAATTTTCCAACAAACTGGTCAAGTGACCTGGAAACTAACGTAAAACGAGAATTTGAAATGGTGGTCATTGTACTTTTTCTTTAAGCTAGCATTGGGGGGGTTAAAACACCATTTGGTTATGATGCGATGAACCATTGTTAATCGCCATAATTCTAATTGCTCTTGAAATAGTTGCTAATGCCGGTTGGAAGTTTTATGTTGGGGTATATTTCTGGCCACCAATGATGTTCGGGCATGGAATAAGGACGGACAAACATTAGATTGCTGAATAATATGCACTCGGGCCTTGAGGCTTCTTATAGATGGCTTACTTGTGAAATTTTTCTATGTTATAAAATATGCAAATGTTGTTTCAATAACTTCCGTTGTTATTCACAGTAATTTAAATAGATATTTTCCCAACTATTAGGATATTTTCTCAAATAATTTATGATAACTGCAAAAATTTTATGATCATCAGCACGGTTCTTGGAAACCCCACACCATAGGCTCACCCCAAACCATAGGGGGCGTGTCATGTTGAGTGGATGGTGTTAAAAAAAATTTAAAATAAATGAACTTTTACAATACTTTTCTTTCACAAAAGGACACAAAACACACTTTTGCTGACTTTTAAATGTTTTTTGCTTAGTATTCTTTGAATAGAAATCATTAAACAATGGTCTAAAGCCGGGCAATATCCTGCAATGGAATCTCAATAAGATTTTAAGGCCGAAAAAAGAAAGCGCAAACAGACAATTTTCCATAAAGACAAAAGTTCAATTGAAAATTTAACAAAAAATTTATGAATGAATTTTTTTTTATTTCAATGAAATATTCCCTAAAGACAAATTTTCAATGAAATTTTCTCTAAAGACGAAATTTCAATAAAATTTTCTCTCAAGACGAAATTTAAGTGGACATTTTTCTTAAGACGAAATTTTGGTGAAAATTTCTGAAAGGACGAAATTTGAGTGAAAATTTTTCTAATAAAAAATTTGGGCTTAATGGTTGATAAATTTAAAATACATTTTGCCAACATTCGAGGTTTAAGTTTGAGTTTTTTCGAGAGATATCCTCACATTTATTTCCATCGACTTGTTTGCTATCTCTTTGTGAGACTCAGGTTCATGAGGATTCTGATCCACAGACAACAAGGGAGGCAACATCAACTGTGTTCATAAGATCCAGAATTTAACTCCCTATGGGTTTATGAGGATTCTAACATGTGTACTGAATTTCGGATCTATTTATAGACGTCCAATACGGAAAGGGAGGTTACTTTAAATGGCTTCGATGCACATTCTGATTCAATTCGTAAGATTTTGCAGTTTCCCTGAGAGTGAAATCGTTGTTAGTGAGGCTTTCATACAACTCATCCTGGCTTTTATATTCGGGCCATTAAACTCCGGAGGCCAATACGTCAAGCTCGGTAGAACAAATTCACGAATCTGGTCAATCGAAACGACCAATAATCTTGATCCTTCCTAACTTCACATCCCGAAGTGATATTAATATACTTGCACCTCTTGGGAACCCCGATCACTGCATTATTTCCGTACCTTTTACGTCTTAAACATTTCGCGGCCCTTCCCCAGTCCCGAAGAGTTCTATTTCCATATGCAAAACAGCAAATTGGGCACGGCTTAATGAATTTATCCACATTTTACTTAAATAAATCCCCCGGCCCGGATGGTATATCAACACATGTCTTTCTGTCCCTGTCTCCAAAACGCGTGAGACAAACAACCCTGCGAAAGGGCCCATATTTATTAGAGGTATAACACTTGTCAACTCGATATATAAAATTCTGGCAACCCTTATTAATAATAGACTTGAAGTTGTTGAGCAGTCGCTTCCGAATGTACAGCCAAGATGTCGTCGTTACCGCAGTTATTTTTACCAAGCCAATACTCTGCGAATAATAATCGAGCAATCCATCTATTGGCGCTCCCCATTATACTTAGTATTTTTCGACCTTAAAAAAGCATTCGAATCCGTTCGGTGCAATTCAATTTGGTCAGCCTTAAGATAAAAAGGAGTCGCCCAAAAATTAATTAATATCATTAAGGCAAAGTACGACAATGCCACATTACAAGTCTGTCATAGTTGAAATTAAAGCAAGCGATTTACCACCAACACAGAGGTGAAAAAAGACAACCCTCTATCCCCTTTACTTTTCGAAGTGGCTTTTGACGAAGTTATGTCAGAAATAGCAAAAACCAAACGGGGAATAACCTGGGGACTCCATAGACATCTCCAAGACTTCGACTTTGCAGACGAAATATGCCTTATATCCCATAAACATTGTGATATGCAGAGAAAAATCGACGACCTTGTTACGCTTGCTAAACGCAGAAGTCTTGAAGTCAACATTCAAAAAAACAAAGCCCATGAGACTAATTCATTACAACAATATGGAATTGATTAACAAAAAATGCAGTTCGTGGAGAGCTTATGCTATTTGGGATGTATGATGTCAATCAGAGATGGTCCGTAAGACGATTTTTTAGGTTTTCGACTGTCAAAAAGTTGTAAAAGTCGAAAACGTCGTATACTTGTATAAAACGTAGAAAAAGTCGCAAACGTCATAAACCTTAATAACTCAGTGTAAAAGTTTGATTTTTAACAAATATTATTGTCACTTATTTGTTGTATATAGAAGAGTTTATATGTAAAAAAATTTCGCAATAAAAGAAATATTAAGTTTTTTTTTTAATTTTTGCATTTAAATTTTTCACACAATAAATTGGAAATATACGCAAATTTCAAGTCAATTTATAAAGTAACGTTTAAGGATTTTTTTGTGAAGCAAAAAATCAATAAATTATTAGTTTTCATCAATTATATTTAGAAATTGCAATTATTTTGTATCCTTTTGCAAAATTATTTGCTTCTCCCGTTTTAATTTGCTTTTTGAAAGCTGTTGTAAACGACATATGTTAAAAATGCATGACATCTGAGGAAGTGTCAAGTGAAATGGTACATGGAGTGTTAATTATGTTATTCAATAACAATACTTAAAAATAACATTACTTATTCAATAAAATACTTAACACGCCATTTTCCATTTCACTTGACATTACCTCACATTAGCATACTTAACACGCCATCTACCATTTCACTTGACACTACCTCAGATGTCATTCATTTTATAACAATATTGGTAAAAATCGTGTAAACCTACGGTAGCTTTTTCTAATTCTGAACCGATTTTTTCCTATTGTTCGTCTCCAGGAGGAAAAAATTACTTATGCCAAAATTTTTAGTTAATCAGACCAAAAATTCGACATATTTTCGTTCGAATTTTTTTTTCTGTCAGAAACCTAGTTTTTTGGCTAGGTTTACGACGTTTTCGAGGTATGTAATATACGTCGGAAATGTATGTCATATACGTCACTGTTTCTGACAGGCCATCTCTGATGTCAATAAATGGTGGAATCGACGAAGACGAGTTCCACAAGTAAGACAAAGCCCGAGCTGCATTTGGACGCCTCTAGAAAATCTGGCGAACCCCACAACTATCCCTACAGACGAAACTACGAATATTCAACGCTTGTGTAAAAACAACTTTACTCTATGGAAGCGAAACACAAATTCCTCCGCATCATACGAAGAACTTTGGAGAAGAACCAATAAAATATCAGATCGCAAAAAGCAAATGGAAATTGATAGGCCACACTCTTCGCAAACGACATGAAAGTATTACTCGATATAGCCTAGAGTGCAATTCACAAGGTAGTAGCAAACGTGGACGACCGAAGAACACCTGGTGCCGTACGATACTACTAGATATAAATAGAATACATATGTCATTATAAGAGGATAAATTAACAAATCAAAATATGGAGAAAGATGGAATAATTATGTAGAAGCCCTATGTTTCCAAGAGAAATATATAAAGGGACAAAGTTATTGATAAGATTCAAGTTTCAACATAACTTAAATTTTTTTCTAATTGTTGACATTCAGACAATTTGAATAATTTTTTTACAAAAAGTCTTCATAAAAAAGTTTTTGTTTGTTGTAATGATTTTTGTGATGAGGTATGTTTAACCACTTAATTTAATAGTCATTCGTTTTTCTATGTTATTATCCGTTTCCCTTTTTTTCTTACAGCCTACTTCCTTATTATTTGCTCTATTGTCTGGAATCAATATCTAATACGTATGTGAGTACGACATTAGTGATAATTACCTTCTTGCTAATATCTATTGCTTAAATCTATCATATTTCAACATTCCTATGGTGGAGTGAATATGTGTATGCCATTGTTCTGGGACTGAAAAAACGTAGTGGAGAAAAATCTAAGAAAACTTTATCTAGACCAATTATATTCTCAAGTCTGTTGACAATCTATAAATTTTGTTCAATGTAATTATAAATGATAATATTTAAAAGCCTATCATCCATGAAAATAAATTTGCATATTCAACAATTTTATTAATAATTAAGTAATGGTTGACGTCCACACAACCCATCAAGAATGAATTTATCTATGATTTTATTGTGGGCAAACACAGCGAAAATTATTATTATTACAATTATACATGATGTGTACATGTAACTTTAAAACAAATACGGAGGAACTAAAATCGGAAAATGACGAATATTTAGGGCGCTACTTAGAGAAGTTGTTTTTTTTTTTTTAAATATTGATCATACTTAAACGAATCTTATAAATGGTGGATCGCATACTTCCAGTCCTCTGAAGACGAGACGATTGGTATGGAGGCAATAACTGAAATCCGCATACAGAATTTCAGGTAACTAAGGATAAAACTAGCCCATAAAAGCGCTTCAACAGTATAATTTAAAGATCACTTTATAAGGAAAGTACTTCAGATTTTTATCTAATCCAAATGTCATGCTTTACAAGGTCAAGGCATCCAAACGAGATTATGTCCAAACAGGTAAGATAAGACAGAGATTATGTCCAAACAGGTGGGATAACCGCTTTATATAGGATCTATGAATATCAATGATCGGACAAATTCGAACCTTGCACCACGCACTGGCAATCCAAGCTCGCTACCAACTCGGCCTTGAAAATGAAAATCGTTACAGAACCCAACAAAAATTGTAACAAGGGTTAAGCTAAAGGAATAAGATCTTGACGTGTCAGGGGTTTAAGGAATTAAACCAATCAAAGATCGGTTTATAAACGCTTTAGGACTATTGGATATAATTCCAATAATCCAATGACAATAATAGGTATTGTACAAAATTTCAACATGAAGAGGGGAGGATATTTCTAATAATTTGGAACAAAAGGTCGTTCAAAGGTTTTTAATAGGATTCCAGATCAATATTTTGAGCTGTTTGAAGTATTAGTGTATACCTCCGCATGAAAATATCAAATCCAGAGAGATATCTCTAAATTAGGGGTCGCAAATTGGAGAGGAGCTCAGAAGATCGATATGCTTGAAAATCTATTCTGAGTTCGGTAACGCAAAAGTGCATGCCTTTAAGCTTTAAAACGTAAAGGAAGAGGATTGTAAGGTCTTGCAAATTGAGTTCCCAAAAAATAAAATTTTACAACATTAAAGACTTTCTTAAATTTCATGAACAACAACTTTCAAACAACTATTAAAATCATTTGGCTTAAGACTATGCACTAGCCTACTATAGCCATTTGTTTCTACACCCAACAATGCGACTAATTTGATATTCTAGAAATAAAAGTCTATCGTATCTCATTTACTTACGTGATTGTGTTTCTCTGGAAATTTCAACTTCACCCACTTACATTGCGGGTTTGACATTTGGATGGAACCATTTGTGGATCTAACTAAATTTGGCTCATTTCATTTACGAGAAGACAAGATTGGACGGCTGGTTGGCTTGCCTGGTGACTGAATAAGCGACGTGACGTCTCATAATGAGTCACTAGGAAACGTTGTATTCGTTGGGATACCTTTAAAACAAAACAAAAAAAAAAAACACAAAATTAATGACAAAACAACTGGAAATTAAATATTTTGTGGGTTGCCGCGAGTGTTAACAGTTGCTGTGTTGAATGTTTTGATGATATTTTAACAGTGGTGATGTATTTCTTGCTTTAAGCGGCTTTACTAGATGAGACATAATAGACTCAGCTATTCCCTCCATCCATCAATAGTTTTGTGCTCTTATCTAAGATTCCAAAATCGAAATAGAAAACTAAAACTCATTCTTGTTTGCTGGTCTACCACCAAATATGGCCAAATGTTACAGTTGCTGATTTTCAATGCAGCCTTTGGCTTGGCTTCCAATTTGATCGGCATTATGTATGTCTTTGGAGATCATTAGACTTAAAGTGGGTGTTTTCTACTTTACAACGATGTCATGATTTAAGCTTATTTTTTTTTTCTTCATTATTTGTCATTGTTGTTGTTGTTCAAGTCAGTCGGGCTAGTTTGTTTGTCACGGGTTTGTCGTTTGAGTAAAAACAAACGACCTTCAATTAGGTTGAATTGCAATGTCATTTCTGACAATGTTTTCAGTATATGGAATTTCTCTAATAAAAAGGCGGGATGATGTTTAATTTTTATAAATAAAAGGCTATTTGTTCCCTTTTTTTTTAATTTTTAATTTAAAATATTTTGGACAGGTATAAGCTGCTTTTTCGCTGAAAACACAAGAGAAAATTTTTATGAGTTTAACTAGACAAGAACTATCTCCTACTCCCAAGAAGCCCATTTAGTCAGGATTTGGAAGACGAGGTTAGGCAAAGATCCTAATTTTGGAACATCAGGACGTGCAGGGGTGGTAGGCTCAATACAGACTAATGAACCGGGAGCCGACGATGGAACCATTGCCGACTTTCTAAAGATAGGGAAGATTAGAAGAAGGCAAAGATCCCAATATTAAAACATTAGGCAGTGCAGTGACAGAAAACTTAATGCAGTCTAAAGAACGGGGAACAGACGATGAAACCATCATCCACCCCCAAAGTGCCCATTTATTGGAGGACCAAAAATTGAAGTCAAGCTGATAAACCTCCACCGAAGCGAGAGAGCTACACACGCTGTGATGGAGATAATCCGCAAGGACAAGGTTCATATTGCCTTAATTCAGGAACCATGGACGGCCAGGAACATAGTTTTTGGACTGAACTATATCTACTTCCAATGATTCTATGCTAACACTGGTACTCGGCCGAGGACCTACGTTATTTGTCTTAAAAATTTTAATTATATATTTTCCCAGAGTTGTCAATCTCGTATGCAATAGTATTGAGACAGGTAGACGGTGGAGCATACCTGTCATCACCTTACGTATATGCCTTTCGACTCTCAGACACCGTCATCCACGTCGGAGCTGCAACGGCTGGCGAGGAAAGCTAAACAGACAGGAAATGAGGTACTAATAGGATGCGATGCGAACTCTAATCACATTTCGTGGGGTAGTACCGATATTAATAAGCGTGATCAAGCCCTGGCAGAATGGTCCTTGGTGTTCTCCAAGGAGCACCTCTACTCAGAACCCGATGAGCTCCCGTAATAAGTTGAAAACCAACTCGACAAAATAAGGAAAATTATTCGGAGGAAGACTTGAACAAGATGATTTAGATTGCCCAATCATAGAAGACATTGATGACAATATCAACAGTAGTACGACTGCAATGAGGTCTTTCGTAATCAGTCCATAGCCCTGGTTGACCGTGGAGATTCGCATCCTTGGGAAATAGGTCCGCAGAATTTACAACAGAGTATATAGTTAAAAAATCGGAAGTTTACTGGTACTACATACGGCTGAAGGAATACAATAAGATTACCAGAGCGGCAAATCGTGCCTCCTGGAATATTTTCTGCGAACAGATCGATAGCGCTAATGACTGGAACGTTAGAGACACCATAATCTTGGAATAATGAGGTCGATCGTAGGCTTATAACGGAATTTATGGTAAAGGAAGCCTTGGGGAGCTTCACACCATTTAAATCTCCCGGACCAACTGGCGCCCCATCTGCCGCTATTTTCACAGCGTGCTTGCATACACTTCGAAGGCCTGGCTGAAGGGTGGTATTTATTCCCAAGCCCAGCAAGGCAAGTTTTGCGACACCAAAGGCCTACAGACCTAGAACGAAAAGGTAGGAATTTTATCGCTACTCCTATGGGTGACTAGCACAGATGACCTATGCTGACGATGTTATATTTAGTAATTCTAAGAGGTAAGGATCCAAACCATTTATGTAGAAGGGCCATTGTTGCCGTCGTAGCCACATTTTCATGTGGAGGTGGCGATCCTCGTCACGATCCTGTAGCTGAGCAAGCTCTTTCCGGTCCAAAGAACCTATCGCAGCGAGCCATTGGATATTTGAAGGCACCAATAACTCGCGCCGCCCGACCACTCACTGAGACTCTACGCTCGATGCTGCTGATTGTCCGCGACTGCCGTTGCAGCTACTCCGTATGGAGCATGCCACTATCCACAACCTGTGGACGCACCAGGTAGCTTGCAGCTAAGCTTCTTGTGACAGGAATGAACACCACACAGATCGGACCTCCATGTTCCAGCCCGTGTGATGCTCACAGCTATCCCGTGCCTGGTTGCATAGATGACCTATAACGGATGCTGACGATGTTATAATATTTCTTAGCGGTAAGGATCCGAATCAGCTATACAGAAGGGCCGTTGTCGTAGGTGAGCAAGCTCGTTCCGGTTCAAAGGACCGATCGCCGCGGGAATAGGCTCGCCATTGGTTATTTAAAGGCGCCAAAAACTCATCATGTCACATCGAGCATCATAGGCACTCTGTGTTTGTTTAAGAGCCGGTGCCGTCCGACCTCTTCTACTCCGTATGGAGCATTCCACTATCCGCAACTTGTGGACTCGCCCGGTAGCTTGCAGCTAACGTGACAGCAATGAACACCACACAGATCGGCCGGGTTGCAGAAGGGCCGGAGGGTCTAGCAGATGGCATACGACTTGTTTAGACGTAGTGGTCTCAATGTTAACCCAGAGAATACTGAAATCTGCCTGTACACGAAAAAGACGAAGGTGAGCCAATTTAAGGCACCACGTTTTCTCAATAGAACGATTTAGATATGTGATAAGGTCAAATACTCAGGAGTGATCTTGAACAGAAAACTTAATTGGAAATATCACATTCAGGAGCGTACTGAGAAGGCTCACAGAGGTTGGGCACTATGTAGACAGGACGTAGGTTCGAAATGGGGCTTGAATCCGAGGACAGTCCATTGGAAAAAGCGTTCAACGTAAGGATAATACAACAGGTTCGGTGAACACTGCGATTGTGAGACTTGAGGCGATGGGAGAATAGGATAGGTCATACCATCGCGGTATAATCGAGGCGATGATAGGAAACCCAGATGGATTAGGATACCTGAGATTACACTTGAGGTTCAGTGTGAGACACTGCTGCCAGGGGCACAGTCATGGATTAACGGAACTCTTGCATTGTCATCTGGGAGATCATGCTATACAGATGGATCCAAGCTAGAGGACAGAGTTGGCCCGGGGTCTACGTCGACTGCCTAACCATAATAGGATCCTGAAGGAAAAGATCCGTCGATCATGGAATGCGTGCGGTGATGTGGTGTTAACGCGAGGACGTCGAGTGTGAATATCTTTAGTAACGGTAAACTGGTCATCAGAGCAAAACTTGGTTAACCCGAAGCCTTTCGGGTCGACGAAGTCCGAGTTAACGAAAATCCTATGGGTTGATCGGGATCGTGAGAAAACGAGGCTATTACTGAAAGGAAGTAAGTAGGAGATCAGTATAGCTTTTGGTACCATAAGGGAACATATAGGACTACGAGCTCACTTTTGCAAATCGGTGCGGCAAGTGATAGCATATGTAGGGCATACGGGGAAGATGATAAGACGTTGGAGCATTTTCTATGGCACTACGGCACTTAAGTGTGGGCACAATCAATACCATAAACCAACTAAGGGGCGCGACCAAGTTTCAGGGACACAAATAATGTCCATTCCATAGTCGCAGAATACTTATGTATCTAAACTCGTCCATTTTGTTGTTAAGACTTTGAGCATTGATATGTGCAGCACTAAAGTCAGACTTTTGGTTCGCCATTATTTTAAGCATACAGTTAAGATCGTATCTGCAACTGTAACCATTATTATTCAGCAGTATATTTCAATGTCAGCAATGCTTGTGATGGTATTAGAATCACGATCAAAAATTAATTAGCATATATACTTTATATTTTGGTATAATCTCAACGTGGTATACATATTTTTGTTAAAAAATAACACTTAAAATAGGTATGAAGACAAAAAGACTGATATGTGATAAAAGTTATACTATGCTTCAATAATAGGTGAAGTGTTGTGGGTAGTTCTTTCTAGCGGTTCAGTTGATTCTCGAAAAATATTGGATAACTGATCGACGTCTTTTACTATTTGCTGTGGATCAGATCTCCTTACTTTGACATATATAAGTCCGCGGAAGGAGTATGCACATTCCACGAGTTTCTGCCGTTTGAGTTTGAGAGCGCCGTTGATGTGTATGGCATTGTTTGAAGCCAATATGATTTAGCAACAATAAGTAAAAGCGTGCTAAGTTCAGCCGGGTCGAATCTTGGTTACCCACCACCAAGGATTCCGCTAAAAATGTGCCCTTATTAATTAAGTTTGAATTATTTTGTTTTCAAGAAGTAATATTGGGATATCGGTACTATATCACCATATTGACCGATTCAGATAAAAATTGGCACTGATGTTGTAGGTCATAATGTAGGGGTTTTTTGGCCAAATTTCAGCCAAATTAGCTGAACATTAAGACTTCTAAGGGCTTAAGTAGTCAAATTCGGGGATCGGTTTATATGGGGGCTATATCTGTCTATAGACCTATTCGGATCATACTGGGCATGGATGTTGAAAGCCATAACACAAGTTTTTGTTCCCCCTCTAGAATTTTATAAATTTCATTGCTTCGGATTTCAGCTTTATGGGGTCGCAGATCAATATTTCAAGGTGTTATAAACGGAATGACCAGATGAGTGTACCCCCATCCTATGGTGCTGGATATAAAAATGCATTATTGATACTTTTAAAAAAGGCAAACGATTTAAGAATCAGTTTTTATCGTATTGTTGTATCGTGGTTATGCTGCATTTTGTTTCTGATTCGGTATATAGATTTCAAAAATGTTTTTAGTCTTCTGCTCTTCTTTTAACGTCAAGTTTTCAAATGTTCAGCACTTAAAATTTCAGTCTTCTATTCTTTGATAAATCATCAACAAATGTCGATCCAAATTCTTTTCTAGCTGTAGATACGTATTTCATTCATTTTTGCATGACCTAGTCAACATAGACATGATTATGAAATATGACACCATTTGTAATGCTATGCCACAATAAGTAAATTAAAAATTGTTTTAACTTTATATGATAAGAAAATTGTTTGGGCATTTGTAATACTATTGTAATAAAGTTGCTTTTTAATGTAAGATCATGTATATGTACCGGCTATTTAAATAAAAACCCATTTCATATTAAGTTCCAAGAAAATCTCAACTATATACTTTTCATATGACGTAGATTAAGATAAACAATACATGAATTTGTTTGAGGCTAAAAGCAAATATTGTTGTCACAAAAGCAACAAAATTCGAAACACCCATATGAAAGCATACATATACCAAATCGACGCATATATGTTATCTAAAATTTGACATTGTCGTTTTCTTTGTTATTAGATTTGATAAAAAATACATTATTAATTTAATTTTAGTTACTAAAAGAAATGATAAATCCAACACCAAAATTTAAATAACAATGCTTTTGTTATACTTCGTAGGTGTGACCTTCAAACAGGCCTAATGAAAACATTGGCACATTTGAAGGTCATAATGAAGATTAAGTGTCCAGAAGAAAGATGATCGCTGGTAATGTTGTGAGAACAGAAATGATTTTTTTAAGAAGCTTTGTTTGGTTTAGAATATCGCACCAGATATGACTTGAAAAAATATGTTCGAATTATTACTCAAACTTAAGACAAAACAAGTAAGGACGGGTTAAAGTCAGGCGAAGCCGACCTTTTGATACCCTACACTACATTGGATATGCAGGCTGTCGTCGAATTTCGATCAAAATCCGTACATATTGTAGGAGCCATAGAGTAAACCGTTGTACAAATTTTTGAGAAGTTCGAATGATAAATAGGTTAGCAAAGGCCTTAAAAGTAAACATCGGGAGATGCATATATATGGGGGCTTTATCTAAAACTGAACAAATTTCTATGAAATTCATCAGTTATCGGAAGAGTTATAAGAGAAACCTTTGTGCCAAATTTTGTGAAGATCAGTTAACAAATTACAATATTATTAAGTATTATACAAAACCGAGCGAAAATATATATGGGAGTTATATCTAAATCTGAAACGATTCCCATTAATTTCAATAGCAATACCGGGAGCCATAATGGCATCCTTTGTGCCAATTTTCATGTGAATAGGTTAACAAATGACCAAATTTTTGCACTACTAATGCAAATCAGATGAACATTTATATGGGAGCTATATCTAAATCTGAACCGATTTCTATGAAATTCACCAATAATGTCGAGACTTATAACGGAATATCTTGTGCAAAAATTTCCTGGGAATCCGTTACAAATAAGGACACAAGTGCAATTTTAATCCAAATCTGACAAACGATATGGAAGCTATATACAAACAACCGATTTTTTCCAATTTCAATAGGATTTGTCTCTATGCCCAAGAAAATGCTTGTGCCAAATTCGAAGACAATGGGATGAAAATTGCGACCTGTACTTTGTACACAAATTAACATGGACAGACGGAGAGACAGACTGACATAGACAAATCAGAAAGTGATTCTAAGTTGATCGGTATACTAATCAATGGGTCTATCTCTTTTCCTTCAGGGAGTTACAAACAAATTCACAAAGTTATAATAACCTTTACCACAGTAGTGGTGTAGGGTATAAAATTCAAAACTGGTTTAAAACTTTGTGATCAAATAAACTGGGGGAGTGCCCCAACCACAAAACTCACCTACACAGAGGTGTTTTGGGATTGAAAGAATATGGGTAAAAATGAAAGGTAGGTTGAAAAGGTGACTTGTCACAACGCCTAACACTCATAAGGCCCAAAACGCCTAACGCTCATGAGGCCCCGTCCAAATAGCGGTGATAAGGCCCATTGGGTGTTATGACTGTTTTCTTTTAATGAAATAATCCCCAATTATTTTATTTCATTATAACAAAGATGAAATAACCCATAATGAAAAAATCCACAGCATAAATGAATTAAACCCAAAATTTTTGCAAATTACGCCAAAAAAATGAAGTATAAATAATCGCCCAATTTTAAAATTCAAAATCGCGCGCGTATTTTTAAATTGAAAAAATTTGTGCCTGCGGCGCTCCTTACTTCGACACGTTTATTCTAATATTTTTTTAATTGAAAAAATGCTATGACGGTTATGGTGAAGAATAATACAACTAAAAAATTTAATCGGCCCCATGCCACTATGGACATTCACCTAAGCCAGTAATCAGCTTGTTGTGCGCTCTAAATAGTAAATACTAACATGTAACCTCGAAAAAGAAGATTTATGATTAAGATTTTAATTGTTCTTTAATACGGTTTACGTCTGATATTGTGTCCCCACCTAAATACCGATGTCTTGTAGGGTATTGAAATAGAAAATGATCCAACGTCTCATCATCTTCTCCACATGTCCAACGAATTATGCATAAGTGAGCTCCTAGTCCTATGTGTGCTGTTATAATACCGAAAGCTTTACCGACCTGCTTGCTTCCTTTCAGTAATAGCCACGTCTTCTCACAATCCGGATTTCCCCATAGGATTTTCGTCATCCTGTCGACCGTTTCACTGTTTCACAGTGTTACGTTCGTAGCCCACGTTCTTAACTCAGACTGCGTCGACTCGAAAGGGTTTAGGTTAAGCAAGTTTGTTGATGGCAGTCCACTGGCCTTCACTGCCAAATAATGCTTCACACCTTACTTATAAACACAGAGGAAATTAAAATGTAGGTGTATTTAATTAAAACATTTGCTGAATTTGGTCTTTAAAGGAATTTGTATTATTGATTAACAATTTTGCAATTTCGATGTATGATAAGCTCGAAAATTCAATTAAAGTGTTTATTAACTCCATAAACCAATTATTTGACATTGCCCTTTCTGTTCAGCTACTTTTTTACTGTTTTAATAAAAATAAAATAATTGATATTTTTCATATGAAACAGCTTACGCACGTTTCGTGTTTTGTTTCACTGTCAAACATCTTTAGTTTGGTCTATAATTTAACCATCAATCATTTCACAATCGAACAACGCTTGCAAATTATTGAATTTTATTATCAAAATGCGTGCTCTGTTAAGAAAGTTCATCGCGCGCTCATTTTTGCTAATTTTTTCTCATTTTTGGCTCAATGGGTACGTAAATAAGCAGAATTGTCAATTTTGGAGTGAACATCAGCCAGAAACATTGCAAGAGCTACCAATGCATCCAGAAAAAGCCACAGTTAGGTGCGATTTATGGGCTGGTGGCATCATTAGACCGTACTTCTTGAAAGATGATGCGAATCGTAATGTAATTGTAAATGGCGAGAGCTACCGTGAGATGATACCCAACGGTTTTTTGCCCAAAATGCAAGAGCTTGACTTGCATGACCGTGACTGCGCCTCACATGGCGGTTGACATATGCATGAAATAATCAAACATCAAACCTTAAATTATATGGACCTTACTACCATTAAATTATATGGACCATACTAAGATTTTTTTTTGAAAAACTTTCCTATAGCCCTTAAAAAATTCACCCTTTGTATACTTTGTTGGGTCTCAATATTTCGATGTGTTACAAACGGAATGACGCGGGTATAAAGGGTATAAAAAGTCATCGTGCAAGATTTCTGCCAAATTGGATGAAAATTAAGATCTCTGGAGGTTCAAGAAGTATAGAGGATAGCGGTTATTTTAGAAACTATATCAGGTTATGGACCGATTCGAGCCGTGCTTGGTGCAGCTATCTCAGATCAAAGAAAAATTCTTCGCGCAAAATTTTTGCCAATGCTCTTAAGAAGTTAAAGTAGCATAATCTGGAGATCAATTTATAAAGGAGCTTTGCCAGATTATGGAGGGATTTGGGCCGTACTTGCTACAGCTGTTTGAGTTCAAAGAAAATGTCACCGTTCTAAATTGTAGTCAAATTGGATGAAAATTAGGCCCACACCAATAAAAAGTATTTGTACAAAATTTCGGGCGGAGAGAACGCACAAAAGCCGCATATTCTACCAACGAAATTTATAAGAGCTTCCTTAATACCTGTACCAGAACTTATTTACGAAGCAATGAGACCCCTTGTATTTGGATCCTCGACATCCTTAGTTCTATTCTGCGCTCTTAACAAATACAAAGAAACGAGAAATGAATCCCAGGCGATTTTTCAGTAATTAACTTGGTATTTATCTGTTGGAAAAACCTACCAAAAATTTAGGTCAGCCCACCAGCCTACCAAGAGTATAAAAACCTACCAATTTTGGTAGGAACCTACCAAAAACGGCAACACTGATCGGTATCTTTAAATGCAGTCGTTTTAAAAAACCATTTGTAACAAATATTATGCAGAACGGGTTAAAATTGTAATTAAAACGATTTAATAATTATAATCCGGGTGATACATATATATGTATATGTAGGAGCTATATCCAAATCAAATCCGCTTTTGATGAAATTTAGCAGAAGTTTTTATATCGGTAACAAAACAATCCTTACCAAATTTTATGCAAATTGCATGAAATTACCATGGCCTTATAAGTGTAAATCGGACTAAAAATGAGAGTTACATCTAAATTAAGGACGCTCGAGAAGGTTTTGTGTCACTCCTCTGCATTTGAAAGGAGAAGAACCCGTCCCTGGACTCTCTCTATGCACTTATTGTATCAGTCATTCTGGAGTTCTGTAGATTGTAGAGTCCTGAATTGACTGACTAAACCATACCATATTCAAACTGAGAATTTAATGGAGCTAAGGTTTTCGATTGAAACAGCTAGTAACTGAGGTTGCAAGTTGCGAGTGAAACAGCTAGTAATTGAGACTACTAGCTGCATGCCCTCCAGCCTAACTCAGACTTTATCTAAATTTTAATCGATTAATATCTGTTTCAATACCTTTCCTCCTTGGAGCACAAAAGCGATGTGTACAGAATTTCTTGATGATTGGACTGCAAATCTGTACCTTTTTTACAAGAATACATGGACTTACAGAGGGACGGAGTTAAATTTTAAAGTGGTACAACATTTTTAAAGTCATAAATGCTGATTTATTTTTATTTGTAGCATAAAATTTAATAGCTTGCTCCTTTTCATTTATTGTAAGGAAAGTGTTTAAGATGCTCCATTAGGAACATTGGAAAAGAGTTGGCAACTCCACTTGAACGATTAGCATATTTCTAATGGACATGAAAATCATACTAATCGAGCCTTTAACATAACAGTTTATTTTAATTAGAATTTATTGCCAAATCAAATTAAAATATACTGCATTAAAATGCACATAAAAATCACATAAATTTCTAGAACGTCTTCAAAATTGTTTATAGTAATTATGGATAGTCGATTCCTTCATTCATTCATTAAATCTGCTCATTCATTAAATCGTTAATGTTTTCATTCATGATTATCGTCTCTCTTGATTGAGCAGTTGTTTTGGTCGGGGCTGATTGGCACAGATCAAGTGTGGCTAAATGGTGACCGAATCAATTCAAAGTTAATTGATCTTAATTAAATTAAAAGAAAAAAAGAACAAAAAAAATAAAATTAACATAGAACCTGAATGTTTGGCCCCTATACAAGATCCCCATGCTAATTGAATAGCGATTTGAATTACACGATTCGCTTAAGTCATGATAGGTACACAGCGAGTAGGAAGAAATAACCTCATGTTGCCTGAAAATGATGTCAAGTGTGTTGTTGTGTGACAAATAATATACAACATATATTAGCAGTGGCTTGAATGGGAACATCTAACCAACGAAATAAAAGCATTAAAATTTGAGAACAAAAGTCTAGACGCCCCTCGCCCATACACAAAATTTGCTGTTTTGCTAATTTTTGTTATAAAAACGCCTTTTGTTAAACTTTTCATGACGACATTAACTTTTTTTTGATGATTTAATATTTTCCTAAACTCACTATGTCTATGTCGCCTATCCATCGTCATCACTATCAATTTTCATCGAAATGCGAACTTATAATTGATATGAACTGTTGGTGTATAGGAGCATTAGCTGCCGCTTGTGCTGAACCACTTAAAGCCAATTAAAACAACATTTAACTGAAGAACAATCACGGCAGTAAAACAAATCCAAAACAAAGCCCGGTAGCAACATTCAATAGACAGCCAAACAAACTGAACAACCAACCAATCAACTTCATATGCAAAAGAGAAAAACAAAAGAAAAGAATAACTAAAGCTTAAATGAATATGACATACTTACCTAAAGGGTTATCCATTGAGGTCAACAAAAGGTTTACCTGAATATGAAGTATGTAATATGAGACTATACGCAGACTTTACCAACTGTAAATCTCATTTAACCCATTGCGGCAAAGTGGCAGAAAAATACACAAAAATTAAAGTCTTAGAACAAGAGCACGCTGAGTTCGTTTGGGCTGAATCTTATATATTCTCCACTATGGATCGCATATGTTTAATGCCCGGTATCTCTTTTTATAGGCAAACAAGGGATGATGAATAAGAACAGTTGATATTTAAGCTATATCCGAAGAAGAAGAATCCTTGCCTGGATTCCCTTTAACATTCGGGACCTCTGTAGATTGTAGAAGCCTGAATTGGCTGACAAGATCATAAAACATTCGAACTGAGAATTTTAATTAACCGAATCGGGTCATACCTGATTTGGATGTTGGAGACCATAGTACAAGCCATTGTGCAAAAATTCAGCCCAATCCGATAAGATGTGCCCTATAACTACTCATGTAGTAAAATCCGGAGAAATTCGTTTATATAGGAGCTGTATCAGGTCATGGGCCAATTTAGACCATATTTAAACCAAATGTTGAAGGTTATAGGAAAAGTCATTATGCAAAATATCAGCCAAATCGAATAAGAATTTCACCCTCAAAAGCCTAAAGAACTATAATTGGAAGCTATATTAGGTTATGGATCAATATTGACCACAGTTGTTGAAAGTCATAACAAAACACCACGTTTATATATCAGTCAAAACGGATGGTAATTGAGGCTCAAGTAGTCAAATCGGGAGATCGGTTTATATGGCAGCTATATCAAAACATGGATCGATTTGGTCCATTTATAATCCCAACCGACATAATACACTTAAAAGAAGTATTTGTGAAAAATTTCAAGCGTCTTGCTTTACCCCTTCAGGGCATGCTTTCGACAGACCGACAGAGAGATCTACAACAATAAAAAGTATTTGTGCAAAGTTTTGAATGGCTAGTTTTATTCGAGGCCACCATAGTGCAGAGGTAAGTTAGCATGTCCGCCTATGACGCTGAACACCTGGGTTCTTATCCTGGCAAGAACACCAAACTAGTAAAAGGGTGCTAAGTTCGGCCGGGCCGAATATAAGGTTATAGACTGATTTGGACCGCACTTGGCACAGTTGTTGGAAGTCGTAAAAGAACACCGCATGCAAAATTTCAGCCAAATCGGACAAAAACTGTGCTTTGCAAGGTCTGAAGAAGTCAAATAGGCAGATCTGTTACAGATGGGAGCTGTATCAGGTTAAATAAATACTTTGTACAGTTGTTGAAAGTCAAAGCAGCACATTACGTGCTAAATTTCAGTGAAATCGGGAGATCGGTTTTTATGGAAGCTATATCAGGTTATATACCGATTTTAACCATACTTAGTACAACTCTTGGATGTCATAACAGAACATTTCATGCAAAATTTTAGCCAAATCGGGCAAAAATTGTAGCTTCCAGGGGCACAAGAAGTCATATCGAGAAATCGGTTTATATGGGAGCTTTATCAGATTATAGACCAATTCGGACTATAATTAACACAGTTAGTGGAAGTCGTAAAAGAACACTATCTGCAAAATTTTAGCCTAATCCGACAAATGTTGAGGCTTTCAGGGGCTCAAAAAGTTAATTCGGGAGATCGGTGTATATGAAACCCATATCAGGTTATAGACCGATTTGAATCATAGCACAGTTTTTGGAAGTCGTAATACAGTTTTTGGAAGTCGTAACAGAACACTATCTGCAAAATTTCAGTCAAATCGGACAAAATTGCAGCTTGTAAGAGCTCAAGAAGGCAAATCGGGAGATTGGTTTATATGGGAGCTATATCAGGTTGTAGACCGATTTTGACCGTAACACATTTGTTGAAAGTCGTAATTGCAACAATTTAGCAAAATCAGATAAAAATTGTGGCTTCCAGTGGCTCAAGAAGTCAAATCGGGAGATCAGTTTATGTGGGAGCTATACCAGATTATAGACCGATTTGAACCATACTTGGCACAGTTGTTAAAAGTGATGCCAGAACATTATATGCAAATCGGATAAAAATTTTAGCTTCCTGGGGCTCAATAAGTCAAATCGGGAAATCGGTTTATATGGGAGCTATATCAGGTTTTAGACCGATTTGAACCATACTTAGCACAGTTGTTGGAACTCACATTAGAACACTATCTGGAAAATTTCAGCCAAACCGGACAAAAATTGGAGCTTGTCAGGGCTCAGGAAATCAATTCGGGAGATCAGTTTATATGGGAGCTATATCAGGTTATAGACCGAATTGGACCGTATTTAGCACAGTTGTTGGAAGTCATAACAGAATACTATACGCAAAATTTTTGCCAATCGGACAAAAATTGCGGCTTCCAGGGCCTCAAGAAATCAAATCGGGAGATCGATTTATATGGGAGCTATATCTAAATCTGAATTGTTATGACCCAATTACAATCCCCAACAACCTAGATCAATGGTAAGTATCTGTGCAAAATTTCAAGCGGCTAGCTTTACGCGATCGACCGCTATCGTGATTTCGACAGACGGACGGACATGGCTAAATCGACTCAGAATGTCGAAAAGGTCAAGAATATATACACTTTATAGGGTTTTAGAAGAATGTTTCGAGGTGTTACAAACGGAATGTCTAGATATATATACCCCTAACCTATGGTGGTGGCTTTAAAAAAAAATTGTCAGCAGTGGCTATCCCCTCTGGCAACATTTGTAAGGTACTTTGCCATGTAAAAACTTCTCCACAAAGAGGTATCGCTCTGCGGCACTCCGTTCGGACTTGGCTACAAAAATGAGGCCCCTTATCATTGAGCTTAAACTTGAATCAGACAGCATTCGGTGATATGTGAGAAATTTGCCCCTGTTCCTTTATAAAATGTTAAGGGGTAAACTGCTTTGCTGTTTTACTCGTTCAAAATTTTGTATGAGTTCGGCAGACGGACAGACTTGACTAGATGGACTTAAAATTTCATGCCGATCATGAAATACTTTATAGGGTATTAGACCAATATTTGCAAGTGTTACAAACGGAATGACAAAGTTGATGTACCTCCCTTGAATGATGATAAAGGTATATGTCGAAGTGAGCCTTCTTCAAAAATACTTATTCTCTCACAAATGTTTCCCATATTTATCAGTATTTCAGATATTTGCCTCTGATTAAATAACCCGTTGCTTTCATTTCTTCAACGTATGTACCTCAGCATTAAAAATCAGCCATGTCTTCAAACCCCTATTTGATTAAGCTAGGTAGTTGATTGCTCCAATTCGTACCAGGTTATCCGTTGACGATGTTTTTTCTTTGCAAGTTAGCTGCTGTATGGTGAATTTGTAATAATATTCCGCCCAAAAGTATGCTAAATAATTCTACAATATTTTCTAAGACATTTTATGACTTTTTTTACTGTCTTCGTTTCATGGACACGTTGTTACCATATGAGACATTTCATGTATTTTATGATACATAGATGGAAATAAGGTGGGTCGTAAATAGAGTGTTTCCGTTAAAGAAAAGTTGCGTGTAACGCGTGAGTCATTCGATTAGTGAGTGAGATCCGAATTCAATCACATAACACTACACGAACTGAACAGCACACACGATTCACCCTAAAACTAAGTATTTCTTCGTCCAGCTCGAGATCATATGCAATGCTTTCTATTCCAAGAATAGCAAAGCAAAGAACTTATAAAAGTCAGGCAAGCGTGCTGTTTTCGAAACACTGTTGGATCGCAATTTCGGATATGCCATGTATCTTCATCAACACCTGTGTCATATTGATTAAGGTGCCCTACATACCCAACGACTATTGAGTACGGTGTAGAGCACGCTTTTGTTTTGAAACAGGGCTCAATGTGTCCTTTAACTCTCCTAAGCGCAGTAAGAGAAAAGAAAGCCAAAATTAGGGCTTTTATTCCGATACAAATTCTAAGAATAAAAAAAAATACCAACATTGCCAAACTCTTTTCGTTGTGCACTTGAACATTCATTGAATGATAAGAATGCGAGGAACTGCTGCCGTTGGAACAGTCTTGGATTGACGGAAGTCTGAAATTGCCATTTGGAAGTTCATGCATCGCGGATGGCTCAATGCTTCCAAGCAAATGATCGCCTGTTTTTTCGGAATAACTAGACGTGCCGCAATCATAATACTAGATCAACGCAGAACAGTCAATTCTGAGTGGTACACAACAGCCCCGAAGACGGATCACTCTTCACCACGACAATACCAGCTCTCACACATCGACTCAAACAACTGATTTTTTGGGCACTCAAAACATCCATCTGATGAGTCATCTGCCGTATAGTCCTGAATTGGCATCGAATGGCTTCTTTTTATTCCCGTACGTAAAAAATAAAATGAGAGGTCAACGTTTTTCGACACCTAAAGAAGCGGTTGATGCGTTCAAAGTCAGTGATCGCACAACAGCCGATCACTGACTTATGTGTATGACCACAGTGGCGTGGGGCGGATTAATATGGCCAGCAAAGTACTTCTTCAGCATTACAGAAGAGTAAATCCGCTCTTACAAAGAAAAAAAAAACGCAAAAATTTTTAATTAAAAATTTAATTAAACGTTTTCAAATAAAAAAATTAATTGATTCAATAATTTTTTAATTGAATATGAATTGATTTTCAGTTACAGTCGTGATTGAAATTATTGCCACTTTCGATTAAAAAATTAATTGATTCAATCAATTTTGTAATTGAATCTGAAAATTTTTTCAATCACAATCGTGGTTGAAAATTTTGTATTACTCAATTTAAAAATTAATTGGTTCAATCATTTTTTAACCGAAAACATTTTCAAATATGGTGATTAAAAAATTCAATTTAAGGCTATTTTGTTCCCTGCAATATTAAGGGAAGGAAATTTCAAAGAGCTATACGACCCGCATTTTGACAAATTTATAGCAATACCATGGCAGCCGGTTCTACGTGCCCGTGAATTAGCCCGATGAAGTCCTTCATCGGCCAAAGGCCGCTGCCTCTGTGCACAACACACTGCTACGACAACAACAACACATCTATAGGGCATCCTACTCGACATACGAAATTTTTTGGAGAACCCCCGCGGAGGATTTTTTTTATACGAGTGCCTATGTACCTTTGCCCAAAATATGTTCCACAACTTCATATTCCAATACGTAAACATCTGTATACCAAATATATTTTCAAAAAATGTGGAATAATTTTTTAATTGAATCAATTAATAAATTGAAAATTACAAAAATTTCAATAATTTTGTTAATTTGATCGATTAAAAAATTAAATGAAAATTTTAAAAATTTCAATAACTTTTAATTGGATCAATTAAAAAATTTAATTGAAAATTCCTATAATTTCAATAATTTTTGAATTGAATATGTAATTTTTTCAACTGAAAAAATTTTCAATTACTTTTTCAACAAGTAACAAAGCGTTTAGTTCGGCCGGGCCGAAGGGCCTAACGCAACTCACTGCCCCAAATTTCAGAGAAATCGAAAAATAAATGAGCCATTTATGGGTCCAAAACCTTAAATCGAGAGATCGGTCTATATGACAGCTACATCCAAATCTGGACCGATCTGGGCCAAATTGAAGAAGGAAGTCGACTGGCCTTACACAATTCACTGTCCCAAATTTCAGCAAAATAAGATAATAAATGTGGCTAAATCGGAGGATTGGTCTATATGAGGGCTATATCAAGATATAGTCTGATATAGCCAATCTTCGAACTTAACCTGCTTATGAACAAAAAAAAAAAAAAGGATCTGTGCAAAGTTTCAGCTCACTATTTCTATTTTCAAAGTCTGTAGCGTGATTTCAACAGAAAGACGGACGGACACGGCTAGATCGTCTTAGATTTTTACGCTGATCAAGAATATATATACTTTATAGGGTCGGAACTGGAAATGGATATTTCGATGTGTTGCAAACGGAATGACAAAATGAATATACCCCCATCCTTCGGTGGTGGGTATAAAAATGTCATAAATATTTTAATTGGATAAATTAAAAATTTTTTTGATTTGATCGATTAAAAATTAATTGAAAATTTCAATAATTCTTAAAATAGATCAATTAAAAAATTAATTGAAAATTTCTCAAATTTCAATAATTTTTTTAATTGAATATGTAATTTTTTTTAATTTAAAATGATTTTCAATTACTTTTTCAAAAACGTTGATTGATATTTATCATATTCGTAATTGAAGTGGCCTCAATTAAAAAATTAATCGGATCAATTAATTTCGTGATTGAACCCGATCTTTATTTTTTTCTGTGTACAATTCAATAAAGTAAACTTCAAAAAATTCTCTTCAAATACAAATCAATAATACCTTTAAGTCGTCTTATTTCGTGTAGACAGACCCATATACTCTTTGTGATATTTAGTGGTATTTCTTAAACATGTCCGTCCAGCCGTCTGCATGTCTGTCTGTCGACACGTAATGTCTTTTCAGTAAATATAAGGGAAACGGAAGCACTGCCGTTTGGTTGATTATATTGGCCTGTAGTAGTGATGGTGGCCAAGGAAAAAAAAAACAAAAATTAAGGCATGTAAATAAACAACCACGAATTTCTAGATTCGTGTTGAGCTGCTTTCAGAAATTGTTGAAAGAAGGTCAAAACTAACAAACCCATCAATGTTGTATGTCTTTCAAGAGAACTGAAAAACGAAAACTAGAACTTTGCTCTAAAAAGTTGTAACATGAATAACAAAATTTGAATAACCTCGGAGAATTGAAAATTTATGAAGGCAGGCCCCTGGGAAAAAAATGTAAAAGTGCAATGACCAATTCTGGCCCCTAGAAACAAGAAATCTATTAGGACATACAATAGGAGCTAAAGGAAGGATGAATTTTGAGGTGAATTAAAATAAAACTTGACAAATAGCCACTTATTTCATTTAGAATTAGAACTAAATGATTGACTTCTTGTTTTGTACCTTCACCTTATTTCATTTTTTGAAGTGTTTATCTTGGCCCATCATTTTCAAACTTTGTTATCAATAATTTGAAAACAGTAGAACACGCCTCTGCAGACAATGACAGCCCAATTGAGGTGGTAACTGCTGCAGTTATTGCAGTAGCAAGTGGCAATTTGCTTTCCGCCAATATAGGAGTTGTTCTAGAAATTGCCTCACAAGGTTGCTAAACAACCAAACCAAGCCAAACAAAAACAAAATAAAAGTGTATTAAAACAACAAACGTAGGTACTTCATGAAAATAAACGAATATCAAAATATTTTCTTTCATTTGGAATTCAACAGACATTCCTTTGAACTCTACCCCAATGTGATTTTTAATGACATGGAAGGGAATAATAAATACTGGCATGAATGCCTTCACAATACAAAACTTCCTTAACCTGGGGATGAGATTCATAATAGAGTGGGACATAGTTGAATGCAAAACAAAAAAAAAACAAGTTTTTGGTAGGTCTAAGATTACAATATTGACTCGTTGAAATTATGAAGTAAATAGGAAAGGTAAACCTTATACGAGTTAAGTTTATCTTTTCTATTTACTTCACTTTTTAATGTAGGATTGTTGCAATTTGCTATTTTAATATTTGTACTACTAACTCAGACCCACACTAATATCTTAATATCTGTGAAACTAACACGAATATTAAATATTTAATAAATATTAATATTAATCAATATGCATACGTTATGTGGCTTTTTTAGAACTACAAAAGGGCTTATTAATGAAAAAAATCCATTTACGACTTATTTATGACAAAATTTACAGCTTATTCGTAATAATTAGGAAAACTTTTTGAAATATTGGGCCAGCATGTGCGGTAGGAAGTGATTTACAACTTGTCTAATTTCCTATGAAATTTCGAGACTTCCAACTTTTTCAAGCACACATATCGGTTTTGTTATAAGGACTCTGTCTAAAATTATTTGTAATTAATTTCTGCCTGACGAATACTACACCAGAAAGAAGACATGATAGTGGAAATATTAATGATTATGTCATTTAAGTTGAAAGGAGCTAAGAATCTAATAACAGCAATGTAAAGACATTTAGTTTTTAGATGTCAATGACCGAATATGTCTATGTCATCAATAGTAAAATATTGAAATTTAGTGTTTAATGAAAATCTTATTTGAGGCCACCCTGTTAACATGTCCTCCTACGACGCCTAACTCCTGGGTTTGAATCGTGAAGAGAACATCCGAAAAATGTTCAGCGGTGGATATTCCTTTTAAATGCTGGCAACATTTTGAGGTATTAAGTCTTGTAGAACACTCTCCTCAACAATGAGTTATTAATTGATATGTGGTGGCCTCCTGTTCCTTATCGGAATTTTCTTTATCGAAATTTTTAGATTTTTGTACCCACCACCTCGAAATATTAAACTAGGACCCCATAAAGTATATACATTATTGATCGTCTCGAAATTCTGGTTCGAACTAGCCATGTCCGTCCGCCCGTCCATCTGTCAAAATAACGATAGCGGTCGAATGCGTAGAGCTGGCCGCTTGAAATTTTGCACAGATACTTTATATTGATGTAGGTCGTTGGGGATTGTAAATGGGCCATATCAATTCAGATTTGGATATAGCTCCCTAATAAACCGATCTCTCGATTTGATTTCTTGAGCCCCTGGAAGCCGCAATTTTTGCCCGATTTGGCTGAAATTTTGGAAGTAGTGGTCTGTTATGACTTTCAACAACTGTGCTAAGTACGGTCCAAATCGGTCTATAACTTAATATAGCTCCCATGTAAACCGGTCTCTTTATCATCCTTGTTCGGTTCCTAGAAGCTTTAATTTTTGCTGGTTTGACAGAAGTTTGGTATATAGAATAAAATTATGCCCTGCAACAAAATTAGTTTTGTATACATTTTTAGCGGAATCCATGGTGGTGAGTTCCCAAGATTCGGCCCGGCCGAACTAAGCACGCTTTTTTTGTTTTTTTTTTTATGTAAAAACAAAAACAAGAAAAAGCGTGCCTACCTACCCTATTCCTAAGCTTCAGGAAATTGAGGTCAATAGGCGACTTATTGATGTTGTATTCTGCAGGGACTTGATGGTTATTTCGGAGTGGGGGGTGGACTGTATAGAGTTGATTTTATTATAAGAATGACTCGGTGCATCAGGCGCCCCGGTTGCCGAATTGGTCGCCAGCTCGGATTACCATTGCGGAGGTCGTGGGTTTGATTCCCACCAGAGGCGTTGGTCTGTCGCTAATGTGGTCTCCCAATGGACTTATAATTGTCTAAATGAGCTGTAAAGGACTGCCACTCTTACATAATCCTAACCCATGATTCGGTGCTGTTGTTCTCTCACAAATGATTCACTGACCCAATACGTTAGTCATTATCTATCGGCGGTGTGAGTATTGAACAGTCAGTTGCTATGATTGTTCGGAGGACACAATGTTATGTCCGTTGGTTAAAACATGCCTAGGCTTAGGCTTTTTTTAAACGATACGAAATGTATTTAACTGATCTGATCAATAGTTATACAACCTACGTCCGTCATGCCGAAGATGGGATATATTTCTCACATATAAGGAAGGCCTTCAAAGTCCTCCTTGGTATTGATTAGCGGTGGAAGGGTTTCCAACTCTCATGTCTCCCTTGAGCAGCTTTGGAATGTGGGCAGCATGGTTCTGTTTTATCGTTACTTTCATGATCTTTGGTTCGCTGAGATGCGTCTTCTTATCTCAGAGGTAAGGAGGGTTGTCAGGACTACAAAACTTTCTAGGAACGCACAACGCTTTCTAATCGATGGGCCGGTTGACCGAACCTTACCGGAAAATTTCGTTTTTCGCCCGAAAAGAACGAACATAAAATCGGCGATCAGCTAGTGTATTGCCCAGTACCTACAACATCCAAAAGTTTAGGTTAGGTCTAAGTGACAGTCTGCTATTAGACTCACTTAGACGTTTGCGTCCATGATGATAGCACAGGAACAGGAAAAGGAAGATGCCTTCTAGTTCATACCATTGAGCCATCCAGGTCACTTAAAAAACCCCGAAATTTCACATCCGCTAAATCCGACAAATTTTCAAAGAAATGAAAACCTAAGGTGGAACAACTCCTGACTTCCATTGCGGGATACACACACAGCAGATGTTCTATAGTCTTTTTTTTCCTCGACGTCGTTACTTGCAACCTTCAGTCTAACAGCATGTTTTCTGATCAGACTCTGACCTGTCCTAACGAAGACAATGAGACGTCTGTTCTATTGGGTTGCCCAAAAAGTAATTGCGGATTTTTCATATAGTCTGCGTTGATAAATTTTTTCACAGCTTGTGACTCTGTAATTGCATTCTTTCTTCTGTCAGTTATCAGCTGTTACTTTTAGCTTGCTTTAGAAAAAAAGTGTAAAAAAAGTATATTTGATTAAAGTTCATTCTAAGTTTTATTAAAAATGCATTTACTTTCTTTTAAAAAATCCGCAATTACTTTTTGGGCAACCCAATAGCTAGCGACAGCAAAGCTGTAGACCTCTGCAAGTCTAGATTAGGCCAAATTGTTTTCGATTGTTCACAATCCCCCCTTTATGACCATCTTTCATTCGTTTCCCTTCGGGCCTGATCCTGAACACTTAGCCTACATGTCGCTAGAGGCATACCCACTCTACGATTTCCTGGGATATCTAAGTGGCCCGGCACCAAGAACAGTTGAATTTTTAACTTTTGAGCCATTTCGTTGAGAGATATGCGACAGTGGAGGTCGGTTTTAGTGTTGAGAAATACGTTCTCCAGAGATATAATGGCTACCTGGCTGTCTGAGAAGATATTTATGACAGCTGTCGTTATGACATTATATCTTAACCATTACACCACTTTACAATTATAGGCAAGGTTCTTCGCTTGATACACAGTACAGTGGCAGGTAACCTTGTCGACATGACCAATCCTAGTTATTCAGGGTACACCCCAAAGCTCACCTGGTCGTCTAGTTTGAAACTATCCGTATAGAAGTCTATGTTATTTCTTTTATCAGTAATATCGTTGTTCGTATCGTTTCTATCAGGAATAGTCCCATTACAATACATAATCACTAGATTTGAATTTTCATATTAAATCTGTTAGAACATAGACAATAAAGAAAAAATGTGTGTTTTTTACAGTTCATCGTATCCCGAATCGAAACTCATTCTAGCGACACATAGCTATGGTAGCCGGTTTCGAACAAAGGCCCTGGACACCTACCGTAAGACGTGGACAAATTGCTGCTGAAACCTCGACACCTGGACCAGCAGCAGTAGCTTTACCCAATTTAATAGGTAAATGGCCATGCAAATATCGAAATACTAATTACTCAATTACTCCTATTCTTAAAGGTACAAAATTACTTGATTCCCGCAAGCAAGCTGCCCCCTCCTTTACCTTCGGACAAAAACATCGCCAGACCGTTCATTCCTTGGGCGAAGGACCAGCCAAGTACAACGTAACCGGTTTAGGCAGCAAGGGCAAGGATACACCACCAGCGGCCACCCTACAAAGTCGCCATAAAGAAATGTCGAAATTTTGCACCCCAGCACCTGGCGAATATGATGTGGACAAGGCCGTAAAGGCGGTCAAACAGTCAACGGCCAAATATACATTTGGTCAAAAATTGGCCATGGACAAATTGAATACCACACCAGGTAAGTAAATGGGGTTTCACTCTAAATCCATCGGTGTCATCACAAAGGGGGAATGAGAAAATATAGTTTATTTGAAAACACCAATCATATTGAAAGTGGCACATACATAAAATTGGAATGGATGGGTGTTGGGGTTAGTGTTATTGCTTCTGTTTACTGTCTGTCTATCGTCCATACATTTGTAAATGTCGTCGTCCATCATCTACAACATCCTTATGAGTGTGCGTTTAATGTCTTGACCACTTAAACACCCGGAGCCACCTGGCATACAGCAATTACATTTGCTTGGCTCTTAACATCATACCATCATGTACATATATTTCTAGCAGTGTACACACGCATATGAATATCAGAAACCTTGGCGTTTATCACATTTCTCATCAGCTCTTTATTTCTTAATTTGTATCTATCCAATCATATTTTCAAGTAAACTTTCAATTCAAGGTAACTTTCAAATGTCTTGCAATCGTACATACAAGTATTATTATATACCCAACTGTAGATCGGTAGTTAGGTGCAGTAGTACCAGTAGATCTCAATAGAATTTCTTGGCACTTGAGAATGATGATATTCTGCAATTTTATTAGTAAACCAACATGATTAGCTATTTTTTTAATATATGAAAATTAATAATATTGTTTTTAATTTTCTCTCTTTTTATACAACCAAATCCTTCCCGTTTTCTTACTCCACTTGGCCATGTGTCCAAATTATTCCATTCCTTTTAGGTCCAAATCATTATCGGGTAGTTCCACTCGATGTGATCAAACCCCGTGCCCCTCAGTACACTTTTCGCATAAAGTTCAAAGTTATAGTAATTAAGACACCAGGTAAAACAAATCCATATTTCATTTTCGATATGCCGTTTTTTGTTATGTTTTCTGTTCTGTGTTAAGTGTTCTTTATGTGCTTAGTATTAGAGGTGACTACGTAAACCTATTTCAAATATTGGGCTGTGATTGGCTATTCCATTGTATATAATTCAAATGTGAATCTATCTTTGCACTGGGTGATAATATCTATCAACTCTCGGGTAGGCGTATGTCTTTCAATTAAAGGTGAAGGTTGTCCTTAGATGTTTGTTAGTATCCTTTCTATTTCTTTTTTTTCTGTGTCTTTTATAAGATTATTTATTTTAGTAACCTTAGAAAAAAAATGTTTTGATATATAAAATCTTGATTTAGGGTAGATCTAGAGGTTGCTTTTTTTAGCTACGCCATATTTAGGGCTCACATCGTCAATGGAATCCCAAAGATTTAGTAAAAACCAGTAAGGAAGGGTAGATTTCTAGTTCACATATATATGGTCGTCAGATTTTGGGTAAATTGCAATATTCCGCCTATGACGCTGAACGAATTCCTGGGTTCAAATCCTGGCGAGACCATCAGAAAAAAATTTCAGCGGTGGTTTCCCCCCCCTCGTGCTGACAACATTTTTGAGGTACTATGCCATGTAAAACTTCTCTCCAAAGAGGTGTCGCATTGCGCCACGCCTTTCAGACTCGGTTCAAAAAAGGAGGCCCCTTATCATTGATCTTAAACTTGAATCGGACTGCACTCATTAATATGTGTGAAGTTTACCCCTGTTCCTTAGTGGAATGTTCATGGGCAAAATTTCAAGGTGCTAAGTTGTCCGGGCGCATTTTGGCAGACCCCTCAAGTTGGTCAGCTCAGTATTTCGAAAATTTGTTGGGGCTGCCAAATCTTCGTTAGTGGTCGGATTTCAAAAAAATTTTTTTGAAATAAATTCCAAGAAAAAGCTATAAGATATATTTTAATAATTTTTGCTGAGTTTTGCAGACAAAAGTGTTCTTAAAAAACTAAAAATAAATTCTGTCCGAATTTTTTTACACAAATCCTCAAAATACCCCTTTTGGGCAACGATAGTTTCAAAATCGGCATTTTTTAGTAAGTTTGCTGCGGAGGCTACAAATATTGTTAGGTGCAAAAACTTTTGTTCATATTTTAAGGGGACATATGGAGTAAAATACATAAACCTAAATCGAGGATATGACCTTCAGAATTTAAGAACACGAGGGATTTTTCCATTTTTTTAATAAAAAAATTGTATATTTTGAAATACATACTCGTTTTAGTGGACATATCTTGTTCAAATTTCACTTACAAAGAATTTACAATATGGTCTCTTCACAAAAGAAAATAAAGGCTAATCAATGAAAATACTTTTTGACCAAAAAAATGCAAAAAAAAAAAATCACTTTTCCCACATTTGTTCACTTCAATATATTGGGTTGCCCAAAAAGTAATTGCGGATTTTTCATATAGTCGGCGTTGACAAATTTTTTCACAGCTTGTGACTCTGTAATTGCATTCTTTCTTCTGTCGGTTATCAGCTGTTACTTTTAGTTTGCTTTAGAAAAAATGTGTAAAAAAAGTATATTTGATTAAAGTTCATTCTAAGTTTTATTAAAAATGCATTTACTTTCTTTTAAAAAATCCGCAATTACTTTTTGGGCAACCCAATATAACATTTAACTGAACAATCAGATGTGAATCAGAAATCGTTGTAAGTTTTGGCGCGAATCCAAATCATGTATAACAAGTAAAAAGGCGTTAAGTTCGGCCGAGCCGAACTTTGCATGCCCACCACCTCGGGTATATATGTAAACCACCTTTCGTCATAATATTTGGACCATATTCGGCACGGAAATTGAGTGGTCTAATAAGTACAAGACATTGTAAAATTTTGTAGAGCAAAATATTTGTCTTTTTTGTACCTACATCCAAATAAATATAGACCGATCTGAACCATGTACGACACGGATGTCGAAAAGCTTTACATAAGTTATTGTGTAAAATTTCAGCGAAAATGGATTATAAATGCGCCATTTATGGCCCCAAAACCTCAAATCGAGAGATCGGTCCATATGGCAGCTATATCCAAATCTGGATCGATTTGAGCCGAATTGAAGAAGGTTGTCGAGGGGCCTAACATAACTCACTGTTCCAAATTTCAGCAAAATCGATAACAAATGTGGATTTTATGGGCCTAAGACCTTAAACCGAGAGATCGGTCTTTATGGCAGCTATATCCAAATCTGGACCGATCTGAGCCAAACTGAAGAAGAATGTCGAAGGGCGCATTTGTCCGGCGACATCGGACAAATGCGCCTTTTATGCGCTCAAAACTTTAAATCGAGAGATCGGTCTATATGGCAGCTATATCGAAATCTGGGTCAAATTACAGAAATATGTCGAGGGGCCTAACGCAACTCACTGTACCAAATTTTTGGCGACATCGGACAATAAATGCGCCTTTTATGGGCCCAAGACCTTAAATCGAGAGGTCGATCTATAGGCAGCTATATCAAAATCTGGACCGATCGGGGCCAAATTGAATAAGGATAACGAGAAGCTTAACACAACTCACTGTCCCAATTTTCGGCTAAATCGAATAATATATGGGGCTTTTATAGGCCGAAGACTTTAAATCGGCAGATCGGTCTATATGGACATACACCTAAACCAATTATCGGCTTGCTATGCGCTCTAAAGTAAACTCTTAAAAAAAAATTTTAAGTTAGGAATTCCGTGCTACTTACAAAATCCTTAATTGTTTTCAATACCATTTGACTAAGTTGGTTTATGTCTGATATTGTGTCTCCACCTAAGTACCGGTATCTGTTGGACGCGAAAGCTGGGCAATGACAAAGGAAATGTTCCAACGTCTCATCAGCTTCCCCGCATGCCCTACACATGCTATCACTTGCCGCACTGCTTCTACATAAGTGAGCTCGTAGTCCTATGTGTCCCGTTATGATGCCAATAGCTATACTGACCTCCTTCTTGCTTCCTTTCTGTAATAGCCTCGTCTTCTCACAATCTGGATCCCCCCATAGGATTTTCGCCGTCCTACCGACCGTTTCGCTGTTCCACAATGTTGCATGCGCATTCGTCGCCCACTCCCTTAACTCGGTCTGCGTCGACCCGAAAGGCTTCGGGTTAACCAAGTTTATTGACGACAGTCCTCTGGCCTTCACTGCCAAATCGTCTGTCCTTTCATTTCCCCCTTACTTTTGCCATCCTCAGAGAAGGCGTTAATCTCCTTCTTGCACTGCAAGACTGTTCGTGACCTTACCATCCTGGTTGTTATTGCCCTTATGGCAATTTTACTGTCGGTAAAGATGTTCACACTCGACGTCCTCGCGATAGCACCACACCACTTCACGCATTCCGTGATCGCCCGGATCTCCGCCTGCAGGACCGTATTATGGTCAGGGTTAGGTAAGAATGGCAGTCCTTTACAGAACCACTTAGACAATTTTTGTGTCCATTGTGATACCACAGTAGAGACAGAGTAAGGCCTCTGCTGGGAATAAAACTAACGACCCCTGCACTGGCAATACGAACTCGGCTACCGGGGCACCTTGGCAGAATACAAAGAAAAATTAAATTTTAAAAAGCTACTTTTGGCAAATTTATTCTATTTCGACATGCCTTCATCGCTGAGAAAAAATAAAAATTTTGTCGTATTTCAGTTAGTTTTTATAAATGAAGAAAATTGTTATAATACCTATGGTTGCCTACATTTCTTAGTATTGCAGTAATGTTCAACTCTTTAAAAAATTCTCTATTTCAACAAGTCGTTTGTTCATAATCACTCTTTGATTAGAGAAATTTTACCATGTTCCTCAATACATTGTTCGTATGAAATAAAGATGGAGGTGAATAACGTAAGAAAATAAAATTGTTCTACAGTTTAAAATATATTTTAGTAGGTGCTTATTTTTCAAAATTTACTATTTAGTTAACATGTACTTACTATTCCATTGAACCATGTAAGTCGTCCTATCAGGTAGTGGCAAATTTATTTTCTGCACTCCTAAAAGTAAAGAAATAGCATAAAAGGTTATTGAAGTTATGTATTGAATATCACGAAATCAAGTCGTAATACCAAACTTTTAAAATAGAGTAACTTCATTTACACAATGAACTTGATCCCTTGACCAACAATAGCAGCACAATTTCGATTTATTTCATAGTAAAAATACTTTCAAACATTTAGATACTTTTCCAATGTGTAGAGCATTTTAAGCCATTTTAAGTTCTATTGCATATATTTAAAAATCCAAAATTTTCAGCATAAAATATTTACACCTTCATTCATGAGTATGTTTCATATATAAAATTTTTTATTTTTAAAATCACAACTACTTTCTTCCAAAATTTTTGTAAATAAATTCACCATGCAAACTACCTTCATTAACTGCACTATGCACATGTGTGTGGTGTTTGAGTTTCTATTGCTTTAAGGCTCATTTATGATAATTAAGCTACAAATGTACAATTTGCACCTTAGATATTAGTTGTCACTTGAACAAATTGATGTTTTTAATGCCATATTGTTTTTTACAATAATTTTCTTTTCAAAATCAAAAAACCAAAAAAAAAAAATCAAAATTTTCCTGACCATGACTCTCGTTGTGTTTTTTGTACTAAATTAACCCCATTTCGAATGAAACGAAAACACACAGCGCCCAATAGCTATCGGCCCGAGAGGGTATCGTTAGTGAAAAAGAACTCACCACGCTACTCATTCGGTAGACGTACTAAAATTCACTTCGATAAGGGAACTCCAGGTAATAAAAATTAACAACAATTTCGAATAAAATATCATTTTCTTTTGGAGTTGTTTTAAGTTTTTTGTGTGTTAGGCACATTTGCTTTTTGTCTTATTAATTCATATGAACTCTTAAGTTTGCATTTTATAGGTTTTTGTATATTTTAGTTTAATTATTTTTATTTGCATTGTTTTTCTCAATCTAGCACCCGGCTCATATAGCCCTGAAAAGGCCAATTTGCACTCCACTCCAGCTTATACTATAACTGGCAAAAATTCACATGATGTGGTTGATTGCACTCCGGGTGAGTACGCAGGCACAATTTAGTACAGTTTTGATTTGATCATATATCTAACTCATTTATTTATTAGTTATTCAATGTAGTCCTATGTCATTATCATTATCTTCATCTTTTCACAAAAGATTACAATAATTTTTAATGGTATTACAGCTCCTGGCGCATATGAACCTGAAAAATGCAGACTGGATAAAACACCAGCATTTACAATCTCCGGGCGTCATGTCATTCACAAAACTAGTGATACACCAGCACCTGGAGCATATGCACCAGAAAAATGCCGTCTGGATCATACAGTAGCCTACACTATATCTGGTCGACATGAGGTACATAAAGTAAGTGAGACTCCAGCTCCCGGAGCTTATGCACCGGAAAAAGTACGCCTAGATCACACACCCGCGTACACAATAACTGGTAAACATGAAACGAAAGTAACAAGCGATACACCAGCGCCTGGAGCTTATGCACCGGAAAAGGTACGCCTTGACAATACTCCAGCTTTCACAATGGCTGGTAAACATCAAGTCAAAGTTAAAAACGATACACCTGCGCCTGGTGCTTATGCACCAGAGAAAGTAAGGCTAGATCACACGCCAGCTTATACAATTAAGGGCAAATATGAAACCAAAATTGTCAGTGATACACCAGCGCCAGGAGCTTATGCTCCGGAAAAAGTAAGACTTGATCATACACCCGCTTACACAATGGCAGGCAAGCACCAAGTGAAAATCCAAAGCGATACACCTGCGCCTGGAGCATATGCACCAGAAAAAACACGACTTGACCATACCCCAGCTTACACAATGGCAGGCAAGCATCAACTTAAGGTTGAAAGTAATACCCCTGCGCCTGGGGCTTATGCACCAGAAAAAACCAAGCTTGATCATTCTCCTGCATACACAATGGCTGGCAAGCACCAAGTAAAAGTTGAAAGTGATACACCTGCCCCTGGAGCCTATGCTCCAGAGAAAGTCAGACTTGATCACAATCCAGCATATACAATGGGTGGAAAACATCAAATAAAAGTTGATAATTTTACGCCTGCGCCTGGAGCATATGCTCCAGAAAAGGTAAGGTTAGATCACACGCCAGCGTATACTATGGCAGGCAAACATCAACAAAAAATTGAAAGTGACACGCCTGCTCCTGGTGCCTACGCCCCAGAAAAGGTGAGATTAGATCACACCCCAGCGTATACTATGGCTGGCAAACATCAGCACAAAATTGAAAGTGATACCCCTGCTCCAGGTGCCTATGCTCCCGAAAATGTTAGACTAGATCATACTCCTGCCTACACAATGGCAGGAAAGCATCAGGCTAAAATTAAAAATGACACACCAGCACCTGGTGCTTATGCTCCAGAAAAGTGTAAACTCGATAACACTCCTGCATACTCTATGACCAGCCGTCACGATCTGCACAAACCTAGCGATACACCAGCACCTGGAGCTTACTGTCCGGAAAAGGTTCGTCTGGATCATACACCAGCCTACAGTCTAGGAGGTAAACACGACATAAAGGTGAAAAATGAGACTCCGGCTCCAGGCGATTATGCTCCGGAGAAATGTCGGTTGGATGGCACACCTTCATACTCCATGGGAGGGCGTCATGATATCCAAAAGCCTAGTGATACACCTGCACCTGGTGCCTATTGCCCGGAAAAAGTTCGATTGGATCATACACCCTCATATAGCATGGGTGGCAAGCATGATCCCAAAGTAAGCAATGATACTCCAGCACCTGGAGCATATGCGCCCGAGAAGTGCCGTTTGGATGGTACACCAGCCTATACGATGGCAGGACGCCAGCTTTTGCAAAAACAAAGCGATACTCCAGCCCCGGGAGACTATGCTCCAGAAAAGCATAGGCTGGATGGCACCCCTGCATATACCATGGGAGGAAGGCACAACTTGCAAAAGCCTAGTGACACTCCTGCACCAGGAGATTATGCGCCGGAGAAGCATAGGTTGGATGGTACCCCCGCATATACTATGGCAGGCCGTCATGGCCTTCACAAGCCATCTGATACACCAGCTCCGGGGGACTATGCTCCAGAAAAGCACAGAATAGATGGTACCCCCGCATATACCATGGGTGGACGACACAATTTGCAAAAGCCAAGTGATACTCCGGCCCCTGGAGATTATGCCCCGGAGAAACATAGGCTAGATGGTACACCCGCATATACGATGGCTGGCCGTCATGGCCTTCACAAGCCATCCGATACACCAGCTCCTGGAGATTATGCTCCAGAAAAGCACAGATTAGATGGTACCCCCGCATATACCATGGGTGGACGACACAATTTGCAAAAGCCAAGTGATACTCCGGCCCCTGGAGACTATGCCCCTGAGAAACATAGGCTAGATGGTACACCCGCATATACCATGGCTGGCCGTCATGGTCTTCACAAGCCATCTGATACACCAGCTCCGGGAGACTATGCTCCAGAAAAGCACAGCTTAGATGGTACCCCCGCATATACCATGGGTGGACGACACAATTTGCAAAAGCCAAGTGATACTCCGGCCCCTGGAGATTATGCCCCGGAGAAACATAGGCTAGATGGTACACCGGCTTATACCATGGCTGGACGACATGGTCTACATAAACCCAGTGATACACCAGCTCCGGGCGATTATGCTCCTGAGAAACATCGTTTGGATGGTACGCCTGCTTACACCATGGGCGGACGCCATAATTTGCCTACCACCAACGATACTCCAGCACCAGGAGACTATGCTCCTGAAAAGCATAGATTAGATGGCACACCAGCTTATACAATGGCTGGGCGTCATAGTCACCACAAGCCAAGTGAAACTCCGGCTCCTGGAGACTATGCTCCCGAAAAACATAGTTTGGATGGTACACCTGCGTACACTATGGCCGGACGGCATGATCATCATAAACCTTCCGATACACCAGCACCGGGTGACTATGCGCCAGAGAAGCATAGACTCGATGGTACTCCTGCGTTTACCATCGCTGGTCGTCCTAATACGCACAAACCTAGCAATACACCCGCACCTGGAGACTATGCCCCTGAAAAGCATCGTTTGGACAATACTCCTGCATATACTATGGCAGGTAAGCATGAGCCTAAGGTATTAAACAATAACCCTGCTCCTGGGGACTATTGCCCAGAAAAGGTACGCTTAGATCATACACCAGCGTACTCATTTGCAGGCCGACATGACCCCAAGTGTGTTAATGATACTCCTGCACCGGGTGCATATTGCCCCGAAAAAGTGCGCTTGGACCACACACCCGCTTTTACCATTAAGGGCCGTCATGATTTACACAAGCCAAGCGATACACCGGCTCCCGGAGACTATGCACCTGAAAAGCATCGCCTAGACAATACACCGGCTTTCACTATGGCTGGAAAACGGGAACCCAAAGTCACTAACGACACTCCGGCTCCAGGTGACTATGCCCCTGAAAAGGTACGTTTGGATCACACACCTGCTTTCACAATAGTCGGTCGCAAAGAGGTTAAAATCACAAGTGATTCACCAGCACCGGATGCATATTTCCCCGAGAAAGTCCGCTTGGATCATACACCCGCCTATACATTCAAGGGCCGATATGATCTGCACAAACCTAGCGATACTCCGGCACCTGGAGATTATGCTCCTGAAAAACATCGTCTGGACAATACCCCCGCATACACAATGGCCGGTAAGCATGATCCCAAGGTTGCAAATGATACCCCAGCTCCAGGAGACTATGCTCCTGAAAAACACCGTTTAGATCACACACCTGCTTTCACAATAGTCGGTCGCAAAGAGGTTAAAATCACAAGCGATTCACCAGCACCGGATGCATATTTCCCCGAAAAAGTCCGCTTGGATCATACTCCCGCCTACACATTCAAGGGCCGATATGATTTGCACAAACCTAGCGATACTCCGGCACCTGGAGACTATGCTCCTGAAAAACATCGCCTGGACAATACTCCAGCTTACACAATGGCCGGTAAGCATGACCCGAAAGTTGCATATGATACCCCTGCCCCAGGTGATTATGCTCCTGAAAAACACCGTTTGGATCACACACCTGCTTTCACAATAGTCGGTCGCAAAGAAGTGAAAATCACAAGTGATTCACCTGCACCGGATGCTTATTTCCCTGAAAAAGTTCGCTTAGATCACACCCCTGCTTATAGCATCACTGGTCGTCCTGAGACGCATAAACCCAGTGAAACCCCAGCACCCGGTGATTATGCCCCGGAAAAGGTACGCTTGGATAACACACCCGCTTACACCATAGTAGGTCGCAAAGAGGTCAAAATTAGAAGCGACTCACCAGCACCAGGAACATATTTCCCGGAAAAAGTACGCTTGGACCATACGCCTTCATATACTATTACAGGAAGAATTGTTACCCATCAGGAGGACAATACTCCGGCGCCTGGTGATTATAAGCCTGAGTTGTATGACTTTAAAGGTCATACGCCAGCTTTTACTTTCGGTATGAAATTGAAACAGGAGCGAGTCAGTGATACTCCAGGTAAGTAAACTTTGAGCTGTGCAAAATGTGCATGTGAAAAAAACTTTTATGGAATCTATCACTTGATCTATTGTTCAAATTGTAAATATCACCCCTTTGTTTTGTATTATATGACCCACTCTAGCACCCACTGCCTATGAACCAGAAAAGCACACTCTTGATCACAAACCAGCTTTCAGTTTTGGTACAAAAACTGAAACTAAAACCGTGGTCGATGCACCAGGTAAAATACTCCTAAAGTTTTGCTATTCAAAAGTTCTTTAATTGGGATCATAGCATAGGAAGTTGTGTAAATTTCAAAAATATATGCGATTTTTCCAAAGCTAGTGCTAAAAGTAAGTGGTCCAAGGAAGTTATGCCTGATTGCTTACTATTCGCATTACTTGGTTGGCCAATTGTAATGTTTGAGTTCATTATTAGAATTTCCCTCAAAGATGCTATGATCTCAAATTATGAATAACACTTAAGAATCTTCTGCATGCTTTCTGTCCTATTTTCATGTTTTAGACGTACATGTGTTTGTTTGTTATGAATATTTTCTTTTCTCTACAATTATTTATTCTCTTCTTCTCTCCTATGCATGTGCATAGCTCCTGGTCATTATCATCCTGAAAACTATAATCCTGAACATTCCCCTGCATTTACTTTCGGTCACAAAACCTCTGTCATTCCAGGTAAGTCGCAACATACTCAAAGACCTTTACCCCTATTCATTGTTAATGCAAAACATTTGGAAACTTAGTTTTGTCGTTCAGTTTACCACCCACAAAATTTACATCCATTGTGTGCATTATATATCTTTTTTTGTATATATTTCATGTTTTTCTGTTCATTTTATTTCTTTGTTATGATTTTGTTACACCGTGTGTATGTTTCAATGTGTGTATCCATCCAGCTTTACCACGTGGTCCTTATGTTGAAGACCGTATTATTCAAAGACGTGAGAGACGTATGAAAAGTCCCGGTAAGCACTTTATGGGAAAGGACAATTACATTCGATTCATTCAGTTGGTCTGAGGCTATCGATTTGTACAAAATAATCATTTCACTAACAGTCGCTTAAGGAAATTTTACACTAAATATGAAGAAACAGAGGAAGTAGAATGAATATTTTTTTTTTTAAACCAAAGTAGATTAACCTCTAGTGGATAATACAATAAATAGTTTGATATTTATATAAAAATAAAAATTTCTTTTAATTCTTTAATTCTTTTCAATTCTCATTGAATTTTCAATTTAAATTTGAAATAATACCCCAATATAATAAAAAAAAATTAAATATGTAGCAAGTAACCACGTCCTTCATCTTTATCGAGTTACTTTTTTGTAAAGCATTAAGTAGCAAAGTCTTGTTTGATCCTCTTTTGGGACAAAATAGGCCCAGTATCTTGTTGAAAAACAAATAATTCGCTTTATGGTAAATGATACTGCCCTCCTTCTTACTTCCTTTCTTACTTCACGATCTGGATCCACCCATAGGATTTTCGCCGTTCTAACGACCGTTTCGCTATTCCACATGTTGCGCGCATTAGTCGCCCACTCCCTCAACTCGGACTGTCGACGTCGACCTGAAAGGCTTCGGGTTAACCAAGTTTATTGACGGCAGTCCTCTGGCCTTCACTGCCAAATCGTCTGCCCTTTCATTTCTCATTAGTCTGCTATGGCCCGACAAGCAAACAATGCGGATCTTGCCATTCATAGAGAAGGCGTTAATCTCCTTCTTACACTCCAAGACTGTCCGTGACCTAACCATCATGGTTGTTATTGCCCTGACGTCCTCGCGTTAACATCACACCACCCCACGCATTCCGCGATCGCCCGGATCTCCGCCTGCAGGATCGCTTTATGGTCAGGCAGAAGAAAGCAGATCACAGTCCCTAGACCGCCAGGCCCAATCTGTCCTCTAGCTTTGATCCATCTGTGTAGCATGATCTTTCAGATGGCAATGACAGAGTTCCGTCAATCCAAGACAGTGCCTCTGGCAGCAGTGCATCGCACTCGAACTCAAGTATCGTCTCAGGTTTCGGATCGGAAACCTATTCTAATCCTCCCAGGTTTCCTATCGTCGCCTTGATTTTACCGCGATGGTATGACCTGTTCCTATCCTCAATCCGTTCTGTGCAGCATAATCTTCCAGATGACAATACTAGAGTTCGATCAATCCAAGACAGTCCCGCTGGCAGCAGCGGCAACCTGAAGTGTCGTCTCAGGTATCTGGTCGGAAACCTGTTCTAATCCTTCCGGGTTTCCATCGCCACCTCGATTATACCGCGATGGTATTACCTGAGGCGCGAGGTTCCAGGAGGCACGTTTTTACACTCTGATAATCTTATTGCATTCCGTAAGCCGTGTGCCCCAATGTGTGTCCTGGATTTATCGCCCATTTTCGATGCAATTTTTCGTCACCTAAAACAAATATGACTCAGAGCGGGCCATATTTGGATGTAATTATGGACTATACCCAATGTTATATAAAAAATGGGCATAGTCGGAGCAAATGTAGAGGAGCCGAGGAGCCTAAAACGGGAGATCAGTCTATTTAGCAGCTATATATTCGTGTTGTCCTATTTGGACATTCAAGGATATAGTGCAACTCACTGAAAGCAATATATAAATATGATCCGATCTTGACAATATTAGGTTCCTACATTAATGGGCCTGGTGCAATCTACTGTTCTAAATTTCAACGAAATCGAGCAATATGTACCTATTAGATAGGCTTAAGACCCATAGTTGGCTGGGCTTATATCGCATATGGTAATACGGTCCGATATGGCCGATCGGAACCATAATAGCTGCTAATGTCCAGAGGAATTGTACAACTCACTGTTTTAAATTTGGACCATATAGGGTCATATATATGCCTGTTATGGCCTTAAGACCCTAGATTGGTCAATATCTAGGGTCTTAAGGCCATAACAGTCTAAATATTGTTCAATCGGGATCGGATTTAGCAAGAATGTTAAGATACTTGCTACAACCTTACTACTAACTAAATTTCCCATGAACATTCCATTCAGGAACAGAGGATACTTTTCTCATACCATATCTCATAGTGCAGTCCGATTAATGTTTAAGCTCAAAGATAAGGGACCTCCTTTTTATGCCCGAACAGCGTGCCACATAGCAACACCACTTGGCAGAAAAGTTTTAACATGACCAGATAACAAACAAATGTAGCCGGCATTTTATAAGGGGATAACCACCGCTGAATCTTTTTCTGAATCATCTTTTTTGACGACAGAGGTTAGCACTCTGCGCCACGGTGGCCTCCTTAGGGTAAGGGGAAAAGTCCGCACATTTTTCAGATATCAAAAAATTAAGTACCCTGTTGTCATCATAGTACAATTCAACACCATCTGTGGAAATTTCCTAGAAAATCAAAAATGTATCATCCTATGTCAGTTGTTCAGTTACTTACATCAATCTCCTCAAGTGAAGTATTGTATTATGGGCGAACTTGGCACGAACCCAAAAGCAAAACTTTATCCCTAAAATGGGGTTTTCAGTTTTGCTAAAGTCTTACTTTAATATGGTCGCCTCGGCAGCGTGGTCGGATTACCTGAGAGGGGTCCATAGGACAATATTTGGATATAGCTGCCATATAGACCGATCTCCCGATATAGTGCATTTAGCCTATAAAATCAGCATTTTTCACCCGATTTCGATGCAATTTGGCACATTGAGTTCTGGCAGACTCCTCCACCCATTTGTTGAATGTGGTTCAGATAGGATCATATTTGGATGTAGCTGCCATATAGACCGATCTTCCGACATAGCGTATTGAGCTCATAAGAGAGCTTTTTTCATCCTATTTCGATGAAATTTGAAACAGTGAGTTTTGGTAGACCCCTACATCTTTTGTTCAATAAAATTTTATTTATACGACCTTATCTCTAACAACGCACCTCAAGTTCATGTTCCATGAGGTAAACATCTGTTAAGTTAGGTAAGAGTGGCAGTTTTTTACAGACTTACTTAGACAATTTTAAGTCCAATGTGATACCACAGTAGCGATCGACCAAGGCTTCTGGCGGGTATCGAACCCACGACCCCTGCACTGGCAAACCAAACACGCTACCTACTCCGCTACCGGGGCTCCCAAAAACATCTTTATACCAAAAGATAAATTAATTGGAATTTTAATAAATTTCAATAATTTTTTAATGGATCAATTAAAAAGTTAATTGAGAATTTCAAAAAATTAAATTTAATAGTTTTCTTAATGGATCAATTAAAATCTTTATTGAAAATTTCAATTGAATATGCAATTTTGTTATTTCAAAAATTTTTTATTGCTTTTTCAAGAACAGTGATTGATAGATATTATCATCTTCGTGATTGAAGTAGTTTTAATTATAAAAATTAATTGGATCAATTAATTTCGTGATTGAAACCGATTTTTATTTTTCTCTATGTATAGCATAGTTCGTCACCATTTGGTATTATTGTGACGCCTTTCCCGATCCATCACACTTCCTATCAGGAGATAATATCTGCCTTGTATTTTTCCAGCCATTGCGTATACTGCACCTTATCTATTGGGTTGCCCAAAAAGTAATTGCGCATTTTTCATATAGTCGGCGTTGACAAATTTTTTTCACAGCTTGTGACTCTGTAATTGCATTCTTTCTTCTGTCAGTTATCAGCTGTTACTTTTAGCTTGCTTTAGAAAAAAGTGTAAAAAAAGTATATTTTATTAAAGTTCATTCTAAGTTTTATTTAAAATGCATTTACTTTCTTTAAAAAAAAACCGCAATTACTTTTTGGGCAACCCAATATAAAGTGTCCGGACATTCCAGGTGCAGTTACGCAGATCATGGTCTTTTTTTTCGTATGCAAGGGTCGGCACCATTAAGGGAGTCCGTTTTTACTATTGTTTTGTCTCTCAGAATAAAATTTTTAGTTTTCAGGTTTCGGGTTACTGGCTATCATAGGCAAAGTTTTATTTAGACACAGTGAAACCGTTTTGAGAAGATTTTTAAAGTTGACCATTTTTTGTATTTTTTCATAAAATTTTGTATTTACACGTAGGTTAAAAATTACAATAATAATTACAAACACCCTTTGCTGAATTTCTTAGTCGTTGTTTGAAAGGGAAAAACTAAAGACTTTTATAAAAAAAATAGAACATTAAAAGTACCTTGGGCTTTATACATAAATTACGCCACACTGCACGATACAATTTTTAGTCTTGCAAAAATTTTGTAAATACACTTTTCCTAGTTTTATTTAGAAAAAATTAATTGTTTAAAATATGTTAATTGTGCCATGATTTTCTAGTTGTGCTTGCGTAATCTAAATTAACAATTTCTCCCACTAGAACTTATAACCCCACAAACCTGCTCCTAATTAATTTTAACAAAAACAAAAACCTTTATTGGCTTTAAACTTACACTTTGTTTCTAATGTTTTTCTTTTGCCTTTTATTTGCTACAAAATTCACCATCACAACTGTTACCCCTCTGTACGTTTGCGCAATCGTTTTGAACTTCACAACTCCACTGTAGTACGCAATGTTGTCATTCTTGAGGATGGCATCGCAAAAACACAGCAAATGCTAAAACAACAACAACAAAGTGTCAATTCTACCACTACAACAACGCAGCAATTGCAAAAACATCACAAAGAGCAACAACAAAATGCAACCTCCACTACCACCACTACGACCGTAACGGAAATTCATACCGTTAATGGTGGTAGCCCTGCACCGAACCGCAAAAACACTGTTACCACCACTAGAAAGCAAACTCTGACCAATGGTAATGCCAAAGATTCACTAAACGACGCAGTTCACAATAAATTGGCCAAAATCAATTTGAATGATGTCCTTACATCCGGCACCAATACTCAAGTAACGCAAAAAGTCGAAAAAATTAATGGTGTGAATGGTGAGAGTGGTCAAATGGTTACCACCACCGTGCGCACCGTCAGTAATGGCTACAAGGAAGAGGGTAATCGTAAAATCAAGGCCAAAGGTACTGCTGACGTTCAACACTCCAATGCGGCCACAGGTTCGTGCAATACCATTGTGAGTTCCGATGGTTCTACCACCACAACGATGAAATCTGCCAAAACCTCAAGTGTCAAATATGCCGTTGAAGCCAGTTCAATACAAGAAGAAATAATAAGGTAACATGGGCCGGTGGAAAAATTGTTCAATAACCTCAACAAATTTTGAACCAAAAATGCCTTCCGCTCATCACTAACCCCTTTGAACACCCATTCATGTTTTCAAAGCAGTAATATCTATGATGTGCTATTATTTTGTCGTCCTTATAATTTAAAATTTTCCTATTTCTTTATTCTTTATTCTGACAGCTCCTAATGTCTACAGAATTCCCACAATTTTGGGTGCCAGCAAAGAAGGTAACATACGCTCAGCACCGGCCTACTCTATGGCCGGTCGTGAAAAGCCTCGTGTTTTGCCAACGCTGTTATTTCCCGGTCCTGGTTATTATGATTCCGAGTACACTGCAATTAAACGTAGACCACCCATGTATTCGATGGGTGGCAAGCACAAGTTACCAACTGATGATCATATGAAACCTGGACCCGGTGCTCATTGTCCTGAGAAGGTAAGTTTGACATTTATATAGATATTAAAAAATGCCCATACAAAATATTCTGTTTGGGATCGGAGTGGGGGACGTAGGGAGCAGGGTTTGTTGATATTTGCTTTAAAATTCTGGACGTCAAAATTGTGGGGAAATAAATTAGTCAAACATATGTTCATCTTGGAAACTTACCGGACAAAAACTAATTTTCAACTGGCTAATCAATTACAAACGGTTGTGTGTTTCTGGAATGTCTTGTGTTTCTGGTTAGAAATGAGAAGAGGGATATCTCCATAACATTTACTATAAAAGTAAAGAATAGCTCAACGCTTCGCTTCTGGGGAAGCAGACAAGAAACAGCCCTGCGTCATTCTTGCTTTAAAAATGCACTCCGTTCATTCCATCCTATTCACAAATGCCAGTAAATCCTGGCAGAGTATCTCATCTACAATGCGCTTGTTCTTTTCAATTTCTCGGCCGATGGTCCAAGGAATATGAATACCATTGATTGCTGTCATCTGGCAACAATAAGATTGGATTTGAAGTCTGACCTAATAGATAAGCAATACTTAATTTCTCTTGAATATTCCATTAATGCCTTCGATAGGTCTAGTGACACGAGGACCGTCCTATCACATTGCCTGGGTTGATTGAAGCCACGGCAAATGTGTGCGGCCATGGCATGCAAAGCAGTTGTTGTGTTATGCAGTCTTCAAAATCCATGTTGATGCTTGGCGAATGGAAATTCTCCTGCGAGGCTCGGGAGGAGTAATGCCTCAAATGTCTTTGCTACTGGTGAGAGAAGGGAGATCGGTCTGTACGACTCCCTTTAATTCGGGTCCTTTCCAGGCTTCAGTAGCGAGATCACTCTGTCCATTTTCCAGACATCGGGAACTATAAGAGTGTTCAAAGACAGGTTGAGGACAGTAATAAGGTACTAAACTTCAGGTAAATACAAATTCTTCAACATCAGCGTAAAGATTTCGTCGGGGCCCAACGCCTTAGATGATTTGGCGCCACGGATGACATTCGTAACATCGCCCACCGTAAATTGTCATGGCTGTCCATCGGCTCGCAGACCACGGATACGGCAAATGGCTCTCCTCCTTGCCCTGTCACTCTCGGGATGCACAATAAATTGTAGTTAAACAACCTGGCGCATCTCTTCGGATTAGTCATGGTTATGTCGTCAAAAGTGACTGAGGTATTGTCATCCCGTCTACCGGGGTTCGAGAGTGATTTAACAGCAGGCCACAGCTTGCCTAAACCTTTGCCTAAGTTACATTGCTGCAAGTGTTGCAGCCGCATATTCCGACAATGTTCGTTGATTCTGGGGTTAGTGGGGTCTATCCAACGAATCCCATCACGCTCGTTTGCGAGTACCACTGTCTGCTACCAGGAAATTGGGCCGCAATTCGGGGTATTCGACCGTCTGGGATAAAGCGAGCGGCTACTGCGTTACTGATGTTTCGGAATTTCCTCTCGGCAACTAGCACATCCGAGGGGGGTGCCACTTCACCGAAGCGGCGTTTGGTGTACTCTATAAAGCCAGCCCAATCGACCTTCTTCTGATTGATAAACGTCCGCCGCTCAGAGGTTATGAAGTCGGGAGGTCGGTTGATGGTGAGAATTATGGGAAGGTGGTCTGATCCCAAAGAGATGACGGCTTGACAGGATACGTCACTCAGGCGATCAGGGGATGCAAAGAAAATTTCTGGTGAGGTGCTACACCTCCTCGTAATTCTAGTAGGGGCATCCGCATTCACCATGCAAAACGTGGAGCCTTCAAACTACCCTGCCAATGCTATGCCACGCTGGTCGTTACTTAGGGGAGAATGCCAAGAAATGTGATGCGCATTAAAGACCCCCAGAACCAGATGATTGTGGGCAGATAGTAACCCACTTATTTCGGTGTTGTAAGCTTGGCCATAAATTGCCACACAGCTACCAACCTGCTACATGTACACGTTGTATAGCTATATCTCGGCAGCACCCAATCCCCCACCTCCATTCCTTGAGCGATCCGTACGTACCACATTGTATCCGTGACAACTGTGCAAGCTGCAGGTATTGGTCAGCTATGTCTCCTGAATCACTGCGACCAATATGTTCTTCCGACTCATGAAATCCACAATCTCGACGATCTTGCCACGGAGACAGTTGCAATTCAATTGCAAAAATGGTACACTGGCCTGGCAATATTGAGGCTGGGAAGCTGCTGTTGCGTATATTGCCGCACGGGAGAGGTCGGGGGGGTCACATAGTCCGACGACGATGACGCAGAAGGAGACGACGACGACGCTTGTGGCCAAAGTTGTCTATGTTCGCACAGTACCTTGCAACATATTCAGTATGACTATACTCCCTTAGTGATGTAAGGCCGATCAGAGCAAAATCGGAAATGTATCCACTCCATGCACCGAATACACCTCACCGACACCGACCTATGATGGAGGCGGTTTTGGCAAACCGAGCAGAACCATGGGGTCTTTTCAATCCCGCCACGGAGTAGAAGCGTGGAAGAAGGCACTGCGGAATGTGCCTCTCCCGATCGCTGATTGATTCTTATTTTACTACACTGATGTCCAATCATTATTTTTTGAAATTTTATTTTTTTAAACTCAGCATCTTAACCTAAAAAACCTCCATATTTAACGACAAGGCTGACAAAACGTAAAGTTAAGAATCTATTAACCTAATACCTGAAGGGGAGAGAGGGCTTCAGGCTTCGCTTTATTGGTGTAGAGGATTTGAAGATGAATGTTGTGTTTGAGGAAGATTAGATCTCTGTCTTAACTGATGGCACTATGATGGAATCAGGAACGGAAATAGGAGTCTACTCCGAAACTCCACCTGGTATTTCAGGCAGAAAACTTTGTTATTCTGAAAGCAGCTAAAAAATCAGGCGAAGGTGTTCCTTAGGCGGCTCTGCAGACCTAAGATTCGAAGACAGTAGGACTAGACCGGATATGGGATTGTCATGACACTTTAGCCTGCCGATGACCAAAGACAATCGAAGGGCATGCTGTCTTATGATAAGAGGTCTATGACCGCTATTACAGGAGTTATAACTGGTCACTGTGTGATAGGTCATATGCGGGCATTCATGAGAGTGCCGCAGAAATTGTTTTGATGAGAAAGACCAGAAGACAATCGTAAACTTGCTTTATTAATATTTAGCTCTAGCTCAGACTTTCTTGATCAGGGGGTTGTATGCAAATATTTTGATGTATTTCAAACGAAATGAGAAATTTAATACATCTCCCATTTTGAGGTGAACGATACAAAAAGCCAAGACCATTAAAATTCGTAAAATGGGGGGTTCCTTTATATAAGGGCTTTTCCAAACATGGATGTATATAGTCCATTTTCAACCCAAAGAATACTAAAAATAATATGAAAGGGTAAGCATGTCTGCCTATGCCGCTGAATGTCTGGGTTCAAATCCGGTCGATAACATTTGTAAGGTACTATGCCATGTAAAAACTTCTTCTCAAAAAAGTGTCGCACACCGTTGAGCTTCAGCTTGAATCGGACAGCACTCATTGAATGTGAGATGTTTGCCACTGTTACATAATGGAATGTTCATGTTTGCCACTGTTACATAATGGAATTTACTTCTTGAGGCTCTGAAAACTGCAATTGTATACCTATTTGGCTGTAACATTCCACGTAGCGTTTTGTTGCGTATTCCCAAAAATCGTTTCAAGTACGTTCTAAATCAGTCTATAGTCTCATATAGCTCCCATATAAATCTATCTCCGGATTTAACATTTTGAGCCCCTGAAAGCCGCACTTTTTGTACGATTTGTCTGAAATTTTGCACGTAGTATTTTAATACGACTTCCAACAAACCGGTCTATAGACTAGCTTTCTACGGCTCCTATAAGCTTCAATTTTGGCCTGGTTTGCCCGTAATTGGGTAATTTGATTGAAATTATGGGCTTTTACTAAGATTATTTTGTGCAAATATTTGGCAGAACCTAAGGTGCTGGGTTCTCAAGTTGCGGCCCGGCCGATCTTAGCAAGTTTTTTAAATTTATTTAAACAACTTACAGATTACATATACATACGACCTTATTTACAAAACTTAATGTAAATTTAAAATAGGTTTACTTGCCAGACTTCCTTTACAGAACTTTCAAAATAAGCTTATTTTAAGACCTTATTAAGTTTTGTGAATAATAAAAAAAATATTTTTTTAACGAATTAAAAATAATAATTTTGTAACTCACAATCTCTTCTACTATTTACTTTCAGATAAATCTTTCCAATGTCCCAGCCCACAGTTTTGGCATTAAACATTCCCCATATTTGGGTTATTTTCGTGAAAAACGTGATTTTGGCTTTTCTGGTATTTGTTAAACATTCCTTTTGAATGTCCCTTATTTTCGTTATGTTTCCTTTTGTTGCTGATACCTTATTGTGTGCTTCTTTTGTCCTTTTACCATCTAAGTTGCAAAAATTTATGATCTTTATGCTATGTTATTTATGTTACCTTTCTCAAAAATCTCTTAATTTCTCGAATACTAATATTAGTTAACTATTATTAACAACTTATTATTTATATAACATTTTGAAACTAAATTGTAAAAAACAAATTCCTTTTTTTTTTTGATAATAATATAATATGTAAATTTTGTAAATTACTAAAACATTTCTTTGACATTTTTATTCTCATCGAATATTAAAGCGAAGTTGTGTCTATTAATACTTCTAAGATAAAAAAAAAACAAAACAATATTAAAAAACTTACATACAATAATAAAAGTTAACATTTACAATAAAAAAAACTTTTATGATTGTTTTATTGGGAAAAAAACTGTCAGTGGGATAAATTTCTTATTGTATAGGAGAGCCATGTAAGTCATGAAATAACAAGAAATATTTTCACAATCAAAATACATATGTTCAAAATACTGTAAACAACTCGATTTTTGAAAAATTAAGAAGATATGATGGGGGATTAGGGTTTCATGTTGTTATTAAAAATAATATCGGATTAACAATAACTCTAAATTGAATTCAATTTTGATCAACAGCCTACAAATTTGTTAAACGGAGGTCGCGCCGAATTAAAATAACAATACGTGGAATACCATCAACAATATATCAAAATGTAGAATTTCTTCAAAACATAAGCTATAAATGCTGAAACAACAAAGTTGTTAAAAAGGTATTGTAGACCAATAAACAACTTTCAAAACATACAGAACAATCTCACTTCCTACAGTAATGCAGAAAATTAAGCATCACACCTACACATATAAAGAACTCCACAAAACATTTTCATAAGCTTCCAGTGGGAAATGGTGAATGTATTACATTTGGAATACAAAATATAATTCGTTATAGGATTGACATTTTATAAGATATCTCAAAGAATAAGGGGAGCAATTTCATTTGACAAAAATTGCACATTGATTACCAAGTGTAATACCATATCAAATAACGTTGCAATGTTTTGTTTTTGTAAGTGACGATTCTTCTTCATTTTGGAACTATGTTGTCTGTTGTTGCCGTCTTTCCCTTTGTAAAATCTGCGAGAGTCTTAAATCCGGATTTAATAAGCAGTGTAATCGAGGTTAAATACCTTGTTAAATAATGCATTCTATGAAATGAATTATATAATGCTTCCTTCGAATGTATAAAAATAATTTATTCTTTTCCTAGGATATCTCCTGTGTTAAGAATAAGGTATTCTGGAATCATAAAGCTATATAGACTATCGATTACGCACTCATATGCTATTATCTTTTCGCACTGGGCTCTTTCACACCGTATAAACGATGTAGTCCTTCATCGACAGTCACTGTGGCTATAGCGCTTAGCCGACACCGCTACACACCGCTACGACAACAACAACAAATCTACTCGACACCCGCTACGACAACAACAACAAATCTACTCGACACCCGAAATTTTTTGGGCAACCCCCGGGGATGAGTTCTTTTATACCTACTTGATATGCCACTTGATATAGAGGATCTCTCTTGTAGCGCTGAACCTGACGTTCTAGATCATGTAGGTCTACCTTAAGGCTTCTAGGCGGTGGATATCTATCCACAAGATGATGATTTGGATGGTTTTTGAGATAACAGCCCAAAAGATATTGCTTAGACAGCATGTTGTTATGTCTTCGCACTGTCAGGGTCTTTGTCTCCTGCTGGAGGTGGTCCATATTAGAACTGAGGAGGCAGCCCGTCAGAGTTCGGAGATCTGAATATTATTCCACTGCTTGTCACAAAGAGACGAGACCACACTGGCGCTCCGTAACTTAACACAGACCGACCATGTACGTGGTCTACATGGTTTCATTGTCTGCTCCCGGCTGTGACTTGAGGACCTTGTTTCTACTTTTTACTTAATCGCAAATTGCTGTGGCATGTGGAGAGAATGAGTAAGAACTGTCATATGTGACGCCAAGTATTTTGGAACACTTAATGATCGGAATCATTTCTCCATCGGCCATCATAGATATCTTTAGATTTCTTGCAGCAAAATATGAAGCAAGTTCGTTGAGGTAAACTTTCAACCAATCGCAGATGTCAACAATGGTTGGGGGGCCTGATGCCATGTTCGTGCAATCGTCCGCGTATGATACGATCTCTATGGCGTCTGGAGAGGGTAGGTAGAGGTTAAACAGTGCCGGAGGTATCACCCCACCTTGGGGAACTCCCTATTTCACTCGAATGCCTTCGATAGATCCAGAGCCAAGAGGACCGTTCTATCACATGGCCTGGGCTGAGTGAAGCCACGGCAAATGTGTGCGGTGATGTCATGCAAAACAGTTGTTGTGCTATGCAGTCTTCGAAATCCATGTTGATGCTCGGTAAATGGAAATTCTCCTGCGAGGCTCGTGAGGAGTAATGCCTCAAGCGTCTTTGCTAGTTGTGAGAGAAGGGAGATCGGTCTGTACGACACCCCCTCAAACTCGGATTTTTTCCAGGCTTCAGTAGCGGGATTATTCTGCCCATTTTCCAGACGTCGGGAACTATAAGAGTGTTCAAAGACAGGTTGAGGACAGTATTAAGGTACTAAACTCCAGGTAAATCCAGATTTTTCACCATCAATGTGGAAATTCCGTCGGGGCCCAATGCCTTGAATGATTTGGCGCCACGGATGACATTCGTAACTTCGCCCACGGTAAATTGTGACGGCTGGCTATCGGCTCGGAAACCACGGATACGGCGATTGGCTCTCCTCCTTGCCCTGTCAATCTCGGGGTGCACAATAAATTGATGGTTGAACAACCTGGCGCATCTCTTCAGATCTGCCACGGTTACTTCGCCAAAAGTGACTGAGGACCTGTCATCCCGTCTACCGGGATTCGAGAGTGACTTAACAGTAGACCACAGCTTGCCTAAACCGGTGCCTCAGTTACATTGCTTCAAGTGTTCCAGCCACAAATTCCGCCTATGTTCGTTGACTACTCTGTTTATTTCCAGATTAAGTTCGCTGATTCTGGGGTTCCACTGCCTGCGACGGGAAATTGGGCCGCATTTGGGGTATTCGACCGGCTGGTATAAAGCGAGCGGCTACTGCGTTAATGATGTCTCTGAATTACCTCTCGGCAACTAGCACATCCGAGGGGGGTGGCAGTTCACTGAAGCGGCAATCGGTATACTCTCTGAAGCCAGCCCAATCGGCCTTCCTCTGATTGATAAACGTTCGGCGCTCAGAGATTATGAAGTCGGGTGGTCGATCGATGGTGAGAATTATGGGGAGGTGGTCTGACCCCAAAGAGATGACGGCTTGACAGGATACGTCCTCAGGGGATGCAATGGAAATGTCTGGCGAGCTGCTGCACCTCCTCGTAGTCCTAGTGGGAGCATCCTCATTCACTGTGCAAACGTGGAACCTAGGGGAGAATGCCATGAAATGTGATGCGCTTTAGAGTTCCCTAGAACCAGACGATTATGGCCAGATAGTAACCCACTTATGTCGGGGTTGTAAGCTTGGCCATTAATTGGGACACAGCTCCCAACCGGCGGTATGCACACGTTGTATAGCTCTATCTCGGCAGTACCAAATCTGACTGCTATCCCCATGCACTCTATGTAGAGTTCACTAGCGCTAGACGCAGGCGAGATGGGCCTATATTGCACGGAATGGTATATCACGAAGGCCAATTCTCCACATCCATACCTTGAGCGATCCTTACGTGGCACATTGAAACCGTGATAACTGTGGACGCTGCAGGTGTTGGTCAGCTTTGTCTCCTGGATCGCTGCGACCAATATGTTCTTCCGACTCATACAACTCACAATCTCGTCGGTCTTGCCGCGGAGACCATTGCAGTTCAGTTGCAAAAATGATACACTTCCCGGCCCTGGTCTGGGAACGCTTGTGACCCACTGCTGTCTATGTTCGCACAGCACCTTGCAAGATATTCAGTATGACTATACTCCCGTAGTGATGTGAGGCCAGAGCAAGATCGGAATGTAGCCCACTCCATGCACCGGTTACACCTAACCGTCACCAACCGATGATCGAGGCGGTTCTGGCCGTAGAGATCTTCAGGTGAAAACTATAGTCGAAACAAGTAAAAGCGTGCTAAGTTCGGCCGGGCCAAATCTTATAAATTCTTCACCACGGATCGCATTTAACGAGTTTTTTTCCCGGTATCTCTTTTTAGGCAAACAAAGGGTTAAAGAAAAGAATTGCTATGCCATTAGAGTTATATCAATGTTTGGTCCGATTCGGACTATAATTTAATTGTATGTTTGAGATTATAGTAGAAGTGAAGAATGATGCCAGATCGGTTTATATGGCAGCTATATTAGGTTATAAACCGATTTGAACCAAACTTAGCACAATTGTTGAAAGTCATAATAAAACATTTCATGCAAAATTTCAGCTAAATCGGATGAGAATTGCGCCCTCTAGCGGCTGAAGAGGTCAAGATGCCAGATCGGTTTATATGGCAGCTATATTAGGCTATGGACCGATTTGAACCATATTTGCCACAGTTGTTGGAAGTCATAACGAAACACATCATGCTACATATCAGCCAAATCAGATAAGAATTTCGCTTTCTAGTGGCTCAAGAAATCATGACCCCACATTAGTTTATAGGTCAGCCCTATCAGGTTATGGACCGATTTCAACCATACTTAGCACAGTGGTTGGAAGTCGTAACAAAACACGTCATGCTAAATTTCACCCAAATGGGATAAGAATCAAGAAGTCAAGATTCAATATCGCTTTATATGGCAGCTATACCAGCTTATGGACCGATTTTAACCATATTAAACACAGTTGTTGGAAGTCGTAACGAAACACGTCATGCAAAATTTCAGCCAAATCGGATAAAAAATTGCGCCCTCTAGTGGCTCAAGAAGTCAAGATCAAAGATCGGTTTATATGGCAGCCATATCAAAACATGGACCGATATGACCCATTTACAATCGGATGAAATTAATTTTGTTACCTATCATGGTATTTCTTCCTAAAACTTCAAACACATTCCTAAAACTTCAAACTGATTACAATTTAATTTCCTTCCATAAAATATATTTTAGTTTTCAACAATTCTGATAAAAATTCCACATAATGGTACACAAACAAACTACACGGTTCCAAGTCTGTTTTAAAGAACCCTCAATTAAGTCACCACAAGAAAAACGACTTCTTAATGTTGGAACCAACATAGAGCAAAAACCCTGGTCACCTACCAAACGTAAGGGCAAAAATACTTCAGAAAAATTGCGTGGCAAACCATCGTATAAATCTATTGCTCCATTATTGGGACCAAATATTGTTGACTCAAGAAAAAGATCAGCTCCAGCATTTTCCTTGGGTCGAAATGATACGCGTCGTCAGAACATCATAGACGAAGGAGCGGCAAAATATAATGTAGCTGGTGTCTACAATAGAGGCATTCACAAGCCACCGGCATTCACGATTAAAAGTCGACCAAAGGATATAACAAAATGCATAGGGCCGGAGGCTACAAAATACAAAATTGAATCTGCCTTTAAAGCTACGACAAAGAGTATACCAAGTTATTCGTTTGGCAAAAGGCCGGTGGCTATTCAGACATTGCCAACACCAGGTAAGAAGGGAGGAAAGTTGACATATAAATAACATATAACATATTTGAAGTAAAACTTGTATAAATTGGAGATTTAAAAAAAAAATATTTGTTACAAAAAACCTTAGTAAAATGCTAAAAATCATAAATAAAACGACCCAACATTTTGATAGTCAATCCTCTATCTATCGATATAGCCCCTAGATAAACAGATGGAACTTCATCCGAAGCTCCTTATTAGCGGATAAAAAAAAGCTAAGCTCTTTCTAAAATTTAACACAGTTTTTCTTTTTTAAAACTTTATTCTCTAGCACCAAACTGTTATAATTTACCACCCATATTGGGCACCGCAAAAGAAAGTCACATCAAAGCTGCTCCTGAATTCTCTCTAGTTGGACGTCAGAAACCAAGACAAATACCACTCCACGTTTTCCCAGGTCCAGGTGACTATGAGGATAATAGTAGTTTTTTGCGTAAACTTCCACCCAAATTCAGCATGCATATCAAACACAAGGTGATCAGTGATGAACATCAAAAACCAGGTCCAGGAGCTTATAAACCAGAAATGGTAAATTTTTTCAAAGTTTTATAATTATAATTGCTCTGCAATTTTGAATTTGTTCTAGTATTTGAAACATAAATCAGTTCCAGCGCCTTCATTTTCTATACGCCACAGTCCATATTTGGGTCAAAAGAAAGCCTATTTAGTTCCGGAGGGCATAAAAGGACAGTGGAATATTTGAATTGTGATAATATAACATGTTTCATGTGGCAACTATAAACAATTTCGCAAATATATTTTTCCTAATTTGCATGCCCACCACCGTATGATAGGGGGCATAATCATTTAGTCATTCCGTTTGCAACACATCGAAATATCAATTTCCGACCCTACAAAGTATATATATTTCGGATCGTCGTAAAATTCTAAGACGATTTAACGATGTCCGTGTGTCTGTCCGTCCGTCTGTTGTAATCACTCTACAGGCTTAAAAAATTGAGATATTGAGCTGAAATTTGGCACTAATACGTCTTTTTGATGCACGCTGGTTAAGTTCTTGAACGGGCCAAATCGGACCATATTTGGATATAGCAGCTATATAGACCGATTTTCCGATAAAGGATCTAATACCCATAAAAACGTAATTTTTCGTCCGATTTTGCTGACATTTTAAACAGTGATCGGAGACTGTATTTAGATATAGCTGCGATATAGACCGATCTGCCGATAAAGGGTCTGAAATCCATAAGAGCTTTATTTTTCCACCGATTTAGCTGAAATTTGAAACAGTGAGTAGTTTCAGGCCGCTCAACTTCGAACCTAAATATGGTTCAGATCGGACTATATTTAGATATAGCTGCCATATAGACCGATCTGCCGATAAAGGGTCTTACTACTACCGACATCTGACTTAAGTATGGTTTAGATCGGACTATACATAGATATAGCTGCCATATAGACCGATCTCCCGATAAAGGGTCTGAAGCCCATAAAAGCTTTATTTTTCCACCGATTTAGCCGAAATTTGAAACAGTGAGTAGTTTTAGGCCGCTAAACTTCGAACCTAAATATGGTTCAGATCGGACTATATTTAGATATAGCTGCCATAAAGACCAATCTGCTGATAAAGGGTCTTACTAAAAAAGGAACCTCTAACAAGAAAATTTAAGTAAGAAATTTCGTGCTACTCACAAAATTCTTAGTTGTTTTTCATGCCACACCCCCAAGTTGGTTCATGTCTAGTCTTGTGACCCCACCTAAGTTCCAATGGGCAATGACATAGGAAATGCTCCAACGACTCATCTTCTGCCACTCATGCCCTACAAATGCTTTCACTTGCCGCACCGATTTTGCATAAGTGATATCGTAGTCCTATGTATCCCGTTATGATACCGAAAGCAATACTGACCTCCTTCTTACTTCCTTTCAGTAATAGCCTCGTCTTTGCACGATCTGGATCTCCCCAAAGGATTTTCGACGTCCTACTGACCGTTTCGCTGTTCCACAGAGTTATATGCGCATTCGTCACCCACGCCCTTAACTCGGACTGCGTCGACCCGAAAGGCTTCGGATGAACCAAGTTTATTGACGGCAGTTCTCTGACCTGCCAAATCGTCTGCTGTATCATTATCAGTTACTCCGCTATGGCCCGGCACCCAAACGATACGGATCGTGCCATCCCCAGAGAAGACGTTGATTTCCTTCATACATTCCAAGACTGTTCGTGATATTAACGTCCTGATTATTATTGGCCTTATGGCCGGAATTTTGTACGTAGTGTTCTGCTATGACTCCCAACACTCGTGCCAAGTATGGTTCGAATTGTTCTATAAACTGATGTAGCTGCCATATATACCTATCTCCCGATTTGACTTCTTGAGCCCATAGATGTCGCAATTGTTGTCCGATTGAGCTGACATTTTGCCTGAGTGTTTGGTTACGACTTCCAATGTGAACCCTTGGTGGTTAGTTAGAAGAATATATGTTGGGTTCCCAAGATTCAGGCCGGCCGAAATTTGCACGTTTTACTTGTTTTAAATTCATTAAGACGTGGAATTTTAAGACATAACGAGAATGGTATTAAAAAACTCTCGGTTTGGTACCAAATCCAATAACTGTTTGGTATTAAAATCAATGCCTGTTTGGTAATTAATCCAAACGGTACTTAACATATTTTATCCATACCAAATTGTATTGTTTTGATAACACACGGGGTTACTTCACCAAAAATACCGTATGGTATCAAAATAAGCTCGTTTGGCATTAGTTTTTTATTTAAGGCGAAATCTACAAAGATACAGCGACATATCGCTGTTATTTTGTTCATAGAACTCCGTAGCAATTCTATGGATGTGTTCGCAGTGTCTTCGCCACAATTCTGGTATAGCGCCCTTTGCAGTTGTTCGGGCAAAATGTTTAATTCAGTACTAGGTTGAATGCATAAAAATTTATACCCACAGATCTGAATAAGTTGAGACATTTTATTAAATATAAAATAATTGACAAATATTTATCGTCCTATTTCAAACAATTTTAAAAATTAATGTTTGTACGGCGAATTTAAATTTTTGGCCACTTTGCGACGTTTTGTAAAAATGAAATATTTACAAGTTTTGGGGCGGGGAAAATGAAAAATGTTTTTCATTTCTGGTGATTTTCTTAATTGCAAGCTTAAAACATATTTTAATAATTAATTGGGGATAATAACTCAAATAATGTTTTATTTCATTACTAATAAGTCTAAAATGGTTGTAAAACAAAACACCATCATCACTGTCATCCTTAATGATGCGCTGACTCCAGATGCTGAGTTACGTTCGAATAGATTCTCCTTTTCGGCTGCCTTAAGCATACCGATTAGGCCATCAGTTACTTCGGCACAAACCTCAACAATTTGATTGGGTGGTAGGAAGAAACCATATTCTCCATGGTCACGCATTTCAATGGAACCACAGTATGAAACATTTTTCATGGCATAGACCCAATCTTTTGCGGAACCCGAAACAAAGCCAGAATCTGTCGAGGAAAAAGGTAAGTACAAACGTAAACAGCACTGTGAGATAAACAGAATGAGGAATGTTTTAAAGCAATTGTCAACCCAGTTACTTAGATCGGTTCGAATCTTTCAATACGTTTCACCATCAATTGCGTTTGGCATATTCTCCGGACAATTTTGGTGAGTTTTCTAACGTCAAAACAAAATCCCTATTCAAAATTATATCTAATGCTGCGCGCGATAATTTTCGGATACCACCACCTATGACGCTGCACACCTGGGCTTGAATTCTGGCGAGAACATCTAAAAAAACTTCTCTCTAAAGAGGTGTCGCACTGCGGCTCGCCGTTCGGACTCGTCCTATTATTGAGCTTAAACTTGAATCGAACAGCAGTCATTGATATGTGAGAAGTTTGATTCCATTCCTTAATGGAATATTCATTTGGAAATTTGCATTTGCTGCGCGGGTTATAGGTTCCCACGAAGTCAAATTGTGATCAAGAATTTAAATTTGAGGTGGGATTTATATGGGAGATATAATATTATCGATATATACGCCATTTCTTGGCTAGATGTTGGTCACATAAATCGGATAAGAATGGAGTCCTTCATGTTTTTATACACAAACTAGCATCGCGGTGATCCTCTTTGCTACCCCCGTTTTTTAATACTCCCTTTTTAGTGTAGGACTTCCAAAAACCTCGGTAGTCACTCACTTTATAAGATTATGAAGTTTTGTAAAAATTTCCGAAATCTGTCCTCTTCTGCAAAGAAAATACCAAATAGTACCAAGAATAACAATACATCGGAAAAATCATAAAATTACCCAATGTATAGTGTCAAGGTATAAATGAATCCCAATTTTGAGCGCTTTAGCTCAATTTGTAAAGAAAGTACCAATTTGTACATTTTAGTACCTAAATTTATAGTCAAGGTGTACTTGTATTCCAATTTTGAGAGCTTTAGCTCACTCCGTTAAAAAGTACCAATTTGTACGTTTGAATACCTAAATATACGAATAAAAAATATCTTCTAATTGCCCATATATATTCTTTCAAGAAACCAGTTACACCACAGTTAGTAGTTCCTTCCACATGTTGTATTGTTGTCGAGATTGCGATTATGTTTTCCAAATGGCTTAATTTTAGCATTCCCCGTTTGCTGTAGGCGAAGATATGCTATGTTTTACTATTTTGCACTTTTGGTTCCAAATGGTGCCAAAATGTACGAATTTTGAATAGATTATTTAGTCACCCATCATATTTTCCCTAGTTGTACCTACATGCCAAATTTCAGGCCTCTAGATCCATCTGTAAAGAAGGTACCAAATGGTACCAATTTTGATACCAAGCTCTATGAATATCATATATTTCTTAGTTGTACATACATGCCATGTTTCAGACCTCTAGCTTCATCTATGAAGAAAGTACCAAATAGTACCAATTTTGGTACTAAATGAATATATCATTAATGAATATATCATTAAGTCACCCATGATATATTTGCTAATTGTACCTACATTTCAAATTTCAGACCTCTAGCTCCATCTGTAAAGAAAGTACCAATTGCGGTACCAAACGTACGTTTTCTCCCGTTACCTGCACTTTTTTCCATGTTTTCTTTTCACCCTCTTCTTTTGCACCAGTTGTCTTTTAAGCCAAATTTCAAAATTCTGCCTCTATCCATCCGCCCTATACAATGATGACTCATTTCGTACCTTTTTGGTACTTTTTTTAGTACCTAAATGTAAAAATTTCCAAAAACTCTTATAGTTACCTTATTAAGATTGCCGTTCCAAAATTCTGAGCTCTAGTTCAATTTACAGGGAAAGTACCAAAATAGTAACAACTGCGGTACAAAACGTGCTAATTCACCCAATTCCGGTAGAACTTTCCAAAAAAAAATTTTACTAAACCTTATTTTTGCGAGACGCTCTTTAATTTGAGGCTAGGAACATAACTTTCATGCTGGGCAATTATGTACCACTTCGTACTTTTTAGTACCTAAACGTACGAATATCACCAAATTCAGCCTCATCCTATGACTATGACCCAAGACCAACATTCGTGCAAAAATTTCATGATTCTAGCCCTCTTTTTCAACCTTAATTAACTTATAAATGCAATTCAACATTCCTTAAATGGTTTATCGCCTATATTCCCCGAAACTTACGATTGAGAACACCTGTGGCACCATATTTAAAATCAGTTCCATATTTAACTCTAGCTGCATCGGCAAAACCTTTTCCAATTCGCTCCATTTGTTTATAGTTTGGTGGGAAATAATCGATGGTATGGCCGTAAGGCAACAACACAAAATTACCATACGAATGAAGAGGAATATACATTTCAATGTAGTCGTCTGGGAATGACTTTATAAAAGCCTGTAAGGCCAAAACTTCTGGTTCAGTATCGGGTTTCGCTCCACCATACCAATGGTCGCAAGGCTCATGGAAATTCCAAGAAGAACCGGCACCCCATTCATAGCCAAAATTACGATATAGATCGATGTCATAACATATACCCGAAGAATTTGAGAAACCTGTAGGCCTACGATTTTTACGCCACAAACGTTCAACGGTATGGGTGTAAACAAAGCCATCTGGATTTACAACAGGCACATATATCCAATCATAATTCATCAACATATGGCGCAAGGTGTTATCCTGAGAATTTAGCAATTTATTGAAGAAACAAGTGCTCACAGCCGAAGTGATCCATTCAATGCCATGTATTTGACTGTCTATAAAGATGGCCTTATTATTGGGTTTATGTGAAATTTTAATAGCCTTTATGGGTCTATTTTCATAGGAATAGCCAATGGTGTAGGGCGTAATTATTGATGCATGAGATTGTGTTAAATTATCCACAAAGTCGTAAATATCATCTAGCATATGATATTGAGTCCATTCCATGCCAGAGCTACGAGTACGAGGCAGGCTGTCTTCAATCACTCTGAGAAAAAAAGGTAAATAGGTTGCATATATTTTGCTAACTAAAACGAATAGTTTAAGGAGTTATAAGAATTTTAAGTTATACAGACTAAACTCAATACTTTCGTAAGATATGAATCATAAGTAGATTTGTTTAGACAATTTCTTCACCTACTTCTGTAAATCCGGTATGGTGATCCTATAGTCCATTTCAAAATAATTCAAGTGTTCCTCAAGTTTCTGTTGATTTGCAGGATCAATGGCAATATCATAATAGTTTTCTATGCCAGTGAGTTCATTCAAATGGCGAACCTTTATAAAATAAAATTTTGAATATTGCTTTCAATTAGTTTCTCTTTTAACTTTCTCACCGGCAATGTCTCACGAAATTTTTTCAAATGATTCAATTGTTGCATATCCTTAACAAAGACTTTGTAAACTTTAAAATCATCGTAACGAGCCATACCAGGTCCTGAGGCTAAACTTGTGCCCAATAGCGCGATTATAAACACAAACACCGTAAACATTTTGCTCAACGATGAACTTATCACAGAATGGTTAAAAATTTATTCATTTCAGAATCTTTTATAGGTGTGTTTAATCGGTAATTTTTGGCATATTGATAAGATTTCCATGGTCTATTGAAAAATCTCATATCTGATAAAAAAAAATCTACTATCCAGTAATATAAACGATATGCAGTCGAAACCGGATAAGTGAAACGCTACAATTGTATCAATCTTGTTTCACTTATCCGTAATTTTCAGTTAAGCGTGGTTCAGATAAGTGAAAATCTCATCCTATTTATTGTGTATGACAAAACTGTAGTGGAAAGAAAGAGATAACTATTAGCGAAATGATAACATATTTTTTTTCAAATTTTATTGTTGGCGCAAATTTTAATTCCAGATAGTTTTCTGTAGTTTTTTTTTTCATTTATGCGCCTTAAAAACTAATTTTCAGATGTAATAATCTTTTTAGTAAAGTGGTATTTTCAGTTAAACGATATTTCGCGTAAGCGATTTCAATTTCATTGAAAACCAGTAAGAAAGGGCAAAAGTCGGGCGGTGCCGACTGCATAATACCCTACATCTACATTATAAGTACCATGTGGGAGCTATATCCAATTCTGAACCAATTTTGATGGACCTCGGCGAGCAAATATGTTCAAACTGTATAAACTACGGTTGACGAATGACATTATGGCAAATTATACAAAATCTGCTGACGAACATATATATGGGAGCTATATCTAAATCTTAACCGATTACGAGCAAACTTTTCAGACATTGTAGTAGTAGTCGATGAAACCGTTGTGCAAAGATTGGTCCATAAATCCGCTTGCTGTGACTCTTAAAGTGAAAATCGGGCGATATACATATATGACAGCTATATCCAAAACTGAACCGATTTTTTCCCAATTTCAATAGGCTTCGTCTCCGGAAAAACGGCCGAAAAACATGCCCATACCAAATTTGAAGACGATCGGATAAAAATTGCGACCTGTAGTTTGTACACAAATTAACATGGGCAGACGGACAGACGGACATAGCTAAACCGAATCAGAAAGTGATTCTGAGTCGATCGGTATACTTATCAAAGCGGGTATCTCTCTTTCTTGTGGGTGTTAACAACTAATTCACTAAGTTATAATACCTTGTACCACAGTAGTTGCGTAGGGTATAAACACCAAAAATGTAGGGTTCTTCCAATCAAGTATCATTAAAGAGGAATTTTCCACTAAAGCGTATTACAGCTTTGCGGTTTTGACTGTAATAAAATGAAGTCTAGAAAGATAAAATTAGAGACTAATTGTAGGTCATGTAGATTTTTATTTCTAAGGCTTGTAAACTTATTTCTTTTTCCAATGTGGATGGCCATAGCAATAGTCTTTATTTATTCTCGAATATTGGTAATACGTTTACCCTACCCTACCCTACACCACTACTGTGGTACATACCCTACACCACTGTGTGATACTTAGTGAAATAGTTTGCAACACCCAAAAGGAAGAGAGATAGACCCATTGATAAGTATACCGATCGACACAGAATCACTTTCTGATTCGATTTAGCCATGTCCGTCTGTCTGTCCATGTTATTTTATGTACAAACTACAGGGCAATTTTCATTCGATCGTCTTCAAATTTGGTATGGGCATGTTTTTCAGCCTAGAGAGGAACCCTATTAAAATTGGAAAAACTGTTCAGCTTTGGATATAGTTCCCATATATATTGGGTTGCCCAAAAAGTAATTGCGGATTTTTTAAAAGAAAGTAAATGCATTTTTAATAAAACTTAGAATGAAATTTAATCAAATATACTTTTTTTACACTTTTCTTCTAAAGCAAGCTAAAAGTAACAGCTGATAACTGACGGAAGAAAGAATGCAATTACAGAGTCACAAGCTGTGAAAAAATTTGTCAACGCCGACTATATGAAAAATCCGCAATTACTTTTTGGGCAACCCAATATGTCCGTCCGATTTTCACTCCAATAAAATGGTCATTTGTTAACCGATTCTCTCGAAACTTGGCAGGAAGGATTTTTTTATGAATCTCGATATTACTTTGCAACTCACACTAGTTGGAATGGTTGTAAAGCACCATGATCCATTTGACATCTCCCACTGATGATTTTTCTTAGTCGAAATGAAATCGCGATACGGGAAACCAGTCAAATGCTTCTAGCAACAACACGGTTTTGTTGACTTTTAAATGTTTTTTGCTATACTATTCTTTGAATACAAAGCATTAAACAATGGTCTAAGGCCGGACATTATCCTTTATTGTATCTCAGCACTTATAACACATTGCAATTTATCCTGGAAATCAACAGAAACCAAAGTATCAATTAAGCTTCTTTGAAATGGATTTTAGTATCAGCAAATCTGATTTACATAAAAAGGAAAAATAAAACGGAACGAGCTTGCTCACATAAAAGCTTGATGAGGATCGCCACCTCTACTTGCAAATGTGGCTACAACAACATGTAAAATGAGATTATTGGATTAAGTCTGTTGTGAATTAAGTTTTGACAAAAACTCTGTCGCATTTTTAGGACCACCGCCATAGGATGGGGGTGTACTAATTTAGCCATTCAGTTTGTAACATCTCGAAATATTGATCTGCGACCCCATAAAGCAACTATATGTAAAGGGTGATTTTTTTGAGGTTAGGATTTTCATGCATTAGTATTTGACAGATCACGTGGGATTTCAGACATGGTGTCAAAGAGAAAGATGCTCAGTATGCTTTGACATTTCATCATGAATAGACTTACTAACGAGCAACGCTTGCAAATCATTGAATTTTATTACCAAAATCAGTGTTCGGTTCGAAATGTGTTCAAATTTTGACAAATTTTGTTCAGCGATGAGGCTCATTTCTGGTTGAATGGCTACGTAAATAAGCAAAATTGCCGCATTTGGAGTGAAGAGCAACCAGAAGCCGTTCAAGAACTGCCCATGCATCCCGAAAAATGCACTGTTTGGTGTGGTTTGTACGCTGGTGGAATCATTGGACCGTATTTTTTCAAAGATGCTGTTGGACGCAACGTTACGGTGAATGAACACATTTCGAACCGAACACTGATTTTGGTAATAAAATTCAATGATTTGCAAGCGTTGCTCGTTAGTAAGTCTATTCATGATGAAATGTCAAAGCATACTGAGCATCTTTCTCTTTGACACCATGTCTGAAATCCCACGTGATCTGTCAAATACTAATGCATGAAAATCCTAACCTCAAAAAAATCACCCTATATATTCAAGGTCGCTTGAAATTTTGTACAGAAACTTTGGATTGCAAGTGGTCCACATCGGTTAAGATTTGGATATAGCCCCCATATAAACTGATTCCCCGATTCTGACATTGTAAGACTATAATCTGGAAATCATTATAACCTCAGTTTCCTCTTCTCTAAGCTCAGAGCTTACAATTCATGCGAATCTGTAAAAATACACATGACCCCCTTCGCTATGTTTCAACTCTAAAAACGTAGACAACTGAAAGATGGCTGCCGAAGAATACCTATCATTAGGCAAATGTTTGTAGGATCCAGCTCAAACAGAGGGAGAAGCGACTAATCCGACTTTCGTTTCTGCAGTTAACACCAGTTTAGTTGTTGTAGCCACATTTGCATGAGGAGGTGGCGATCGTCGTCAAGCTCTTATAGGTGAGCAAGCTCGTTCCGGTCTATAACTCGCTTTGTCGTATCGAGCATCATAGGCACTCAGCAATATTTAAGCAAGTGCCGGTGTTACACGCGCCCAGCAGCTCCCAGCTAAGCTGCTAGTGATAACGAAGAATACCCTACAAATTGGAGCTTAAAGTTCCAGCCTATGTGATGTTTATGGTTATAACGTGCTGGGAACACCAGTATAGTTGTTGTTGTTGTAGCAGTTTGCTGTGTTCTATCTTTCGTCTACTTGTTGTTGTTGTAACCACATTTTCATGTGGAGGTAGCGTTCCTCTGCAAGCTCCTGTAGGTGAGCAAGCTCGTTCTGGTGCAAATGACTGATCACCGCTGGAACAGAGTGGCCATTGGTTATTTAAAGGCGCCAATAACTCGCTTTGTCATATCGAGCATCCTAGGCACTCAGTATTTTGGCAAGAAGCAGTGCCGCACGGCGTCTCACTGAAACTCTCCACTCGATACCGCTGATTGTCCGCGTCTGCCATAGCAGCTAATCGGTGTGGAGCATTCCACTATCCGCAACCTGTGAACGCTCGGTAGCTCGCAGCTAAGCTTCTCGTGACAGCAACGAACACTACACATACTGGACCTCAATGTTCCAGCCTCTATGGTGCCCATAGCTATACCCTGCCGGGTTCGTCTACTTGATTCCGTTGAGTGTCCAGATCCAGGAACTCTGCGACTAAGATGGGGTGCGTCCACAAGGATCTGGGTCTGAGTCGAGTGGGTCTGGCTGGGCAGTTAAACAGGTGACGTGTATCGTGTGGTCCCTAGTCACAATCGGGACATACATCTTGCACGTCGGCATCAATCCTTGCTCTGTAGGAGTTGAGGTGGCTGCATCTACCGGAACGTTATTGATCCAGAACTACTCTGGTTTGCCGAGGGAGATCAATTTCTTGAGTTGCAACGGGAGGCGGTCGTCCTCCAAGGACTAAATTCACCCGGTAGCTATTTACCGCATATGCTACCATGTCTGCATGAGTGTAGTCTAGACCCGCTTGATCCAGAGGTTCTCTCTTGCAGCGCTGAACCACACGCACCAAATCATTTAGATCTACCTTATTTTTGGATTCTTGATGGTCGGAATCAATTCTCCATCGACCATTACTTTCAGCTCAGTATTCACCTCACGCGTATTTGTTGTGAAAAATGTGTGGCTAAAGATTTGGTGGCAGATATGTTCAGATCTCTAGCAGCAAAATATAAGGCAAGTTTGTTGAGGTAGACTTTCAACCTACCGCAGATGTCAACAATGGATGGGGGGCATGATGCCATAATCGTACAATCGTCCGCATATGATACGATCTCTATGCCGTCTGGAGGGGGTGGAATGGAGGATAGGTAGAGGTTAAACAGTGCTGGAGATATCACACCGCCTTGGGAAACTCTCTGTTTCACTCTACGGTGCTTCGACTTCTTATCCACAAATGACTGGCGACCACTCAGATAATTCGGAGCGTTTCAGGCCTGGCTGGAGGAATGTGTTGGCGATGTCCTCAAAATGGTTTGGCACCGATTCGAATGCCAAAAGTGTCTAAGGTCCTGTCATTCCGTCTACCGGTGTTCGAGAATGACTTAAGAGTAGACCATAGCTTGCCTATTCCGGCGCCTAAGTAACATTGCTCCAAGTGTTCCAGCCGCAAATTCCGCTTAAGTTCGTTGACTACCCAGTTTATTAGCAGCTTGTAGATTCTGGGGCTAGTGCGGTCCGTATAACGAATCCCATCAAGTCTGCGGGTACCACTGCCTCCGCCGTGTATGTGAACGTATTCGTCCACCAGTATAGTCACATACACTGGTGTTTACTGATTTCTATTAAATCACACCTATTCCTTGATCATCATTAAGCTTAAACCAATTTTAGGTTATGCCCATGAAGTCTCTTCTAGAAAATCACTAATTTTTACTTTCTTACTTCTCAAAATACCGATACACCAAATGAGAAAAAACTATCCCCGATCACGAAATACAATTCCCAGTTTTGGGAAATTTACCCTAATCTAAAAACACCGCTTGTCAATGGCAAAGGAAGTCTCTCACCATTGGGCTTAAATTTGAATCGGGCAACGCTAGAAGTGTCCCGGCAAATTTGTATTTACAGAGCATTTCCTACTAAATATGCACTACAAAGTAATACTTGCTATTGTAATCTGTTCACAAGAAATTAAATTTTGTGTGCATTGCGTTGTAATAGAATTAAATTTCTTTCACCTCAGCCAAATATTTCATAAACGTTTATAGTGAAGGAAAATATTAAATTGTGTAGCAAAATACATTTCACTTACCATAGAAAATTGATTGTATTTAGCACATTACCTAAATCACACAAATTATGTTAAATTTTTATGTTTATATACGTATATACACTAATTTGGAACATTCTACTATGTAATTCCATGTTTGAAACTGATGGCTTATACTGGAATTGAATAAATAAATAATTTGTGACAAAATACCACTCAAACTTCACTGACAATGTATTAACGTTCCTGCGTTACGTACAATACGTTAACCATTAACAGACTCCTTCGCATATAATAGAAAAAATCAAATTGGCAGCACTTTTTTGTTTGAGTTACCCTGTGTTTACGTTTGCATTGCGCAGCACTGGCTAACTGTCAAATCTTTCCAACTGTTTTCATGTGGACCTACACGTTGCACTTTAGTTAACAACAAATTTTTTATTTAAAAGTATAAAAATAAGAATTTTGTATAAAGTTAAGAACCTTATACTGTCCATTTTAGCTTAAAGAATTGGTTTACGTTTTGGGCAGCGAAATGGTATGTTATTTGTTACAAATGTGCCAATAGAAAAAATGCATACATGCTCATATTGGTGTATGCGTCAGCATGTGTTGTCTGCCCGGCATGAACAAAGTGTTTGAGAATATAAAAAAAATGAAAAATATGATGCAATTTTATCCATATCTTTCTGCAGGCTAATGTTGAACGCAAAGGAACCTTCAAGGTTGAATACCTGCAAAAAATCGAAGAAGCAGTGCAACAACGATGGGAAAACGAACGCCTACACGAAACCGATGCTCCTCTTGAGCCAAGAAAATCTTTGGATGAGAAATTCATGGTTACCTTTCCGTTTCCCTATATGAACGGTCGCTTGCATTTGGGTCACACGTTTTCTTTGTCAAAGGCCGAATATGCCATACGCTATCATCGCCTTAAAGGCAAGCGGGTATTGTGGCCATTTGGTTTTCATTGCACCGGCATGCCCATAAAGGCCTGCGCCGACAAGCTTAAGCGCGAAATGGAAGATTTTGGATATCCCCCAAATTTTCCAGCAGCCTCAACAGAAGTCGTGGTTGAGGTTGCCCAGCCAGAGGTGCCCAAGGATAAATCGAAGGGCAAAAAGAGTAAAGCGGTGGCTAAAACCGGTTCGGCTAAATACCAATGGCAAATTATGCAAAGTTTGGGTCTAAAGGATGAGGAAATCAAGGAATTTGCCAATGAAGAACATTGGCTAAACTATTTTCCACCTTTGGCTGTAAAGGATTTGAAAAGAATTGGAGTTCATGTAGGTGTATTGGAGAAGACAGAATTTGTTGTTTATGCTAATCGCAATATTTTCTTTAAAGGTTGATTGGCGGCGTACTTTTATAACCACAGATGCCAACCCTTTCTTTGATTCTTTTGTACGTTGGCAATTTGTGCATTTGAAAAACCGTGGCAAGGTCATGTATGGCAAACGTTATACCATATATTCGCCCAAGGATGGACAACCTTGCATGGATCACGATCGTTCCACGGGCGAAGGTGTAGGTCCACAGGAGTATACCTTGATTAAGATGAAGGTATTGGAAAATAAGGGAAAACTGAGGTAGGTTATGCATACAGAAAAAAAAGAACGTCTTTGACCCATTTTCTTCTGTAGTTCCATCAAGTCAACGGTTTATTTGGTTGCTGCCACCCTGAGACCTGAAACCATGTATGGTCAAACCAATTGCTGGCTTCATCCTGACATCAAATACATAGCCTGGAAAACCACGCGTGATGGAGAGGTATGGATAAGCACTCGCCGAGCCGCCCGCAACATGTCCTATCAAGGTTTTACCGCCACTGAGGGACAAGTTGAAGAAATTCTTGAATTGACTGGTCAAGACTTGTTGGGCACCCCTTTGTCTTCGCCTTTGACTAGCCACAAGGTGATCTATACCTTGCCCATGTTATCCATTAAGGAGGACAAAGGTACTGGCGTGGTTACTTCAGTGCCCTCTGATTCACCTGACGACTATGCTGCCTTAGTAGATTTACAAAAGAAAGAGGCCTTTAGACAAAAGTATGATCTCACAGATGAAATGGTTTTGCCTTACGAGCCAACTCCCATCATCGAAGTGCCCACCTTGGGTAACATGTGTGCCAAGCATGCCTACGAAAAATTCAAAATTCAATCTCAGAATGACAAAGACAAACTAACCGAAGCCAAGGAGTTGTGTTACCTCAAGGGTTTCTACGACGGCATCATGTTGGTGGGCGAGTTCAAAGGCAAAAAGGTGCAGGATGTTAAGAAGGATTTGCAAAAACAGTTGGTAGATGCCAAAGAGGCTGACATCTACTATGAACCAGAGAAGGCTATAATTTCCCGCTCCGGAGACCAGTGTGTGGTGGCCTTGTGTAATCAGTGGTATTTGAATTATGGCGAACCCGTTTGGCAGGGACAAGCCAAAAAAATTTTATCCCAAATGGAAACATTCCACGAAGAGGCTAGAAACAACTTTGAACACTGCTTGAATTGGTTACATGAATATGCCTGTTCCCGCACCTATGGTCTGGGCACTAAGCTTCCCTGGGATGAGCAATGGTTGATAGAGTCTTTGTCTGACTCCACCATTTATATGGCCTTTTATACTGTTGTACATTTACTGCAAGGCGGCTCCTTCAGGGGTGAACAGCCTAGTCCTATGGGCATTAATCCGCAAGATGTGACGCCCGAGGTCTGGGATTACATTTTCTTCAAGGAAACCGCCTACCCCAAAAATTGCAAGATTAAGAAGGCCGATTTGGATGTAATGAGGCGTGAATTCGAATACTGGTATCCCATGGACTTAAGGGTATCTGGCAAGGATTTGATACAAAACCATTTGACATTCATGTTGTATAACCATGCTGCCATTTGGCCCAATGACGAGAATAAATGGCCCAAGGGAGTGCGTGTTAATGGCCACTTGCTGCTAAATTCAGCCAAAATGTCCAAATCGGATGGCAATTTCCTCACCTTGCATGAAGCTGTCGATAAATTCTCTGCTGATGGCATGCGTTTGTGCTTGGCCGATGCTGGTGACAGTGTCGAAGATGCCAACTTTGTGGAAAGCACAGCGGATGCTGGTATTTTGCGTTTATACACCTTCATCGAATGGGTGAGGGAAATGTTGGCCGCCCGTCCTGCTATGCGTAAAGATGCCCATCAGACATTCAACGACAAAGTGTTTATTAGTGAAATGAACCTAAAGACCCAGCAAACCGACGAGTTCTACAAGAAAATGCTTTTCAAGGAGGCACTACGTTCCGGTTTCTATGAACTTCAACTGGCTCGCGATAAGTATCGTGAATTGTGCGGTCTACAGGGAATGCATGCAGATTTGGTATTTGAATTCATACGCCGCCAAGCTTTGCTTATGGCCCCCATATGTCCCCATGTTGCTGAGCATGTCTGGGGCTTACTGGGCAATAAAACGTCTATTCTACATGCCACTTGGCCTGCGGTGGGAGCCATTAATGAATTGGACATCAAATGTTCAGAATATCTGATGGAAGCTGCTCATGCATTCCGTTTGAATTTGAAGAATCTGCTACAAGTCAAGGGCAAGGGTGGCAAGGAAAAAGCTGTTGACCCCTCGTCGGCTAAACCCAATAGGGCAGTTGTTTGGGTAGCCAAATCCTATCCCCCATGGCAATCATGTGTGTTGGACACCATGAGGGAACTTTATCTTCCCAATAATGCCCTGCCTGACAATAAAGTCATTCTAACCGCCTTGCAACAGAAGGAGGTGGTGAAAAAGTTTATGAAACGTGTTATGCCTTTTGCCCAAATGATACGCGAAAAAGTGGAAAGTGGCAAAGGCTTATCAGCCATGGCGGTGTCTTTAGAATTCGATGAACGTCAAGTGTTGCTAGACAACTTGGAGTATTTGAAAAATACCCTGGATATTGAAGCTTTAGAAATAAAATACACCGATGACCCTGAGGCTCCCGAAAAGACCAGAGAAGAGGTGCGACCTGGTTCTCCATTCATAACATTCACGGTGGCTCCTCATGTGCCAGTTGTATTTGTGAATCCTGTTGAAAGGTCTAGCTTGTTCCAGGTTAATGCTGTAGTGAGTGAGGGAGAAACGAGCAGGAGTTTAAAAGAAAAGCTAGCCAAGATTTTGGGCTTTAAAGGTAATAGTTTGGCTTTTACTTTTGGTGATAAAGTTTCGGTGATAATTTTCTTTATTCTTTCAGCCGACTTGTCTACCTTGAAAATATGGCGCTTTAATGACCCCATTATGGGTCCCCGCAAACTGCCAGAATTTCAGGATTTCAAGAATGGCAAATCTATTTTGACCGAAGGCTCCCTGGTGGTGGATGTAGAGAAACAGAATGTCGTTTTAATTGAAGAAGGAAGTGGGACTTCCATATCTGTTGGCCGCCACTTTATCTATGTCGTAGACTAAACCATTTACAGTTTCTCATTTGCTTTCATTTTTATTTAATTTTTTTTTCTCATATTTTCATTATGAATTCGCATTTTTTTAAGTTTGAAGTCACCCAATTATATTTATAATAATAATAAATATGGAATTTACTATGCAAAGCATATTGGCCATAATATTTATGCATTTGTTTGTATAATTTGGTAAAGGAAAGGAATTTAAAAAGAAAGTCATACGAAAATTTCTTTTTTAAATATGCGTGTTAAAATCATGAAACAAATGATTGTTAACAAGTAAAATCGTGCTAAGTTCGGCCGGCTCGAATCTTGGGAACCCACTACCATGAATTCTGCTAATATATGGGAGCTATATCAGGTCATAGACCTATTTAGACCGTACTTAGTACAGTATACACTAACAGAACACTATGTGCAAAATTTCAGCCAAATTGGATGAAAATTGCTGCTTCTAGGGGCTCAAGAAATCAATTCAGAAGATCGGTTCATATGGGAGCCATATCTGGTTCTTGACCGATTTTGACGGTACTTGACATAGGTGTTGGAAGTCAAAAGAAAACGCTATGTGCAAAATTTCAGCCAAATCGGACAAAAATTGCGGCTTTCAGGGACTCAAGAAGTCAAATCGGAATTTCGGTTTACATGGGAGCTATATCAGATTCTTGGCCGAATTAGTCCGTGCTTGGCACTGTTGTTGGAAGTCAAAACAGAACACTATATGCTCAATTTCAGTCAAATCGGACAAAAATTGTGGATTCCAGGGGCTCAAGAAGTCAAATCCGGAGATCGGTTTATATGGAAGCTATATCCAAATCTTAACCGATATGGCCTATTAGCAATCCCCAATGACCTACATCAATATTAAGTATCTGTGCAAAATTTCAAGCGGCTAGCTTTACGCGTTCGACCGCTATCGTGATTTCGACAGACGGATGGACGGATGAACATGGCTAGATCGACCCAGGATATCGAGACGATTAAGAATATGTATACTTTATCGGGTCCTAGATAAATATCTCGAGTTGTTGAGGTACATGCCATGGCATGCGAATAAAATGTTGAGGAAATTTGGTATTGAGAAAAATTGTACCAAATTTTTCATCAATACAAGGTGTAGGTTTAGTTGAGACTATACCCAACATTAAGGTGAGTTCATTTGCAGAAAAATCGCAAAAAATGTTCAATTAAAAATTTAATTGAAAATAAAATTGTTTTCAATTAAATTAATTGATCCAATCATTATTTAATTGAATATGATTTTTTTTTTTCAATCACATTCGCCATTGAATTTTTTGCCATTTTCAATTCAAAAAGTACAATAATTCAATTAATTTTTTAATTGAATTTGAAATTAAAAATGTGAATGAAAATTTTGTTTTTTTTTTCAATTAAAAATTTAATTGATTCAATAATTTTTTTAATCGAATCATAAAAAAATTGAAATATAAGGGAAGGAGATTTCAAAAATCCATACGTCTCAGATTTCGACGAATATATTGCAATTCCTTTGCAGCCAATTTTTATTGCCGGATTAACTCAATGGAGTCCTTCATCGGTCAAGGATTGCCGCCTCAGTGCACGACAAACTGCTATGATAACAACAACAAATCTACAGGGCACCTCTACCCGCCAACCGAAATTTTTTGAAGAACTCTCGCGGGGGATTTTTTTTTCACGGGTGTCCAAGTTCATTCCAGGAGGTAAACATCTGTGTATCAAATATAGAAACTAATTGGAATTTTCGAGCATTTTTAATAATTTTTCATTGGATCAATTAAAAAATTGATTGAAAATTTTTTCATTGGATCAATTAAAAAATTGGTTGAAACATTCAATATTTTTTTAATTGGATCAATTAAACAATTAATTGAAAATTTCAAACATTGCAATAATTTTTTTTTTAACTGAGTATGCAATTTTTTAATTGGAAATTTTTTCAATTATTTTTTATTTATTGTAAAACGGCGATTGGTGTTATCATTTTCGTGATTGAAGCAGTTTAAAAAATTAATTGGATCCGATTTTTATTTGTTTTTGTGCATGTGGGACATATTTAAGAAACGTTAGGGTTGGTCGGCCCAATCATACACACCCTTCGCCCATCCCATATGACAAGTTTTTTGAACGATTTTTTCAAATAAGATGGATTTATATTTCTCAAGTTGTCGGTCATAGGTAAATCGCAAAATAAGTGCGCCCTATACAGGCTCTATAAGTGGAAATATGGAGGTCGACTTATGTCGCGTGTATATAAGGCAATGGACCGATTTGGATCGTTACTATTATGGACGTTGGAAGTCGTAACAAAACAATTCGAGCAATATTTGGTCAAATCGCAAAGTAATTCCGTCCTCTAGAGGCCCAAAAAGTAAAATCGTGAGACCGGTTTATATGGAAGCTATATCAGCTTATGGACCGATTTGGATAATATTTAACATGGAGTCTTAAAATATTACGTGCATAATTTTAGCCAAAGCAAATGCAAGTTGTGCCCTTTAGAGGTGTAAAATCGAAAAATCGACGGAGGGATGGATATGAAAAGTGACCCTGCGCGCATACATAACCGCGTGAAAAATCTCATCGCATTCTCTATGTGATTGAGGATATTTTTCAGAGATCGAAGAAAACCGAGCTGATGGACTTGGCATAAATCAAAAAAGACCGAAAAACTAGTCCTTTTCACCAAGAGGGAGGAACCGGGGTGTTTTTAATGGGCCTGTCCTGGATGGGTTGGAGCTAATACTCTCTTCGGAGGCCAAGTACTTGGACGTGATTCTTGACCAGAAATTAAGTTGGAGAAGAAACGTTGAAGAAAGGGTCAAAAGGTGGAGGAGAAGAGCTCCTCCTGTGGAGCGACTGATTATTTACCAAGGGAGTACGTCCTTGTTGAAGAGTTGGAAGTCGTTTTCCCGAAAAGTGAAATAAGAATCCCTGGGCTGGGGGCACCCCGCCCTTACCGGGATCCTCTGTATACACGGTGGGGTCTTAATTGAATGGGGTCTCTGGACCAGGAGTCTTCACTGAATTTCTTGGAATCAAGAAATTTTATAGACGTCCAAAAGTGCAAAGTCGTTCAGGCGGAGCGACGGCGCGGATGGATCTGGCGTCAGGCCGCTTCAGGTCAAAACTGGCTAGAAGATACAAAGAGCTTCTTCGTACCATGGGAAAGGCTGTCATACTCTGCTGGGTTCCAGGCCATTAAGGTGGGTGTGGCGGAGAACGAAGCGGCAGACTAGCTGACCAGGAATGGATCGCTGATTAACGCAGATCTTACTATGGAAGACCTACACTACGCGAGCTTCTTTGGTGGGTGTATGCATTCTACGATGACTGCGCTAATAAGACGTGGGCTGGTTATGTTGCCCGTCAAAGTCCCTGTGACCGAATATTTCGCGAAACAGGACGTCGCTTACACTGCGCCTCAGAAAGCATGACTAAAAACTGACTGCTAATAGGAATCCTGACTGGTCATGGCAACGTCAGATCTTTGACATCGCACTGGGAGAGGCAGACTTCTACAGGATGTGCGATGACGAGGAGGAATTGGATATGGTGGAGCACCTATTGTGTCACTGCCCAGCAGTTGCGAGGAAAAGACGCAGATACCTCTTTTCTATTCTCGTTTTCCTGTCCTTATTTAATATCTCTCCATCTACTTCTCTTTTACTTTCTTTTCGGGTGAACACAATGGACCAAAGGTTTCCGAGTGAAGCGGCTAGTAACCGAGGTTGCTAGTCGCGTGTCTTGCAACCTAAACTAGCTTAATAACACTTATGCAATTGATTCGATCGCCGAAGAGGGAATATCCATCCACTAAATTGAAAATCATAGCCACTGAACGATTACTAAAACGTTCGCCCATCTCTCACACTATTGTATATGTGCGTGTATTTCTAGCTTACTTTGTTTTTATGTGGCATGCGATACAGACAATTGATTTGGCCAAAGTGGCTATTGAGTGCCAAATTTTGAGTTTCATGCAGTTCTCAGTTAAGGACCATGCATATATCGAATATAACGCGAAAACGTGTTTACGATGAGTTCGGGACTAACCAATTTCGATACCTTTCACACTAGGTGTTGTATTATCGTTGTAGTGATGGATTTTTCGTCCACGAAACTACAAATGTTTCAAAATTTGTTGTTACACAAATGTTATTTGTGCATCTCTGGAAGTTGTTTTAATGGCTTCGAACGCTAGACCATGGCTTTCGTTATAGCTCCGAGTGTTTTGGTTCGGATGCCTCAAAAAGCGACCAAACGTTCGTATAGACCGATCTGTGCACTTGGGACTCTAATGAAAGTTATTTGGGAGTGGAATACGAATCTGATATCAAAATAAGACGCGTAGTATCAGGAGGGCTTTCACTTTCCAAGAAAAACCCTAGATTGGAGCCATTTGATTCAATTGATTGGAACCATATGTAAAAGGTATTTGAGAGTAGAATAAGACTGTGGTACCAAGTATCAGGTGATCGGCTAAAAGTCCCCAAGCCTTACAATTTTTCCTCCCTCAAATGACAAAGTAGTCCAAGCGAGGTAATGTAGGACTAAATTGAAAGTTATTCGGAAGTATAGCACAAAATTGGCATCCAAAATCGGACCCAAGTGTATGGCGGCCTCTAAACGAACATTTAGGTCGAATAATATCATATGGGACTCAAATAAAATGCAACTGGAACTCGAGTAGGAATCTGATTCATAACTAATACACTGATAGAAAAATTACGGTACTTTGACAATACCGCTTAGTATTATTTTGCTCGCGTTATTGGCAAAGATTTTTAATAATATTTGGTATCAATTCAATACCAGACAGAGGAGGCTATTAAAAAGTGACGGCGTCACATTTGTATTCTTGTCGTCGCGCCAGAAGTGTTGTTGAGCTTTGTACTTAAAATATTGACGCCATTTTAAAATATTTGTTAAAAAAATAAATAAAATGTTTTAATAACATGTTTTAATACAATTAATATAATTTGACAATAAGAACATTTTACATCAAAACCATGATAGTCTCATGTGTGGACGAACATAAATAATTGAAATAAAGTTAAATTAAAATTATTATCGATGGTTTTTTTTAGGTCATTATGGGGTGAAATAATCGATAACGGTATGGTACTTAAACCAATAACGGTCTGGTTCTAAAACCAATATCAGTTTGGTATTAAAACCAATACCAGTTCGGTAATAAGGCTAATACCAAACGGTACTAATAATTTTATGTTTCATCCATACCATCCGGTATTGCTTTACTATCAATTCCGTATGGTACTGAAATGAGCACGTTTGGTATCAAATTTTCTCTGGGTGTAGGTACAAAGTGTCTGGGGAGCCGCCATAACCGAAACTCACGTAATGCACATGAAGGTGATCAGAACAATAAGGGACTCAAAATAAAATTGTTTGAATGTACAATTCCAAACTTTAATAATATTGGGGACTAAGTATCTTGTGACCGGTAAAACAGATCAACAATAGATCTTCTGTAGCCTCTTCTTCTTCGACGACCTCACAGTTTCTGCAAAAGTCGTTACATGCAGTCTATCAGCTTGTTTTCCGATCAGACTGACCAGTCATGATGGAAACGATGACTGAGATGTCTGTTCGAGCCAGCGAGAGTAAAGCGATAGACCTCTTCAAGACTAGATAAGACCACATAAATTTGGCATGTTCACAACCGTATTCGCCGTATGACCAAAGAGAAAGATCCCTTAGCCTCACAGCAGTAGTCGCAGCAATTTGTCTAACCCCAATGTCCAGAGGCATTTGGTTTATCATTACATTCAATGTATCAAATGGTGTGGTCCTCAGTTCGCCTTCGATGCACAAACAAGTCATCCTTTGGATCCGGCTGAGTATTGAACAGTAAGTGGACTTTCGAAGCGCCGTCCAACAGACCAGAACATCATATACCATTACTAGCGATGGGTTTCTACCGGGTAAATACCCAACGCTTGGGTATTTATTGAGTAAATACCCAATAAAGGAGCATTTTTCATCATATTTCAATGAAATTTGGCACAGCGAGTTTCGGTACCCCACTAAATCTTTATGTTGAATATCGTCCAGATCGGACCATATTTGGATATAGCTGCCATAGAGACCGATCTCCCGATATAGAGTATTGAGCACATAAAAGGAGAATTTTTCATCAGATTTTGATGAAATTTGAAACAGTGCGTTTTGGTACCTCACTTAACCTTTTAGTTGAACTTCGTCCAGATTGGGCCATATTTGGATATAGCTACCATATAGACCGATCTCCCAATGTGGGGTATTGAGGCCACAAAAGTACCATTTATTACCCTACAGCGATGAAATTTGCCACTGTGTGTTCTGGTAGATCCCTACCCATTTCTGTTAAAAGTGTTCCATATCGGGCCATATTTGGATATAGCTGCCATATATACCGATCTCCCGATATTGTGTAATGAGCCTATAAAGGGAGCATTTTTCATCCTACTTCAATGAAATTTGGCACAGCGAGTTTGGGTATCCCTCTTAACCTTTTTGTTGAATATCGTCCAGATCGGACCATATTTGGATATAGCTGCCATATAGACCGATCTCCAGATATAGAGTATTGAGCCCATAAAAGGAGCATTTTTCCATCCGATTTTGGTGAAATTTGAAACAGTGCGTTTTGGTACCCCTCTTAACCTTTTACTTGAACATCGTCCAGATTGGGCCATATTTGGATATAGCTGCCATATAGACCGATCTCCCGATATAGAGTATTAGCCCATTAATAGGAGCATTTTTCATCCGATTTGGATGAAATTCGAAACACTGCGTTTTGGCACACCTCCAAACTTTTTTGTTTAATTTCGTCCAGATGGGGCCATATAGTATACAAACAGAGTATATCTCCCTAAGTCAAGGAGCCAGTCTATGGGACACAGCTGGTAATTCAACTGGACACAGCTTGTAGATCAACAGCCCAGACAGACGGACATAGCTAAAAACTAATCAGAAAGTGGTTCTGAGTCAATCCGAATACTTATCAATGGCTCTTTCCCTCTTCAAACAAATGAGCTATGTTATAAAACGCTATGCCACAGTGGTGGTACCAACACAGACTGAAAATCAAAAATGAGACGTTTGGGCGTACTCCTTTGCACTCTTACTCCCTCATACTCTCTGCTAAATGGAAGAGATATAAGAGATAAACAAAGTAAACGATTTATATTTTCGTGTAGCAAAGCATGTTTTGCTGTAAACAAAAGCTTTTTGACTTAAAAGAACTTTTGAATTTCCGCGTAATAGAGCAATTCTTTACCACAGAAAAGGCTTGTTTGACGGAAAAATATATCAAAGGTTTTTTTTAGAATTTTTGTGTGTTTCTCTTTCGAGACAATGATCGAGGATTGCAAATGGGAAAGGAAAGCCAAAGATAGCAACATACACCAACCATGGGTTTCGTCTTTGCGGTTAGAAGACTCTTCAACCATATTAGGTGTGATGGCTTCAATTTTTTTTTTTTGAAAAATATTCAGTATCACGATCCTAGAAAGCTGTCTTTTTAGTTCATTTAGCCAGAAAAATAGTGATGTGTTGTGCTATGACACCTTCAGGTTCTTGTCTTGTTGCTCTTACTTTAAACGCACATGGTGAAGGATAGTCGAAATCAGGGATACAAAAATTTTAATGTTGGTGTTGTTTTTTCTTTATCACTTCACCTACATTCTTTATAATTTTATTAATTTTTTCTGGTGTAAAAAATACCGCTTTTATTTATGTATAAAAGCAACAGCCTTAAACGAGTTCAATGCATGGAAATCATTTTCATTTTACTTTGCAGGAAAAACTATTGTCCATGGAAAAGTATTCATAGTATTTATGTCAAGTACCTTGAGCACATCCAATGAAGCGACTGCCCCAGTTTAAGTTTAAAGTCAATAGAATGGAGTGCGTGGTGATAGATAAGCGGAAGTGCTTCCACAATGGGTGGTCATAGTTTTTCTCGTTCCAAAGTCTTTGGTAACACACGTCTGGATTTAGATAACAACACTGTAAGCCAGCTAATAAATTGGATATGCTACCACTAAAGTAGGCGAACTATAAAACCCCACATGCGTTGGAGTTATGGCAACACAATCAATCTGTGCGTTTAAAAGAGGTGTCACAGCAAAAAAGAGGTGTCACAGCACGTATAAGGAAATGGCGAAAATTATTACTCTGGGTTTAATTTCGATATTGTTTGGCATCCTGTTGGAAGAGGTGCAAGCTATTGCTTGTCTGATACCGAAGCCTCGAGAGGAGAGATCGTTGAAGGAGGAAACTGAAATTAGGCCCCGTTTAGATGGACGCATTGTGGGTGGTCACAAAATTAATGTCACCGATGCTCCACATCAGATATCATTGCAGACTTCGGCTCACATATGTGGTGGTTCAATAATTGCCAAGCAATGGATTCTCACAGCAGCTCATTGCACAGAGTAAGTTGGAAGGATAAGGAAACAACTGTTGATATTCATATGGCCTTTTTCTCGATTTTTAGTGGCAAAAAACCTGATCGCCTGAAAGTACGTCTTGGCACCTCCATATCCTCCAAAGGCGGAGAGCTTCATGAGGTAGCTGAGATATTCCAGCATGAAAAGTTCAATTATTCCAATGTTGACTACGACTACTCCTTATTGAAACTGGCCCGGGAAATTGAGTTCGATGAAACCAAGCAAGCGGTTAAATTGCCCGAAACTAAGGAGGATGCCATGGACGGTGATCTTTGTTTTGTTACCGGTTGGGGTAACACTCAAAACGCTTCCGAATCTCGAGAATGGCTGCGTTTGACAGAAGTTCCCATATTCAATCAGGAGCAGTGTTCTGATAAATATAAGAAATTTGGTGGTGTGACGGAACGCATGATTTGTGCTGGCTATATTGAGGGCGGTAAGGATGCCTGCCAAGGTGATTCCGGTGGACCTTTGGTCACCGAATCGGGTATGCTAGTTGGTGTCGTTTCATGGGGTTATGGCTGCGCCAAGCCTGATTATCCTGGAATTTATTCAAGAGTATCATATGTTCGTGATTGGATACGCACAACCAGTGGCGTTTAGCATCGAACAACAAAAAATGTTTTTAATAGGACCCAAAAATACATATTTGCAAAAAACTAGATTTGAAATTTTGTTCACAAATAAAATAAGATGGAAAATGAATTCGTTTGAAAGCTACTACAGCTTGATATTTTAAGATCCCAAAAAGTAAAAAATTAGATAAGTATTCCGCCCATCTTATAAAAGTGGATAAAATTTATTCTAACGACAAAATTTCAGAAAATTTTTCTCTAAAGACAAACGAAATTGTCCAGTGGAAAATTTCATTAAAATTTTCATTTTAGAGAAAATTTCTTTGAAATTTTTTCTTTAGAGAAAAAGTTATGGAAATTTTGTCCTTAGAGAAAATTTCATGGAAATTTTGTCCTTAGAGAATTTTTCATGGTAATTTTATCTTTAGAGAACATTTCATGGAAATTTTGTCGTTAGAGAAAATTTCATGGAAATTTTGTCTTTAGAGAAAATTTTATAGAAATTTTGTCTTTAGAGAAAACTTCTTAGAAATTTTGTCTTTAGAGAAAATTTCATGGAAATTTTGTTGTTAGAGAAAATTTCATGGAAATTTTGTTGTTAGAGAAAATTTCATGGAAATTTTGTCGTTAGAGAAAATTTCATGGAAATTTTGTCGTTAGAGAAAATTTCATGGAAATTTTGTCGTTAGAGAAAATTTCATGGAAATTTTGTCGTTAGAGAAAATTTCATGGAAATTTTGTCGTTAGAGAAAATTTCATGGAAATTTTGTCGTTAGAGAAAATTTCATGGAAATTTTGTCGTTAGAGAAAATTTCATGGAAATTTTGTCTTTAGAGAAAATTTCATGGAAATTTTGTCGTTAGAGAAAATTTCATGGAAATTTTGTCGTTAGAGAAAATTTCATGGAAATTTTGCCGTTAGAGAAAATTTCATGGAAATTTTGTCGTTAGAGAAAATTTCATGGAAATTTTGTCTCTAGAGAAAATTTCATGGAAATTTTGCCGTTAGAGAAAATTTCATGGAAATTTTGTCTTTAGAGAAAATTTCATGGAAATTTTGTCTTTAGAGAAAATTTCATGGAAATTTAGAGAAAAATGGCTTTGATGCAGGCACATCCTCCTGCAGACACAAAGAAGGAAATCTGGTAAGTGGCACTGACAACATGCTAAGGACATGGAAAGAACATTTTACCCAACTGCTAGTGTCCGACGTTGGCGGCGAAGAGGATACCGCAGAACCAATCCCTGATGATGGTATAGAATGTTTACCTCCTAGTCAGAATGAGGTCCAAGTAGCAGTAATCCGACTAAAGAACAACAAGGCAGCAGGAGCCGACGGGTTACCCGCTGAACTAAAGGGTGATTTTTTTGAGGTTAGGATTTTCATGCATTAGTATTTGACAGATCACGTGGGATTTCAGACATGGTGTGAAAGAGAAAGATGCTCAGTATGCTTTGACATTTCATCATGAATAGACTTACTAACGAGCAACGCTTGCAAATCATTGAATTTTATTACTAAAATCAGTGTTCGGTTCGAAATGTGTTCATTCACCGTAACGTTGCGTCCAACAGCATCTTTGAAAAAATACGGTCCAATCATTCCACCAGCATACAAACCACACCAAACAGTGCATTTTTCGGAATGCATGGGCAGTTCTTGAACGGCTTCTGGTTGCTCTTCACTCCAAATGCGGCAATTTTGCTTATTTACGTAGCCATTCAACCAGAAATGAGCCTCATCGCTGAACAAAATTTGTCAAAATTTCGAACCGAACACTGATTTTGGTAATAAAATTCAATGATTTGCAAGCGTTGCTCGTTAGTAAGTCTATTCATGATGAAATGTCAAAGCATACTGAGCATCTTTCTCTTTGACACCATGTCCTTTATTTATTTAAGACAGGAGGCGAAACGCTGATAAGGCGTAGGCATCAGCTTATCTGCGCAATCTGGCTGGAAGAACGCATACCCGGTGATTGGAACATCAGCATACTATGTCCCGTACACAAGAAAGGAGACAAGAGGGAATGTGCCAACTACAGAGGAATAAGTCTCCTCCACATCGCTTACAAGATACTCTCGAGCGTACTGTATGAAAGATTAAAACCTAAAGTCAATGAGATAATTGGGCCCTTTTAATGCAGTTTTAGACCTAGTAAATCCACCCGGGACCAGATATTCACACTGTGCCAAATGCTGGAGAAGACCCGAGAAGGACAAATCGACACCTACCATCTCCTTGTTCACTACAAAGCCGCTTTCGATACCCCTTTACGTTAAAAGGTATTTCAAGCCATGTCTGAGTTTGGTATCCCTGCAACATGAATAAGACTCTGCAGGATGACACTTGCTGATACGCGTTCCTCAGTAAAAATAGGAAAGAATCTCTCCGAACCATTTAATATCAAACGAGGTTTCAGTCAAGGAGTCAGCCTATCGTGTGATCACTTTAATATCCTGATGAAGAAGATTATACGAGATGCAGATGTGAATAGATATGGCACACTAATATCAAGAGGACACATGCTACTTGCCTATGCCGACGACATCGATAACATAGGTCGGTCACCGAAAGTAGAAATTGCAGCCTTTGAAAGAATCGAAAGAGAGTCAATGAAAATGGGTCTGGCAGTAAATGGAGATAAGACGAAATGGATGATTTCAACTCCCAAAAAGCCTTGCACAACCAAGCAGATAAAGAAAATGGAGAAAGTTGGGAACCACAACTTAGATAGTCAGTAACTTTATCTACCTCGGCACCGCCGTAACCCAAATGAATGTAACCAGTTTTGAGATAAAGCGAAGAATACTACTGGCAAACAGATGCTACTTTGGACTAAGTAAGTAGTTTAGAAACAAGGCCACCTCTCGGCAGACGAAGATTACACTATACAGGACACTGATACTTCCTGTGCTGTTATATGGTTCTGAAGCATGGGTACTTGTGAAAGCAGATGAGGCAGTGCTTGGAGTATTTGAGAGAACGATTCTTCATAAAATATATGGACCAGTTTGCGTTAACGGCGAATATTCTGTCATAGCCAATTAAAGTAAAGTAGGTAAGTATCATTGAGATAAAATATTGAATCTGACAACACTCATTGTTCTTAAATGGAATGTTCGGAATCTTTGGGTTAAACGCATAGCTCCACACCATTTTCAATGTTTTATAAACATTTTCAGATATTAAAAAAATGGAATTCTGCAAAACGACAGAAATGTGGCTAAATTGCTCGGATGCTAAATGATAAATGTGAAAATGTTTTTTTAAAACCAATCATGTACGTTGTACATTTTAATCAACCCAAATGAATGACTTAACCACTAACCAAGAGTAATAAACACCCCAAACTAGCTAAAATATTATGCTGAATTCTTTCCTTTGGTCTGAAAAATAATAAATTTTAATAATTGTGCAACCAGTATAAAGAGAAAACCTCCATAAAATAACTTTTATTGAATACACCAAATAATTACACCTCATTATGTTTTCAGCTTAACTTCAACCACCTTCGCGATTATCATTTTTACCTGCAACCAATTTGTTATGGAAAACCCTTAAAGAGGCGTTTGCTTATTGCGAACGAATAATCACCGGTTGACCTACTAAGACCAATAACTCTGATGGGCTATAAAACCAGGCAATAGCATTGCTAAATTGGCAGTATAACTGTTCTGGTCTTTGCAGCGAAAGCTATCATCACGATGTGGAAATTGAGGAATTTGAATTTAGTTATTCTTTGCTTGTTTGGCATTCTTCAGGTCCGATGTCCTGTGGAGGGTCTTACATTACCTCAGAGGAAGCTGACACAGGATGATACCATCAAACCCTTGCTGGATGGCCGTATAGTTGGTGGTGAAAAAATCAACATTACCGAAGCACCTCACCAGGTATCTTTACAGACAACGGCACATTTATGTGGAGGTTCAATTATTTCAAATCGATGGATACTGACTGCGGCTCATTGCACATAGTAATGATATACACATTTTGAAAGACAACTTTTATAACTTCTAACCGACTTTTCTACTTCTGCCTCTTTTGCAGTGGTAGAAATGCCGATGAACTTAGGGTTCGCATTGGCAGTAGTGAGTCCTCCAAGGGTGGTGAACTAATCGATGTTGAGGAGATTGTACAGCACAAGGATTTCAATATACGCAACGTTGACTATGATTTCTCGCTCATAAAACTGGATCGTGAAATTGAGTTCAATGATACCAAACAAGCTGTCAAACTACCCGAACATATGGAGAATATAACCGATGGTACTGCTTGCTTTGTAACCGGTTGGGGCTACACCCATAGTATTACCCAATCACGTGAATGGCTGCGTCAAGCTGAAGTTCCCATCTTTAATCAGCAGCAATGCGCCATGAGATATAACATATTTGGTGGTATCACCGATCGCATGATATGCGCCGGCTATGCCAAAGGTGGTAAGGATGCCTGCCAAGGAGATTCTGGAGGACCTTTGGTCACCGACTCAGGAGTTTTAGTGGGCATTGTGTCTTGGGGTTTCGGCTGTGCTAGACCCAATTATCCTGGTATTTATTCAAGAGTGGCATATGTACGCGATTGGATTCAGGAAAATAGTGGCGTTTAATTATGATATGAACACCAATAACTGAGAGATAATTAAATAAATTGTGAAATCATGGACACATTTTTATGGGTTGAAATTTTTTTGAGCGAAAATGAAATATATGGACAAGTAAAAAGGCGCCAAGTTTGGAGGAGCTGATTTTTATATGCCTACCTTGACTTATAAGGTGGTCTATCTAGCGGTTGTGTGGCAACCTTAAAATGTTGAAACAGGGTTTCTAATAACTGAGATGTTTTTATACCCTACACCGCTTCTGTGGTACAGGTTATTATAACTTAGTGCATTTGTTTGTAACATCTAGAAGGAAGAGAGAAAGACCCATTGATAAGTATACCGATTGACTCAGAATCACTTTCTGATTCTATTTAGCTATGTCCGTCTGTCCATGTTAATTTGTGTACAAATTACAGGCGGGTGACCAGGGGAACGCCTCAAGGAGGGGTGTTTTCATCGATTCTATGGAACCTCGTGATTAAAGAAATCCTGATGGATCTGGGTGGGGACGGCACGAGGATTATCGCGACGACGTCGTGCTGCAGGTCCGAGGCAAGTTTCTGTCGACGATCCGCAAGATCATGGAAGGGTAATTGAGGAGGTTATTGCGATGGGCTACCAGAAATGGGTTGAGGACCAACCCAGGGAAGGCTGAGGTGGTGCTTTTTTCGCCTAGATGTAAGATACCGGAGTTCAGACTCCCATCCTTGGACGGAGTCACCCTGCGGCTGTCGTAGTCGGCGAAGTACCTAGTCATACTCTTCGATTTGGAACTGTGCTGGAAGAGGAACACAGAGGAAAGAAGCCGTAAGGCACTGTGCGCTTTTTACTCCTGCGGGAGGATGTTCGATAGAAAATGGGGGGTGACTCCCAAGATGATTTATTGGATGTATATGGCCATCGTGAGACCATTACTGGTCTATGGAGCACTGGTATGGTAGGATGCCGTAGGGAAGAGAAAGCGTGCGAGGGAGTTCGAGAAGGTCCAGAGACTGGCCTGCGTCGGTATACCTGAGATTCGAGATGCTGGATATGCAGCCCATTGGGGCCGTGATGCGTAGCGGGGCGACCCTAGTTGCGCAGTACCAAATAATGCGCCACCAGGGTCGCGCTTGGGCTGCGAGAGCTCGGCATGCTGAAGGGGGATGGTTGCGGCCACAGTTCGATTCTGGGTGTTATGGATACGGAGGGAAGACTGAGGAGGATCTACGACTACCTGTTACCAGTGCCGACTGGAGGAGGAGGGTGAGACCTCTATCTACACAGATGACCCCAAGATGGAGTCAGGGAATGGATGGGGGTCTACTCTGATGCACTGAATATCAGTATGTCTCTGAGACTGCGGGACGAGTGTACGGCAGAGGTGTGTGCCATTGCAATGGCGTTATGGATACGGAGGGAAGACTAAAGAGGATCTCAGACTACCTAGTACCAGTGCCGACTGGAGGAGGAGGGTGAGACCTTGATCTACACAGATGGCTCCAAGATGGAGTCAGGGACTGTATTGGGGGTCTATTCTGATGCACTCAATATCAGTATGTCTCTGAGACTGCGGGACGAGTATACGGTCTTTCAGGCAGAGGTCTGTGCCATTGCAGTGGCCGCAAGAGAAATCCTGGGGCTTACCACCCTCGAAACTCAGAATTTATGTGGACAGTTTGGCGGCGCTCAAAGCCTTAGGGTCGAGGATGGCGAGGTCGAGATGCGTGGCGGACTGTTTGAAATCCCTGGATAGGCTCCGGGCTCACGATGGAACGTTGACATGGGTTCCTGGGCATGAGGGGATTCCAGGAAATAAAAGAGAGGACGAGTACGCCAGGAGGGGTTTTTCTGCACCTGGCGGACCAAGCATCGGCCTTGCCTAAGTGCCATTTGTCGATCTACTGAACACAGTAGATGGAATGGCCAGGGAGGCGTCGGTGATGAGATGGGACTCGGTAGATATTTGCCGGACTGCGAAGGCGCTATGGTAGGTCATCGACCGTAAGAGCACGACCAAGTTGCTGGCGTTCGATAGGAGGTCGATGAGTACTTTGACAGGGGTCAAAAGCGGGCATTGTGTCATAGGCCGCATGGCGGCGCTCATGGGGATACCGCACAATGACTTCTGTAGGAGTTGCCTCGATGAGGATGAGACTATTGAGCACTTGCTGTGTTCCCGTCCGCATCTACAGAGACGGAGGCTCTCCTATCTGGGGAGCCGTTTCTTCTGTGATCTGGGTGAACTTGAAAACGTACCTCTGGTATCTCTCCTGAGGTTTGTTGAGGGAACAGAATGGTTCCGACGGAGGGTTGCCACAAGCTTCGGCGTAGGCAGATCTGTGTTTGCGTAGGGACGGGCGATTCTTTACCCCCTGCTCGGGTTTCTCCACTCCTCCTGTCTTTTTCTTTTATTCGTGTATAACCTCTAGTACGAGGTCTCACATTTTCTTTTCCTCCCTTTCTCTCTCTCTCTAGGGTACCACAATGGGCCAAACTGGCCTCCGAGTGAACTCACCTTTTGTGGGCAACCCATTCAACCTAACCTAACCTACAGGTCGCAATTATTATCCGATCGTCTTCAAATTTGGCACATTCAGCACATTAAGCCTTTTGAAATTGGAAAAAAATCAGTTCAGATTTGGATATAGCTCCCATATATATATTAGTCCGACTTTTGAGTTAAATTGCAATAAAGTGTTAATTTTTTAACGAATCCTTTAGAAAACCCATTCAACCTAACCTAACCTACAGGTCGCAATTATTATCCGATCGTCTTCAAATTTGGCAAATTCATTTTTTTGCGTAGCGACGAAGCCTATTGGAATTGGAAAAAAATCGGTTCAATTTGGATATAGCTCCCATATATATGTTAGTCCGATTTTTCGTTTAAAATTTTCAATATGGTCGAATTGTAGATAAAATCGAAATTTGTAGTTGAAAGCAGCTAGGTGGACCAATTATCGGCCAGGTGGACATTGTGCACCTCAAATCTAGTCCTACATTTGCCATTCCACTTGTGGTATACAATAATTTCTTTTTATACCCTCCACCATGGGATGGGTCTCTAAAGGGCGCAATTCTTATCTGATTTGGTTGAAATTTTGTATTAGGTGTTTTCTTTCAACAACTGTTCAATAATTAAATCGGTTCACAATCCCGATGTAGCTATGATATAAATCGATTACTTGATTTCTTGAGCCTCTACATGACGCAGTTAATACCCAATTTGGTTAAATTCGGCCCGGTCGAGCTTAAAGTGCTTTTACTTGTTTCATATTTCCTTTCCCTATTAAACTTGACAATCAGTTAAAGATTTGTTGCTATTTTCTATTCGGTGTAGAATTCCTTTTTCCCCAATATGTGGGAGGGCACCTTTTGCAAAATACACTGTAAGCGCTTAAAAGGATTCCAAAGCTTATAACGTAATCATAACTAGTGACGTCCATACGTTTGATTCTCTTGAATAAAGTTGTGAACTTTTTCGATTGAATAAAAGGTAATTATCACCATACTACGCTCCGGCAAATGGCAAAAGGAAAATTGCGTATTGGTCGCAATGTCACATTGCAAAATCAATGTCAGGGGCGTGCTATTTCTACATAGCCGGTTAAACATTGGGGTTGGTTGGGCTGTCAACAGATAGACCTTATTTTTGGTATTCGACAAAATATAAGGGAATTAAGATTTCATTTAAGACATACACCTAAGCCAATAATCGGCATGTTGTGCGCTCCAAAAAACTAAAAAGTAAAATCGAATAAGAAAATTTAAGTCCGGAATTTCGTGCTGCTTACAAAATCTCTAATTGTTTTTCATATCACGCTCCTCGGATGCCACCGTAGCGCAGAGGTTAGCATGTCCGCCAATGACGCTGAACGCCTGGGTTCAAATCCTGGCGCGACCATGGGAAAAAATTTTCAGCTGTGTGGTTTTCCCCTCCTAATGCTGGCAACATTTGTGAGGTACTATGCCATGTAAAACTTTTCTACAAAGAGGTGGCGCACTGCAGCACGCCGTTCGGACTCGGCTATAAAAAGGAGGCCCCTTATCATTGAGCTTAAACTTGAATTGGACTGCACTCATTGATATGTGAGTGGAATGTTAATAGGCAAAATCCTAAGTTGGTTTATATCTGGTATTGTGTCCTCCTAAGTGCAGGTGTGGTAGCTGCGAAAGCCAGACAATCACATAGGAAGTGCTCCTAAGTCTCATCACCTACCCCGCATGCCCTATAAATGCAATCACTAGCTGCACCGATTTTGCATAAGTTAGCTCGTAGTCCTATGTGTCCCCTTATGATACCGAAAGCTTTACTGACCTCCTGCTTGTTTGCTTTCAGTAATAGCCTTGTCTTCTAACGATCTGGATCTCCCCATAGGATTTTCGTCGTCCTGCCGACCGTTTCGTTCCACAGTGTGGCTTGTAACACTGTTCATAGCCCACGCCCTTAAAACGGACTGCGTCGACATGACAGGCTTCGGGTTTACCAAGTTTATTGATGACAGTCTTCTGACCTTCACTGCCAAATCGTCTGCTTTTTCATTCACCCTTACTCCGCTATGGCCTGGTACCCAAACGATGCGGATCGTCCCATTCTCAGAGAAGGCGTCAATTCTCTTCTAACACTCCAAGACTGTTAAAGTAACTTTACCGTCCTTGTTGTTATTGCCCTTATGGCTAGTTTACTGTCCGTAAAGATGTTCATACTTGACGTCCTCGTGTTAGCACAGCACCACTTTATGCATTCCGTGATCGGCCGGGTCTCCGCCTGCAGGACCGTATTATGGTCAGGCAGTCTAAGCCAGATTTCAATCCCTGGGTTCTCAATGAAGACTCTCAGGCCCACTCTGTTCACTAACTTTGATCCATCCGTGTAACATGATCATCCAGATGGCAATACTAGGGTTCCGTCAATCCATGACTGTGCCGTTGGCAGCAGTGCCTCGTACTCGACCTCAAGTGTCGTCTCAGGAATCCGATCGGAGACCTCTTCCTCCGCGGTATAATCCGCCTGACTTATACCGCGATGGTATGACCAACTCCTATCCTCTATCCATTCACCCATCGCCTAAAGTCTCATGGCCGCAATGGCTGTCTCACACTTAATCTTTATGTCAATGGGTCGGATATCTACAATAGTGTCCAATGTCCAATGCCCCAGTGGGCGTGATCCTAATCGCTCCGCCAAGACAACATTTTCTCTGAACCTGTTGGGGACTCAAGAAGTCAAATAAGGGGATCGTTTTCAATGGAGGCTATATCTATTGGTTGCCCTGTCTGGTCGACATTTAGTTTATATTTGAGCTTGGATTTTATGTTGGTATTGGAAATCACAAACTTACATCAAAGATTTCTGCCCAATCGTGTAAAAAATTGTGGATTGTCTACATTGTCTTTCTGTATGTGGACCAATCGGAGCAAGATTTGTGGTGACAAACTGGAAACAACCGAGGCTTCAAATCAGGAGCATTAGTTTATTTGGACTATATATATATTTTTTGGATTATATATATTTTTTTGGACTATATATATTTTAGGTTTTGTCGACACCCTGATTTTATACCGACCACTACACACAGTTGCCAATTCGAAAAATCTTGGAAATAATTTTAGAACTTTTGAACGGATAGAGATATGTACTCGAGACATAGTCAATGTTGAGGTGTATTCCAATAAGTATGCAAAGTTCGGGCACCTGGTGGGTTGATACTCGGGGCTTGAAAATAGGTCACCTCGAGCATCTCAAATTTTGAATTGTATTGAAAAAGCTGCCATACAAACCGATATTGGGTCTTGTCTACAAAGTGTACGACACTAGTCAGATTTTTCAAAATTTAATTTAATTATTAAAATTACTCAAGACGACTTCTCTTATGCATTGCTATATGAAATAACAAAACGTGGAACAGTTTCTACCTAATGATTCAGCGAATATTAGAAACAACTGATGCCATTGTTACAGTTATATTATCAACTAAATATAATCTCTGATTGTGTTGACATTCTAGCCATGTCCGTTCGTCTGTCGAAATCGCGATATATACGCTTGAAATATTGCACAAATACTTCTTATTGATGTAGATCGTTGGGGATTGCGAATGCCCGAAATAAGTTCAGATTAAGATATAGCTTCCATATAAAGAAGTCCTTCGAATAAATTTTTTGAGCTCATCAAATTGTTGTGCGATTTGGATGAAATTTTGAATCTAGTTGGTTTTTTGACTTCCAACAACGTGGCATATTTAGGCCCTTGGAGGGATGAATTTTTAGCTGGCATGGCAGAAAATGTTAATTATGACATGGACAATTTTCGTTACTATTTCCCAGATCTACAACAAGTATTATTCAATCCCAGCAAAAACTCTCATTACCAAATAACCAGAAAGGTAAGCTCATTCAAAAACTAATAACTACTTATTTTTAGGCATCGTTTCTAATTACGTGTACATGGCGATGTCTTAGAAGGAAAGTCCTTCCGCACAAGTATACCAATAGTTCAAAAATAAGTACTTATGCCTAAGCATGAAGTTGTCAAAAAATAATGACATTTTATCTTAGTTGAAAGTTGTTAAAAAATAGCTACTTAGACTCAAACATGTTTTCGCCTTTCCAAGAAGAAGAAGTCAAATTTTATATGCATAAATCAAATTATAAATGAAATTAAAACTTTTACCTTCATCGCAGCCGAGAGATGAACCACATTACTATTGTGTGAATAAGACACTATTTTCTCCTTTCAATATTAGCTTACAACACAAAAGCTCCTATTCTATTCTTTTCTATTCTATTTCATCAAAGATGGCTATGCTTTTGTGTATATGTTTGACATAATCTATTTAAAGACAAAATATTACAACACATGGGAGAGATTTTAGTAGTCCCGAAGGTCCCGAGTTCGAATCTCGGACCAGCTAATGATTTTTTATTGCGGATTCGTGGGGAGGTAGAAACAATTAACAAGTAAGAGCGTGTTAAGTTCGGGCGGGCCGGATCTTATATACCCTCCACCATTGATCGCATTTGTCGAGGTCTATGCGCAGTATCTCTTTATGGGCAAACAAAGAACATTGAATAAGAATATGTTATTGTGGGATATTTCAATTCATTCGGATAAGAATTGCGCCTTGTAGGGGCTCAAGAAGCAAAATCGGGAGATCGGTTTATATGGAAGCTGTATCAAGCAAGCTATTGGTCGATTCAGACCATATTAGACACGTATGTTGAAGGTCATGATGTACAAAATTTCTTCCAAATCGTATATGAGCTGCGCCCTCCAGAGCGGTTTATACGGCAGCTGTATCAGGTTATGTACCGATTTGCGCCATACTTAACACATTTATTGGAAGTCATAACAAAACACCTCATGCATTCCACCAAATCGGATGAGAATTGCGCGCTCTATTGGTTTAAGAAATCAAGAACCAAGATCGGTTTATATGACAGCTACATATACCAGATTATGAACCGATTTGAATCATACCTAATACAGTTATTGGAAAAGATACCAAAACACTACGTGCAAATTTTCAGTCAAATCGGATAAAAATTGCGCCTTTTAGAGGCTTAACAAGTGAAGACCCAAGATCGGTGTATATGGCAGCGATATCAAAACACGGACCGATTTAAACCATACTTAGCGCAGTTGTTGGAAGTGATACCAAAACACCACGTGCAAAATTTCAGTCAAATCGGACAAGAATTGCGCTCTCTAGACGCTCAAGACCCGGCCGATACGGGATGACTATGAGCACCACACAGTCTGGAACTTTGAGCTCCGACTTGTGTGGTGTCCATCGTTACCAAAGGAAGCCAAGCTAAAAGCTACCGGGCGCGTCCACAGGTTGCGGATGGTGGAAAGCCCTGTTTTTATGCGGAGTAGCTGCAAATGCGGAGTAGCTGCAAATGCGGAGTAGCTGCAAATGCGGAGTAGCTGCAAATGCGGAGTAGCTGCAAATGCGGCCGCAGGTAGTCAGCGATTTTCGAGAGGAGGGTTTCAGTGAGGAGTCAGGTGGCACTGGCTCTTAATTAAATACTGAGTGGCTATGATACTCGAGGTGCAAGGAGAGTTATTGGCGCCTTCAAGTAACCAACATCAGCGTCTGTTCCCACGTTAGGTGCGGCTGGAGGCGAGCGTTGGATCTGGGAGCAAGTGGCTCGGGACATCGAGAGATACCTGTGGAATCCCACAAAACTCATGCGGTTGGGGCGCTGGGCCAGTAACCCGCCCCCAGAAAACTATGAGAAACGATGGAATAGTAATAGCTTTGAACATGGCGAGAAAAGTACGATCTGACACTGCACGGAAGCTGGACATTGAAAAGCTGCAAATACAACAAATGGCAGCGGCATACTAGACTCGACTGACTGCTTGATGAAAACATTCCTTGTTCCAATGATATAATGGCGCAGTGGAAAACTATTGCCCAGTCCATGGAAAATGCCGCGAAATCCGTACTTGGGTACGGGAAGCCTCCTCCTAGAAACCCATGGTATGACCAAGAGTGTCGAGATGCTACTGAAGCCAAGAATGCGGCATATAGAGCAACCCTGCAATCAGTAGCAACGCGCCTGATGAAGGAGAGGTATCGGGAAAAAAGGAGAGAGGAGAAACGTCTTTTCTGCAGAAAGAAAATGGAAATGGAAAGACGTGAGTGTGAGCGAATTGAGATGTACAGGAGTCAGAAAGAAGTCCGGAAATTCTACCAAAGAATTAAACATCAAACCGATGGCTTTGTTGCAGGCACATCCTCCTGCAGAGACAAAGTAGGAAATCTAGTAACTGACACAGATAGCATGCTGAGGATATGGAAATAACATTTTATTCAATTACTAGTGTCCGACGTTGGCGGCGAAGAGGATACGACAGGACCAATCAATGATGATTGTACAGAATGTTTACCTCCTAGTCAGAATGAGGTCCAAGTAGCAGTGGCTGGACTAAAGAACAACAAGGCAGCAGGAGCCGACGGGTTACCCGCTGAACTATTTAAGACCGGAGGCGGCATGCTGATAAGGCGTATGCATTAGCTTATCTGCGAAATCTGGCTAGAAGAACGCATACCCGATGTTTGGAACCTCAGAATACTATGTACCGTACACAAGAAAGGAGACAAGACGGAATGTGCCAACTACAGAGGAATAAGTCTTCTCCCCATCGCATACGAGATACTTTCGAGCATACTGTGTGAAAGATTAAAACCTAAATTCAATGAGAAAATTGGGCCCTATCAATGCGGTTTTAGACCTAGTAAATCCACCCTGGACCAGATATTCACACTGCGCCAAATCCTGGAAAAGACCCGAGAAGGACAAATCGACACCTACCATCTCCTTGTTCACTACAAAGCCGCTTTCGATACCCCTTTACGTTCAAAGGTATTTCAAGCCATGTCTGAGTTTGGTATCCCTGCAAAATTAATAAGACTCTGCAGAATGACACTTGCTGATACGCGTTCCTCAGTAAGAATAGGAAAGAATCTCTCCGAACCATTTAATACCAAAGGAGGTTTCAGACAAGGAGACAGCCTATCGTGTGACATCTTTAATATCCTGCTGGAGAAGATTATACGAGATGCAGATGTGAATAGATATGGCACACTAATCACAAGAGAACACATGCTACTCGCCCATGCCGACGACATCGACATCATAGGTCGGTCACCGGAAGTAGTAACTACAGCCTTTGAATGAATCGAAAGAGAGTAAGTGAAAATGGCTTTGACAGTAAATGTAGTTAAGACGAAATGGATGGTTTCTACACTCAAAACGCCTTGTACAACCGAGAAAAAAGAAAATGGAGAAAGTTGGGAACCATAACTTTGAGAAAGTCAGTAACTTTATCTACCTCGGCACCGCCGTAACCGAAACGAATGACACCAGTTTTGAGATAAAGGGAAGAATAATATTGGCAAACAGATGCTACTTTGGACTAAGTCAGCAGTTTAGAAACAAGGCCACTTCTCGACAGACGAAGATTACACTATACAAAACACTGATGCAACCCGTGTTGTTATATGGTTCTGAGCCATGGGTACTTGTGAAAGCAGATGAGGCAGTGCTTGGAGTATTTGAGAGAAAGATTATTCGTAAAATAAATGGACCAGTTTGCGTTAATGGAGAATATAGGCGACGTATGAACCACGAACTGTATGACGACGATAACATAGCTACACGCATCAAAATACAACGGCTGCATTGGCTAGGTCATGTTGTCAGAATGCTCAGAAGAAGCTCCAGCAAAGAAGTCTTTTTGAAGGCAAACACGGTGGTACGCGCAAACCGGAAAGACAAAAAGCCCGATGGAAAGATCTGTGACACCTCAAACCTGGGTATCAGAGATTTTAGAATGAGCTCAGAAGATCGCAATTATACATTCGGCTAGTGGAACAAATGTTCTGTTATAGCCAATTAAAGTAAAGTAAGTAATATATTTCGAGCTCTTAGAAATAGATAAATAGTGGTGGGTTTTGAGATCGATCAACTTTACCAAGTTCTTAATTGTTTGTCAGCTGTGGGTATCTTGTAAGCCTATTTCTACTTCATTAAAAACATTTCATTCCCTCAATATTGATAAGCATTATTTGAACTACCCTAATAACCCTCAGCTGAAAGTAATTTCTATGACCTACCAGACGAGTTATGTTATGATGGATTTGAAAACTTTTATATCAAGAAAAAATTTATAGGAATTATAACAAAGAGTAACAAACAATTAATATAAAAGTCAAATTGGCTCACAAAGATGCAATTTAAAGTGAATTCGTATAATACACATGTCGTATGAACAATGTTCATTGAACATGTATATAATATTTGCACATGTTACGGCTGGTGGAATTTTTCAGATAAGCAGAGCGATAGCTGGGGGAATTGCAGGAATGACATGTACTTAAAACTACATCATACTTTCTAGAGAAACTTGGCGAGTGGTGTAAACTTATTCTTCACGATAGGAAAAGAAGTTAGTCTAGGCTAGTTCATGCTTATGTAAAATTGTAAAAGGAACAAACGCAAATTATTGGGCATTTTTAATTGATCTGGTTGATGCAACTTTAAAAACTAGAATTCATTCATTTTATTCTTCATTGTGGAGAAAAAAAGAATAAAGTGGTTTCCTGCTTCAATCAGAAGGCTTAAGAAAGCCACATCCGCTAATTCATCCAAATTTTGGAATCAATAAGAAACGAATTGGGAACTTCTGCATGCCAGTGTGGTATACGCATACCCCCCTGAGTTTTCTCGACATTGTCACAGCTACTAGAAAAATTATTTCCTGAAACTCCCCAGCTAACAATATGATCCGGCATTGTCTGACATTCGAAAAGTCTGCACATGGTCGGATGAAACATTCGACAATTCTTACCAAATCCGGAAAGAAATCGGTTCGACAAATCTAAGGGAATTCATTTTCTGTTCCGACATTTAAGAACAAAATCGTAACGATTTCTATACGGCGTGTCGGATGAATGTTCTGTTTGGGTAATTTCTATTTTTGCATAGCAACATTTCCTTACTAGGCCAGTGAACCAAACGTCCAGAATTCGGCCAGAAATCTGTACTAAAGTCGGAAAATTTATCCGAATTCGGATCCGAAGTTTGTCTGAATTTTTGACGAAAAACATATGGAGTGGTTGATACGACTTTGGAACAAAATGTCGGAGGGAAATTTTATGTTTCTGACAAAATTGTAAACCAAAATTTTGGGAAATTCGACTTGTCGTTAAGACTTCTGACGTTGAGCCTTAATGAATAGGGATGAGTTTTCCGACTTGTTTTATCGATTTCTGACCAGAAGTTTATTAGAATTCCAAACAAGCACACAACAAGACAAAAACATTCGACAACTAGTTCAGGCATCGTTCACAATTCCTTCCGAATTGTCGGGAAAATTCTCGACCGGTATTGCGGCCTTATAAGTGTTAATCGGGCAAAATATATATAGGAGCTATATATTCAAATCTTTGCCGATTATTATGCAATTTTGTACATATGTTTAGATGAGTAACAAAATAATGCGTACCAAATTTTATGCATGACCGGTCGAAATTTGTTGTTACTACGGCCATTTAAGTGCAAATCGAGCGATACATATAACTGAAAGCTATATCTATATCTGAACCGATTATGATGCAATTTTGCAAAAATATTAAGATCAGTAACAAAACATTCTGAACCAAATTTTGTGCAGATCGGTTGAAAATTGTAGCTACTATGGCCATTTAAGTGAAAATCGGGCGATACATATATATGGGAGCTATATCTAAATCTGAACCGATTTTGATGAAATTTTGCACGAATTTTAAGATCAGTAACAAAATATTCTGAACCAAATTTTGTGCAGATCGGTTGAAAATTGTAAGTACTATGGCCATTTAAGTGCAAATCGGGCGATGCATATATATAGGAGCTATATCTAAATCTGTACCGATTTTGATGAAATTTTGCAGATACGTTAGGATCAGTAATAAAATAATCCGTGCCAAATTTTGTGCAGATCAGTTGATAATTGTAGCTACTATGGCCATTTAAGTGAAAATCGGGCGATTCATATACATGGGAGCTATATCTAAATCTGAACCGATTTAGATGAAATCTAGCAGATGTGTTAACACCAGCAACAAAAAAAATCGTGCCAAATTTATTCCAGATCGGTTGAAAATTGTAGTTACTACGGCCATTTAAGTGCAAATCGGGCGATACATATATATGGGAGCTATATCTAAATCTGAACCGATTGTGATGAAATTTCCCAGATACATTAGGATCAGTAACAAATTAATCTGTGCCAAATTTTGTGCAGATCGGTTGAAAATTGTAGCTACTATGGCCATTTAAGTGAAAATCGGGCGATTCATATACATGGGAGCTATATCTAAATCTGAACCGATTTAGATGAAATCTAGCAGATGTGTTAACACCAGCAACAAAACAAATCGTGCCAAATTTATTCCAGATCGGTTGAAAATTTTAGTTACTACGGCCATTTAAGTGCAAATCGGGCGATACTTATACATGGGAGCTATATCTAAATCAGAACCGATTTTTACCAAAATCAATAGCGTTTGTCCTTGGACCAAAAAAGTGACATGTGCAAAATTTCGTAATGATTGGACAACAATTACAACCTGCACTTTGATCACAAGAATAGATGGACTCACAGACGAACATGGCAAAATCGAATTTGAAAGTGATTCTGAGTCGATCGGTATTCTTATCAATGGGTCTTGTTCTTCTCCTTCTTAGCATTGCAAACAAATGCTAAAACTTTAATACCCCATACCACAGTGGTGGTGTAGTGTATAAAAAACCATACGACAGGACGTTCGGACATCGTTCATAATTCTTTCAGAACTGTCGGAACAAAAATTCCTACAGATTCCAGAAAGCCTTTAGATTTCTTTCCGATGCGTCGGAAGGAAAAATTAAAAAAAAAGAATTATGAACGATATCTGATCGTCTTATCGTATACAAGACGATCAGATATTGTTCAGAATTCTTTAAGAACTGTGGGAAAAAAGCTCCTATAGATAAGCACTCCAGAAATCGTTCAGAATTCCTTTCGAACTGTCGGATGAACAAAAAAAAAATTCACGACAAGACGTTCAGAACACTTTTATAACTTTCGAAAAAGAAGTCCATCAGAAAACCAATCAGAATTCAAAACGATTCCGGTAAGATCTTGTCGGAAGAGTTCAGAAATGTCTGTCATCCGAAATTTGGTTCGCTGGAACGTGTGTGGAATGAACACAAGTTGTAGAGGAATTGCGTGTTGTGCCGTTTACTGTTGGCTTGGATCAGTTGCAAGACGTTCGTCAAGAATTCGATTCCAATTCGGTACGACATAAAATTTCCCATCCAAATTTTACAGGAATTTTGCTTCGATATAGGTACGATATGGCGGTAAACATATCAGATTTCTCTCTCAGTGTTGTTCTGACAACATGACAACCACTTCATTCGTGTTTAGTTACGATGTCGGTAAGACATCGAATCCGATATCGGATACGAGCTATATCTAAATCTGAACCAATTTGGGCCATTTGTATTCCACAAAGACCTGCATAAATAAGAAGTATCTGTGCAAAATTTCAAGCGGATATCTTTAATCGTTCGATGGCTAGATCGACTCAGAAGTCTATGACGATCAAGAATATTTAAACTTTATGGAGTCGCAAATCAATATTACCCATCACCCATCCTATGGTGATGGGTATAAAAACATGTCTATTATTTCATTAGTAATATATGTTTTATAATTCGATTTGTTCCACGAACACGTTTTCGTGGGGACTTTGAAATTAAAAGTTTTTTCCGGAAAACTTTTACGCCTCTTGAAAATTCAATTCAAATTAAATCACATAACTACTATTGTACAACCTGCCTACTGAACCCCTACCTACCCATACGTTGAATTGTTTGATGAAATTACACAGTAACCGAAAACTCAAATGAGCGGATAAATAGCTCGTTCTCTTATGAACTCACTTAGCTCTGCCACATATGAGTATAGCGGCAATTGAAAGAGAATTGAAAGCACGTTTCCACGACACGTGATGACACTGTTTACAAATAACTAAACAACAGCTTGTAAGAAAATAACAAATGGGGTATCAACGAATTATAAATACCCTTCATGACATGGGAGTACTTAAAATGGGAGAAAAATAGTATAACTATAACTTATTGTGCTTATTGTTTATATACTAATCATCAGGAGGCCACCATAGCGCAGAGGTTAGCATGTCCGCCTATGAAGCTGAACGCCTGGGTTCGACTCCTGGCGAGAACATAAAAAAAATTTTATAGCGGTGGTTTTCCCCTTCTAATGCTGGCAGCATTTGTGAAGTACTATGCCATGTAAAACTTCTCCCCAAAGAGGTGTCGCACTGCGGCACGCCGTTCGGACTCGGCTATAAAAAGGAGGCCCCTTATCATTGAGCTTAAACTTGAATCGGACTGCACTCATTGATAAGTGAGAAGTTTGCCCCTGTTCCTTAGTGGAATGTTCTTGGGGTGGGTCATTGTGTAAGTGCAAAAAACATACACCAAGCGGTAGGCTAAATCGAGATCTATGACAAATTTTAAGAAATTTTTCCCCAGAAACCAGAAACTTTCTGCTGATACTAAGTTATGTTTGTTGTTTTAGAAAATAACTAGTGCTTTTCATTTTCAGCAAACTTTCTGCTGTTACAGCAAAGATTTTTGCTGTTTTTTTTCGAACAAATAGCTCTGAGTATAGATATAATAAAATTGAGCTTCCTTAAGGCTCAGTGTAAGTCAGCTTATATAACTCTAATGTATATATACTTTAATGTATTATGATCTTGGAGGAGTGGCAGTGGGAGAGCGGAGACTTTTCAAATAGAGTGCATGGATCTTCTCCTTGGATCCTTGAAGAGGATTCCGCCGATACGAAATAATCAAGGACACGTCTATCGATACTGCTCTTTATAGTATCGTGCGTCACCTGAAGAGGGCTCTTCGGGTTAAGGAATTCACTCTACTGACGTTTCTGGAAATTGAGAGCGCCTTTAATAAATAAATATCCCAGCGGGAAAAGGCGGTGACTTCGAGGACTGATATCATTTATTGTTTTGCATACGAGAGGCCCGGTCTCCGATTTCCATGTTTATATCTTTTAATAAACATCCCAGCGGGAAAAGGCGACGACTTCGAGGCCTGATATCATTCCTTGTTTTGCATACGAGAGGCCTTGTATCCGAATTCCATGTTTATATCTTTTGTACACTGACTGACATTGCCAGTTTAGTACTTGCCTTTTACTATAAATAAATGGCCTTAAGAAGGACAGAATTATTGCTCAAAAAAAAAATACATCACAAGTATTTTATGAAGGACTTCAGAAGGAATACATAAAGACGGTAGAGGTTGCAAAGTAGTCCTCTCGGAAGCTTTATACGGTCCTCTCATTAGAAGGCTTTGAAGCGTTGTTATCAGGTCTGATTTAAGCAGGCCTTACTAGTTTTTTCACTGGGATTTATCTCCCATACAGGCGGCACTGGAGGCCAACGAGGCGCAGGGGTCAGCATGTTCGCCTGTGATGCCGAACGTCTCCGTTCAAACCCCGACATGAACATCAGAAAGTTTTCGGCTGTGGTTTTCCACTTACTAATGCTGGATACATTTGTGTTGCATCCTGCTATGTTACAACTTCTACACCAAGGCCCCTTATCATTGAGCTTAAATATTAATAGGACTGCACTCATTATATGAGAAAAATAACCCTTGTCCCTTTATTGAATGTTCATGGGAAATTTAGTAGTAGTAGGAACAAGATACTGGAGTTCTTATTTTTCAGACATAGGAGAAGTTAAGAGCACTTAATCCAGACGGATATGGAGCCTTTTTTTTGCCATTAAAGTGATACGGAAAGGCACCTTGATAAAGCCGTTCCTCTAACTGAGAATGGCCATTGAGGAATCACAATGGGTAACAAGGTTGCCACCGCCGAATCCTAGATATCTAATATAGCTGGTGTCATCCTCTTCTAATTTAAGCTAAATATCGCTATCGCGTTCTCAATTTCATCGAAAGGGAGGGAAACTGAGGCTATGTTCTTAGGCTGTCAAATCAGGAGATCAGTATATATTTCGGGTTTTCCAACAAGGACTTGAAACTTTTTTAAGTAAAATACTAATCATTGAAGTACAATTAAAATATTTACGAAGGCAACTCGATTTCGTTCATATGGCCACCCCGGGCACGTTTGTATCTGTCGAAACGCTGAAACGGTCGCTGTTTCCTGTTCAATTTTGGCTCTGGGCTCCTTCGCAAAGTGTTTCGTTGCCTCTTAGTGTGCATAGTTAACATAGAGCTCTAAAATTTTGCACAGAGGTATATTTGAGTGTAATAAAGAAAAAAGTGGAGTATGGTACAAATTGATCTATAATCCGATATAGATCTCATAGATATCGATTTCCCGATTTAACTTCTTGAGCCTCCAGAGATCGCAATTATTAGCCGAACTGTCTGAAATTTTTCATTAGGATATCTATTAACTACCACAAGTATGGTCCAAATCGGTCTATACCCTGATATAGTTCCCATATAAACCAATCTCTTGATCGGAGTTCTTAAGTCTATAAAAAGCGTTTACTTTAACTTACGACTTTGTTTTGTTTTCATACCCACCACCACAGGATGGGGGTATACTAATCTAGACATTCCGTTTGTAACACCTCGAAATATTCGTCTAAGACCCCATAAAGTATGTTTATTCTTGATCCTCTCGACGATCTGAGTCGATCTAGCCATGTCCGTCCGTCCGTCTGTGGAAATCACGAAAGAGGTCGAACGCGTAAAGCCAGCCGCTTGAAATTTTGCACAGATTCTTAATATTGATGTAGGTCGTTGGGGACTGCAAATGGGCAATATCGGTTCAGACTTAGATATAGCTCCCATATGAACCGATCTCCCGATTTGATTTCAGGAATATACATACTTTATGGGGTCTTAGAGGAATATTTCGAGGTGTTTCAAACGGAATGACTAGATTAGTATACCCCCATCCTATGGTTGTGGGCATAATGAGCTTCATCACTGAAAATGATTTTGCTTTCATTGCGCTCTTAAAGTAGCGATCACCAACTCCGAATTTCGGTAGTACATTTTCATGATTTGCAGAGGTAGCTCGTTCGTGTAGTTTACCATGATGAAAAGCTTGAGTTTACTGAATAAATTGACAGTGGCAGATGATTGGCAAAAATGCACTTTATAGCGCGCAGCACCGATTTCGCTGAAATTTAATATGTAGATGTGGGTTGACCCCAGGAACACGGATCGGTAGTCCGTTTTTGACGCAAAAGCCTTTGGGCCTCCGAGGGGTCAAATACCACCCTCGGGGGAATGGACCAACACAGGCAATATGGGAATCAATTGAAAAGTATTGTCGAGCAGATTAAGAATATAATAAAACATTCATAAAAATTGGACCCGAGAAGGAACTACGGGAATTTTGCAATTTGTTAATATCGAGCGATTATTTAAAAAAAAAATTCTTTCTTTCAAAGATTGATTAATTTTTTGCATATCTGTCGCAATCTACTTCTTCGTACCTTTCATTTGATATCCATATTGCCTATGTTACCTGTTCTCAAGACCCTTAGGTCCTTCCCGGGTCAAATTTTTAGATGTGTTTTTGCATATTCGTAGTCTACTCGACAATACCTTTCATTTGGTACCCATACCCAAAAATGTAAGTGTGAGAGTGCGTTCACGAGTTCTCAAGACCCTATTGAAAAAGCCTTTATAATGTCATGGCAACGATTGGCATAAATATCTTCTCAGACAGCCAGGCAGACATCAATTATCCGGGGAACATACAATATTTCTGAATTCAAAAACCGTCCTCGGCAGTCGCTAATTTCTCAGAGAGATGGCCGAACCGTTCAAAATTAATCTCTTCTGGGTGCCGTGGCAGAGAGATGTATCAGGGATTTGAGGAGCACACGAGCTTGCTAGACTAAATTGCCTAACATATTCCAGTGGAACTGGAATCTGTGGGTATGCCTCTAGCGACATGTAAGATACGTTTTCAGGATTAGACCAAAAGGGCAACAAATGACAGATGGTCACAAAGTGCGGGTTGTGAACTCTCCAAAATTATGTGGCCCAATCTAGACTTCTAAAGGTCTAACGCTTTGCTGTCGCCGGCCAGAAGAGACGTCTCAGTCATGATAGCTCTATGTCTAATCGGTTAATATGTTGACATGCTGAAGGTTGCAAGTAACGACTTTTGCAGAATCTCACAGATTTTGCAGAAGATCAACAGATCTTTTGTAGTCTCGGGGAAGAAGAGACTATAGAAGATCTGTTGTGTGTCCGACACTGGCAGGCAGGCAGGAGTTCCACTTTAGGTTTTCATGTCTTTGAGAACTTATCTGATTTAGCGGATGAGAACATCAGAGTGAGTCTCATGTGCCACTATGTAACAGATATATACGACTATGCTGTAGAGTACCCCTGTATATGTAACTATGATTCGTGTAATGTGTTACACACTCGCACTCAATACTGATGTAAAAAAAGGGAAGACCGTTGCTTGATAGCGGCATTGGTAAACAAAACGTTTAGCATAACGTGCGAGTTTAATATACAACGTAAATACGTTCTAAGAGCCAGAGCTAAAGAGAGTTCTCTGGAAAAAGCTTCGTGCCAACGCAAAGCTCTGAACATGTTCTACAACAACGCTCGCAAAGACCTATGCCAGTCAATGGATTAAGCCGGCGAGTGAATGTAACAATTGAAAGTGTAAGGGGCTTTTGTGGGGGTTGCAAGTTACACAAATGGTCAGAACATTGCAGTGGAATTCAATGGTGGTGTGGGGTTGGTGGCTGCGAAAGTATTTTGCGACAACTGCAAACTACTCAGAGCAACGCCGTCTTAACCTCTATGAGAGCATTTACAATTGAAACTCGCAGCGAAACGGATGTGTTCTTTCGTTTAACTGCACGGAAAATTTTTAAATATTCAAGAAGTGATTTTAATTGAAATTCCAAAATAAAGCGTTTTTGCAAGAATTTTTTTGAGTGATCAAATAAAAAACAACCAAATATAATAATTCGCAGTGATGTGGCCAATAAAATTCGTTTAAATAATATGTGTACACACTTATAAGGCTTACGAAACTATGTGCAATTAGATAAAAAAAAACGTTTTAGAAAACGTGACCTGTTGAATAATGAAATACATTCTCAATAAGACAAAGTGCAAAAAGATATAAGTTAGTTAATAAATGAGCTAGCTAATAGCAAAAGCATCAAGTGCTCTCTCTTCCTCTCTTCCCGATAAGTAAAATGTTAATAAGAGTCATATAAACTTATAAGCAAATAATAACAGTAATAATAATAATAGGATAAGAGGAATACAATGACGATGTTCTTCTTCAATGAGGTGAAAAAATGCCAAATGCAAAATGATAATGAATGTTGTATACAATACTAGAATACACTGCAAGAAATTAGAGGAAAAACAAAATTAACAATAATTAAAAACCTAAAAGGTATTAATACAATAAAGCTAATGTGCCATTTTGAGATTCGATTCCAGTCTTAAGTTTCTTAATTCAAAACAATCTAATGAAAGAATTAAAATATTTAACAGAAATCAATAGTATTGAATAATACCTGATTTTAATATAAAACAACGAACATATTTTCAAGACAAAATATCTTTCAAGTAAAAGTACACAGTTGAAAATCAACACCAAAATCTCCCACAAGGCATTACCTATAAATTATATGAGAAAAAGCAACCAATTCGCCGAAAATATTTGGTAAGTTATTGATTTTAAACTTAGTAAATAAATTTGTTGATCGCTCCGATAGCCGAATTAATGGCGTGATCGTATTACCAGTGCGCGGGTCGTGGGTTCGCTTCCCAACAGAGGCCTGGTCTATCGCTACTGTAATATCACAATGGACTAAAACTACCCAAGTTAGTATGTTAAGAACATAGTCTTCCGATATGACCTATCCTAATAGGATATATCCCAATTCTGCACGGAAAGAAAAATTGATACCCTACGGTATTGAGGAATTGATTCAATTTATTGTGAATCATCATGAATCATAGTTTTCACAAAAAAAAAAAAACGAAGTTAAATCACTATCAATACTGTAGGATATCTATTCTTATACCCTCCACCATAGGATAGGGGGTATACTAATTTTGTCATTCCGTTTGAAAAACCTTGAAATATACGTCTAAGACTCCATAAAGTGTATATATTTTTGATCGTCACGACATTTTAAGTCGATCTAGACATGTCCGTCCGTCTATCTGTCGAAAGCACGCTACGAAGAAGTACAGCTAGAAGCTTGAAATTTTGCACTTCATATTAGTGTAGGTCGGTTGGGATTGTAAATGGGCCAAATCGGTCCATGTTTTGATATAGCTGCCATATAAACCGAACTTGGGTAGGATATCTACTTTTATACCCTCCACCATAGGATGGTGGAGGGTATAAAAGTTATTTCGTTTGTAACACCTCGAAATATGCGTCTAAGACTCCATAAAGTATATATATTCTTCATCGTCATGACATTTTAAGTCGATCTAGACATGTCCGTCCGTCCACCACGCTAACATTCGAAGGAGTATAGCTAGATGCTTGAAATTTTGCACTTCCTATTAGTGTAGGTCGGTTGGGATTACAAATGGGCCAAATCGGTCCATGTTTTGATATAGCTGCCATATAAACCGAACTTGGGTCTTGACTTCTTGAGCTTCCAATTCTCCTGAAATTTTGTACCTGGTGTTTTGGTATGACTTCCAACACCTGTTTCAAGTATGGTCTAAATCAGTCCATAACCTGATATAGCTGCCATATAAAAAGCCCTTGGGTCTTGACTTCTGGAGCTTCTAGACTGCGCAATTCTTATCCGATTTAGCTGAAATTTTGCACCTGGTGTTTTGGTATTAAATACTTCCAACGACTGTGCCAAGTGTGGTTTAAATCAGTCCATAACTTGATTAAGCGGCCATATAAACCGATCCCCCGACTAGACTTCTTGGGCTTCTAGAGGGCGATATTCTTATCCGATTTGGAAGAAATTTTGTACATCGGCTTCTCTCATGACCTTCAACATACGTGTCTAATGTCTAATATGGTCAGAATCGACCAATAGCTTGATACAGCTCCCATATAAACCGATCCCCCGACTAGACTTCTTGGGCTTCTAGAGGGCGCATTTCTTATCAGATTTGGCCGAAATTTTGCATGAAGTATTTTATTTTGACTGAAATGAAATTTTGCATATGTCGTTTTAGTATTACTTCAAACGACTGTACTACGTATGGTCTAAATCGGTTGATAACCTGATATAGCTGCCACATAAACCGACCTTGGGTCTGGACTTCTGGAGCCTTCGGCGCAATTCTTATCCGATTTGGTTGAAATTTTGCATGAAGTGTTTTGGAAGAACTCCCAACAGTGGTTTCAAGAATGGTTTCTTGACTTTTTGGGCTTCTAGAGGGCGTAATTCTTATCCGATTTGGCTGAAACTTTGCATGTGGTATTTTCGAATGACTCCCAACAACTGTGCCAAGTGGTCTAAATCAGTCCATATTCTGATATAGCCGCCATATAAACCGTTTTCCCGATTATATTTCTTGAGTTTCTAGAGGGCGTAAAATTTTGCTTATGTCGTTTTGGTATGACTTCCAACAATTGTTTCAAATACGGTCTAAATCGGTTCATAACCTGAAATAGCTGCCATATAAACCGATCTTGGGTCTTGACTTCTTGAGCTTCTAGAGGGCGCAATTCTTATCCGATTTGACCGAAATTTAGCATGAAGTGTATTATTTTGACTCCCAACAACTGTGCCAAGTATGGTCTAAATCAGTCCATAACCTGATATAGCCGCCATATAAACCGTTTTCCCGATTAGATTTCTTGGGCTTCTAGAGGACGCAATTCTAATGCAATATGGTTGAAATTTTGCATACTTCTTTTTGGTATGACTTCCAACAACTGTTCCAAGTATGATCTAAATCGGTATATAACCTCATATAGCTGCCACATAAACCGATCTCCCAGTTTGATATTGAGCCTCTAGAGGGCGCAATTACTATTCGATTTGACTGAAATTTAGGAGGTGGTTTTTTTCTATGACTCCTAACAGCCATGACTAGCAGGGCCCATATCGTTCAATAACTTGATATAATTCATATGTATTTGAAAATGTCATTCAAAGAACTTGACAAATGCGATCCATGGTGGAGGGTATATAAAATTCTGCGCGGCCGAACTTAGCACGCTTTTACTTGTTATTCCCAACACCACTAATGTGGTGCAGGGTATTATAACTTAGTACATTTGTTTGGAACACCCAGAAGGAAAAAAGCTAAGAATCACTTCTAGATTCACAGACAGGACGCAATTTTCATCCCATCGTCTTAAAATTTCGCAGAGCTATCTTTTTAGGGAGACTGACCCTATCGAAATTGGAAGAAATCCCTTCAGATTTAGCTCCCATATATATGTTCGTCCGTTTTGGACAAATTTAGCTTTAACAACGTCATTTGTCAACCAATAATCATGAAATTTTGCACGATGACGTTCGTTATGACTCTGGACTTTACTGGTGAATTTGATTAAAATCAGTTCAGATTTAGATAAAGCTTCCATATATGTTCATGTATTGTCTTATTTTCACTTCTAAATCCTTTGCAAGCGCATTTAAAAACCGATCTTCTCAAAATTTCGCACAACGCTTTCTTTTACAACTACCGTGCTGATTTTTGGCAAAATCGATTCAGATTTGGATATGGCTCCCACATATGGGTTCATGTGATTTGAACCAATATTGCAATTATTTGGTCATTTGTTAACAGATTCCCATGAAATTTGGCACAAATGATTAAGGCTCCAAACATTGCTGCTGAATTTCACTGAAATCGGTTCAGGTTTGGATATATCTCTCACATAGGTGTATCACCCGATTTTCAAAGGATCTGTCAGCGTACCTCTGAATTGATTTTCTCAAAATTTTGTTAACAGATTCTCAGGAAATTTTGCACAAAGGATTCTCTTATGACTCCAAACATTGTTGCTGAATTTCATTGAAATCGGTTCAGGTGCCACATATATGTATCACCCGATTTTCACTTTTAGAGCCTTTGTCAGTGTCCTTCAGAATGGGTTTTCTCAAAATTTTGTACAATGTATTATTTAATGATGTGTTATCGTATTTTACTATCTGTACGGACTTTGGTCTAAACCGGTTCAGATTTAGATGTAGCTCTCTCATATATATGTACGTCCGATTTTGACTAGTTCGTCAAAAATTTGGACACTTGTTAACCGAACCTCAAAAAATTTGCAGCGTAAGCTTTTCTGATGTCTCCTTTGATCACAGGTGAATTTCTTAGAAATCAATTATCAACCGATCATTTTAAAGTGTGCACACCGATTTCCTAGATGGCTTTCGCAATACGTACGGATTCTCGTCGAATTCGAAATGATGAAAATTTTCCCATGAACATTCCACTAAGAAATTTCTCACAAATCAATGAGTGCTATCCAGGAACTGGTGCTCCTCGGTGTTCGGACGCTTCTCAATTCTACTCGTAACTGACTTTAATCGTAACCAAAGGTGACGAACAGCTGTGTGGCAGCGACGACCCAACATTTCATGTATGTCATTCCTTTTTTGTGACATTGATTAAGTTCTCCTTAAAGGGGGATTTAATCTGTTGCTCTTTTTATGGACTCTCGATATTTACAGATGGGTCCTAGATGTATAGTTGCACAGGGGTCTTTCTTGAGCTTTTAGAAATCAAATAGGCATATAGACTTTTTTGATAGGTGTATCGTTTATCTGGCGGTGATTATCACGATTTTGCAATCTCTGGATACAATTTCAACACAATAGCTCAAGGTAGACTGTTAGGTGGCACACGGTGAAATGGTAAAGAAATTTAATGGAAAGACGTAATTTTGAACGGATAGAGAACCCTTTCAGGGTTTTCTGGGAGGTCGAGTGCGAGGCACTCCTGTAAGCGGCTGGTACTTGAATTGACACTCCCATTTTGACATCTAGAAGTTCAGGACCCTGTGACTGAAATCTTTTTACGACTGCCTGACCAAAATACGATTCTGCAGGCGGAGAACCCAGTGCTCACAGAATGCGTGAGCTGGTTGGTTTGAGAACGTCGAGTATCAATATCTTTACAGACAGTAAACTAACCATCAGGGTTATAACAACCAGGAAGGTAAGGTCATGAACAGTTTTGGAGTGTAGGAAGGAGACTAATGCCATCTTTGAGGATGACATTGTTTAGGTACCGGCTCATAGCCGAGTAAGGTGGGACGAAAGCGCAAGCCAATTTTTCATGCATAGAGGTGGGTTTCTACCGGGTAAATAGCATTTTTCAAATTTAACAAAGCGAGTTCCGATACCCCTCTAAACCTTTTTGTTGAATATCGTCCAGATCGGACCATATTTGAATATAGCTGCCAAATAGACCGATTTCGGAATATAGAGTATTGTATAGAACATTGTGTAGAGTACTTGGTCCACATTCCCTATATCGCCCAATGTGGACGATATTCAACCAAAAGGTTTAGAGGGTTGCCAAAACGCCCAGTTTCAAAATTCATCAAAATCGGATGAAAAATTCCCGATTTATGGGCGCAGCACTCTATTTCGAGAGATCGGTCTATATGGTCCGATATTCAACAGAAAGGGTTAGAGGGGTACCGGAACTCGCTGTGCCAAATTTCATCGAAATAGGATGATAAATGCTCCTTTGATAGGCTCATTACACAATATCGGGAGATCGGTATATATGGCAGCTATATCCAATTATGGTCCGATCGGTACCACATTTGACTGGAATGGGTAGGGGTTTACCAGAAAACATTGTGCCATCGAATTCGGGTAATAAATGGTTCGTTTATGACCAACTGAATAAAGGGCATTATATTGGGATCGGGTGGTCGGTCTAAGGGCAGCTATATCCAAATATAGTCCGATCAGAATCGCACTTCACAGAACTCACTGAGCCAAATTTCATAGAAATCGGATGAAAAATTACCTCAAGGCTTTAAGTCTGAAGATCGGTCTATATAGCGGCTTTATATAACTAAAATCAGATTTTATGAGATCGGAAGATCAGGTTTATATACAAAGAATACGAAATTATCAAAAAATTTTTGAAAAAATATTTTTATACCCAGGCTATCTGCAAAATTATAAATACCCAACTTTTGGGTATAAATGGGTAAATACCCAGGTATTTGCCCAATTTCGCTCTAGTCAAAGATAATTGTTAGTAATAATGTTTGCTGCAACAGCAGAAAGTCTCCTGAAAATAGGAAATATTTTCAAATTTCAATGAAATAAAAATAATAATTATTGCAAAATGTGCATAGAAAGACCATTTTTTAGATGCCGTTTAATCTTGCCAAAAAAATCTGAAAAATGATCATTTTCAAGAAACCGATTAATGTAATGTGCTTAAAAACAGAAAAGCGTGTTTCAAAACCCGTTTTGATCACCCTAGTTCTTTTTTAACATTTTCCAAGGTACTGAATGGGACATAGTCATTGGATTTAAAAATTTTTTAGGGGCCCCCATATATATTCAAGAGTCGTTCGAACATAAGATGACAAGTGACATTAGAAAAACCATGTTAAATCATTATAAAGGTAAGGAGAAGATTCAAAAAATGATGATGAAATGTCGTTTCCCACTAATATTTTTTAATTCTTAATTGGAAATTTAAAACTGTAATACTTGTATATTACATGTGAAGTTCATTGAGCTTTCAAAGTAAAATAAATTTTTTTTTTATTACAATTTAAATTTTAAATATTCGGGTTCGACGGCAAAACATTCTTCCCTTAATATTTTGTTTCTATTGTTTTCATTTTGTTGTTCTTTTTTCAGTGTGCGAACTATAAAAGCTCAAGTTTAACATTTCCATGAATGCATATAAATGTGTTCATGAGAGTACAATGAACGGCCGTCAATAACAGCATTAGTCGAATGTTGTGTTAGGTCTAACATGGCGTTTATTTAACAGTTTCACTTTCATGCAGTTTATACACTACACCCAGTTCTAAGTAAGTCTGATTGCAGTCTGTTACTAAAATCTAACCTACCCCAAACTGTGCACTACATCACTACTGAGGTTTACATCGATATAACTTTGTGCGTTTATTTTTTTACACTGACATTCGAAAAACTTAATGCAGCTGTAAAGTAAGTTTATGTGACAGTTCTATAAAGAAAATCTATTGAATAAACCTACTTTATAGCTGCATTAAGTTTTGTGATCACCCGTTTTAGTATTTCAATCAATGTAATCTTTCGGTTTAGAGCGAATTCAATATTTCGTGTTTCAAACTAAATACCATGGGGTCGAGGTTATGAATGTCAAAGGAGCCTTTGAGATTTCGGAAATTTTTCAACTGGTGCACATCTCCTGCAAAGCTAGCATAATCATAATCCTACAGTTTACTTTAAATCGATACATCGATAACACTAGTTAACACGACTTTGGTTACCAATGATTTTATTCCGTTCTTTCTTTCTCGAATTGGCGCGTTATTTCCAAATTTGGGAAAACGTGTTTTTCAACAGCTTTCATTTTAGATATAGCTTAGCGCCATTATTTCTCGCTAGATTTTCGTTTTTTTGGATACTTAACAAATTGTTCGTTGTTATTTATTATTTACTAAACTGTCGTATCAAATTTGAAGCCAATATGTTGAAAAATGACAGGATTATTGGAAATTACCCACAATCTGACGAACATATATATGGGAGCTATATCAATATCTGAACCGATTTCGAGCAAACTCGGATATTGTGGTAGTCGTCGAGGAAAACGTTGTGCAAAATTTTGGCAAGATTGGTCAATAAATGCGCTTGCAGTGGCGCTTGGAGTGAAAATTGGGCGATATACATATTTGGCAGCTATACTTAATCTGAACCGATTTCTATGAAATTCATCAGATAGTCATAAGAAAATCCTCCGTGCTAAATTTCGAGAGAATCGGTTAACAAATGAGCACTTTATTGCAATATTTCTCAAAATCGTCGAATTCGAAATGATGAAAATTTCCCCATGAACATTCCACTAAGAAACTTTTCACATATCAATGAGTGCTATCCAGAAACTGGTGCTCCTCGGTGTTCGGACGCTCCTCGTAAATGAATTTAATCGTAACCAAAGGTGAGGAACAGCTGTGTGGCAGCGACGACCCAACATTTCAGGTATGTCATTCCTTTTTTGTGACATTGATTACGTTCTCCTTAAAGGGGGATTTAATCTGTAGGCAGAATGCATGGGAGCTTTATGTAAATCTGAACTGATTTCGAGCAAACCTCTCATACATTGTGCAAGTCGCCGAGGAAAGCCTTGTACAAAATTTTGAGAAGATTGATCTATAAATGTGTTTGCAGTGGCTCTAGGAGTGAAAATCGGGCGATATATATATGAGAGCTATATCTAAATCTGAACCGGTTTCTATGAAATTAACCAGTAATGTCGAGAGTTAAGAGAAAATCCTTCCTACTAAATTTCGAGAGAATCGGTTACCAAATGACTAATAATATGGCATTATTACTGCAAATCGGACGAACATATATATGGGAGCTATATCCAAATCTGAACCGATTTTTTCAAATTTCAATAGGCTTCGTCTTTAGACCTGTAGTTTGTACACAAATTAACATGGGAAGACGGACAGACGACAGACGGACATAGCTAAATCGCATCTGAAACTTATTCTGGGTCGAACGGTGTACTTATCAATGGGTGTATCTCTATTCCTTTTGGGTGTTACAAACAAATGCACTAAGTTATAATACCCTGTACCATAGTAGAGGTGTAGGGTATAAAAATAACCTAAATCGCACTTGGCTAAAATTACGTATTAACAATAATTGAAATTACAATTACGTCATCAGGACAAACCATGGAATGCCAATATTGTATTTCTGTAATGCGTGGTATGTCTACGGTTATGGTCCATAATTAAGTGATTTAATTTCCACATAATGATTTGATGAGTATTGAAATGAGATATGAGCTATCAAGGTGGCGTATTACGTATGGCATGTTGCTAATCATACGCACCAATGTTTGCAAATGCATATTTGCTCACGAACATTACACTAGAGCAGTGATAGACACATTAACACAGTTGAAAATACTAAATTGTGTTTGCATGAGTGGCAGTAAAAGCCGACTGGTCAACCAAGTGAAATAGCTATGTAATTGATTAGTAATTAATTAAATAATGTAGTGGAATAAATGTACGGTTGTGTGTTGTTGCTCATCAATATGCATTAAGGAATAGGGGGCAAACTTTTCACATACCAATCTCATATCTGTCCGATTGAAGTTTAAACACAATGATAAAGGGTGTAATTTTAATAGACGAGTCCGAATGGCGTGACGCAGGGGACACTACTTTGATGAAAAGTTTCTACATAGCTTAATGCAGTAGCGGGTGTAGGGTATAGAAATATTGATGTTGGGTTTATTGACGTTTTTCTTAAATTTTTGGATGTCATAGTGGGTGGGAAAGACATTAGCCGAAAGTCGATTCTACATACGAACGGTTCGGGCGAAATAAGAATTCTCTCTATAATGCATTATAATAATCAATTACAAACGGGTGTGAGTTCCTAGAATGTCTATTATACCTATAGGATATATAAATAAGCACCGTAAGATCTGCGAAACAAAACAACATTCAAGTGATTCTGTTGTTGTTGTGTTTCAAAGCAAAATATCAATAACACACGGTTTTCAAATAACAAACAACAACATCCACAAACAATGTATAGAAAACAAGGGACAAAGCATTGCATTGCACACAAGTGATGTGTTGTTGTTGTGCTTACTATCACCAGTGGATAGTAGGCAGGGGACATATGATGTTGTTGCAGTCAATGCTTTAGTCATGCGAATATAGGAAGCCTAAACATGGATTAAATGTAGGCACAGGCAGATTAAAGGAAGTTTTATAAATTACATATTTACCAGTAGTCAAACGGATTTGTGTGTCCCAGTGGATATTTTGATTAATGGAGCATTTCTAAAATAAGTTTAAATGGATTCAATAAAACTCTACACGAAATTAGTTAAGTTGAAGTGCATACTTTTACTCTATGTACCAAATTTCTGCTAACCTAGACAAATATGCTTCTAGGAGCCGAACAAGGATTATCGAGAGACCTTTTGCAATGGGAGCTATATCAGGTTATAGACGGATATAGATATAGAAAGAACATTAATTATGACTTTCAGGGGCTTTAGACCTGAAGTATGGAGATCGGTTTGTATAGGAACTATATCAGGTTATACACTGATTTGAACGGTACTTTACATAGTTGTTGGAAGTCGTAACCGAACACTAAGTGCGAAATTTTAGCAAAATCCAAATAATGATTTGATGTGTATTGAAATTAAATATGAGTTACCAAGGTGGCGTATTATGTATGGCGTATTGCTAATCATACGCACCAATATTGAACCACCGCCATGAGTAACTGTTGCACTTACATTATTTATTCTCAGTGATTCCCTAAGTATTCCAAAATATTTATTTTTTTGGCTTCTCTATACACTACTCAACTCTATTGAGATGAGTCGTGTATTCCCTATAAACGAACTTTGCATAAAAGAAAAATGTGTGCTCTGCGGCACACCGTTCGGACTCGGCAATAAAGAGAAGATTGAACTTGAAATTGAATCGGACAGCACTCATTGATTTGTGAGAAGTTTGGCCCAGTTCTTTAATGGAATGTTCATGAGCAAATTTGCATTTGAAATTTAGGCCGTGACGAACTTTTGATACACACCACCCTGGGTATATTCATCATCTTATTTTATAACAATATACATAGTTATATCCAAATATAAGCTGATCTGATTTGATTTAGGTCTCGAAACTTTTATAAAGGTTGATTTTTTAAGGGCTATAGCATACAATTCAGAAAAACGCATGAAATTTTTATTTTAATCGGTCCATATAATTTAAAGTTTGAAGATCATTTCATGAAAATGTTGACCGTAACTGCGTCTCAAATGGTCCATCCGCTTAGTTCAATTTTGCACGGCTTGGTTAGGTTAGGTTAGGTTTAAGTGCCAGTCTACCATTTGCCTCACTTAGACGTTTTCGTCCATTATGATATCACAGGAACAAAAGATGGAAGATGCCTTCTAGTTCCTTCCGTTGAACCATCCAGATAGCTTTTAAAAGCCCAATAACTTGCGAATGTTCACATCCGCTAAGTCAGACAGGTTCTCAAAGAAATGAGAACCTAAAGTGGAACTCCTTCTGACTGCTAGTGCGGGACACACACACAGAAGGTGTTCTATAGTATTTTCTTCTTCGATGTTCTCACAGTTTCTCCAAAAGTCGTTGCTGGCGACCTTCAGTCTGTCAGCATGTTTTCCGATTAAACTGTGACCTGTCATAACGGACACAATGATTGAGACATCTGTTCTAGCCAATGACAGCAAAGCAGTAGACCTCTTCAAGTTTAGAAGAGGGTCTAGTCCTGAAAACGTAGCTTACATGTCGCTAGAGGCATACCCACAGATTCCAGTATCCCCCAAATGTGTAGGGTAGTTCCTAGTCTCGCAAACTTGTCCACTTTACAATTCCCGCGGATATCTCTGTGGCCCGGCACAGAATTGATGAATTTTGAACTGCAAAGCCATCTCGTTGAGAGATCTGCGACAGTTCGAGGGTGGCTTTTGTGTTCAGAAATACGTTCTCCAGGGATTTAATGGCTGTCTGCCTGTCTGAGAAGATATTTACGCCAATCGTCGTAATGACATTGTATCTTAGTCATTCCATCACTTCATGATACACACCACTGTTACATACTGTAGTGGTCGGGTAACCTTTTCGATATAACGAGTTCTAGATCTTTAGAGTACACCCAAAAGCCTACCTGGTCGTTTAGTTTGGAGCCATCCGTATAGAAGTCTATGTAACTTACGTTACTAGGGATATCGTAGTTCCAAACTGTTCTATCAGGAATAGTGGTAGAGTACTTTTTATCATAAAGCGGCTCAGGTAGAGCGTAATCCACACTGCCTGGAACATCGGATATTGTATCAAGGATAACACAGTGTCCGTAGCCGCCACATGACCAATGAGAAAGCTCCCTTAACCTCACGGCAGTGGTAGCTGCAAATTTTGTAGCCACAATGTCCAGAGGCATAAGCTGTAGCATAAACATCAGTGCATAAGATGGTGTCGTCCTAAATGCGGCTGTGATGCACAAACAAGCCATCCTTTGGATCCGGTTAAGTATTGAGCAGTAGGTGGACTTTCGAAGCTCCGTCCACCAGACCACAACACCATATAGCATTACAGGTCTGACAACTCCAGTATGTACCCAATGCATGACACGCGGTCTAAACCCCCAACTTTTGCCAATGGCTCTCTTGCAGGTGTATAGGGTAAGAGTTAGCTTTCTTGCCATTTCCAAAATGGTGGAGTCAAAGTTCAATTTCCTGTCCATATTAAAATTACGCCCTTTAGAGGACCAAGAAGTATATTCGGGGGATAGGTTTATAAGTTATCGTGAAAATTTACATCCAAATCGAATAAAATTTGCGCCCTCTATAGTGTCAAGAAGTATAATCGGGAGATTGGTTTATATGGGATCTATATCTAAACATGGACTGTTTTGGCACTTTTCTAATCCTAACCAATCTACAATAATAACAAGTAAATTGCAAATTTTGCCCATGAACAGAGTAAGCGTTCCTTCGACAGACATATGGACAGACTAGCGGACGGACATAACTAGATTGACTTGAAATGTCATGACGTTCAAGAATATACATATTGGGTTGCCCAAAAAGTAATTGCGGATTTTTTAAAAGAAAGTAAATGCATTTTTAATAAAACTTAGAATGAACTTTAATCAAATATACTTTTTTTACACTTTTTTTCTAAAGCAAGCTAAAAGTAACAGCTGATAACTGACAGAAGAAAGAATGCAATTACAGATTCACAAGCTGTGAAAAAATTTTTCAACGCCGACTATATGAAAAATCCGCAATTACTTTTTGGGCAACCCAATATATACTTTTTGGGTTCTTAGACGCATATTTTAAGGTATTACAAATGGAAGGAAGAAATTAGAACACCTCCATCCTATAGTGGAGGATATAATAAAACAACACCTTTTTTTGTCAATTCTGCAGTAATACTTTTTAATACACTTTAGATCCAACACCGGTATTCACAAAACTTAATGTACCTTAAAGATAGGTTTATTTGACAGATATCCTTTATAGAACTGTCAAATAAACCATTTTTAACCCTTCATTAAATTTTGTGAATAAAGTCGCAAATATATATAAATAATTTTCCGCACACAGAATTAGTGGCCGTGGAACAGCACGGCTCCTTATACAATACCACACAGTCTAAATTCCTTACTCAATCAATCTGTCATATGCATACTCCATAGACAAAAAGCAAAATCTTTTGGCCCTATGTTTCAAATTAGTTTTCAATAACAGCCAAATGCAGAGGCCTGTCCAAAACTTTCCATAGTATATGTAAGGAACAATTTGCTATACAATCATCTTTCGGAGCAGACAGATGTGCTTAATGGAGTTGTCACGCCCACTTTTAATTGTCAAATTCAGTTGTTTGGTAACCTATGTATATCTGCATCTGCACCTACATGCGCCTTAATAGCAATAATACGGCTACATAAAAGTTGAAAGCTGTCACAACCAAAACCTTTGAAATTTTGGAAAATAGATATTTTTTAAGATATATAGTTTTGCATATACAAATAGTGGAAGTAAACCATCACACCATCTAATCCATACCAGACAGCCTAAATTCCTTATTCAATCAATATGTCAAATGCACACTCCATACAATAAAAGCAAATGCATTAAGGCCTATGGTTTAAAATAAGTTTTCAAGGGAGCTGTCAAAAGCAGAGGCCTGCCTTACCTTTGAAACAATTGAAACATTTGCTACAAAATCATCTCTCGCAGCAGACAGATATGCTTCTTGCAGTTATCACGCCCACTTTTATTTGTCAAAATCATATGTTTGATAACTTTCAATGTATATGCAAAAATACGGACACACAAGTTTAAAAGATGCAAGAAAAACCTATATATTTTTGGATAAAAATGTATGCAGATATATAGCTTAGCATAAACAAAAAGTGATTGTAAAACAGCACGCCATCTAATCATATACCTGATAGCTTCAATTATTTATACATTAAATCTGTCATATCCACACTTCGCAGGCTAAAAATATCAAATGCTTTTGGGCCTATGTTTTAAAATTAGTTTTTAAGAGAGATGTCAAAAGGAGAGGCCTGTTTTAAGTTCCTCTGTATGCATAACTAACCATTTGCTACAGCTGTCGGAGCAGACAGATGTGCTACTTGCAGTTCTCACACCCACTTTTATTTGTCAAAATCAGATGCTTGCTAACCTGCCATGTGGATGTTGAGATACGGATGCAAAAGTATAAAGATTTTACTAATAAAACCCTTGAACACATTACTATCGATATATGGCAAACTGAAGTTATTTGCGATCCTACAGAGTGTAAATGAAAATTTAATGACCTTTCCATTTAGGAACAGGGGCAAACTTCTCACATATCAATGAGTGCTGCCCAATTCAAGTTTTAGCCCATTGATATGGGGCCTTGTTTTTATAGCCTAGTCAGAACGCCACGCAAGAAGTACGGTCCAATGATGCCACCCATAAACCGCCCCAAACTGTTACTATTTCGGGATGCATTGGTGGCTCATGCAATGCTTCTAGCTGATCTTCACTTCAAAATCGACAATTCCGCTTATTTACGTACCCATGGGCTAAAAATTAGCTTCTTCGATGGAATGGAAGAGGCGCGATGAATTTTTATTAACAGAGCAGGCATTTTGATGATAAAATTCAATAATTTTCAAGTGGTGTTCGTTTGTAAGACGACTCTTGGTTAAATTATAGAACAAACTGAAGATGTTTGACAGTGCTACAAAACACGAAACGTGCGTGAGCTGTTTAAACCAGTGTTGCCAAAAAAGGATAATAGCTAAAAATTTACCCTTTACCCGGCATAATACCTCGCAAATGCGGCCAGCAATAGAAGGGGATAAACACCGCTGAACAATTTTTTTTATGGGCAGCTATATCCAAATGTAGACCATATATCAATGTAATTAATGTGGCTTTAAGGGGTTTAAGACCCAAAATCGGCTGATCGGTATATGTGGGGGCTATATCAATTATAGTGCAATATACCCCATCTTTGAACTTAATCTGCCTCTGGACAAAACAAAAATCTGCTTAAAGTTTCAGCTCAATATCGCTATTTTTGAAGACTGTTGAGTGATTTCAACTAACAGTCGGACAGATGGATGGACATGAGTAGATCGTCTTTGATTTTTAGGGAAAGTCGGAAGTCGATTTAGCCATGTCCATCCGCAAACTTTCGAAGGAGTTAAGCTACGTGCTTGAAAAATAATTAATGCATGTTGGTTGGGATAGTAAATAGGCCGTATCGGTCCATGCTTTGGTTAAGCTGCCATATAAACCGATTTCGGATCGTGACTTCTTGAGCCTCTAGGGAGGCGAAGGGATTTTATTATAACTTCCAACAACTATACTAGGTATGGTCCGATTTGACTACTTGAGCTTACAAGCCGCATTTTTTGTTCGATATGACTGAAATTTTGCATGTAGTGTTCGGTTTTGACTTCCAAAAATTGTGCCAAGTACGGTTCAAATCGGTCTATAACCTGATATAGCTCCCATAAAAAACCGGTATCTTCCTTGTTCGGTTCCTAGAGGCTTTAATTTTTGCTGGTTGCACGGACCAGACCGTCCGTCCGTCTGTCTGTCGAAAGCACGCCATTTTTTGAAGGAGTAAAGCTAGCCGCTTGAAATTTTGCACAAATACTTCTTATTGGTGTAGGTCAGTTGGGATTGTAAATGGGCCAAATCGGTCCATGCTTTGATATAGCTGCCATATAAACCGATCTTGGGTCTTGACTTCTTGGGCCTCTAGAGGGCACAATTGTCGTCCGATTTAATTGAAATTTGTGTTTTGATATCACTTTCAACAATTGTGCGAATTATGGTCCAAATCGGTAAACTGCTATAGGTGCCATATAAACCGATCTTGGATTTTAACTTATTAAGCCGCTAGAGGGCGCAATTCTCATCCGATTTGGCTAAAATTTTGGATGAGGTGTTTTGATATGACTTCCAAAAACTGTGTTGAGTATGGCGCAAATTGGTACATAACCTGATATAGCTGCCATATAAACTGATCGGGGATGTTGACTTCTTGAGCATCTAGGGAGCGCAATTCTCATCCGATTTGGCACAAATTTTCTCCCATGGCCTTCAACATACGTATGCAATATGGTCTGAATCGATGTATAGCTTGATACAGCTCCTATATAAACCGATCTCCCGATTTTGCTACTTGAGCCCCGAATCGAACTACAACTTGATATAGCTCCTCCTCCTTCTCCTTTGCCTCTCCTCCGTCCTTATTCATTATTCTTTGTTTGTCTAAAAAGAGCGCAAAGAACTCGACAGATGCGATCCATGGTGAAGGGTATAAAAGATTCGACCCGTTCGAACTTAGCACGTTTTTACTTGCTAATCATGAACTTTTTACAATTCCGGCGGACATACATAAATAAGAAGAATTTCTTCTTAACGAACGAGAACATATGTATATACATTTTACTGTTAATATTTCGATGTGTTACAATGTCCCTTTCTATGGTGATGGGAGGAATAAAGGGCATTTAAGAGATAAATGTAAAAGAATTTGGTTTATTGCGAATTTTGTCCACCTGTAACACAACGTGTCACTTTACGGCGTTGTTGTCTTTTGTTTTCTTTTTTCTGGTTCAGCCACCATTGGGTATAATGTAACTTCTCGGTAGATAGTTTGAATATTTCCGGTGCAGATTCGCAAACTATTATCCTTAAATCGTTTACAATAGTCCTCAACATTAGGCGTATACTTCGTGTTCGCGTTATTCTGTTTCGGTATTACAAGGATGGATTACTGGCTCGACATATGTTAACTCACAACCAATAAATAATTGAAATGAAAGGTACCCAAGGCGATTTATTTGGGAGGTCAGTGTCAACGGTTGAAATGTAGTATTGAACAACAACTTTTTTAGACTTTGCCAAGTCAAGGCCAATCACAACCTTTACTTGGTATCCAACATCTTCTACGTTACCCTAAGTGTAGGACTTTTAATTTTTCTGATATTTTAAAAGGCCTAACTTCCCCCCAATGATCTAAAGCGGCAATTGGAAAGTAGATCCTTAATTTTAATATTTCATTTTAACTTCATTTCTTTTTACTTGATATTCACAAATTTTCTTTTTCTACATCGTGGCTTACATTTCCTTTCGCTATTTTAAGAAAAATATTTTGTAACAACCTGGTACACATTTGCAGACGTAGCCAACTCAACTTTTTCTCCACATTGTGAATGTTTCAATTACAATTTCAAATTGACTTAAGTTCTGAATGACAAATAGAAAGCGAACTTTATTCAAAACTCTGTTGAATAATCCCATAAGACAGTTTTGTCTGCACTTTATTGGAAAGGGGTCAACTAGATATTCATTCATCCATTCATTCATTGATTTGAAGCATTCATTGTTAAAAGTAAAATTTTTGTTGCAATAAATAATTTTGAATTTTACACATTACAGGAAACGGCTTGGAATAAAAAAGTATTAGGGGTGTTCGATAGAATGTTATATATACCCATATTCGTCTTTAACCCAATGAGCGCCTTTATGGTTGCCTAAGGCCTATTTTTGTCCGAGACAACGAAATTTGTTATTGAAAGACTTGTCTGTTGAAAATGGGAAAGAATGTATGACTGCTGTTTCAACAATCATAAACCTGATGTTTAGCAAACATTTCCGTCTGCTTCTTCAATTAACAAAAACCGCCGTTTAAAATGCAAAAATCCGCTTAAATATAGTGTTGAGGCCACCGTAGCACAGAGATTAGAAGAATAGAATAGAAACCATGTTTAGTTTTGACTGTAAGAGAGCAAAAAAAAATTCAAACGAATCGCATTACCAATCTTCAAGATCTGAAGGTTTTGAAAATCAGGGTAATGAGAAGTGTTTTTTTGGGGAGGGATGGCACCCAGACATTTCGACTCAAATATGGATATAAAATTCGTGCTGCACTCCCAAATCCATGTGAGCCCCGTAATGCCAGGGACAGTATATATGAAATGTGTGGAGGGTGTATTGTGGCCCTGAAAATAGATATCAAATTCGTTCTTTACTCCCAAATACCGTTGATTTGAGCTCCATATTGCCATAGTCGGAAATGAAGTTCAGTTCAGGGGGTGCTGTACACCTGGCTCCAAAATTGGATATCAAATTCGTTTTCTACTTTCAAATACCTTTTATTTGAGTCCCATATTGTCATAATGGGTCAATCAGCTTATTTGACTTATTTTGTTTAAGGAAAAGCGCCACCTAGACTTGAACACACATTTTAATGTCATATTAGTAATCTACTCTCAAATAACTTTCATTTGAGTCCCATACAGACATGGTCGGCTAATATGCCCATTTTGGGGTACTAATATCGAATATTTTCATTTGAGGCCCATATTGACATGAACGTCAAATATATCTGTTTAGAGAAGTTTTTGGGATGGGGACGCCCGCGGGGTACTTAGACATAAATTTTAATACGATATTCGTTATCTAGTCTCTAATACCTTTCCTTTGCCTATCGGTCCACTTTTGGTTTTGGATGGCGTTGTTGGGGCAGGGGAGAGGTACCGCCCCATCCAATATCTAAAAATTATATAGCCTATGTTTCCTTTCAGACAAACTTATACAATCTGTGAAAATTTTGAGAAAATCGGTTCAGCCGTATTTGATTCTACGAAACAAACAAAAAAACCAAGTCCCATATAGTCATGATGGTTCATAAGGCCTTTTTTGTGGGGTAGGGTGACCCCCTATACTTCGAGCTGATTTTGTATGGCAGATTCGTAATGAACTCCCGAATACCTTTCATTTGAGGCCCATATTGACATGAGCGCCCAATATGACTGTTTGGGGGAATTTTATGGTTGGGTACTTAGACCCAAGTTTTTATACCATATTCGTATTCTACCTTTCATTTGATACCTATATTGTCCCGATCGGTCCACTTTTAATTTTGGGTAGTGTTTTGGGGGTAGAGGGGGATGGTCCGCCCCTTTCCGAAATCAAAAAATTATAAAGCCTATTTCTCCATACTGACCATAATCGCAATCTACTCCTAAATACCTTTCATTTAAGTCCCATATTGTCATGATCGTCAAAAAAACCTATTTTAGGGGGTTTTGGGTTTGGAGCGGCCCCCAGTTACTTTGACCCAATTTTTAATATGAAATTCGTACTCTACACCTGAACACTTTTCATATTTTCCCGATCGGTGCACTTTTCTTTTTGGGTAGTACTTTTGGGGTAAGTCGAGGGTCCGCCCCCTTCCGATATCAAAAACCCACATTGCAATGGTCAGTAAAAAGTCCTTCTTGGGGGTAGGATGGACCCCCAGAGACTTGGTCCCAAAAATCCATATTGCCATGGTCCGTAAAAATGTCTGATTTGAGCGTTTTTTTTTTTTTTTGGGTTGGGGGCTTAGACCCACAATTGAATATCAGATTCGTTTTATACTCTCAAATATCTTTAATTTGATACCTATATTCTAATGATTGGTCTATTTATCCGTTTGATGGTTACTGATCTTAATATATGTCCAAGATTTAATCAAAATCGGTTCAGATTTAGATATAGCTCCCATATATATGTATCGCCCGATTTACACTTTAATGGCTGTAGTAATAAATATATATATATTTATATATATTTATCGCCGGATTTACACTTACGTAGTAACATGAATTTTCAAACGATCTTTTCGAAAAATGTGGGTTCAGATGTACCTATAACCTATATTATACAGTCGGCACTGTCCGACTTTTGCCTTTACTTACTGGTTGTATATAAGATTTTCCAAAAGGGACTTGACAACTTTGAATTAACTTTGTGAACGCATTCTTACACTAATCCTAAAATGTCACTGTCAATTTATTTAATAAACTGATGAAAATCATAGTAAAGTACACGAACGAACAACGTCATGTCCGCCTATGACGCCGATCGACTGGGTTCGATTCCTGGCAAGAACATCAGAAAAAAATTTGTTTGCGGTGGTTACCCCTCCTAAGGTTGGCGACATTTGTGAGGTACTATGTCATGTAAATACTTCTCCCTAAAGAGGTGTGGCACTGCGGCACGCCGTTCGTACTCGGCTATAAAAAGGAGGTCCCTTATTATTGAGCTTAAACTTGAATCGGAAACAGCACTCATTGATATGTTAGAAGTTCACCCCTGTTCCTAAATGGAATGTTCATGGGCAATTTTACTTCACGAATCAACACTTCATCCACAAAAAATAAATGTTTGGTGCGGTTTGCATGTCGGCGTCGTCATTGGGCCATACTTCTTCGTCGAAGATGTCAATCGTCGTTGCCATTAATTGACAAGACTACCGCACCATACTCACTGATTGTTTTTTGGTCTGAATTTGAAGATATGGACCTGAAGGACATGTGGTTACACCAGGACGTTGCCACAAGCCACACAGCATCCGTTGCAATCGATTTATTGAAGAGTAAGTTTGAGGAGCGTGATATTCCAAGAAATGGCCCAATCAATTGACGCCTGTATACTATTTTCTTTGGGGTTACGTCAAGTCAGCAAGCGGCAACATTGGAAAAGCTCAGAGCCAACAATAGCGTCCGTTTCGGCTGAAATACTTTAAAGTTCCTTTAATATTATTGCTAGTTGTTCTTGGCGATGGGTATACTTCGTCCTTGATTGCTAACTTTTCTTATATACCTGCAGCAGCAATAAAAAAAGTTTTTTTTTTTTTTGTAAGGGGAATATGTAAAATGTTGTTTTTTGTTTAGCAACCCCCACAGAACACAAACAGAACATAAGTCAAAATCGACCCCGTTCCATTTAAATTTTTCTTTGTAAGTTTTGGGTATTTTTAACACCAGAACAACAACTATCAAAGGGGACAATTCATTCCAAGCACATATAAGTGGGTTTAAAATTAGAAGGTGATATTTTTATAGTAAGGTAAACTTCATGACATTGATGCTGTCAAATTGCTAAAGCCGAATTGCACAACCAAAAGTCGTTTGTGGGGTTTTGCTCCCATTCCCCAATTGAGGAATGTTCGAGTACACGTTGCATAAACATTGTTGCCTCTTTGTAACACTGTTCCATGTGTCACATGCTCTAACACTGCCAAACACACTCGTGAGAAGTGGGTGTGTTTGCCTGGTGACTGGCTTGGGGGCACGTACAAAAGCCATGAACCGTCTGATTCTCCAACTAGCAGATGCTAGATAACGTGACGCCTCCCAACGACCTGTTGCCAAGAACAAAGCATCTTTTGAACTACACATCCTGCAGTGGAAAAATTCTAAGATGTTTTGGCTTATTAAAAGCTCTCCTAAATCTTTCATAATGAAAGTGAGGAAGGTGGGTTCAATGAAGGTGTAAAAGCTCCAAAGCTCAATTATGAGTTATGTGCAAAGTTCTTGGGGTTTATGTATTGCTACGGGTTAATGCAGTACTTCTAATCTGCTGAGTAACTTTTTCCCAGAATCCTGGAAGACTCGTCGATTGCTCTTACGCAGTGCAAATGAAACTAACTATATTTAAACATGACATGATGGAATATGCCAAACATGAATATACATTGATATTGTGACACATTGTTCCATGTCTTTGCTCGAGAGTCAATGATTTTTCGCACCGGTAGGGCGAAGCAAAAATAATAATAATCACATGTAGATGTCATGTTAGTTATTTGCTAAAAATACCATAAGTCGCAATAATTTGGAATCACGTTGGTTGACCTGAATTGCTGGATTGAGAACTATTGCACCTAAAATTATTCAGTTTATGTAATGCGAATGAATCGGTTTTCAAATGACTGTGGAAAGTTTTCTTCTATTGATAAAGTCTGAAAGCTAGTGAAGAAAAGTAACAAGTAAATACGCATTAATTTGGCTGAACAGAACTTTGAATACCCCCCACAATATGTGGTGGGCTATATATATTCTGCTTTGGCCAGAAGTTCAAGGAATCCAAAAAAAATACTGTTCTAAATTTCGTTGATATTAGGTAACTTATACAACATTAATGGGTTCAAGAACCTTAATTGGGAGAGTTCGGTCTATACAGGCCCTGCATATAACCAAATATGATACAATGTTGGCTATATTCGCTATTAATGACTAAAGGCATCGCACTGCTCTAATTTTTATTGAAGCTTTAAATCTAAATACTCGGTTGGATGTGGAACGTATTCGGCAAGAATGTTGAGTTTTTTGAGGCTCAAGAAGTATAATTCGGAGATCAGTTTATATGGGAGCTATATCAGGTTGTGAACAGATTCGGACCTTACTTGGCACAGTTGTCGGAAGTCACAGCAAAACACCTTATACAAGAGGTCAAGATCCCATATCGAATCTTGGACCGATATGAACGGATAGGCGGACGTGGCTAAATCGACTCAGAATGTCATGGAGAAAATATATACTTTATGGGGTCTCATATGTGTTACAAACGGAATGACGAAATAAATTTACCGCCATCCTATTGTGGGGGTATATAAGACTCCGAGCTTGAATTGAAAAACAACAATAATAATAAGTAAAAGCGTGCTAACTTCGCCACAATAAGTTCTTTGTCCGGTGCCTTTTTATGGACAAGCAAAGAATAATGGATAAGAATTGCTATGATATGGACCAATTCGGGCTATACATTGTTTGGATGATGGAGACCATAGTAGAAGTCATTGTGCAAAATTTTGGGGTAGCCCTATTGGGGCTCAAGAAGAAATTGGGAGATCGTTTTATATGGGAGCTTTAGGAGATTTGAACTGAGTCAGACTGCATTCCAAAACATGGACCGATTTGAACCATTTACAATCCCAAACGACCTGCACTAATAAGAAGTATTTGTGCAAAATTTCAAGCACCTCAAGGTTTACTCCTCCGAAAGTTAGCGTGCTTTTGATAGACAGACAGACGGAACGACAAACAGAGCCTTAGAAAAATATAATTTTTTTTTTAAATTTTTAAATTTAATAAAGGACAAGTAAAAACTTATAAAGTTTTGGATATCCACAACCATGGATAAATTAACCAAGTCACAGTTTCGGCGAAGTCAGGCTTTTTATGAGATTAAGACCCTAAATTGGAAGATCGGCTTATATGGCAGCTATATCTGAGTAAAGACTGATCTAAACCATATTTAAGTCGGATATCGGGAGGATAATAATTGCGGCTTTTATAGGCTTAACACCCTAAGTTGGCAGATCGGTCTATATGGCAGCTATATTTGAATAAAGACCGATCTGAAGCATATTTGTGTCGAATATCGGGAGACTTAAAACAACTCACTGATTAAAATTTCAGCGAAATCGGTGAATCATCGCGGCTTTTATGGGCTTAAGCTCCCAAATTGGCAGTTCGGTCTATATGACAGCTATATCTAAATATGGTCCGATCTGAACCGTATTTAGGTCGGTTGTTGGGAGGCTCACTGTTTCAAATTTCAGCGAAATCGGGTAATAAATAAAGCTTTTTTGGGTTTCAGACCCTTTATCCGCAGGTCGGTCTATATGACAGCTATATCTAAATACAGTCCGATCTGAACCATATTTAGGTCAGATGTTGGGAAGCCTAAAACTACTAACTGTTTAAGATTTCAACGAAATCGAATAAAAAATTAAAGCTTTTATGATCTTCAGAGCCTTTATCGGAAGATCGGTCTTTATGACAGCTATATCTAAATATAGTCCGATCTGAACCATATGTAGGTCGGATATCTGGAAGCTTAAAATAACTCATTGTTTCAAATTTCAGCGAAATCGGGTAATATAAATGTTTTATGGGCTTCAAACCCTTTATCGGCAGACCGGTCTTTATGACCCATATTTGAGTCAAACGTCGGGAGGCGTAAATCTACTAACTGTTACAAATTTCAGCAAAATCAGATAAAAAATAAAGCATTTATGGGCTTTAGACCCTCTATCGGCAGATCGGTCTATATATGGTAGCTATATCCAAATATGGTCCAAATCGGATACGAAATAAAGCGTTTATGGGCTTAAGACCCTTTATCGGCAGATCGGTCTATATAGTAGTTATATCCAAATATGGTCCGATTTGGTCCGTTCAAAAATTAAACCAGCGTGCATCAAAAAGACGTATCTGTGCCAAATTTCAGCTAAATATCTCAATTTTTGAAGGCTGTAGAGCGAATGCACAGACGGACGAACAGACTCACGGACATCGTTAAATCGTCTTTGAATTTTACGACGATCCGAAATCTATATACTTTGTGGGGTCGGAAATTAATATTTCAATGCATTGCAAACAGAATGACAAAATGATCACATGGATCGCATTTGTCGAGTTCTTATCGCGGTATCTCTTTTTAGGCAAAAAAAAGAATAATGAATGAGAATTGTTATTCTATTGGAGCTTTATCAAGTTATAGTCCGATTCGGACCATAAATGAATTGAATACTGAACATTGTAGGGGTCATTGTGTAATATTTCAGCCCATTCGGATAAGAATTGCGCCTTGTAGGGGCTCAAGAAGCACAATCGAGAGATCGGATTATATGGGAGCTGTATCAAGCTATAGATCGATTCCGACCATATTGGACACGTATGTTGAGGGTTATGGGAGAAGCCGTTATACAAAATTTCTGCCAAATCGGATGAAAACTGCGCTCTCTAAGGCTCAAGAAGTCAAGATCTCAGATCGGTTTATATGGCAGTTACATCAGGTTATGTATCGATTTGCACCATACTTAGCACAATAGTTGGAAGTGCTTTCGACAGACAGACGGACGGTCGGACATGGCTAGATCGACTTCAAACGTCATGACGATCAAGAATATATATATACTTTTTGGGGTCTTAGACGAATATTTCGAGGAGATACAAACAGAATGACGAAACTAGTATAGTGGAGGGTATAAGTCTTATGGTGGAGGGTATAGTCTTATGGTGGAGGGTATAAAAATATAACAAAAATTTTAAATTTCCAGCAATCTTCCTAGAGTTAAAGTCGAGTCAAAATTGCCCGACTCCGCTGCCCAGCTTGGCAAGCTTTTACTGGTTTTATTGAAATTTCACAAAAAAACACACACAAAATTTGCACTGAATGGAAAGCACGAAGCAAAATGACAGGTAATCGGAATTCATAATTTGAGGTATTTCCTCTCAAGGAAAGTTTTTTCCGAGGTAACAGAAATCCTTTCGGATATTCATAATTGGGCTGTATGTCTTACCTTAGTTTACGCCATTAGGGTCATCAGTTCATTTGTCACTCCCCGGAGACCTTTGGAGAAGGACTTTCATTTTATGCATTATAAAGGATATAAAGGCAAAGGTCATGCTGAAAGCATCACTGACCTTATCTGAGTTTCTACAGTTGTATTCACCAGTTGGAGTATTTTCAGTCAATAATTTTGACGAATTGATTCACTGTGGGTCATGAATTTCGGGCAAAAACATTGAGTGGATACATTTTATTTGCTAATATAAAGACATGGCCAAATATCAATTCTGATAAGGGTAGTAAAATGATAATAATACACATCCCTGCATCAGCACCCTTAACGAAAAATTATAATTTATACATTGAGCTCTGCAATTTATAGCTTTGTTCCTTATGCCAATCCAAAAAGGATAATCCATTGCGCAGCATTCGCCAACATTTATTTCACTCGATATCACGCGGTGCTTGCACGTGTACTTTAGACAAATTTTCCTACTAAAGCATCCGACTAAATTTTTGGATAGTAAAATTCTCAAAAGATTATCCATTTCAAACAGTGTTTATAATATTTGTTTAGTTCTTCCGGTTGGTTGATTGTCTGGTTATTCACTCAACAATTGCATGGGTACATCCGCACGCATGCAAGGCAGGACCTTATCTTACGGTCACATTGAGCAACGCATTCGGGTTGCAATGTTGATTGCTGTCTGTTAGTTGTTTGCATGCCAATTCTTCCTACACACATGAGCATGGGTTGTGGCATGTCGCATGTTTTGCGTGTACCCAACATGTGCTGCTCCTATTTTTGAGACGATTTCATTATTGTCTCTCACCATTGAGCATCAGTTGTAATCATACATAGCACTAAAAAGGACTCTTATCATGTCTGTTCTTGTGAGTAGTTCGTAAAAGAAAATAAGGACAAAAACCCGAAATTATTTTGTGGCTTTAGTTTATATAAAAAAAATAAATTTATTTTGGAAAATGTTGAAAAATCACAACCCTTAAGACATTGAAAAATCGTTTTAGTAAAATTATATGTGTCATAGAAAAAAAAATGTATTATGTTGATAAGGGTTAAGTGTTTATTACTGTTAAAATATATGAGTGGTACATTAACTAAGATGCTTAAATTTAAAAAAAATAAAAAATATGACACATACCTAAGGGAAACTTAGAGAAAAACTCCTAAGTGAAGCAAACATTTATGCGAAATCTGCATATGAAAATAAAATAATGTGTGATTATTTTGGAATTTTTATTTATTCTGCGTAGTGAATGGTGATAAATGTGCTCCTGCAATTGATTTTTATGTGCAATAATAGCTGACAGTCAGAGACAATAGACAAGTACTTAGTGAATCAGAACATTTAAAATTAAGTAAATTTTAAGTTAAAGACAATAAGAGAAGATAAAAGTCGGGTTAAGCATATAAAAAAAAAAATTAAATGTTTCGAATGGGTGAAGTCCTTAAGTTTTTATGGAAATGCGTAAGCATATCAAATTGACATACACGTAAAAAAAAGGTTTGGAATATCTTTGCCGAAAACAAAAGTGTTTTTTTGAGGTTGCCCAAAAAGTAATTGCGGATTTTTTACAAGAAAGTAAATGCATTTTTAATAAAACTTAGAATGAACTTTAATCAAATATACTTTTTTTACACTTTTTTTCTAAAGCAAGCTAAAAGTAACAGCTGATAACTGACAGAAGAAAGAATGCAATTACAGAGTCACAAGCTGTGAAAAAATTTGTCAACGCCGACTATATGAAAAATCCGCAATTACTTTTTGGGCAACCCAATATTTTTATAGTGAATGCAACACTTTGTCATACCCATAATGCTATATGGTGTTGTGGTCTGGTGGGCGGCGCTTCAAAAGTCCACCAGCTATTCAATACGCAACCGATTTCAAAGGATGGCTTGTATGTGCATCACAGCCACACTGAGGCCATCTGATGCACTGAATTTAATGCCACATCTAATGCCTATGGACATTGTAGCTAGACAAATTGCTGCGACCACTGCCGGCTAAGGGAACTTTCTCTATCTGAGCATCTTTTTGATAAAAAGTACGGTACAACTATTCCTGATAGAACCGATTTGAACTACGATGTCGCTGGTAACATAAGTTACATAGACTTCTATACGGATGGTTCCAAACTAGACGGCCAGGTTGGCTTTGAGGTGTACTCTAAAGATCTAGAACTGGTCATATCGAAAAGGTTTCCCGATCAATGCAGTGTGTATCAAGCGGATTAAGGAAGTGGTGGAATAGCTAAGATATAATGTCATAATGACGATTGACATAGATATCTTCCCAGACAGCCACAAAAACCGCCCTCGATTGTTGCAGATCTCTCAATGAGATGGCTGAACAGATCAAAATTTACATGCTCTGGATGCCGGGCCACAGAGATATTAAAGTATCGGTTATGGTAAAACTTGTAGCAACTTCGTCTGTAATAAAAGATGGCTGGCTCATTTATGCGAGAATTTAAAACATCTTTTATGACAAAAATGTTCCATTTATAGCAAAATATGGTTTGTTACTGGAAAGGATGACTCGCTAAGTTTGTTTATATCTTGTGGCTCTTCCATTTGGCAGAGATTGTAGCTCTAGAAGCGAATATGAACTCCAAAAGTGCAAATTTTAAGAAATTTTACATATTCAATATAAAAAAAAAAAAAAACACCTCGCACCAAACGGCGCCAGGCTGGAGGCAAAAGGAATTTCAACAATGCTTAGAATGTTTGACAATATTTTGTATTCACCATAAATTCTTGCAATTTTATTGTAAACAAATTTCCAATGTTTTCCATTAAAGAAGTTTACTCGTCAAAAAGTTTGTTTATGGTTAATGAATTATTTTTTTAAGTGTATAAAGCGAATCAGTTAATTTTTTTCCCTACTAACTTAGATGTTGAAAAGAGCATCACATGAATAATTTTGAGAAGTCGGACCTTAAGCATCTTCGCCTACGGTAAGAGGACCTTTCTGTTGTTGTAAAACCAAAAACTTTTTAATTGCTAAAGTGCTTCGAAAGCCGCAAACCGGACCAATAATTATTCTCTTCTGTCTCTCTACTAGAGAAAGAGTGAGTATTAGAGTTTACACCAGTGGTTGACAAAAATACTCACATTAATGCACATTATTTGTACGTATACAAAAAATCCCAAGCTGGTTCATGGGTTTGTAAATAATTGCAATTGTGTGTTCGTCACTGGTATAGACACATTCCCACACACAACATTTTTTCCTTTTTTTTGAGCAAAGACCATTCAGTATATTGAGCATCTCGGTTGAGAGCGAATAGTAAACTTGGAAAGAAACAATTTTTAAAAATTCGCCTTAACTCCAAAAATTATGTTCAATATCAAAAATTATGAGAGCAACACACAAATGACTAATAGGTACAGCAAAAAACACAACATGAATTTCTAGGACACATACATTGTTTGGTAACATTAAAGCGATAAAAAAACATCCATCACAAAGTAGGTATTTAAATGTGCGAAAACAACAACTCCCATAAGTTATTTTTTGTATTATTTACAGCAGACCAGAATACAAAACTATAATAGAGTTGTGTGAAAAAGGAATGCTTTTCATATAATTGTATATCATAACATCATATAATTGTATATCATAACAATCCAAACGAACTCACAATTTTTTCAAGAAAACCATTTTTATGAATTTTTCTAAAAAAGAAGAAAATTTTACATTTCGAATGATGAGTCAAAATTTCAATAGGAAAATGTTAATAACAAAGTAAAGAATTATGCCGATCGGGGCCAGTAGTAGTAGTAGCATTATGCCAGGTCAATGTTAGTCAAGACTATCGATTCAGGTCGAGATAAAATTGAATGCCTACAAAGGTGACGCAAATTTTCTCAATTAAAACATTAATTGAAATTACAACTGTTTTAAATTAAAACTTCAAAATAATTGATTCAATCATTTTTCTAATTGAATCTGAACATTTTTTTCATTACGATTGTGATTGAAATTTTTGAAATTGTCAATTAAAAACTTGATTCAATCATTTTTTTTTAATTGAATTTTATTTTTTTTCCAATCATGATCTTGATTGAAATTTTCTATAAAAAAATTAATTGATTCAATAATTTTTTTAATTAAATCTGAACTTTTAATTAAGATCGTTAATGACATTTTTGAATTTTTCGATTACAAATTTAATTGATTCAATATTTTTTTTTAGTTGAAACTGAACTTCTTTATTTTTGAGCCCTTACAAGCCGTAATTTTTGTCCCATTTGGCTGACATTTTGCACGTAATGTTTTGTTATGACTTTCAACAACTGTGCCAAGTACGTTCCGAATCGGTCTAAAACCTGATATAGCTCCCATATAAACCGATCTTCCGATTTGACTTCTTGAGCTATCACAAGCCGCAATTTTTGTCCGATTCTAAGAACTATGCCAAATACGATTCAAATCAGTTGACAATCTGATATAGCTTTAATGGAAGTTTAAAATATCCTTAACTTTCCGTCTTATTGTTAAAGCAAAAATTTCTAATGGAGATCGAAATATAGCTGTATTTTAAAAAAAATTACTTTGGAAAGGAGAACAATGCTTCTTTGTGAAATACATAGAAAAAACAGGAACAGGAAAAATAGAATTTTCTAAAAAAAAGAAGAAAATTGAAGGCCATTAGTGATGTGAAATGAATTCAAGCAATGATTGAAATTCGAAACGAAATGTTGTATCCTTAAGTATATATCGACTTTAATTGTTACCACAATCCTTGCATTAAGATAGACAATTTTAGTTTAAAGTAATCTTTCTTTTTCAACGTAAAAAAAGTAACCATTGTTACCTTTATTTGTTTCTCATTGCAGCCGTTTCCTCGGAAAATCCAGTTGTAATTGTTCCCAATGAATGCCACGGACGAGGATAATAACAAGAATATAAAACTACAAACGTGAACTTAATTTTTTTTATAATGGACTGGTTACTAGAAACGCCACAATTATATAGTGCATTCTCCTCTCTGGGCTCCCTGATGGGAGATACCTATGTCGTAAGTGAGAAGGTTCTAGGTAAGTTTCGTTCAAACAACTCCTATAAAATACCACACACTGATTTCAATCGAACATTTTAATGATGGAACTCAAACTTCCAGATACATTGGAAGAGATTGATTATAAGTTGACATACGAAGATCAAACTCTTAGAACATTTCGAAGAGCAGTAGGTTTTGGGAAGAATGTAAAATCCGATTTGCTACCATTGCTGGAGAATGCCAAGGACGAGGAAGTATTCGATTCGGTCATACGTATATTGGTGAATTTAACTGCCCCAGTGGAATGTCTATTCTCGGTTGATGTCATGTATCGTACTGAGGTAGGAAGATACACCATATTTGAATTGAATAATTTACTGCATACCAGCAAGGAGGCCTTTACGGAACCCAAGAGTACCAAATGTGTCGTCGAGTATATGACACGCATTTTGGAGTCCGACTCCAAGCTGTCCGAGAAAAAATGCGAACAGATCAACAATTGTCTGTTGCTGCTACGGAATATTTTGCATATTCCTGAGCCAAGAGGAAACTTCATAATGCCCTCCACTTCGCACAGCCAACAGGGAGGCACACTTGTGGTGCCCATGCAAAATTCCATTCTGTGGAATCTCTTTATACAGAGCATAGACAAGGTGTTGCTGTACCTGATGACCTGTCCGCAACGAGCTGTTTGGGGGGTGACCTTGGTGCAATTGATTGCTCTTATGTACAAGGATCAACATGTGAGTACATTGCAGAAACTTTTGAACTTGTGGTTTGAAGCCTCGCTATCGGAAAGCTCTGAAGATAATGAAAGTAATACATCACCACCAAAACAGGGTAGTTGTGACTCTAGTCCCATGTTGACATCGGATCCAACTTCTGATTCTTCGGATAATGGTAAGTATAGCATATACAGGATGCTGTTTAGTTCATAGGAATAATAGTTGGACGTTTCTTTACAGGCAGCGGTGGAACTAAAAAAAATCCCAGCTCAGAGGATCGTCGTCAAGCTTTGCGCGAAGAAACCGAAGCAACATTGCAAGAGGTTAGTCGTAAGGGCCAAGAATATCAAGACTATATGTTGAGAGTACCAGCTGACCAAGTCGATAGTTCGGAAGCTGCTACAGACCGAGTAACAGCAAAATGTGAGGGATCCCCAAACAATTGGAGTGCAGAGAAGCAGCATAAACAAACTAATGAACATACAAAGAATGCTGATACATCAGAAACGCCCAGTAAACCAGCCACTATGGATACGGTCACTGAAGCCACTGCTATCAAACAAGAAACACAACCAGATGAACCTATTTCAAACACTTCCAAAACGTCCGAAACAGACAATATTATGGCACCACCTGCTCTACCATTAAAGCCAACAAAAAATTCCACCCTCATCCCCTTAGCTAGTAAAGATCCCGAATTGCTGGAACCATGTTCGGTAAAATGCCAACAGAAAACTTCACATTCGCCGCATGTCAAACTCACCATGGGTAAATGTGGCCCACAAAAACGCCAATGTCCCTCCTCACAGTCGGAACTATCGGACTGTGGCTATGGTACTCAAGTTGAAAATCAAGAGTCCATATCAACTTCTAGCAATGATGACGATGGTCCTCAGAGCAAACCGCAACATCAGAAACCGCCATGCAACTCGAAACCAAGAAAAGGTCAACGTACAGTATTGAGTGTTATAGACAAAAAGGAGTTGAGACGCAAAAAGCTGGTGAAGAGGAGCAAGAGTAGTTTGTAAGTATCAAAGATCATTGTTCGCTCACCGAGTTGAACTTGATTTGATTATTTCGCGTTACAGCGTTAAGGTCAATTTCGGCAACTCTTAGGTGTTGATCCCAAGCATCTGTTTTATTAATTCGTAAAGACTTGCGGCCTTATTGACAAAATCTTATGAAGCATTAAAATAGGTTTATTTGACAGTTATATAAAGGAAATATGTCAAATAAACCTATTTCAAATCTACATTAAGTTTTGTGAATAAGGCCGTGGTTCTTTACTTACAAAAATATTGTAAAAAAGCTTTCCCAAACTTGAATATCGTTTTCACCCTTAGAATAAATATGAAAGGTCTAGTACAACACATACCCACTGATGAGGATATAGCCAATCTACTGAAGGAATTCACAGTTGACTTTTTGCTTAAAGGCTACAGTTGCCTGGTGGAGGATTTACATTCTCAGCTTCTAATGAACTTGGTATATACATATAGTTGAAATCATCACTTGTATAAAACTTCTAAAATGATGGTCTGCCCCCTTTTCTTACAGAATGTGCCCATTGATACATCACATTTCTTCTGGTTGGTCACATACTTCCTAAAGTTTGCTGCCCAACTTGAACTTGATATGGAACATGTAAATAACATACTCACCTTTGATGTAATCAGCTATTTAGCCTACGAAGGTGTTATGCTGTGCGAACAACTTGAATTGAATTCCCGTCAAGAGGGCAGTGATCCCAATCCATATTTGCGCCGCATGCATTTGGTAGTGACTGCCATACGAGAATTTTTGCAAGCCATTGAGACCTATAAGAAAGTCACTCATCTAAGCGCTGAAGATCGAGAACGTCTACGTCTATTGCAGGTGCAAATAAGTGGCTCGGAAGATTTGCGCAATTTGTTTGTGCTGTTATTGCGTCGCTTCAATCCCAGTTTGCATCCCAAACAATATTTACAGGATTTGGTGGTCACCAATCATATGTTACTTCTGATATTAGATGATGTTTCCAAGTCCGAGGATAGTATTCACATTAAGATGGTCGATCATGTATCGCAGTAAGTATGGAGGGAGAAAGAAATAAATACAAACATTTATTAGAAGATTGAAAGTTACGATTACCTAGAATATGGTCTCTAGTCCAAACTTCATTGAAATTTTGTCTTAGGAGAAGATTTGATTTGGAGAAAATTCATATAAATTTTGCCTAAGCGACATTACAATCTTGCATTTAGAGAACATTTCTTTGTATTCCAGTCTTCAGAAGAAAATTTCTCAACAATTTTATTTTTGGAGTAAAAATTAGAATTAAAGAAAAAAGATTTAATTTTTTATAATTTTCCCTCATTTATAAAGTTTTTTCCACATTGGATAAATTTCTCATATCTCGCAATAAAAAATTTACTCTAATTTTGCCTTTTCAGATTTGCCACTATGGAAATTATGCATTTCTATGGCTTACTTTTGGACGATTTTAGTAGCAATGGGGAATTTGTCAATGATTGCATATTTACAATGATGCATCATATCGGTGGAGATTTGGGACAAAGTACTTCGTTGTTTCAACCGGTGATTTTGAAGACCTTCTCACGCATTTGGGAAGCCGACTATGAACTGTGTGATGTAAGTACGATTACAAATGAAGTAAGTGAGCATTTTATTTGTAAATTCTATTTTGTGTTCCATTAAAGGATTGGTCCGATTTAATCGAGTATGTAATACACAAATTCATCAACACCCCACAAAAGAGTCCTTTGATCACCTCATCGGCTTCGTTGACCGAATTGACTAAAGAACACAACATGGAAACGGCTGTAAGGTAAGTAATTATTGTTAATGACAAACAAAGGACTTAAAAAGTAGAAGAATATAGGACCATTTATTTAGGCTCAATATTCTTCCATTTGGACAATATGTTAACTCAGGGGATTTTATTTAGTTGTTCAAATCAGACAATCTTGACTCAGGGTATTTTGTAGCACCCTTATTTGGTTAAAAAAAAAAATCCACCTAAATAGACAACGAATTGATTATTTTTTGATTGAATAAAGTATCATGGGGAAGTATCCCCTGTTCCTTTGTGGAATATTCATAGGAAATTTAGTAATGTACCATCGGGAGATAAGTGTAATCGCTGTAAAAAAAACAAGATTATTGAAATTATAGAGTTTTCCCTTGAATATAACTATGCTGTGTTTAAATTTAAATCACTACACTGAAAAAATGCTTTGTCATAATTATAAAGAATCGAGCCAAAGATTAGCAAGCTTAGTTTAAAGATGAAAAATTTTCCAACCTTCAAAGGATCGGATTGAACTGTTTGTTGGAGAATAGAGTAGAAGTCATTATGTAAAATTTCATCCAATTCGAATAAAAATTGCGCCCTTTAGGAGATCAAAAATGTCTAGGAGATCAACAATGTCTAATGAGGAAACACTAGAGCTACTTGTTAATACACATTTCCCGGGTAATTCTCCAACGGACAATGTGGTGCCAGAAGAGGTTGTCACTGGTATCCATTTGTCGGAGTCTATTAAGGAAATTGTGTTTGAGCCGAAAATCCTTTAGGCGATTCGACTCCTTTAATTCGCCAGGCCCTGATGATGTATCACCCGTTGAATTGGAAGCTGTGTCTGATAGACTGGTTGCCTGGCTTAGGGAAATGTACTTTGCTTGTATCAGAATGTCATATATATATGTGGGATGGAGGGACACGAACGTTATTTTTATTCCGAAAGCAGGAAAACCCTACCACGCGTAGGCCAAAGATTTTCGTCCTATTAGTCTGTCATCCTTTACGATGAAGATTGTTGAGAGGTTGATAGATACATATCTTAGCATGGATATAGTAAAGACAAATCCACTGAGACAGCCTTTCACAAACTAATCGGCTACTAAGAGCTGTCAAGGAAATACAATGGTAGCATTTCTTGACATTGAAGGTGCTTTCAATAATGTAAAACTGACGCTAATCATGAAGAAGTTGGAGTTCCTAGGCGTCAACTCTACCGTAAGAAAGTTTATTAATAACTTACTTACTAAAAGATGCATTACGGCAGGTTTGGGATCCGTGGATCCCAAAAAAATGGGTCAGCAGAGCAACTCCTCAAGGAGGTGTACTGTCTCCTTTACTTTGGAATATAGCCATTAACAATATATTATTGTCTCTGGAAGGGAAAAGCGTAAAAGTGGTCACGTATGCTGATGACGTGGGAATTGCGGTTAGGAAGAAGTTTCCCAGCGTTCTAAGAGATATGCTTCATGAAGCTCTACGTACAGAAGCAAGGTGGGCTACCGAAAGTGGCTAGGTATAAATTCGTGCAAGACAGAAGTAGTTCTTTTCAGCAGGAGATGCAAGTTGCCTACAGTGGAACCTGTCTCCTTGGGAGGAGGGAATGTTTCATATACAGAAAGCGCATAATACCTGGGTGTTTTGCTGGATAGGAAAGTGAACTTCAAATTCAACATTTTGGAATAGGGCAACCCTTGCCCTATGCACCTGCAAGAGAGCCATTGGCAAAAGTTGGGGGTTTAGACCGGGTGTCATGCATTTGGTATATACTGCAGTTGTCAGGCCTATAATGCTATATGATGTTGTGGTCTGGTGGACGCCGCTTCAAAAGTCCACCTACTGCTCAATACTAAACCGGATCCAAAGGATGGGTTGTTTGTACATCACAGCCGCACTGAAGACGAAACCACCTGATGCACTGAATTTAATGCTACATCTTATGCCTCTGGACATTGTGGTTAGAGAAATTGCCGTTGACCACTGCCGTGAGGTTAAGGGAACTTTCTCATTCATCATGTGGCGGCTACGGACACTGAGTTACCCTTGATACAATGTTCGATGTTCCAGGCAGGGTGGATTACACCCTATCTGAGCCGCTTTTTGATAAAAAGTACTGTACCACTATTCATGATAGAAGCGATTGGAAGTATGATATCCCTGGTAGCAGACGTTACATAGACTTCTATACGGATAGTTGCAAACTAAACGACCAGGTGGGCTTTGGGGTGTACTCTTAAGATCTAGAACTAAGGAAGTGGTGGAATGGCTAAGATATAATCTCATTACGACAATTGGCATAAATATCTTCTCAGATATCCAGCAGCCATTAAATCCCTGGAGAACGTATTTCTGAACACAAAAGCCGCCCTCGACTGGCCTTTCTTTTCAACTCACCTGTTCTGGGTGCCGGCCTACAGAGATATCCCAAGGAGTTGTAAAGCGGACGAGCTTGCGAGACTAGGAACTACATTGTGCATTCTAAAACTATGTGGCCCAATCTAGACTTGAAGAAGTCTACCGCTTTGCTGTCATTGGCTAGAACAGACGCCTCAGTCATTGTGTCCGTTATGACAGGTCACTGTCTAATCGGATGACATGCTAACAGACTGAAGGAAGAAGAGGAAGAGACTATAGAACACCTTCTGTGTGTGTATCCCGCACTAGCGGTCAGAAGGACTTCCACTTTAGGTTCTCATTTCTTTGAGAACCTGTCTGATTTAGCGGATGTGAACATAACAAAAGGTTGTTGGGCCTTTTAAAGCGATATGGATGGTTCAACGGTAGAAACTAAAAGGCATCTTCCTTCTTCTGTTGCTGTGGTATGACAATGGACGAAAACATCTAAGTGAGTCTGATGGCTGACTACCACTTAAACCTAACCTAACCTTCATAAGTCCCCAAAACACATGCACAAAATTTTTTGTACCAAATAATATTTGTAACCTCCACAGCAAATTTACTAAAAAAGTGCCGATTTTGAAATCATCTTTGCCCGAAGTGGCTAGTTTGGAAACTTCTATAAACAAATTCTGGCAGAATTTAAGTAAGCTTGGGAAATTGAGAAAAATTGAGAAAATTTTCTCGTCAGCAACTCCTTTCCTCTTCAGAGTCTAACTATTTTTGCCTTTGGTGTAAGATTGTTTGCCTTTTGTATCAAGTAAAGCTTGAGGCCACCGTAGCGCATAGGATAGCATGTTCGTCTATGATGCTGAACGCATGGGCTCGAACCCTGGCTAGACCTTAAAAAATTTTTTTTCAGTGGCAACATTTGTGAGGTACTATGCCATGTAAAACTTTTCCCCAAATAGGTGTTGCACTGCGACACTCCGTTCGGACTCGGCTATAAATAGGAGGTCCATTATCATTGAACTTAAACCTAAATAAGACTGCAATCATTGATATGGAAGAAGTTTGTTCCTTAATGGAATGTTCATGGGCAAATTTGAAAGGCTTTACCTTGAGCTCGATTTTCAATAAATTTTATATCCTTTTAGGGAATATTTTCAGAGTTTTAGCCATTTGATTGCATGGAATTTATTGAACTCGACCCTTTGCTCGCCGAATCATTTCAGATGTTGTTACAATTTTCTTAGTTTTTTTCCACCACCATGGCGTTTGGCAACGCTACTAATAATGCTACAATGTAATGATTTTTTGTGTGATACACATACATTTTGTTCACTTCGAGGTATTTGAGTTCGTCAACAATAGCCGAATGCGATTTTTTTGCTTGATCTCATCACAAAAAACATTCTTTTAAAAAACTCAGAAGCAAATGCTTTTGGAAGCTGATAAACATTATAATGAGCTATCAGAACTGCAAGTATTATATAGTTGTCATTTCTAGTTTGACAGTAAGAGCTTGATAAAAGATCGTCTCAATTATACTGTAGTCCTATTTTTCCCTTCTTGGCATTTCAATGAAATACAAAAGCCAAAAATCCTTTTCTGTAATGGCGATGTACATTCTTCCTTCCTATTGTAATGCCTTTAAAACTTGATGTGAATAGTTAGCATTCAATTTTCCATATATGTACGCATGCTTAATGAACTCTTATATCGTGCCTTTACAGCGCTTGGACTCAGGAAGAAATGGACACCCTCTATTGGTATTATGTACAGAGTAAGAAGAACAATGATGTGGTGGGAAAAATTGTCAAACTTTTTGGTAACAATGGCAACAAGCAAAAATCAAGGATATCCATCATACAGCAATTGTTGCAGCAGGTGAGTGTTGATCAAGATAGCAACTTAGATGGAAAACATTCCCAAAGTTGATATTTGATATTTGGTGTAAAATCTATAAACTTATGATTAAGCGTAGTATAACAAAAAATCATTTCAAAACTCTTTAAGGATATCATTACATTGGTGGAATATGATGATCTCATGAAGTACGAAGATGCTCAATATCAGCGAACTCTTTTAACCACGCCTACTTCAGGTACCACAGAATCCGGAATTGATATAAAAGACAGTGCTCCCATTCCGAGAAAACCATCGGATGACATTCAAGTAAATTGCTTTATTCATCTGAAGCTGAAACTGTTTATAAATTGTGATCTCAAAATTATTTGCAGATTCTTCGTGATTTAATAATCAAAGAAAAGAAGAAACAACATTTGGAGTGGCTGCAAAAAATTTTATTGGAATGCTGTTATGTCAAATTGATTTTAAGACGAACTCCGCTCAGAGAAGATCATCAGAATTTGCCATATATCATGGAGCCTGTAGCCTATCATTCTATATGTAAGTTGAAAAATCCAACTGAAGTTGAAGAATATTGCCAAAGGATGTTACAACGATGATCTTCATTTCTCAAAAAAAAAAAATCCTGTATATCTTTATTTTAACATTTACTGATATAATTATGTTTTTTTTTAATTCATTTAATATTTTTTAATTTGTTTTGTCTTTTTTTTCAGTTAAGAACAAATCCATCCCCGTGGTTCAATGGAATACGGATCAGGCCAACACTATGATGTATCAACCGTTCGTTCTATTGCTACACAAACTCGGCTTTCAATTGCCCGCTGATGCCGGCTCTGTGTTTGCCCGCATACCTGAGTATTGGACGCCCGAAATGATGTTTAGCTTGGCCAAAAAATTGGGCCCCTTGGAAAAATGTGAGTTACAAACAAGAAAGCGGAGAGACCTAGACTATTTAACATATTGACCCATAATAATTCAATAACGCAAAATGAAAATTATCAGTTGAAACATCTTGCTAAATGGTTTAAGTTTTTTTTAAGGTCGGGCGCAAGCGACAGATGTTGACCGCAATATATTTTTTCTTTTATGTTGTTATTCGTTATATGCTACCTTCTCGCACCTTGTCTCTTCGTTTTCTCTTCCTCTCCTATTTGTCCCTTTTCAGTATCCATCAAATTTGATGTCAATGAATTCGAGGCCAATACCGAGCTATCGCAAGAGCTAAAGAGTCTAGGTGCGACAACAGCCCGAAACTCGCTGAGCTCAGTATCAAGTATTGAGGTGGAGCTGAATGATAATGATGATTTGGCCACCATACCCGAAATTGATGATTCCTTTGAAATGTCCTCGCGGACATGCGAAATATTTGCCGTACCTAAAGCCAAGCATTGCAATTCGATCATACGGTAAGCGGGGTAGAAATCTTAAATGAGATAAGAGCTAATTTTTGTTTCGAATACTTAGTTACACGCCTGAACCCACAGCAATGCCTTCTGTCCCGAATTGGCTGCAATTAGTTATCCACAGCAAATGCCAACAAAATGCCTCTTCGACAGCAGATGTCTCAGCTGCGGCTGCCTCATCCAGTTTGGCCAATTTGGCCACAAACGCCTGGTAAGTTTGTGAACAACTCGTACATTCATTAGATTTTCAATTACACGGCGCACTATTTCAAATTTGTTGAGTGTGGACTAATGGAAGATTTGCCATTTCAACATTGCACAGTGGATAGAAGATAATAAAAAATTGGAAAAGATGGAAAACACAAACACACTAGAAGTGGCTGAAGTTAGGCTGTATAAAGTCACTTCACTCCCATAACTCCATCACATATATAACTACATATTGGCCAGGAGGACCATAGGAAATCTCCAATTCAAAATTTTATAAACATCGGATCAAACAAATTTAAAATTTTTCTTCATTCATAGGATATTAGCAATGATAAATATGCTATCTTTAAATTTAATTTCCTTTTTACTGGCGGTCATGGCCATCCGCTTCAAATTCCGATCGCTGATTTATTCTTATTTTACTTCATAGATGATTTTTTTTAAACTAAACATCTTAATATAAAACATGTCAAAAGGCGTTACGTTTGGATACCCACCACCTCGGGTATATATGTAAACCACCTTTCGTCAAAATCCGGTGAAAAATGCATACTTTATGCCCCATAGCCCCCATAGCAGCTATATATAACACAACTCAATGTCCCAAGTATCGGCGAAATCGGGGCCCAAAACCTTAACTCGAGAGATGGGCCCAAAACCTTAAATCGAGAGATCGGTCTATAAGGCAGCTATATCCAAATATGGACCGATCTGAGCCAGATTGAAAAATAATGTCGAAGGGTCCAACACAACTCACTGTCCCAAATTTCGGCGACATCGGACAATAAGTGCGCCTTTTATGCGCCCAAGGCCTTACATCGAGAGATCGGTCTATATGGCAGCTATATCCAAATCTGTACCGATCCGTGCCAATTGCAGAAAAATGTCGAGGGGCTTAACACAACTCACTGTCCCAAATTTCGGCGACATCGGACAATAAATGCGCCTTTTATGGGCCCAAGGCCTTACATCGAGAGATCGGTCTATATGGCAGCTATATCCAAATTTGGACCGATCTGGGCCGAATTGAAGACAGATGTCGAGGGGCTTAACCTAACTCACAATCCCAAATTTCGGCGACATCGGACAATAAATGCGCCTTTTATGGGCCCATAGCCTTAAATCGAGCTATATCCAATTTTGGACCGATCTGGTTCAAATTGAAAAAAGATGTCGATGATGACGGACAGACGGACTTGGCTATATGGTCTTAGATTTTTACGCTGATCAAGAATATATATAAAAGGATCGGAAATGGATATTTCGATGAGTTGAAAACGGAACCCAACAGATGCGGTGGTGGTATCAGGCCGTAGAATGTTGTCTGCTACAGAAACCTCGACTGGTAGAGCGACAACTACAGGCTCCATTAGTCGACAAAGGACTGGTCAGCAGGGACTTTTGTCAAAGACACCTAGTTCGAGGACAAGGCCGAACCTTTTCTATATTCGCATGCCTATAATTTCCCTAGGCCATTGGCCTTCCCCGCCAAACCAACACGCTCTTTAAGAGGTTGGAATAAAAAAAGGCACATCGCTGATTTATTGAGAGGCTTGGTGCGAATTATCCTAAGACTCTCACTAATAGGGAGAGAGAGACTCCCTAAATTGGACTCGGGGATTATTCGATGCACAGGCTACCCCAAAGACTACACGTCTAGATTCGGAAATTGCACCGCAGTCAGCCAAAAGGCTGCGGTCATCTGGAGGGCACCTCATGCCTAAAAGAACTATGGCGAACAATAGAAAGATGGGTCCAAGAACAATGTTGTTGTTTTTTTAGCCACATTTTCATGTGGAGGTGGCTATTCTCGCCGAGCTATTGTAGGTGAGTAAGATAGTTTCGGTCCAAGGGACCGATCGCCGCGGAAACAGGGCGCCCATTGGTTAGTTAAAGGTGCCAATACTCGCCTTGTCATATTGAGCACCACTGGCATTCATTATTTGTGCAAGAGCCAATGCCGCCCGGCTTATCACTGAGACTCTACGCTCGATACCGCGATACTGCAACTGCAGTCGCGGACAATCAGCTACTCCGTATGAAACAATGCAGCATTCCATTGTTCCATACGGAGTAGCTGCACAACCAGTGGACGCGCCCGGTAGCTCGCAGCTAAGCTTCTCGTAACAGCACTGGACACCACACAGATCGAACCTCATTGTTTCAGCCTGTTTGGTGCTCACAGCTATCCCGTGCTAATGTCGCTTGGGACAGTATGGTGATGGCAGTTGTCGACAAGGGAGACGAACAGAGCTGCATGCCTAGGAATAATTGGAGTGGGAAAGTCAATGGTCTGTCATCAGTATACTCTGATGTTCTTGGGGAATTTTCTGGGTCTCCTCCAGTTTGTGACGATGCAGGCTGATATCGGGGCCGATACAGACTAATTGCTTTCGGGGTCAACGCTCAATTGAAATTCATGCGATCTGGCCAGGCGCAGCAATAGATTTTGTCAAGAAGGAAGATGTTCCCAACAAAAACTCTCTTTACCAAATACCTAGAAAGGTAAGCTCATGCAAAAACTAATAACTACTTATTTTTAGGCATCGTTTCTAATTACTTTTACATGGTGATGTCCTTCCGTACAAGCATACCAATGGTTCAAAAATATGTACTTATGCCTAAGCATACATGATGTCAAAAAATAATGACATATTATCTCAGTTAAATGTTGCTAAAGAATAACTACTTAGACTCAAACATGTACGCGCCTTTCCCCAATACCACGTTCTGAAGGCTCAGTTTCTTTGAAGAAGGCAAATTTTACATGAATAATTCAAATTATAAATGGAATTAAAATTTTACCTTTATCGCAGCCGAGAGTTGAACCAAGAACCTTCCGTTTTCAAAGCCGACGCTCTATGCATTCTATCCTACGGATTCAACAAGTTGAATCTGAAGGTCTATAGAAGCGATGGGGTTGGGGAATCAGGAAATGACTTAGTAGTTGTTGCTGAACACTTGCCTGTGGAACTATCGACCACATTGCTAAAGTCTAGCGGGTTGCAGGATACTGAAAATCCCCCTGCCACTATCGAGACAGGAGGGGAAGCCATCGAGACAGAACCCGACTAGTCACCCAACATCAATAAATCTTCTTAGCATTTTACGACCATCTATTGGGTTGCCCAAAAAGTAATTGCGGATTTTTCATATAGTCCAAGTTTTTTTTGTCTTTGCTATACTCACCAGAATTCGCTCGTATTGTAGGGATATCCTTATAGGATATTTCCTGCCTCTTACACAGCCAATACCTGACCCAATGTGGCTCGGTACCCAATTGATGCGATTCGGCACCCAAATAGTGAGTAACGCAAGTGCTTATCCCTCACTTGCTGTCCAGATAAGTATCTGGGAGCACATTCCCAATTGAAGGTCCTAAGTTAAAATTGAAGCAGTTCAAGCAATCCATAATCCCTTATAACTCAGCTTGCTATCCAATATTTTTTGGGTGTATAAAAAGTATGGCTGCTTCTGCTTTTTCTGATTTTCCAATGCACTGTGTACTAGAGCAACATCATCATCAATATCATTTAAGCTGCGATTACATGACCAATCGAACACCGTTGTAAATTTGAAATTCACTTTTGGTGTTGCATGCAACTATTTAGGTGCTTAGATAGGTAGGCCACTAGGTTAGAGCACCTAATGCATGCATTGCTATATAATTGCCAAGGAAATGAGTGTAATGACTTGTTTTCACTTTGACAATTGCCCTAGGAGGCAAACTGCGCTTATAATTGATTGCTTTGCTACTTGGATAGGTGGCCAAGAGGCAAACTTCGGCAACATTTACAAGAGTAAGAAAGTGTTTCATTATAAATTCCAAAAGCAGGATTAATCTAAAAAAAGCCAAAAAGGCTGGGTAAGCAAGTCACATAGAAATCTAATTAAATGGATTTTCTTGCAACAAAACACCATTATGCTAAAATATCAATAATATTTTTACAAAACCTATAATTTATGTGAACACCATTTTTCCTCAAGTCTTTGAACCCACCATGAAGGCTTTACGCCATAAAAGGCTTTGTCTAGCCACAAATAAATCGTTTTTTATTTTGTGCAATATTTCGTGGTTATGACAAACTCTGAAAATTTGTCTTACATTCTTGTTGACAAATATGATAGCCAAATATGTCGTTTCATTTGTTAGTTGTAGCATGTCCTGAAACCTCCCACGTTGTACTTGACTATTACCTTACGCCTTATGGCCTTATGGCAAGTTGCAAACAAAGTACACACTACGTCTGCTGCTGCTGCACGGAATCCAAGTTAAACAAACAAACATTAGATGTGAAAAAAATAAACATTTGAGATACATGCATTTTTGGATATCATATTGTCGAAATATGATCCTAACATAAGTTTGAATGAAAAAAAAACCCTCCATTCCAAATACGTACATCACTAAACTCCAGTAGCTAAACGCTGCGAAAAATGCCCAATAAAATCCCCAACCGCTAAAAGAATGTCACTGAATAAATAAACGAACAGAATCCAACAGCGGATCACGTTGTGGGACCATATCTGTATGGAGTGCATTTGTTGACATACGAGTATCGAAGACTAGAAGAAAAAAAACGTTGATATAACTTTGAATTACGAGGAACCTATTGTAAGTTGTGTAACACGGCAAATGGATTGCTTTCGAATGATATCACAACACTTTGCCTACGAGTTTTTTGTTATCTGGCTTTGTAGCTGCCATCCATCCTTGAATGGAAGATGTGTAACAAAAGCCACACTACCAGAAATTAGCGAGAAAAAAAAAATAAATTTAGAACTTGATGGTTGGTATGTCAAAATCATGGAAAATTTGGGCGTAACATAAAATATCTTGGAAGCCACCTTAGCGCAGAGACTATTATGTGCGCCTATGACGCTGAACGGCTGACTTCGAATCCTGGCAAGAACATCAGACAAACATTTTTTCTGCGGTGGTTATCGCCTCTTAATGTTGGCGACGTTTGTGAGGTACTATGCCATTTGAAGCAAGTTAAAAGGCATTAAATTTGGCCGGGCCGAACCTTGGATACTCACCACCTAGGGTATATAGGTTAGACACCTTCGTCATAATCCGAAGAAAAATGCATGGTTAATGAACCCATTGTAGCTATAATTAAATATGGTCGGCTAGTAGGTGCACCTATTATGGGCGCAAGACCTTAAAACGCTCTATATGGAAGCTATATCCAAATATAAACCGGTGGGGGCCACATTGAATGCGTATATTGTAGGGCCTAACACAGCTCATTACATTTCACAATTCAGCAAAATCGTGTAATAAACGCTGCTTTTATGGGTCCAAGGACTAAAATCGGGAGTTCGGTATATATGATAGCTGTTTCCAACTATAGACCATATAGAGAACGGATGTCAGAAAACCTAACATTGGACAAATTGCTAATTTTGCCCATGAACATTCCACTAAGGAACAGTGACAAACTTCTCACATATCAATGAGCGCAGTCCGATTCTAGTTTATGCTCAATGATAAGGGGCCTCCTTTTTATAACCAAGTCCCAACGGCGTGCCGCAGTGCGACACCTCTTTGGAGAGAAGTTTAACAAAGCATAGAACCTCACAAATATTGCCAGCATTAGGAGGGGAAAACCACCGCTGAAATTTTTTTCTGAAGGTCTCGCCAGGATTCGAACCCAGGCGTTCAGCATCATAGGCGGACATGCTAACCTCTGCGCTACAGTGGCCCCCGTAGGTCACTATGCCAACTTTCCGCGAAATAGGAAAATAAATACGACCTTTTTATACCCTCCACCATAAGATGGGGGGTATACTAATTTCGTCATTCTGATTGTAACTACTCGAAATATTCGTCTGAGACCCCATAAAGTATATATATTCTTGATCGTCGTGAAATTTTATGTCGATCTAGCCATGTCCGTCCGTCGGTCCGTCTGTCCGTCCGTCCGTCCGTCCGTCTGTCTGTCGAAAGCACGCTAACTTCCGAAGGAGTAAAGCTAGCCGCTTGAAATTTTGCACAAATACTTCTTATTAGTGTAGGTCGGTTGGTATTGTAAATGGGCCATATCGGTCCATGTTTTGATATAGCTGCCATATAAACCGATCTTGGGTCTTGACTTCTTGAGCCTCTAGAGAGCGCAATTCTTATCCGATTGGAATGAAATTTTGCACGACGTGTTTCGTTATTATATCCAACAACTGTGCCAAGTATGGTTCAAATCGGTCCATAACCTGATATAGCTGCCACATAAACCGATCTGGGGTCTTGACTTCTTGAGCCTCTAGAATGCGCAATTCTTATCCGATTGGAATGAAATTTTGCACAACGTGTTTTGTTACGATATCCAATAACTGTGCCAAGTGTGGTTCAAATCGGTCCATAACCTTATATAGCTGTCATATAAACCGATCTTGGGTCTTGACTTCTTGAGCCTCTAGAGGGCGCAATTCTTATCCAATTTGAATGAATTTTGGCACGTAGTATTTTGTTATGATATCCAACAACTGTGCCAAATATGGTTCAAATCGGTTCATAACCTGATATAGCTGTCATATAAACAGATCTGGGGACTTGACTTCTTGAGCTTCTAGAGGGCGCAATTCCTATCCGATTTGGCTGAAATTTCGCAAGACGTTTTTTTATTGTTACTTTCAACAACTGTGTCAAATAAGGTTCAAATTGGTTCATAACCTGATATAGCTGCCATATAAACCGATCTGGGATCTTGACTTCTTGAGCCTCTAGAGGTCGCAATTATTATCAGATTTGCCTGAAATTTTGTACGACGGATTCTTTCATGACCATCAACATACGTGTTTATTATGGTCTGAATCGGTCCATAACCCGATACAGCTCCCATATAAATCGATCTCCATATTTTACTTTTTGAGCTCACAAAGAGCGCAATTCTTATTCGAATTGGCAGACATTTTACACAGGTCTCCAGGTCTCGCTCTAATAGCAGAGCAAATCTTTTCTTATATCCTTTTTTTTGCATAAGAAGAGATGCCGGGAAAAGAACTCGACAAATGCGATCCATGATGAAGGGTATAAAAGATTCGGCCCGGCCGAACTTAGCACGCTTTTACTTGTTTGGGTTCAGAACCTTAGATCGGGAGATCTGTCTATATGGCAGCCATATCCAAATATAAACCGATGGGGGCCATATTGAATGCGGATCTCGTAGGATCTAACACAGCTCACTGTGTCATATTTCAGCGAAATCGGGTAATAAACGCTGTTTTTATGGGTCCAAGGACTAAAATCGGGAGATCGGTATATATGGCAGCTGTATCTAACTATAGAACGATCTACACCATACATTGAACGGATGTGAGAAAACCCAATATAAGTCATTTTGCCAAATTTCAGCGAAATCGGGAAATAAATACGCCTTTTATGGGCTCAAAACCCTACATCTGCAGGTCGGTCTATATGTCAGCTTGGCAAATGGGACACGTATGTTCAAGGTTTCCACACAGCCTACTGTGCAAAATTTCAGCGAAATCGGATAATAAATCGAATGATCGGTCTATATGGGGGTCATATCAAGACATAGTCCGATATAATCCATCTTTGAACTTATCCTGCCTATGAACAAAAAGGAATCTCTGCAAAGTTTGATTGAAAGTTTACAAAGCATGATTTCAGTAGACAGATGGACGAACAGAGTCATGTCTGTCTTAGATTTTTACGATGGTCAAGAATAAATATATAACGGTTGATTTTTTAAGAGCTATAGGAAAGTTTAAAATAAAACAAGTAAAAGCGTGCTAAGTTCGGCTGGGCCGAATCTTATATACCCTCCACCATAGATCGCATTTTTCGAGTTCTTTTACCGACATCTCTTTTTAGGCAAACAAAAGATAAAAGAAAAGAATTGATTTAATATTGGAGCTTTATCAAGTTATGCTCCGATTCGGACCATAATGGAATTGAATGTTTGAGACCATGGTGTAAAATTTCAGCCAATTAGAGTAAGAATTGCGCTCCTTAGGGGCTCAAGAAGTAAAATAGAGAGATCGGTGTATATGGGAGCTGTATCGGGCTAAAGACCGATTCGGCTCATATTTAAACCGTATGTTGATAGTCGAGGGAGAAAACGTTGTACAAAATTTCAGCCAAATCGGATAATGATTACGCCCTCTGGAGGCTCAAGAAGTCAATATCCCAGATCGGTTTATAAGGCAGCTATATCAGGTTATGGATCGATTTGAACCATAAATGACACAGTTGTTAGAAATCATAACAAATCACCTCGTGCAAAATTTCAAAACGGATAAGAATTGCTCAAGAAGTCAAAATTCAGTTATATCATGTTATGGGCCGATTATGACAGCTATATCAGGTTATGGACCGATTTGGACTATACTTAGCACAGTTGTTGCAGGTCATAACTTAACACTTTGTGCAAAATGTCAGCCAAATCGAATAGGAATTGCGTCCTCTAGACGCTAAAGAAGTTAAGACCCCAGATAGTTAATATGACAGCTATATCAGGTTATAGACCGATTTCAACCATACTCAGCACAGTTGTTGGAAGTCGTAATAAAACATACGTACAACATACATACAATAAAACATAATAAAAAAAAATTGTGCTCTCTAGTAGCTCAAGAAGTCAAGATCCAAGATCGGTTTATATGGCAGCTACATTAAAACATGGACCAATATAGCTCATTCACAATCCCAACCGACCTACACTAATAAGAAGTATTTGTGCAACATTTCGAGTGGCTTGCTTTACGTTATCGTGTTTTCGACAGACAGACGGACGGACATGGCTAGATCGACTAAAAATGTGATGACGATTAAGAATATATACACTTTATGGGGTCTTAGACGCATATTTCGAGGTGTTACAAACAGAATCACGAAATTAGTATACCCACATCCTATGGTGGAGGGTCTCAAATCGACCTGCCCTAGTGCGTAGGATATGTGGGGAAGATTAGACAATTTGAAACATTTTCCTCTGACAATAACCGGATATCGCAGCTTATAGATTCCGACTTTTGGGTGCGGATGTGATACCAGAACAGAAGAATGTAACAAGATCAAGGATTGTGTGAGAAGCCCGGAAATCCTGATTTAGATTTTTGCGTGGTTACTGTTTAAAAGCCAATCATTGGCTTAGGAGTATGCCCATAGCAGCATGGGGCGGGTTAATAGCCGCACCTTTTTTTAACCTACCCTTAAAATAAATTTTTAACTAATGCAATGTTGTATCTTTAGGCCTTTCCCAACATTTTCATTGGCCCTCGTTAGGTTCAAGCCTTAACAAATCCTACTACCGAATATGTAGGTTTTAGTGACATGATCTTGATATGATAGACGAGAACAGCCAAACAGAAGAAAAAACAAAAAACAAAATCATGAATAAATTTCCATTTCAAATTTTTTTATGGATGGGTTTGCCTTTTCTAGATTGGCAGTTCATTTTTGTTGAGTTTGGTCAAAAGGTGGATTAACCTTTCCCAGAAACAAAATTAGGTTAAAAAAACCAAATGAGGTTACAAAACAAACGAATAGAATAAAATTAACACATGACGCTTGAAAATTAAGTCATTGTTTAAGGCTTGGACTCTAAAAAAAAGACATCAATTAATAGTCCGTTGCGAATAATCTAAAAGTTAAGTGCTAAACAGAAGCTACTATGGATTATGTTCCATGGTTTATGGGACATTTCATGTCATTGTGGAATTTTTTATTTTTGAATTTTAATTTGATTTATAAAGGGTGATTTTTTAAGAGCTATAGAAAAGTTTTTCAAAAAAAAAAAAAATATTCGGAAAAATGCATCTTTATTTGAATCGATAGTACGGTCCATATAATTTAATGTTTGAAGATTGGAAATTTCAAATGTTGTCCATGAACATTCCACTAAGGAACAGGGCAAACTTCTCACATATGAATGAGTGCAGTCCGATTCAAGTTTAAGCTCATAGATAAGGGGCCTCCTTTTTATAGCCGAGTCCGAACGGAGTGCCAGATTGCGGCACCTCTTTGAAGAGAAGTTTTACATGGCATAGTACCTCACAAATGTTGCCAGCATTAGGAGGGCAAAACCACCGCTGAAAATTTTTTCTGATGGTCTCGCCAGGATTCGAACCCAGGCGTTCTCATAGGCCGACATGCTAACCTCTGCGCTACAGTGGCCTCCGTATAATCTGTTTAAATATTATTTCATGCAAATGTTGATTATGATTGCGCCTTAAATGGTCTACCCGCTTAGTCCAATTTGGCATACTGTATCCAACATTTCGGCCGGTATTTCACGAATAAATGCTTCAATGAATAGACATGAGTTTTAACATAGACCTATAATAAGTTGTCTAAATACGTTAAATCGCATGATCTAGGCGGCCAATTGACCGTTACCGACCGTGAAATAAAATGTTTACCGAGCTCACCTCTCAATAAGCTTGTTACCCGTGCTGTGTAGCATGTGGCACCGTCTTGTTGAAACCACATGTCATGCAAATCAAACTCTTGCATTTCGAGTTGTTGGATATCACCTTACGATAGCGCTCATCATACACTGTTACGTTACGATTCGCATCATCTATGAAGAAGTACGGTCCAATGATGCCACCAGCCCATAAACCTCACTAAACTGTGACTTTTTCTGGATACGTTAGTTGGCTTGCAATGCTTCTGGCTGATCTTCACTCCATAATTGACAATTGTGCTTATTTACGTACCCATTGAGCCAAAAATAAGCTTCGTCACTCAACAAAAGAAGCGCGTGATGAACTTTCTTAGCAGAGCACGCATTTTGATAACAAAATTCAATCAACTGAACTGCTGCGCAAGAACTTCGTGTGTCAATGTGCTTAGGTGCGAAAAATTTCTATACGAACAGCGTCTGCGGGCTAAAGTTCTTGCTTCTACACGAGGAAGTAGGAGCTTTTGGTCGTTCGTGAAAAGAGTAAAGGGCAGTTCTTCATCTATTCCAACTCTTGTTAAGGATGATCAAACGTTCACTGATTCGGTTGATAAGGCTAACCTGTTGGCCGATATACTTGCAGGTAACTCTTCCCTGCCAGATAGTAATCAACCACTCCCCTCAATCGAATATGTATCTGGCGTCATGACCCAAATATTTTTTCGAACTCGTGGAGTTAAAATGGTTCTTCAGAATCTAGACGTAAATAAATCCCCGGGCCCGGATGGAATATCAACACTTGTCTTACGCAAGTGTTCTTCGACGCTCGCTCCTCCATTACGCAACCTTTTCAAACTTGCCTACCGTGCGGGAGTCTTCCCGGCGCGTTGGAAGGTTGCGAACGTTCAGCCAATACCCAAGAAAGTTGAGGCAAACAACCCTGCGAATTATCGGCCAATTGTGATATGCTGCGCTCTCTCCAAGGTCATGGAGGGCATGGTTACTCACCATCTTGTGAGGTATTTAGAGTCTAATGGCCTTCTTAGCGACCAGCAGTATGGGTTCCGCAGAAATCGCTCTATGGGTGACCTCATGGCACTTCTGTCGGAATGTTGGAGTCGCTCAATCCACCAGTGAGAGTAAGGTTGTGGCTCTGGATATCTCCAAGCCATTTAATAGGGTCTGGCACGGTGCACTACTATCAAAGCTTGTCGCATTTGGTGTCGGTAATGGATTCGTTCGATTTATTTCGAACTTTCTCAGAGATCGCACTATTCGAGTAGTTATAGATGGGTTCTCATCCAATGAGCACAAATTGACCGCAGGTGTACCCCTGGGTCCTGTTCTTTCTCTTTCTCCTTCTGTTTTTCTTATTTTCATAAATAAGATCGATCAGACATCGAATCCGATCTACTCATTTGCGGATGACAGTAATCTCTATCATTCGTACTCATTCGACCATAGGCCGAGTCTTTGACAGATTGAGGACAAGAGGCAGCTTATGGATGATACACTCTGCCAGGATTTGCTGGCCTTTTCTGAGTGGGGTCGAATGTATCGAGTAGGTTTTAATGCACGGAAGACTCAGTGCTGCTTGTTGTCACACGAATTATTCGCTTACCCATTTAGGTAATCTTTGTCTCTTGATGCTCTTGATGTTCTGGGCATGAAAATACAAAGTGATGTCCGTTGGGCTAAACATGTAATTGAGTGTCGAAAGAAGCATTCCAGTGTTTAGGCTTGCCTAAACGGTGTAAGAATTACTTCACTTTGTCTGATCTTCTTAACATCCATACCACTTTCATAAGGCCGAAGATGGAGTACAACTCACATGTATGAGCTGGAGCTTCAAAATCATTCCTGGAGCTACTGGACCGTGTACAGAGGAGAGCGATGGCTTTGATTGAGGACAGTGGGGTATCCAACTCTATTGCCTCCCTTCATCATCGTCGCAATGTGGGTTGGTTGGCGCTGTTCTATCGGAACTCTCAAGGTGTGTGTTCGTCTGATACTCTTCTTCTTATTCCTGATGTAAGGATGTATGTCAAGGATACTAGACATTCCAGGAACTCACACCCGTTTGTAATTGATTGGCTAGCGGACCGCACAATACATTATAGAGAGAATTCTTATTTCGCCCAAACCGTTCGTATGTGGAATCGACTTCTGGCTAATGATTCTCCCACTTTGACATTCAAAGATTTAAGACAAATGTCATTAAGCACTACATCCTCCAATTTCTCTCGCCAACGTAATGCACTGCATTCATAGGGGACATCCCCTGAGTGTTGGCTGACAGAAAAAAACAATAACTTGCAAGCGTTGTTCGTTTGTAAGACGAACAAACTGAAGATGTTTGACAGTGAAACAAAACGCGAAACGTGCTTGAGCTGTTTAAACCAGTGTTGCCAAAATGATAATAGCTAAAAAATCACCCTTTATATAAACCAGAAACAAGCACAGGTATATTGAGTTATTTTAGGTCTGATCTTATTCACCCTCCACCATAGATTGAATTTTCAAGTTCTTTGCAGAGTTGCTCTTTGTTGGAAGAAACTAAAAGAGGCCAAAGCAAGAAACCCTAAGGATTAATTTGTTCGTATAATAATTGCTTCCTGTGGGTGCTCAAGAAGTCAAGTTCAGAGATAGGTCATTGTGGAAGCTATACCAGGTGATGGATTGATCAAGCCCATACTTTGCTAAGACGATGTAGGTATTATCATCTTTTGATATCGGAAGGGGGGCGGACCCTCCCCCTAACCGCAAAAGTACTACCCAAAAATAAAAGTGGTTCGATCAGGGCAATATGGCATTCAAATGAAAGGTATTTAAGAGTAGCGTATGAATTTCATAATAAAAATTGGGTCCAAGTACCTGGGGGGTCGCCCCAGCCCAAAAACCCCTTAAAATAGGTTTATTCGACGACCATGACAATATGGGACTCAAATGAAAGGTATTCTGGATTAGATTACGAATATGGTTAGGAAGTAGGAATAGACTTTATAATTTATTGATAACGGAAGGGGGCGGACCCTCCACCGTTATCTCAAAAACACCACCTAAAATCAAAAGTGGACCGATAAGGACAATATGGGTACCAAATGAAAAGTATGCGGGAGTAGATAACGAATCTGGCATACAAATCCATGTCGTAGTACGAACCCCACCCCCACAAAAAAACCCAAAATGGACACATAAACCAATCACAGATATATGGGACTCGGTTTGTTTGTTTCCGAAACGATTTTCTCGAAATTTTCGCATATTGTGTAGGTTGGTCGGGAAGGAAACATAGGCTATATAATTTTTCGGTATCGGGAGGGGGATGGATGCCAAAAACACAACCCAAAATCCAAAGTGGACCGATCGGGACAATATAGGTATCAAATGAAAGGTATTGGAGAATAGAATACGAATATAGTATTATAATTTGAGTCCAAACACCCATCGGGCCGCCCCAACCCCAAAACCCCACCAAACAGACATATTGGACGTTCATTTCAATATGGGGCTCAAATGAAAAGTATTCGGGAGTAGATTTCGAATCTGGCATATAAAATCAGATCGAAGTTTAGGGGGTGACGCCACCCCTCAAAAACGCCATTAGATCCATTTTGACTATATGATACATGGCTGAACCTTTCTTAAGATTTTCATAGATTGTAAACGTTTGTCTGGAAGGAAACATAGGCTATATAAGTTTTAGATATCAGGTGGTCGTGGACCCTCCCCTTTACCCCAAAAACGCCACCCATATCCCAAAGTGATCTGAGGGGCACAGTAAGGGTATAAAATGAAAGATATAGGAGACCAGAAAACGAATATGGTATTAAAGTTTGGGTCCAAGTACCCCCCCAACCCCAAAACTTCTCCAAACACATATATTCGAAGTTCATGTCAATATGGGACTCAAAAGAAAAGTATTAGGCAGTAGATTACAAATATGGCATAAAACATTAGGTCCAAGTAATGGGAGGTCGCCCACCCCCAAGTACCCCCAAATGAGTGTATTAGCCGACCATGTCTATATGGGACTCAAATGAAAGGTATTTGGGAGTTGATTACGAATATGAGATTGAAATTTTCGTTCAAGTCTAGGTGGCGCATTTCCTCCTAAAGATACGTCAAATGGGTTATTTGACCCATTATGACAATAGGGGACTCAAATAAAAGGTATTTGAGAGTAGAAAACGAATTTGATATCCAACTTTGGAGCCAAGTGTTTTGGGGTACGCCCTAAAGCACCCCCTAAATTGAACTTCATTTCCGTTGGGAAGAAAGAACGAATCCGATATCTATTTTCAGTGCAAACTGCCGGTGGCCGCCTCAGCCCCAAAAAACCCTTCAAACGATTCATATTTACCGGCCATGGCAATATGGGGCTTAAATTAAATGGATTCGGAAGGGCAGCACGAATTTGATATCCATAATTGAGCCGAAATATATGAGGTGCCATCCCTCCCCTAATGAGAACATTACCCTAAGGAAGAACATTACCACCGGGAACCGAGAAAAGGCAAATTCTAACACATCAATGAGTGCTTTCCGATTCAAGTTTAAACTCAATGATAAGGGACCTTTTTTATAGCCGGGTCTGAACGGCGTCCCGCAGTGCGACACCTCTTTGGGGAAAATTTTTTAAATGACCATGCATGGCATGTCTCACGCAAATGTCGCCAACATTAAGAGGAGGTAAACACCGCCTTGTCCGATCTTCTCTCGTAGGCTACAATGGCACGAACTCGATAGCAGCATTCAGGGCGAAGTGTCCCCCGGCCTTAAAAAGATATTAGAGAGTTAAAGAAGGCGCAGCGGAGCGGGCCCGGTTCGGCTAGTATCGAATAAGATTAAAACCGAATATGGAAATCTCTTACTTAACCGGGGCTAGAATTTTTATGATATACCTCTACTTTGGATTTTTTTTAACCCCATTTGGCGTCTCAAAGCTTTCAGTAGGCCCTTGGTGGTACTCGTAGTTATACTACTGATAAACAATTTTTCGCGCATTACACCAATTTTTGCCATATTTAGTTTGTCAACTAGAAAATCTTAAATAAACATTATTCACATTAATTTATAAGTTTAACGTCCAGAGCATAAACTAGCTTAGAAATTGTGGACTTGGAGTTCGCACATTTCCTTAATTATTTACTGTTTAATTGGCATTTTTACTCTTAATTACACATTTCGAGCAAAGGTTATGTGGTAAGTTAAGCAAATGCATATAACTAAATGTGTCTAAGACAATGACAAAAGCGGAAATAACCCATACAATGGATTTTTTTTTATTGTATTTAATTTATATTCTTTGCACGATTCATGGTGATGCAAATGGAAGGCATAAAACCAACATTCAAAGGTGTAGGAAAATATCATAAATTTTAAGAGGAAAATATTTTTTTGCCCCAAAAGAAATAAAACGTAGCCTAGAGTAGCCTCCAAAAGTGCATTTATTTATTTTGGAGCTCCATTTTACATTGGCAGACTTAGAAGCGACTCAAACCAAGCACATGTGACCTTCTCTAAGCTTCACCATCCACTTCGATTTATGGACGTTTATTTGGGTTTGGCATAAGCCACAGTCAGACACCAAGCCAGACACATTGTCGGTGAGGCATAAACCTTTAAAATGTAACCCGAATTATAGTAAAGTTCAATGAGAAGAATAGACGGTTCAGGCTACTGCGAGGGAAGACAAGTTACAAACAAGCACACAATAGCCAATTCTTATTAGATATCAGAATATGCAAGCATTGTATACATGAATGAATGCTTTGGCTTTTGATATAGTGCACATTTGGGTTGGAAAACTATACAAAATGTTTATGAATGAAAATATGATTAGCAAATATGAATACCCAGTAAAGAATTGTGTTTTAACAATTTTTAAAAGGTAATGAAAAGTGTAAAATAATGTATGCGAGAGTTCCGTGAACCTTTGTGGGCTAAAAACAATCAATTTGTATTTGTTTGGGTATACAAGTTAATAAAATCGAAGAATACTTCACAGTGCTAGCTAAGATTGGTATCAATAATAACAAAAATCGCCACTGCTATGGGTGACAACCATAAATTACCTGTTACGAATTCTGAGGAGGATAGGGATCCGAATCAGTTATGCAAAAATATTGAAAGGGTCTTGCAGATGGCATACGACAGAGCTAGACCTAGCAGTCTGAATGTTAACCCAGAGAAGACTGAAATATGCCTGTTAAGGAGGAAGACGAAGGTGGGCCAATTTGACGCGCCACTCTCCCTCAAAAGAACGATTTCGATATCCGAAAAGGTCAAATAGTTAGGAGTGATCTTGGATAGGAAACTGAATTGGAAATGTTTTATTTGGGAATTATGAATCTGAATTTGAGGAATGTCTCCTGGATATACAGGAGCATGATTACACCAAACTTATTTACGCTTGAGTAGTTTAGTGGACTGCGATGGGGAAAATGTGCCACATAAGGATAATGCAACAAGTTTATAGAAAGAAGTGTAAGAAGGAGATTAACGCTTTCTCTGGAATTGGCACGTTCCAGGCCATAGCGCAGTAGGTTAGGTTAGGTCAGAGCGGCCTTTACACACTCACTTAGACAATATTGAGTTTATTGTTAAACTGCCGTAGCGACAGCCCAAGGCCTCTGGTGGGAATCGAACCCAAGATCCCCACACTGGCAATCCGAGCACGCTACCAACTCGGCTACCGGCGCAACTACCCAGCATGACTAACTAACAAGTTTAGAGAGTGGAGTGTAAGAACGAGATTCACGGCTTTTCTGGGATTGTCACGTTCCAGGCCATAGCGGAGTAGGATAGGTTAGGTAAAAGTGACAGTTCTTTGCAGACTAACTTTGACCATTGTAAGTCCTTTGTGATACTAAAGAAGCGACGGACCAAGGCCTCTGGTGGGAATCGAACCCACGACCCTTGCACTGGCACTCCGAGCACGCTACCAACTCGGCTTCCGGGGCCGGGAACCGGAACGAAGGTGATTAACGCCTTCTCTGGGATTGGCACGTTACAGGCCATAGCGGAGTAGGCTAGGTAAGGTTAGGTAAGAGTGGCCTTTACAGACTCACTTAGACAATTTTAAGTTCATTGTGATACTACGGTAGCGAAAGACCAAAGCCTCTGGTGGGAATCGAACCCAGGACCCTTGCACTGGCAATCCGATCACGCTACCAACTCCAACCAAACCTAACCTAACTGCTACCAGTTTGCATGTGTGATGGGGTTCCTCCCGCCTATTCCTGCATCCATAGAATTCGTGTTAGGCAGCATCATCGTCTCAGGTATTCCGTCCGAAACCTCTACAGTTTCATTCTGTTCCACTATGAACACATACATTATGCGCATGATTTACTTCTACCTTTCATCAGTCTTGGAGTGCAAGAAGGAGTATGGCACGATCCGAATTGTTTAGAGGCCGGTATTTAGCGAAGTAAGGAAAAATGTATGAGCAGATGATTTGACAGTGAAGGCCAAAGGACAGCCATAGAAAACTTGGGTACTCCGAAGCCTGTCGGAGCGATGCAGTCCGAATAAAGGGCGTGGGCACTATTCGTACAGCGAGGCGGTCGGTTGGTCAACAAAAATCACTTTGATTTTCAGCGGTACTTTTGGGGAGGTTTTGGGCTTTGGACGATTCTCTTGGTGCTTGGACCAAATTTTTAATATCACACTCATACTCTACTCCCGAATACCCTTCATTTCAGTCCCATATTGTCCTAATCGGCCTACTTTCGATTTTTGGCGGTTTTAGGGCTTGGGGCGGTCCCCTAAGTCCTTGGACCCAACTTTATCATTTTCGTATTTTACTCCCGAACAACTTTCATTTGGCTCACATATTGCCCGATTGGTTCACTTTTGATTTTCATCTGTTTTATTTGGGTGGTTTTGGGTTTAGGACGGCTCCCCAGATACTTGAACCCAATTCATATTCATTCTCAACTTCTGAATACCTTTCATCCCATGCCAGTCGGTTGTACGTACCGGATTGACCCGGAGTTCTTCATCAGCAAGGGCTGACGCCTTAGTGAATAACACACTGCTACAACAACAACATCCTTTCATTTCAGTTCAATATTGTCCCGATCGGTCCAAGATTTTTGGCGCCACTTTGGAGCTGTTTTGTACCTTGGGGTATATTATTCTCCCAAATACCTTTCATTTAAGTCTTATATTGTGTTGATGGGTCCACTTTAATTTTTGGGTGGTACTTTTGGGGTAAGGGGGAGAGTCCACTCCCCTTTCGATATCAAAAAATTTTATATCCTATTGCTCTTTCCACAATCTGTGAGAATTTCGAGAAAATCGGTTCAGCCGTTTTTGAACACAAATTAATTTTTATATATATGGATCGATAGATAGTAGATAGCTGCCATATAGACCGATCTGCCGAAATAGGGTTTTAGGCCCATAAAAGTCACATCAATTACACAGGTGCGATCATGTTACACGGATGGATCAAAGCTAGAGAAGTGGGCCATTTCGAACCGAACACTGATTTTGGTAATAAAATTCAATGATTTGCAAGCGTTGCTCGTTAGTAAGTCTATTCATGATGAAATGTCAAAGCATACTGAGCATCTTTCTCTTTGACACCATGTCTGAAATCCCACGTGATCTGTCAAATACTAATGCATGAAAATCCTAACCTCAAAAAAATCACCCTTTATTTGAAAAAGTCATTCAAAAGACGTGTCAAAAATGAAGCTGAGTCAAACTTTACGAACTTTACGGTGTTTTTAGATAACAATCCATACATCAGAATTGATTTGATTGACAAAGAGATTTTTTTAATACGGATATAGTCACATATATATATATTAAAAATATATATATATTAAAAAAAGTGTTAAATATCATTTATTTTATGAAATTGCTCACTATTTAGTTTATTTTCCAAGAAAAGACCTAATTTGTTGCTGGGAAATGATGGTATGGATCAACCAAAGCATAAATCAAATTTAGTATTTAAAGAAAATAACTCCAACCTTAAAACACCTTAGAAAAATGATGTGGTCTTACACATAGCAGGCAGAATAGGTATCACTCGAAACAAAAATTGAAGACAAGTCTTAATATGGGTATGATTTGTGTGTACGTAACCTTGGCTATGTATTAAATATTGAATTTATTTCTTTAATAATTGTAAATTTTTAGGCAATAATAAAAAGTTTTTAACATTTTTGGGCTTATAAGATCTGATGGCTTTAATTGCAGCTTTGTATAGAAAGTATACTAAAAATTGATATCATTGTACCGAGAATCAAACACAACACTCTTTTATATATTAAGCAACTCGTATTAAAGTTCTTATTCTATGTATATGCCTAATATATTGTACTTATACATTTTTGGTACATTTAATTTATATTATTTGTAAATTATTTTGCCAATTGAAATGTTTAGCCTTAAACTCACTGTACATTCAGTAAATTGCACAGAGCTTTACACAGAGGTGCTTTTGCCATTAAACAATTGCCTTCAATCTATCATTTTGGACATAAGATAAATTTTAAGATTTGCGAAAAGGTCTTTTGTATTGCATTTTTTTGCTTCAACTAAGACTTAACCATCAGAAACCAAAACCGCCTAATTATGTGGTAGCAGGTTGATATTAAGGCTAACGCGTCAGAAGAACTATAATTCTTGAGATTTTCAAAAACCTGGTCATGGAATTCATCAGCTGTTTTTATGGGAAGTCTAAAAGTTGTTTTTAGGGTAAAGCATTTCCAATGCCACTATGGACATTCGCCTTAGCTAGTAATCATCTTTTTGTGAGCACTACATACTAACAAGCAATCTCGAAAAATATAGGTAAGGAATTCGCGATGCTAGCAAAATCCCTAATTCTTTTCCATATCACGACCCCCAGTCGATTCATGTCTGGTATTGTGTTCCACCTAAGTGGCGGTGTCTGTTAGCAGCGAAAGCCGGGCATGACATAGAAAACGATCCAACGTCTCATCATCTTGCCCACAGATCCTACACATGCCATAATGTGCAATATTATTCCACATAAGTGAGCTTGCAGTCCTATTTGTCTGGTTATTATACAGAAAGCTATACTCACCTCATAAAGACTGAAAATATTCAAGGTGAATGTGTAACAATAAAACTTATCTACATGCAGGCAAAAAAAAAAGTTTGGGAATTTTTAACGACAAACAAAATACTTTTATTACAAAGATTTTTTTTTAATATAACTGAGTAACGTTGCGCTTCAACATAAACGAAGCATTATTGAACGTTACTTAGTTTGTTTATTGTAACTTCGCCTATGGTAAAAGGACCTTGTTTTTGTTGTAAGACTTAAAACTCTTTAACGACAAAAGTGTTCTGATAGCCGCATACGATTATTCGTTTACCAGATCAATTATTATTCTCCTGTGCCTTTCCTACTAGAGACAAGAGGTGAGGAATTGAGCGTATAGATCAGTGATTGTCACAAATATGCACATTATTGTGTACATAAACAAGAAATAACCCCCCGCATATACATGGGATTGCATATAATTGCAGTTGTGTGCTCGTCTCTGGTATAGATTCATTCCTTTTTTTTTTTTTTTTTGAGCTCGACTGAGTGCGGATGGTAAACTCGGAAAGTGAAAAATTGTAAAGTTTCGCCTTAGGTAAAAAAATGCTGGTGTGCCCAATGACAAAAATCATTAGAGCAACAGACAAATAGCTGCCAGGTACAATTACCAACTGAAATTTGTTTATAGTTGATAAAAATTTGAGTTTGAATTATGTAACAACATAAAAAGAACTTGGCGTTAAATTAATGTAATGTAGAAATAGTTGTATTATGTACCAAGAATGAATTTGTCACAAATTCTTATAAGAAAAAAAAAACATGTGCTTTCATCGTAAACAAAGTCCAATGTTTTTCACAAAATAGGTTTACTTTGCGAAAATTTACTTCTTTACTACTTTACTACTTTAAATCGTTCTGGAAGATTTTAATGCTAAAATAGGGAAGGAAAATATTTTTGGCCCAGCAATGGGAAAATTTTGCTTACACGAAGAAACTTCCTATAATAAGTTGGGGCTCATAGACTTCGCGGCGGCAAAGAACATGGTAGTTAGCAGCATCAGATTCCAAAATCGAAGAATTCACTGTCACCCGATAAAGATACGAGGGACGAAAATCGATCCGCATCAATATCTTGTTGCAGCAAAGGTTCACATACGTCTAAGTGTGGCAAGAAACGTATGATCTGGCATTGCACGGAAGCTGGACATCGGAAAGCTGCAAACACTACAGGTGGCAACAGCATACTCGGTTGAACCAATTGCTTGAAACAAGCGCTCCCTGTTCCGATAGCATAGCAGCGCAAAGCAAACCATTTCCTACTCCATGGAAAGAGCCGAAACATCGGTACTTGCGTAGCAAAATCTTCCGACCAGGAGTGTCAAAAGCCATTGAAGCCAAGAATGTGGCATACAGGGCAACATTACAGTCAATAGCAACGCGTCAGACGAAGGAGAGGTTTCAGGAGAAAAGGAGAGAGGAGAAACGTCTTTTCCGCAGGAAGAAGAAGGAAATCGAAAGACGTGAGTGTGAGTGAATCGAGATGTTTAAGAGTTAGAATAAAGTCCGAAAAATCTGCCAAATAATTTAACATCAAATTGATTGCTTTGGTACAGGCACATCCTCCTTCAGAGACAAAGAAGGAAATCTGGTAACTGACATAGATAGCATGCTGAGGATATAGAAAAAAAAAAACACTTTTACAAACTGAGTATACCGCAGAACCAATTCCTTATGACAGTATAGAATGTGTACCACCTTGTCAAAACGAGGAACACGAAGCAGTAATCTAGCTAAAAAACAATAATGCAGCAGGAGCCGATGGGTAGCCGGCTGAACTGTTTAAGACCGGAGGCGACACGTTAATAAGGCTTATGCATCACTTCGCCTGCGCAATTTGGTTAGAAGAACGCCTACCCGATGATCGGTACTATGACTAGTACACGGTATATGCCAACAAGAGAGGAATAAGTCTCCTCCCAATCGCATACAGGATACTCTCGAGCGCACAGTGTGAAAGATTTAAGACTTAAGTCAATGAAATAGTTGGGCCCTATCAGTGTGGCGCTGTTCCTTAGTGGAATGTTTATGTGAAGAATTAGCTTTTTTTACCAGTGTGGCTTTAGAACTGGTAAATCCAGCATAGACCCGATATTTACACTGCGACAAATCCTGGAAAATACCCGAGAAGGACAAATCAACATATACCATATTTTCGTTAACAACATAGCCGCCTTCGCTGGCCCTATACGTTCAAAGGTATTTCAAGCCATGTCTGAGTTTGGTATCTCCGCAAAACTGAAACGACTTTGCAGGATGACGCTTGCTGATACACTCTCCCCAGTTAAAATAGGAAAGAACCTCTTCGAACAGTTCAATACCAAACGGGGTTTCAGATATGGAGACATGCTATCGTGTGATCTCTTTAATATTCTGCTGGAGAAGATTAAACGACATGGAGGAGTGAACAGGCATGACATATTACCCACAAAAGAACATATGCTACTCGCCTATGCCGACGAAATCGATATTATGGGTCGGCACCGGAAGAACCAAGTGCAGCCTTTGAAAGTATCGAAAGAGAATCAACGAAAATGGCTTTGGCAGTAAATGGAGCTAAGAAAACGTGGATGATATCCACTCCCACAAAGCCTTGTAAACCCGAGTAGATAAAGAAAATGAAAAAAGTTGGGAACTACGACTTTGAGATAGTCAGCAACTTTGTCTACCTCGGCACCGCCGTAACCGAAACAAATGACACCAGTTTGAAATAAAACCAAGGATAACATTAGCTAACAGATGCTATTTTAGATTAAGCAAGCAGCAGAGGAGCCACCTATCGACAGACGAAGATTACACTAGACAAGACACTGATACTACCCGTGCTGTTGTATGGCTCCGAAGCATGATGAAGTAGTACTTGGAGTGTTCGACAGAAAAATCCTTCGTAAAATATAAGGACCAGTTTGTGTAAACGGAGAATATAGGCGTGCAGTTGTATGGCTCCGAAGCATGATGGGATAGTGCTTGTAGTGTTCGACAGAAAAATCCTTCGTAGAATATATGGACCAGTTTGCGTGGCGTGGCATGTCGACGACAGCATAGTTATACGCATCAAAATACAACGGTTGCGTTGGCTAGATCATTTTGTCAGAATGGATGAACAAACTCCAGAAAAGTCTTTGGAGGCTACCACGGTTGTATACGCAAATCGGGACGACCACGGGCCGTATGAAAAGATCAAGTTGTGGGAAACACTTCGAAACTTGGTGTCAGAGATAATAGAAGGGGCGTAGAAGATCGAGGCGCTTGAAAAGCTATTCAAACTTCGGCTAGTAGGACATATGTTCTGTCATAGCCAATTTCAGTAAGTAAGTATGAATGTACGTAAGCATGGGATTATAAAAAGACAAAAACGATAGGTCAATTTTACAAAGTATATAATTCAAATGAATACAATCTCTAATTATGTTATACATTGCATTTAGAAGTAAAGGTGATTTTTTAGTTATTATCTTTTCGGCAAAACAGCTCACACACTTTTCGGGTATTGTTTCACTGTCAAACATTTGCAGTTTGGTCCATAATTTAATCATGAATCGTCTTACAAACGAACAACGCTTGCAAATTAATTTATTTTATTATTAAAATTCATGATCTGTTAAGAAAGTTCACCGCGCGCTTCTTCCATTCCATCGACGAAGCTCATTTTTGGCTCAAAGGGTTTGTAAATAAGCAGAATTGTCGATTTTGGAGTGAAGATCAGCCAGAAGCATTGCAAGACCTACCAATGCATCCAGAAAAAGTCATAGTTTGTTGCGGTTTATGGGCTGGTGGCATCATTGGACCGTACTTCTTCAAATATGATGTGAATCGTAACGTAACTGTGAATGGTGAGCGCTACTGTGGGGTGATATTCAATTTTTTTTTTTTGCCCAAAATGCAAGAGTTGGACTTGCATTATATGTGGTTTCAACAAGACGGTGCCACACAGATCGCGTAACAATAACAGGCGAATTCGATTAACTTTTATTTCACTTTCAAGACCGGTCAATTGGCCGCCTAGATCGTGCGATTCAACGTCTTTAGACTATTTTTTGTGGGGCTATTTAAAAGGTTATTTGAGAAAAAAATCCTAAAGCTCTTAAAAAGTAACCCTTTAAATTCAGCTCAACTGAATTAAATACTTAAAATAATTAGACCAAATATATGTTGATATCTTATTTCAATATTTCACATTACTGGCGATATATGCATATTTAATCCAAAGTGGGCTAAAACCATAGTTTATGGAATATTTTTCAAGGTTTAAAAGTAAGATCATGATATGTTCGTCTTTATCTTTGTTTCTATTGCAGCGAATGTTAGTAGTAAACCCAATTTTATATCAGTTTAAAGATCCATATGTTTTCCACCACCTATTCAAAACATGTCGATGACATTTGAATTTGTTTTGCTCTCAGTTTGTTATTTTCTCACACATTGCCACCAAGCGCTAGATTTTCAAGTATTTGTGACAAACATTTAACAAGGAATTAATCAAATGTGGTAATTAAACTTGAAAAAATAAAAATTTCGTTTTCAATCTTCTATAGTCAGAGAGGGAAAAAATTCCGGTTATCGTGCAAAAAATAGTCTTAAAAGACAAATTTATGTCAAGTGCAATCAAATACATTTTTTTTGGGTATTTAGAGATGTCATTCACACCCTACACTATGCAATAAGAAGTTTAACGTTTCTGCCATACAATGTAAAACACCTGAAAATAAGGCTGTTTTGGGAGCGCAAGAATAAATTTGTACGAAAATTCATTTACTTGACTATTGAAGGATGCAGTCGACTTATAACAGACTGATGGATAGACATCTTTAGACTTGGAATGAAAAGATCATTCATTTCGTAAAGGTAGATTATAAAAATCGTTAGCAATTTACACAATCACTTAAATTAGTTGAATGCATAAAAAGATTTTTCCTGAATGTATTAAAGACTACTGAAAAGTACATTTATAGATATTTAGAAAAAAATTTGTTGTTGAGGGTATATTACGTTCGACTTGTCCGAATTCAAAAATCTTTTTGTTTTATATACATGAGTTAATTTGAAATAAGATTTCTTCGTTTGGGTATCTTCTTTATCAAAGATTCATTGAATTCCATTAGGTTTTTTGTTGACAAGAATTTGTTTCATTTTAAATTACTACTAATGGTGATGCCATGGCAGGCTATATTTCAGTTTTTTGCACAAACACAAAGAGCTCACATAACATATAGTCAATGGGGCAAAACCAAAAACAACTGTAGGAACACAAGGAAATGTTTCGAACACTCCGCTATTATGATGAAAACAATGGTTAAAGAGGGTGAACTACGCGTCGTTGCCATTAAAGGTCAATGAGATAATAAAAAACATTAGGAATTATCTTTTTTATTGGGTTGCATTATATAGCATCAGACGCAAAGTTGTAGAGGGAAACTAACAACACTTTTTCTTGCATGTGCTTTAAGACTTAAAATGTCTTAAGTATGAACACCAAAATAAAAATGTCATAAACATAACTTTTCGACTTTGGTGTTTCATAGTAAACTGAGTATTAAGTATGTCGTCAAATATGTTGGTGGCTTTAAATGGGTATATTCGTATAGGTGTTGAATTTGACCGGACCGAATTTTATATTTCATATATCAAGAAGATAAATAATGTTAGTATAACTTGAAACAAATAAAACTATAGATAGACCAGATAACATTAAAGTCATACTACAGTCGTAAGACTTTAAATCTTGAATTGAAATCAAAACAGTTTTTGTTTTTGAAGAATTAAGACATTATATCTAGAATTATTATTGACTAACTGACCCGGGCGCGCTCCGCTGCGCCTTCTTTTACTTTATATGGAACAAAAGTTTCCTTGGAATATATATTTTCGACAATTAAAGATCTTTTAGTGAAATACCATGCAAACTTGACTAACAGTTTAACAATATAAGTGCCTTTTTCTGAATCCCACATGATCTTTATTGGTCTACGAATTTAAGTTTGGATGTAAGGTGTACTCCATTCTTAAAATACTTCATTTCAGCCCGATATTCTCATGATATCCGTTTTAGGGGTGTTTTCGGGGGAGAGGTGGTCCCTCAGATACTTGGCCCTGAAAAAATATCAGCATCGTGCTCTTCTCTAAAATACCATTTATTTAAACCCCATATTGCCATTGGGGTTTACAGGATGATGCGTCCCCCAAACACATGGCCACAAAATAGGTTATCAAATTAGTTTTCTAATCTCAAATACCTTTCATTTGAGTCCCATATTGCCATGATCGGTAAATATGTCCGATTTAGGGGTGTTTTGGGGCTTGGGGTGGTCCCCCTAGCACTTGGTCCGACAATTGGATATCAGATACGTTTTCTTATCCTAAATACCTTTCAATTGAGTCCCATATTGTCGTGATTGGTCTAAATATATGTTTGGTAGGTTTTAGGGTAGGGCGGTCCCCCTAGGTACCCCATCCGAAATTTCTATTGAATAAGAACTGTTATGCTGTTGGAGCTATATCAAGTTATAGTCTGATTCGGACCATAAATGAATGCTGAACATTGTAGAAGTCATTGTATAATATTTCAGTTCATTCGGATAAGAATTGCGCCTTGTAGGGGCTCAAGAACCAAAATCGGGAGATAGGTTTATATGGGAGCTGTATTAAGCTATTGATCGATTCAGACCATATTAGACACGTATGTTGAAAGTCATGAGAGAAGCCGTTGTACAAAATTTCAGCCAAATCGGATGAGAATTGCGCCCTCCAGAGGTTCAAGAAGTCAAGTTCCAAAATCGGTTTATATGACAGCTATACCAGATTATGGACCGATTTGAATCATACTTAGCACAGTTGTTGAAAGTGATACCAAAACACTACATGCAAAATTTCAGATCGGATGAGAATTGTGCCCTCTAGAGGCTCTAGAAGTCAAGACCCAAGATCGGTTTATATGGCAGCTATATCAAAACCATGGACCGATTTGGCCCATTTACAATAATACCAACTGACCTACACTAATAAAAAGTATTTGTGCAAAATTTCAAGCGGCTAGCTTTACTCCTTCGAAAGTTAGCGTGCTTTCGGCTTGATCGGCTTAAAATGACATGACCATCAAGAATATAAAGGGTGATTTTTTTGAGGTTAGGATTTTCATGCATTAGTATTTGACAGATCACGTGGGATTTCAGACATGGTGTCAAAGAGAAAGATGCTCAGTATGCTTTGACATTTCATCATGAATAGACTTACTAACGAGCAACGCTTGCAAATCATTGAATTTTATTACCAAAATCAGTGTTCGGTTCGAAATGTGTTCAAATTTTGACAAATTTTGTTCAGCGATGAGGCTCATTTCTGGTTGAATGGCTACGTAAATAAGCAAAATTGCCGCATTTGGAGTGAAGAGCAACCAGAAGCCGTTCAAGAACTGCCCATGCATCCCGAAAAATGCACTGTTTGGTGTGGTTTGTACGCTGGTGGAATCATTGGACCGTATTTTTTCAAAGATGCTGTTGGACGCAACGTTATGGTGAATGAACACATTTCGAACCGAACACTGATTTTGGTAATAAAATTCAATGATTTGCAAGCGTTGCTCGTTAGTAAGTCTATTCATGATGAAATGTCAAAGCATACTGAGCATCTTTCTCTTTGACACCATGTCTGAAATCCCACGTGATCTGTCAAATACTAATGCATGAAAATCCTAACCTCAAAAAAATCACCCTTTATATACTTTATGGGGTCTTAGACGCATATTTCGAGGTGTTACAAACAGAATGACGAAATTAGTATACCCCCATCCTATGGTGGAGGGTATAAAAACGAGGTCCCCAACAATCAAGTTTAGACTTGAATCGGACAGGACTCAATGATATGTGAAAAGTTTGCTCCTGTTCCTTAACCGAATGTCATTGGGCTGTTAATGGGAAAATTTTCAATGAAGCTATTTCGGTCATACTAGGAGCCGCTCTTGAACGTGGTGTTATTTCTATGCACACCACTATATGTCAATTTAGTACAAACGCCTGTTTGTCAAAAGTTTTTATTATCATCTCAATGAAGTATTAGATCGGCTGTGATTAGCAATAGGCACAATCGAGATATGTTTTGTGATAGATAGGTGTCATAATCATGAACAGGCGTAGAAAATATTGTCGGCTTACAATATTTTCAACAATCCTTCGCAGAGAGCAAAAAATGTGCAAACCAAAAATTATCAAGTTAGGTCTATTCTTTGGCAAAGCCCCCATAGCGGTACCGCCCGATTTCACCTATTTCGAAGGATTTGGCCCTATGTTACAACAAATATTGTTGTAATTCGGTATTTTGACTTTTCAGAGATAAAACAATATGCCAAATAAAACAATGAACCAAAAATGATCAAGATAGGGCCATATTTTGACATATCATACATATAGTGGTACCGCCCGATTTCACCTATTTTGATGGGTTGGACTGTATTTTTCCGCAAATGTTGCCGTATTTTGGCATTTTGGTTACTTAGAGGGCAACATATATGCAAATCAAAAGTAATCAAGATAGGTTAATGTTATGACATAGCTCCCTTATTGCGATACAGCCCGATTTCACCTATTTTTTACGTTTGGCATATTGGCTTTTAGAGAGCGAACAAGTAAACGCGTGCTAAGTTCGGCCAGGCCATCGGGCTTTTGGTCTTGCCGGTTTGCGCGTAACACCGTGTGGGCCCTCAAAAGACTTCTTTGCTGGAGCTTCTTCATCCATTCTGACAACGCAGCCATTGTATTTTGATACGTGTAACTATGCTATCGTCGTCATACAGCTCGTGGTTCATACGTTGCATATATTCTTCATTAACGCAAACTGGTCCATATATTTTACGAAGAATCATTCTCTCAAATACTCCAAGCATTGCCTCATCTGCTTTCACAAGTACCCATGCTTCAGAAACAGATAACGGCACGGGTAGTATCAGTGTCTTGTATAGTGTAATCTTCGTCTGCCGAGAGGTGGCCTTGTTTTTAAACTGCTTACTTAGTCCAAAGTAGCATCCGTGTTTTGCAACGAGGTTCCTATACATTTTCAATGTGAGCAAATCTACTGATTTGAGGAGATTTGCACCAAATCTAAATACACACCCATATAAGACCGTTTTTTGACATCGCCGCCACATTGCGGTACCGCCCGAATCCGAGTTCCAGCTCTTCCAAATATTTCTTTGGACATCAAATTTTCAAAATTTAAAATGTGAAAAGACACATTCATTGTTTGCACTTAAAAAATTTCATACAGGAACGGACAATTAAAAAGGCATTAAATTCAGCAGGGCCGAAGTTTGGATACCCATCACCTCGGGTATACAAAAGAGTTCAAAATCTCAGGGATGTAGCGGTTTAACATATTTCAGCAAAATCGAATAATAAATACTCCATTTTTGGGTTAAAGACCTTCAAAAGGAAGATCGGTCTATATTGGGGCTATACCCAAAAATGGTCTGATCTAAGCTAAACTCGGTACTGACTTTGAAGAGGTTAACACAACACGCTGGGACCGCAGACCTTAAATCAATATATATGACAGCTATATAACTCACTGTGCCAAATTTCAACCAAATCGGGCGATAAATGCCACTTTTATGGGCCTAACACCTTAAATTGGGAGATCGGTCTATATGTGGGCTATGACGGTATGCATTGACATCGAGGGGGCTTTTAACAATGTCCGGAGCGACACACTGATCCAATCCTTAGACCAGTATCGGATGGATCCGGTCTTTAGAGACTGGATAAACCATATGCCTAGGAACAGGTGTGTGTCTCATGGCATAAATATAAGGGAGAAAGTGGCATGCCACAGGGGGCATTTTATCGCCACTCCTATGGGTGACCACTATAAATGACCTATTACGGATGCTGAATGAGGAGGGATTTGAACCCGTCTGCTACGCAGACGATGTTATAATACTTCTACGGGGTAAGGATCCGAACGAACTATGCAGAAGCGCCGAAAGGGTCTTAAATATGGCATATGACTGGGCTAGACTCAGAGGTCTCAATGTTTACCCAGAGAGGACTGAAATATGCCTGTTCACGAGGAAGACGAAGGTGGGCCAATTAAACGCATTACGTTTCCTCAATAAAACAATTTCGATATCTTACAAGGTCAAATACTTAGGTGTGATCTTGGACAGGAAACTGAATTGGAAGTGTCACATTCCGGAGCGTACTGAGAAGGCCCACAGATGTTGCGCACTATGTAGACGGGCCGAAATGAGGCCTGAATCCAAGGATAGTCCACTGGCTCTACAAGAGCGTGATCAGACCAATACTTACTTACGCATCAGTAACATAAGGACCATACAACAGGTTCAGAGAACATGTTGCCTTGGCATTGGCGGAGCGATAAGGACCACACCCAATAGCGCACTCGAGACTATTCTAGATATCCGGCCCATTGACATACAGATTAAGTGTGAAGCAGCCACTGCGGCTATGAGACTTAAGGCGATGGGAGAATGGAATGAGGATGGGAACAGCTCATATCATCGCGGTATAATCGAGGCGTCGATAGGAAACCCGGAAGGAAGGGAAAAAGTTTTCCAATCGGATACCTGGGATGAATCTTGAAGACAAGTGCGAGGCACTGTGCCGATAGTCTTGGATTGACGGACCCCTAGTATTGCCATCTGGAAGATAATGCTACATGGATGGGTCAAAGCTAGAGGACAAAGTGGGCCTGGGGGTATATATTGAGAACCCAGGGACTGAGATCTGTTTTAGACTGCCTGACAATAATACGGTCCTGCTGGCAGATATCCGGGCGAGGACGTCGAGTGTGAACATCTTTACTGACAGTAAAATTGACGTAAGGGCAATAACAACCAGGACGGTAAGATCACGAACAGTCTTGCAGTGTAAGGAGATTAACGCCATCTCTGAGGATTACAAAATCCGCATCGCTTGGGTGCCGGGCCATAACGGAGTAAGGGGAAATGAAACGGTAGACGATTCGGCAGCAAAGGCCACAGGATAGCCGTCAATAAACTTGGTTATCCCGAAGCCTTTCGGGACGACACAGTCCGAGTTATGGATGTGGGCGACGAATACGCATGCAACATTGTGGAACAGCGAAACGGTTGGTAGAACGGCGAAATGAGAAGACGAGGCTATTACTGAAAGGAAGCAAGAAGGAGGTCTGTATAGCTATTGGTATCATAACGGGACACATAGGATTACAAGCTCACTTATGTAAAATCAATGCGGCAAGTGATAGGATGTGTAGGGCATGCGGGGAAGATGATGAGACATTGGAGCATTTCCTTTGCCATTGGCCGGCTTTCGCGTCTAACAGATACCGGCACTTAGGTGCAGACACAATACCAGACATGAGTGTTTTTGAAAACAATTAAGGATTTTGTAAGTAGCACGGAATTCCCAACTTAAAATTTTCTTTTTAGAGGTTACTTTATAGTTTTTAGAGCGCACAACAAGGCGATTACTGGCTTAGGTGTATGTCCATAGTGGTATAGGGCGGATTAATATCTGCACCCTCTTTTCAACCTAACCTAACTTATCCCATCTTTCAACGTAATCTGCCTACGGACAAAACAAAGATTCAGCTCAATGTCTTTATCCCCCATTCACCCTGGTGGATATAAAAACACAAACGCGGTATACTTTCAAACACTCCACAACAATGCAAACAGTTTTCACAAATTTCATATATTTGGACCTGGCATTGACAATATTTAATTGAACAGAGCAGCATCTTAAATACAGTTCTAAATATGGGTAGCCATAACTACCTATAGTTAATAACTTTTTTAATACTACATTGTTGCTGTTATACCGCTACGATTAAATGCCAAAACATATGTTCTAAACAAAAACCTTAAAATACAGTATTTTTGTTTTGTTATGATTCTTAAACACCATACAGAATTAATTGTTTTCAGCTCCATATCTATTAAGAAATCGCCCAAAGTGCTTTGTGAAAATTATCCAGTAAATATCTAATTAAATTAGGAGCAATGAAAACCAAAAAAAAAAAAAAACACTGCAAAAAAACAATCTAAGCGATACAATCAGCGCATGTGCCACTGTATAACACCGAACGTTCAAAAGACCATTAATCTTTTAATAGAATACCAGCCAGTGTATGAATCGACCATCAGACCATCGAGTTCACAGAATGAAATTAACAAAATAATTTGCTGTATTTTACAGCTTTAATAATAATTGAATGCTGCGGCGACAGCAATAGTAGCCAGCATCGACTGTAGGCAGCATCAACATAACTAATGAACCGCTTGCTGATTGCAATTTAGGCGAAGACAAATGCTTTGCTGTTCACAAGTTTGTAATGAATGGCATTTGTAGCATAGTTTGTGGCAATTAATTTTCCTTAAGTGATAAATAGAAATGATAATCAGAGATTGTTAAGACCTGGCACACGGACGGACAGATAAACGTGACAAAAGGATGCCAAAAATGGTAAAAATTGAAATTTGGCGAAAAAAGAAGCAAGGCATTGTATAACAGTTAACTGCAATGAAAGCATTCATTGAAGTGTGGTATGAAAGATATTCGATTATACAAGTGTTATGATTCAGTTTTAGGGCATTAGAGAGAAAAGTGCAAATAATTGAAAAGACAAGAAAATAATTGAACATCAGACAAATTTTAAGCGGTGGTTATTTTTAGCAGAACAAAAATAAAATACGTCTTTTCAGTTGAATGATTTGATATAACAATGAAGAAAATATTTTATTGACATAAGTTTCAAAGACAAGAACAAACAAAAAAATAATTTACAGAGCTTTCATGGAAAATTACATCTCGACACACAAATACTTCTCTCCGCTTTGGGCTATAAACTCGATATCCTTTCGAAGTTGTACTGTATCCCACAAAAACGCACTTTTCGGACTTGGCATGCAACTTTTTACGTTTTTGCTTTGAGATATGTGCCATAGCTATGCAAGCAAAAGTTTTTAAATAACTTACATTTGGGGTGTGGCCGGTCCACATTTCTTCTGGAGTTTTTGGCAGGTTTTCTGGAGGTGATCTATTTATTATGTAGCTTGCACAATTAACAGCTTCGGCCCAAAAATACTTCGGCATATAAGCATCACACATCATTGCCCGTGCTTTTTCTATCAAGTAGCGATTCATTCTCTCCGCGAATCCATTTTGCTCCGGAGTATATGGAACTGTAGTTTGATGTATTATACCACATTTCTTCAACTCGACGGCCATTTCTTTATTGATGTACTCCGTTCCATTGTCTGAACGTAGTATTTTAATGGTATCCTGCCATTTTAAAACTTCTGTTCCAATTAGTGTGGTTATGCGCCACGCCGTTCGGACTCGGAGGAGACCCCTTATCATTGAGCTTAAACTTTAATCGGACTGCACTCATTAATATGAGAGAAGTATCCTTTAGTGGAATGTTCATGGGAAATTTAGTAGTAATAGTTTTATACTACAACAAAGCAAACAACCATCTGCCACAAACATAAAGAATTGTGAAGACGAAAAGTGAATAAGGAATCATGTGTCGTCTAGTTTCTTTCGTTACCACTTAAGATCGCTTAAAAGGTCTAGCGACTTGGGATTACTAATCTCGCGAAAATTAGCGCTTAGCAACCTCTATAGCTGTTGACATTTCTATGGAATTTTATTAAAATCATTTCAGATGACGGCACAACTTCCATATATACGCGTAGCTTGATTTACACTAATAGAACCGTACTTGTTACAATTTATCCGAAATTTGGTACAGATTAGTTTATAACCCATCTGAACACTTTTGCCGGAGTCCATAATAATCAGCTTGGAATTAGATATAGCGTGCAAAAAATTTAATCGTCCAATTTACACTTAGAGGTAATTAGAGGGAAATTGGGGAAATTCATTCCATGCCGATGTATTCAATTTACCGGAGTCGAAGCTGTGAAAAAATTTGTCAACGCCGACTATATGAAAAATCCGCAATTACTTTTTGGGCAACCCAATATTTCGATTTGGGGGTGGGGCAGTCCCCCTAGGTACCCCACTACAAATTTGACTGGCAACAAAATTTCGCTTGAAGCCCACCACCAATTTCTGAGATCTGGCTTTTTTAATTTTTGTCCCAATAATGGATTTTCGATTCTTCCTCTTAATTACCTTTTATTTGAGCCCCATTATGTCGTGGCCAGTAAATAAGTCAAGTTTGGGGAGTGTTGTGCGCACCTTAGACACTTGGTCCACTGAATTCAAGCTCTGCTCTCAATTACTTTTCATTTGGGCCCCGTATTACCAAAGTCGTTAAATATGTCCCGGGGGTGCTTTCTGGGAGGGGTGGTCCACGAATAATTTGCCCCAAAAGAGGATACCAGATGCGTTTTCGTCTCTAAATTACCTTTCATTTGAGTCCCATATTGTGCTGATCGGTATATATTTCGATTTGGGGGTGGGGCAGTCCCCCTAGGTACCCCACCCCAAATTTGGCTGGCAACAAATTATCGCTTGTTGCCAGCCAAATTTCAATTTCTGAGATCTGGCATTTTTAAAAATTAGGGTGAGAGGGAAGGTCCGCTTCCCCTTAAGATATTGAAAAATGTAGTACCCCAGCATTGAAGGGTGTATTGGGGTGGGTTGCCACCCAGATATTTTGTCCCAATAATGGATTTTCGATTCTTTCTCTTAATTACCTTTTATTTGAGCCCCATTATGTCGTGGCCAGTAAATAAGTCAAGTTTGGGGGGTGTTGTGCGCAACTTAGACACTTGGTCCAGAAAATGGATACTGGATTCATGCTCTACTCTCAATTACTTTTCATTTGGGCCCCGTATTACCAAAGTCGTTAAATATGTCCCGGGGGTGCTTTCTGGGTGGGATGGTCCACGAATAACTTGTCCCAAAAGAGGATTCCAGATCCGTTTTCAACTCTAAATTATCGGTATATATTTCGGTTTGATGGTGGAGCAGTCCCTCCAGGTACCCCACCGCAAATTTGACTATCAATTGTTTGATGATCGGTATATATTTTGGTATGGGGCGGGGCAGTCCCCCATGCACTATAAGAGGTCACTATAACAGTTCAAACAAAATTTCGATTGAATACCACTATCCATTTCAAAAGAGGAGAGATATAGAAAAATATAGTACCCAGCTTATCCACAGAACCACTCTACAGCATCTTTGAAAATTTCGAGAAAATCAGTTCTACATTTTTGGGTCTATAAGGAAAATGTGAACAAATAAACAGACATAGATTGTTTTTTAAACCCACCACCATAGGAAGGGGGGTATACTAATCTAGTCATTCCATTTTTAACACCTTCTTCATCGTCTTGACATTCTAAGTCGATTTAGCCATGCCCCTCCGTTCGTCCGTCTGACGAAATAACGATAGCGGTCGAACGCGTAGAGTTAGCTGAACGAAATTTTGCACAAATACTTCTTACTGGCGTAGCGATTCAGATTTGGATAGAGCTCCCATATAAAGTTGTCTTTCGACTTGACTTCTTGAGCTTCTAGAAGCTGCAATTATTAACCAATTGGGCTGAAATTTTGCACATAGTGTTCCGCTATAGTATGGTCTGCCAAGTATGGCAGGTCTATAACCTGCTATAGCTCCCATATATACCGATCTCGCGATTTGATATATTGAACCTCAGGGGCTTAGCCGCAGTTGTTATTCGATTGAGCTGAAATGTTGTAAGTAGTGTTCTGTTACAACTTCTAACAATCGTGACAAGTATGGCCCAAATCCTTTGAGTAAACTTTTAGCAGAATCCATGGTGGTGGGTTCCCAAGATTCGAGCAAAATTCTGAAATTCCAACGCCAAAGATTTAATACAAAGAATTTCCTTTTTTTACGGAATACCATACAAAATTTTAGTAAGTTCTATAAGGATGTCCCAATTCTATTTAGTGATTTTTCATTTCATTAGAACCATGACCCAATAGAATAGATTTTAATTTTTTTTTGGTTTTGCAATACATTGAGTTTACTTTTATAGACTAATAGTTCGTTTGCCAGTAGTTTATTAGATAAAGACTGGTTCTTGCCATTAAATAATATCATCGGCTAACATAACTTTCGATTATAACACGATAACTGTTACTCTCAATCAAAAACATGTTGGACAAGGTGCAATTGCTCGATTTGCCTCGATTGAAGATGACTCTCAAGATAAAAAAAAAAAACAACATTCACTGATAAATGGCGAAGACCAGTCAGTCGTCGATTAGTGTTAGTGGATATGCCCCAGTTAAAATAGCATAAGACGAAGAAGATTGTCTTAAAATACCTGTCTATGTCGCTTATCGATGACGAAAGCTCTTATTTGGTTAATTTGTATATATGCATATGAGAACAGCTGAATTGCTAATTTAATTGCTTAAAGACTATGATTTATGTTTTTGTTCGATAGTCAGTGTGTGAAGGAAGTTTTTGGTTTTTGATCGCAACATCTGCAAACTCTGTTGTTAATAATTGATTAGTTTTAAAAATTTTATAAAAGCTTAAAAAATTAACAGGCAAAACCGTGCTAAGTTGGGCCGGACCGAATCTTGGGAACCCCCAACCATGGATTATGCTAAAAATTTATACAAAATAAATTTACTTAAAGGGCATAATTTTATTCTACATACCAAACTTCTGTCAAACCAGCAAAAATTATAGCTTTTAGGAACCGAACAAGGATGATCGAGAAAACGGTTTACATGGGAGCTATATCAGATTATAGACCGATTTGGACCGTATCTGGCACAGTTGTTGGAAGTCGTAACAGAACACCGCATGGAAAATTTCAGCCAAATCAGACAAAAAATTGCGGTTTGTAAGGGCTCAAAAATACAACCCGGGAGATTGGTTTATATGGGAGCTATATCAGGTTTTATACTGATTCGGACCGCACTTAGCACAGTTGTTGAAAGTCATAATAGAACACCACATGCAAAATTTCAGCCAAATTGGACAAAACTTGCGGCTTTTAAGGGCTCAAGAAGTCAAAAAGGGAGATCGGTTTATACGACCAATGTCTCAACTCGACTCAATGTCTTTATCCCCCATTCACCCTGGTGGATATAAAAACACAAACGCGGTATACTTTCAAACACTCCACAACAATGCAAACAGTTTTCACAAATTTCATATATTTGGACCTGGCATTGACAATATTTAATTGAACAGAGCAGCATCTTAAATACAGTTCTAAATATGGGTAGCCATAACTACCTATAGTTAATAACTTTTTTAATACTACATTGTTGCTGTTATACCGCTACGATTAAATGCCAAAACATATGTTCTAAACAAAAACCTTAAAATACAGTATTTTTGTTTTGTTATGATTCTTAAACACCATACAGAATTAATTGTTTTCAGCTCCATATCTATTAAGAAATCGCCCAAAGTGCTTTGTGAAAATTATCCAGTAAATATCTAATTAAATTAGGAGCAATGAAAACCAAAAAAAAAAAAAAACACTGCAAAAAAACAATCTAAGCGATACAATCAGCGCATGTGCCACTGTATAACACCGAACGTTCAAAAGACCATTAATCTTTTAATAGAATACCAGCCAGTGTATGAATCGACCATCAGACCATCGAGTTCACAGAATGAAATTAACAAAATAATTTGCTGTATTTTACAGCTTTAATAATAATTGAATGCTGCGGCGACAGCAATAGTAGCCAGCATCGACTGTAGGCAGCATCAACATAACTAATGAACCGCTTGCTGATTGCAATTTAGGCGAAGACAAATGCTTTGCTGTTCACAAGTTTGTAATGAATGGCATTTGTAGCATAGTTTGTGGCAATTAATTTTCCTTAAGTGATAAATAGAAATGATAATCAGAGATTGTTAAGACCTGGCACACGGACGGACAGATAAACGTGACAAAAGGATGCCAAAAATGGTAAAAATTGAAATTTGGCGAAAAAAGAAGCAAGGCATTGTATAACAGTTAACTGCAATGAAAGCATTCATTGAAGTGTGGTATGAAAGATATTCGATTATACAAGTGTTATGATTCAGTTTTAGGGCATTAGAGAGAAAAGTGCAAATAATTGAAAAGACAAGAAAATAATTGAACATCAGACAAATTTTAAGCGGTGGTTATTTTTAGCAGAACAAAAATAAAATACGTCTTTTCAGTTGAATGATTTGATATAACAATGAAGAAAATATTTTATTGACATAAGTTTCAAAGACAAGAACAAACAAAAAAATAATTTACAGAGCTTTCATGGAAAATTACATCTCGACACACAAATACTTCTCTCCGCTTTGGGCTATAAACTCGATATCCTTTCGAAGTTGTACTGTATCCCACAAAAACGCACTTTTCGGACTTGGCATGCAACTTTTTACGTTTTTGCTTTGAGATATGTGCCATAGCTATGCAAGCAAAAGTTTTTAAATAACTTACATTTGGGGTGTGGCCGGTCCACATTTCTTCTGGAGTTTTTGGCAGGTTTTCTGGAGGTGATCTATTTATTATGTAGCTTGCACAATTAACAGCTTCGGCCCAAAAATACTTCGGCATATAAGCATCACACATCATTGCCCGTGCTTTTTCTATCAAGTAGCGATTCATTCTCTCCGCGAATCCATTTTGCTCCGGAGTATATGGAACTGTAGTTTGATGTATTATACCACATTTCTTCAACTCGACGGCCATTTCTTTATTGATGTACTCCGTTCCATTGTCTGAACGTAGTATTTTAATGGTATCCTGCCATTTTAAAACTTCTGTTCCAATTAGTGTGGTTATGCGCCACGCCGTTCGGACTCGGAGGAGACCCCTTATCATTGAGCTTAAACTTTAATCGGACTGCACTCATTAATATGAGAGAAGTATCCTTTAGTGGAATGTTCATGGGAAATTTAGTAGTAATAGTTTTATACTACAACAAAGCAAACAACCATCTGCCACAAACATAAAGAATTGTGAAGACGAAAAGTGAATAAGGAATCATGTGTCGTCTAGTTTCTTTCGTTACCACTTAAGATCGCTTAAAAGGTCTAGCGACTTGGGATTACTAATCTCGCGAAAATTAGCGCTTAGCAACCTCTATAGCTGTTGACATTTCTATGGAATTTTATTAAAATCATTTCAGATGACGGCACAACTTCCATATATACGCGTAGCTTGATTTACACTAATAGAACCGTACTTGTTACAATTTATCCGAAATTTGGTACAGATTAGTTTATAACCCATCTGAACACTTTTGCCGGAGTCCATAATAATCAGCTTGGAATTAGATATAGCGTGCAAAAAATTTAATCGTCCAATTTACACTTAGAGGTAATTAGAGGGAAATTGGGGAAATTCATTCCATGCCGATGTATTCAATTTACCGGAGTCGAAGCTGTGAAAAAATTTGTCAACGCCGACTATATGAAAAATCCGCAATTACTTTTTGGGCAACCCAATATTTCGATTTGGGGGTGGGGCAGTCCCCCTAGGTACCCCACTACAAATTTGACTGGCAACAAAATTTCGCTTGAAGCCCACCACCAATTTCTGAGATCTGGCTTTTTTAATTTTTGTCCCAATAATGGATTTTCGATTCTTCCTCTTAATTACCTTTTATTTGAGCCCCATTATGTCGTGGCCAGTAAATAAGTCAAGTTTGGGGAGTGTTGTGCGCACCTTAGACACTTGGTCCACTGAATTCAAGCTCTGCTCTCAATTACTTTTCATTTGGGCCCCGTATTACCAAAGTCGTTAAATATGTCCCGGGGGTGCTTTCTGGGAGGGGTGGTCCACGAATAATTTGCCCCAAAAGAGGATACCAGATGCGTTTTCGTCTCTAAATTACCTTTCATTTGAGTCCCATATTGTGCTGATCGGTATATATTTCGATTTGGGGGTGGGGCAGTCCCCCTAGGTACCCCACCCCAAATTTGGCTGGCAACAAATTATCGCTTGTTGCCAGCCAAATTTCAATTTCTGAGATCTGGCATTTTTAAAAATTAGGGTGAGAGGGAAGGTCCGCTTCCCCTTAAGATATTGAAAAATGTAGTACCCCAGCATTGAAGGGTGTATTGGGGTGGGTTGCCACCCAGATATTTTGTCCCAATAATGGATTTTCGATTCTTTCTCTTAATTACCTTTTATTTGAGCCCCATTATGTCGTGGCCAGTAAATAAGTCAAGTTTGGGGGGTGTTGTGCGCAACTTAGACACTTGGTCCAGAAAATGGATACTGGATTCATGCTCTACTCTCAATTACTTTTCATTTGGGCCCCGTATTACCAAAGTCGTTAAATATGTCCCGGGGGTGCTTTCTGGGTGGGATGGTCCACGAATAACTTGTCCCAAAAGAGGATTCCAGATCCGTTTTCAACTCTAAATTATCGGTATATATTTCGGTTTGATGGTGGAGCAGTCCCTCCAGGTACCCCACCGCAAATTTGACTATCAATTGTTTGATGATCGGTATATATTTTGGTATGGGGCGGGGCAGTCCCCCATGCACTATAAGAGGTCACTATAACAGTTCAAACAAAATTTCGATTGAATACCACTATCCATTTCAAAAGAGGAGAGATATAGAAAAATATAGTACCCAGCTTATCCACAGAACCACTCTACAGCATCTTTGAAAATTTCGAGAAAATCAGTTCTACATTTTTGGGTCTATAAGGAAAATGTGAACAAATAAACAGACATAGATTGTTTTTTAAACCCACCACCATAGGAAGGGGGGTATACTAATCTAGTCATTCCATTTTTAACACCTTCTTCATCGTCTTGACATTCTAAGTCGATTTAGCCATGCCCCTCCGTTCGTCCGTCTGACGAAATAACGATAGCGGTCGAACGCGTAGAGTTAGCTGAACGAAATTTTGCACAAATACTTCTTACTGGCGTAGCGATTCAGATTTGGATAGAGCTCCCATATAAAGTTGTCTTTCGACTTGACTTCTTGAGCTTCTAGAAGCTGCAATTATTAACCAATTGGGCTGAAATTTTGCACATAGTGTTCCGCTATAGTATGGTCTGCCAAGTATGGCAGGTCTATAACCTGCTATAGCTCCCATATATACCGATCTCGCGATTTGATATATTGAACCTCAGGGGCTTAGCCGCAGTTGTTATTCGATTGAGCTGAAATGTTGTAAGTAGTGTTCTGTTACAACTTCTAACAATCGTGACAAGTATGGCCCAAATCCTTTGAGTAAACTTTTAGCAGAATCCATGGTGGTGGGTTCCCAAGATTCGAGCAAAATTCTGAAATTCCAACGCCAAAGATTTAATACAAAGAATTTCCTTTTTTTACGGAATACCATACAAAATTTTAGTAAGTTCTATAAGGATGTCCCAATTCTATTTAGTGATTTTTCATTTCATTAGAACCATGACCCAATAGAATAGATTTTAATTTTTTTTTGGTTTTGCAATACATTGAGTTTACTTTTATAGACTAATAGTTCGTTTGCCAGTAGTTTATTAGATAAAGACTGGTTCTTGCCATTAAATAATATCATCGGCTAACATAACTTTCGATTATAACACGATAACTGTTACTCTCAATCAAAAACATGTTGGACAAGGTGCAATTGCTCGATTTGCCTCGATTGAAGATGACTCTCAAGATAAAAAAAAAAAACAACATTCACTGATAAATGGCGAAGACCAGTCAGTCGTCGATTAGTGTTAGTGGATATGCCCCAGTTAAAATAGCATAAGACGAAGAAGATTGTCTTAAAATACCTGTCTATGTCGCTTATCGATGACGAAAGCTCTTATTTGGTTAATTTGTATATATGCATATGAGAACAGCTGAATTGCTAATTTAATTGCTTAAAGACTATGATTTATGTTTTTGTTCGATAGTCAGTGTGTGAAGGAAGTTTTTGGTTTTTGATCGCAACATCTGCAAACTCTGTTGTTAATAATTGATTAGTTTTAAAAATTTTATAAAAGCTTAAAAAATTAACAGGCAAAACCGTGCTAAGTTGGGCCGGACCGAATCTTGGGAACCCCCAACCATGGATTATGCTAAAAATTTATACAAAATAAATTTACTTAAAGGGCATAATTTTATTCTACATACCAAACTTCTGTCAAACCAGCAAAAATTATAGCTTTTAGGAACCGAACAAGGATGATCGAGAAAACGGTTTACATGGGAGCTATATCAGATTATAGACCGATTTGGACCGTATCTGGCACAGTTGTTGGAAGTCGTAACAGAACACCGCATGGAAAATTTCAGCCAAATCAGACAAAAAATTGCGGTTTGTAAGGGCTCAAAAATACAACCCGGGAGATTGGTTTATATGGGAGCTATATCAGGTTTTATACTGATTCGGACCGCACTTAGCACAGTTGTTGAAAGTCATAATAGAACACCACATGCAAAATTTCAGCCAAATTGGACAAAACTTGCGGCTTTTAAGGGCTCAAGAAGTCAAAAAGGGAGATCGGTTTATACGACCCATTCGGACCGTACTTGGCACAGTTGTTTGAAGTCGCAATGGAACTGCACATGCTCAATTTCAGCCAAATCGGACAAAACTTGCGGCTCAAGAAGTCAAATCCGAAAATCGCTTTATATGGAAGCTATATCAGGTTATAGACCTTTGGACGGTACTTGGTACAGTTGTTGGAAGTTATGACTTCAGACACTTCATGCAAAAATTCAGCCAAACAGGGGCTCAAGAAGTCAAATCTAGAGATCGGTTTATATGGGAGCTATCCGATATAGTATAATTGCAATTCCAAACGACGTACATCAATATTTGGCATTTGTGTAAAATTTCAAGCTGGTAGATTTACGCGTTCGACCGCTATCGTGATTTCGACAGACGGGCGGACATGGCTAGATTGACTCAGAACGTCGAGACGAACAAGAATATAGATATTTTATGGGATCTTAGACGAGTATTTCGAGGTAAATAACCAGAACGGAAATAACCAGAAATGTCGATTTTGGAATGAAGATCCGCCAAAAGCATTGCAAGAGCTACCAATGCATGCAGAAAACGTGATAGTTGGGTGCGGTTTATGGGCTGGTGGCATCATTGGACCGTACTTCTTCCAAGCTGAAGCCAATCGTAATGTAGTTGTGAATGGTGAGCGCTATCGTGAGATGATATCCAACTTTTTTTTTTTTGCCGTTGGTTTTTGTCTGCTTCATATGATGACTTGTATGGATAATCATACATATGAACGCAGAAAAATACCATTTAACAAGGGTCACAACAATCTAACAATGTTTTCTTGTTACTTATAAATGGTAGTTTTTTAGCTATTATCTTTTTGGCAACACTGGTTTAAACAGCTCACCCACGTTTCGTGTTTTGTTTCACTGCCAAACATCTCCAGTTTGGTCTATAGTTAACCCATGAATTGTCTTACAAACGAACAAAGCTTGCAAATTATTGAATTTTATTATAAAAATTCATGCTCTGTTAAGAAAGTTAAACGCGCGCTTCTTCCATTGAGGGACGAAGCTAATTTTTGGCTTATGGGTACGTAAATAAGCAGAATTTTCGTTTTAGGAGTGAAGATCCGCCAAAAGCAAAGATCACAGTCGGGTGCGGTTTATGGGCTGGTGGCATCATTGGATTATACTTCTTCAAAGCTTATGCGAATCGTTACGATGAAAGGTGAGCGCTATCGTGAGATGATATCCATCTTTTTTTTGCCCAGAAGAACTTGACTTGCTTGGAATGTGGTTTCACCAAGACGGTGTCACATGCCACACAGCACGGGTAACAATGGACTTATTGAGAGGCGAGTTCGGTAAACATTTTATTACACGTTGGCCGCCTAGATCATGCGATTTAACGCCTTTAGACTATTTTTTGTGGGGCTATATTAAAGTTCATGTCTATACAGACAAGTCCGCTTCAATTGACGCAATGAAAGACAATATTGACGCATTTATTCGTGAGATACCGGCCGCAATGTTGGAGAGAGTATGCCAAAATGGGACTAAGCGGATGGACCATTTGAGGTCCAACATTAATTATATGGACCACACTATCGATTCAAATAAAGATTTTATAAATTTTTCTGAATTTTAAGTGATTTTTTGTTGAAAAACTTTCCTGTAGCTCTTAGAAAATCACTCTTTAGAAAAGAAGATATGAGTTGCTAGTTTGTGGATAGGTTAGGAAATTATTTGTTTGCAAGTAGGCAGAAATAATTTGAGTACATTTGAGCGAACAACTCCTTCTTACAATTCCCAGAACACGAGGATAGATTTAAGTGAAAAGTTTTAGTGCATGTCTGTCCTCAGACTCACTTAAACAATTTGTAATCCATAGCAATATCACAGTATTTTTGTAGCGATGGTCTAAAGATTCTAACCGAAACGAGTCTGTCACTACTGTGGTATCACAATGAACCGAAATTATCTCAGTTAGTCTGTTAAAAGGCTGCCACTCTAACTTAAGCTAAAAGTACTAAACGAGACTCTTGATTTAGATCGTATTGAGCATACATGTTGAAAGTCATGGATTACCCTTTATTACTGGCTCGTTATGAAATTAAACGCATATTTCGTTGCAATAAATGACAATGCCTCTTGATCCAGTTTTTATATCAACTCGTCTTTTGAATATGGCACTCGAAAGTAATAGGAAGTATACATATCCCTAGTCAATGCTTCGAATATTGTCATTGCAAACCCTTCATATTTACATTCAAATTGCATTCGTATTTTTTTTTGTAGTTTTATTTGATTTTAATGTATAAGAAAAAATAAAGATTATTTTTTCTTACCAATTTTCAGCAATGAATCTGATATCTGGATGTCGAGCAATAACGATGTTGGTGGCGGCATACCACCATCATCGTCCGCACCGACACCAACAACAAGTGCCAGTGGACTCAATCATCTCCCGACAACATTGCTGTCATGTCCATCAATCATCGATGTAATTGCCCAACAACATGAGCCCCTCAACACCATGGGCTATGATGGCAAAAAATTGCCAACAACATTCACATCATCGGCAACAACTACAAAGCCCACAGCAACGGCAGCAGCACAAACAATGGCCAACATCGGTAGCAACAGCAGCCATAGTTGCAGTACAAACAACACTCACTCCAATTCAAATACAATACAAGAGAAGACAACTGCAGTCGCAACACCATCACTCAGTCGCAGTTCTACACTGGACGATGGGACACCATTGCTACAACCATCACCTACTACTGGTCAAATATCGTCAATGGTCCACATACCCAGTTTACTACATAACCTGCAACAACAACAACAGCAACAACCTGCAGCAGATCAACTCACAGTAGAGCAGCAGTCATTTACGCAACTACCATACAGCGACGATGATGAATCAGCAATGAAGTCTCTGGAACGCAATGACTCTGTTTCCAGTGGCTTTTGCACACGAAGTGGAAGCGGTACTTTGGAGTTGGAATTGTCTGCAATGGTGGCGGCAATTTATGAACAGGAGATCGCAAAGTAAGTGCATTCTAAAGAAAGTTGATAACAAAAAACATTTTTCATTGAAAAACAAGTAAGAGCGTGGTAAGTTCGGCCGGGCCCAATCTTATATATGGATGGATCGCATTTGTCGTGTTCTATGCGCGGTATCTCTTTTAAGGCAAATAAAGAATATTGAATAAGAATAAGAATAAGAATAAGGGACACCTATATCAGGTTATATAGAAATTTGCGCCGTAGCAAATTAGCACTGTTGTTGGAAGTCATAAAAAACTCCTCATGCAAAATTTCAGTCAACTCGGACGAGAATTGCTTTCTCCAAAGGCTCAAGAAGTCAGGACCCAAGATCGGTTTATATGGCAGCTATATCAAAACATAGATCTATTTGAACAATACTTAACGCAGTTGTTGGAAGTGACACCAAAACACTACGTGCAAAATTTCAGTCAAATCGGACGAGAATAGGGACCTCTAGAGGCTCAAGAAGTCAAGACCCAAGATCGGTTTATATGGCAGCTATATCAAAGCATGGATCGATTTGGACCATTTACAATCCCATCCGACCTACACTTATAAGAAGTAGTTGTGCAAAATTTCAAGCAGCTAGCTTTACTCCTTCGAAAGTTAGCGTGCTTTCGACAGACAGACGGACGGACATGTCTAGATCGAAATAAAATGTCACGACGATCAAGAATATATATACTTTATGGGGTCTCAGACGAATATTTCGAATAGTTAGTCCGTCCGTCTGTTTGTCGAAAGCACGCTAAATTTCGAAAGAGTAAGGCTAGCCGCTTGAAATTTTGCACAAATACTTCTTATTAGTGTAGGTCGGTTGGAATTGTAAATGGGCTATATCGGTCCACGTTTTGATGTGGCTGCCATATAAACCGATCTGGGATCTTGATTTTCTTGAGCAGCTAGAGGGCACAATTCTTATCCGATTTGGCTGAAATTTAGCATGACGTGTTTTATTATGACTTCCAACAACTGTGGTTGAAATCGGAAACCTGATATAGATGTCATATAAACCTATCTAGGGTCTTGACTTCTGGAGCGTCTAGAGTGCGCAATTCCTATCCGATTTGTCTGAAATTTTGCACGACGTGTTTTGTTATGACTTCCAACAACTGTGTAAAGAATAGTTCAAATCGGTCTATAACATGATATAGCTGCCATATAAACCGATCTGGGGTCTTGATTTCTTCAGCCACTAGAGGGCGCAATTATTATCCGATTTGGCTGAAAATTTCCATGAAAATGTTTTCTTATAACTTCCAACAACTGTGCTAAGTATGGTTCAAATCGGTGTATAACCTGATATAGCTGCCACATAAACCAATGTGGAATCTTGACTTCTTGAGCTTCTAAAGGGCGCAAGTATTACCCGATTTGGGTGAAATTTTATACAAATAAACCATTACTTGATATTGTTCCAATAATATAGGAATTCTTTTCTTTTATCCTTTGTTTGCCTAAAAAGAGATACCGTGGCAAGAACTCGACAAATGCCATGGTGGAGGGTATATAAGATTCGGCACGACCGAACTTAACACGCTTTTATATGTTATAACCTACACCACTACTGTGGTACAGGGTATTATAACTTAGTGAATTAGTTTGTAACAATTAAAAGGAAGAGAGACAGACCCATTGATAAGTATACCGATCGACTCAGAATCACTTTCTGATTTGATTTAGCTATGTTCTTCTGTCTGTCCGTCCGTCCGTCTGTCCATGTTAATTTGTGTACAAACTACAGGTCACAATTTTCATCCGATCGTCTTCAAATTTGGTATGGTCGTGTCTTTCAGCCTAGAGACGAAGCTTATTGAAATTGAAAAAAAACGGTTCAGATACATGTTCGCCCGATTTGCAGTAATACTCTAATAAAATGGTCATTTGTAAACCGATTTTCTCGAAATTTGGCAGGAACGATTTTTTTATGACTCCCGACATTACAGGTGAATTTCATGGAAATCGGGTCAGTATTAGTTATAACTCCCATATATATATTCGTCCGATTTGCAGTAATACTGCAATAATATGGTCATTTGTTAACCGATTTTCTCGAAATTTGGTATGTGCGTGTTTTTCGACTTAGAGACGAAGCCTATTGAAATTGAAAAAAATCGGTTCGGATTTGGATATAGCTCCCATATATATGTTCGTCCGATTTGCGGTAATACTGCAATAATATGGTAATTTGTAAACCGATTTTCTCGAAATTTGGCAGGAACGATTTTCTTATGACTCTTGACATTACCGGTGAATTTCATGGAAATCGTTTGAGTATTAGTTATAGCTCCCATATATATGTTCGTCAGATTTTCGGTAATTTGCAATAATGTTGTCATTTGTCAACCGCAGTTATTACAGTTTGAACATATTTTTGCTCGCCGAGGTCCATCAAAAATGGTTCAGAATTGCATATAGCTCCCACATTGTACTTATAGGGTAGGTGTAGGGTATTATGCAGTCTTTTGCTCTTCCGACTTTTGCCCTTCCTTATTGGTTATTGTTATACATTTCTTCTATGATATCTTACAAACACTTTTGGTTTCTGTTATCTTTTTGCAGCAGCGACAGCGCATCGGTGGCCTCAGACCTAACGCGTATGTACGTAAGCGGCGAAGATGATGACCATTAAGGAACATTTTCTTATAAAGCGTGCATATTTTATTTATAAATATTTTTTGTAATATAGAGAATAAGAGAATACCTTACAAAAATGGAATATTTGATGATACAAACTAAAGAAATTGTAAACGATTGGCCTTTTTAAGAAAATGGTTTCTTCGCGAAATATGAAATCAATGTTTTATCTATGTATATTGCAAATTATTACAAAGAATTTCATATATACAACATATACATAGTATGATTATTTATTGAAACTGTTTACGCAAGCATTGTAAAATGGTATATATTTTTAATAAATGTTGAAAAAAAAAAAAAAACAAATAACTAATATAATGAAAGCAACATACCTAAATACGTACAAGAAGTTTTAAGATGAAAATTTGTGAATTATTAGATGGGTGGAAACTTTAAATGAGATTCAAGCATTAGAAAAAGTTAAACTTTCAGCAAATCGATGAATAAAGTGGGCGCAAGTTAACGTTATACACAAGTTAACGTTATACACAATATTGAAATACACAAGATTTCTTTTCTTTGTAAAATTTGTTGAATTATAATAGAATATTTTGATGGCCATTAAGATTTCTATATAGGATACTTTTATAGTCATCACTGTAGGGTAGGGGATTCTTTAAATCATTACTTAGTTTGGAATACAACGTAATTTTGATTTTCCAACCTTCACACCAATTATGTTTTAAACTGTTGTAAAACTCTAGTACGATGCAGTTATAACCATCCGTCTGCTCGTTATAAGCATGCTGTAGTCTTTAAAAGTAAAGATATTGAGTTCAACCTTACTTAGGTCAGTCTATATTGCACTCCAGTTTTATGTGCTTGAACTAACTCACACAGAGGATCTAATAAATATACAATTTCAATGAAATATGAATGCTGGGTGATATTATCCAACACTTCTTCTCGACTCTGTTGCAGACAAAATCAATATTTAGTGGATGGTAGTTAATCATCTTTCCTATGGTGGTTGGTATATATCTAGATTAGGATGTTTAATATGGAACACATTTCAAAGCTTCTGACTTTTAGTTTATTTCAGATGGGTGCATATTGCAATGCAGGCTCCATGTAGGCAGTCGCCGACGATTATAAATAAAACATTATTTAAACCCCACTGGCTTAAATAAATAACAATAAAATCAATTTAGGATTCAATGGCAAGCTGCTACAAAAAATGTATTAAAAAACGTAGAAATATTTTTAATTTATATTAAACATAATTTTGTCGCGATTGTAACAAAACTGTACCATTTTTTAAGATGTCCAAATTTAAGAAATTCACATGAAATATATTTAATATCATATTTATGTTTTAATATTTAATTTAAACTAGAAACTTAATGTGGATTACATGAATGTTATATGTAAAATATTTTGTGTTATTATTAAGTTACAAAGAAATATTCTTTATTAAATTATGATTAAAAATAAATATAATAAATTATTCATAAGATAAACTTGAAATAAATTAAGCTTAGTTTCATTTAATGTCGTCGTATTGTGCACAGGTAAATATCTCATAAAAACAAGTAAAAGTTCGGTCTTTAACGGTGGGTATTCAAAACCATAAATCGAGAGATCGGTCTATATGGCAGCAGTATCCAAATCTGAACCGATCTGAGCCAAATAAAAGAAGAATGTCGAAGGGCTCAACACAACTCACTGTCCCAAATTTCGGCGACATAGGAAAATAAATGCTCCTTTTATAGGCCCAAGGCTTTAAATCGAAATATTGGTCTATATGGCAGCTATATCCAAATCTAGACCGATCTGAGCCAAATTGAAGGAAAATGTCGAAGGTCCAAACATAACTCACTATCCCAAATTTCGGCGACATCGGACAATAAATGCGCCTTTTATGGGCCCATAGCCTTAAATCGAGAGATCGGTCTATATGACAGCTATAACCAAATCTGGACCGATTTAAGCCAAGTTTCAGAAAAAGAAGTCCAAGAACCTAACACAACTCACTGTTCCAAATTTCAGCAAAATCGGATAATAAATATAGCTTTTATGGGCCTAAGACCCTAAATCGGAGGATCGGTCTATATGGCAGCTATATCCAAATCTGAACCGATCTAGACCAAATTGACGAAAGACGTCGAGTGGCCTAACACAACTCACTGTCCCAAATTTCAGCGACATTGGATAATAAATGTGGCTTTTATGGGCCTAAGATCCTAAATCGGTGGATCGGTCTATATGAGGGATATAACATGATATAGTCCGATATGGCCCATCTTCAAACTTAACCTGCCTATGGGCAAAAAAAAAAAAGAATCTGAGCAAAGGTTCAACTCAATATCTCTATTTTTAAAGAGTGTAGCGTGATTTCAACAGACACAGAAAAACAAGTTGGATATCAGATTCGTATTCTACATTCAAATACCATTTAGTTAAGCCTTATATCGCCATAGTCAGTAAATGAGTCCTGTTTGGGGGGGTGTTTTGGGGAATGGGTGGACCCCGCATAAGCTTGGTCCCACATTTGTTAACCGATTCTCTCGAAATTTAGCAGGAAGAATTTTATTGTGACTTTAGACATTATTAGTGAATTTCATACAAATAGCTCCCATATACATATATCGCCTGATCTTCACTCCTAGAGCAACTGCGCATTTTTGACTAATCTTCGCAAAACTTTGTACAACGCTTTCCTCAACTACTACCACTATATCTGAGAAGGTTGCTCCAAATCGGTTCAGATTTTGAGATAGCTCCCATATATATGATCGTCCGATTTGCAGTAATAATGCAATAAAATAGTCATTTGTTAACCTATTCTCTCGAAATTGGGCAGGAAGAGATTTTCTTGTGACTTTCGACATTACTAGCGAACTTCATACAAATCGGTTCAGATTTAGATATAGCTCCCATATATTTATACAATATATCACCCAATTTTCACTTCTGTGGTCACTGCAGTCGTATTTGTTTACCAATCTTCGCAAAACTTTGTACAACGCTTTCCTCGACTACTACCACCATATCTGAGAAGGTTGCTCCAACTCGGTTTAGATTTAGATATAGCTCCCATATATATGTTCGTCCGATTTGTAGTATTAATGCAATAAAATAGTCATAGTCATAAAACAGTCAACCGATTCTCCCGAAATTTGGCAGGAAGAGATTTTCTAATGACTATCGACATTACCGGTGAATTTCATAGAAATCGGTTCAGATTTAGATATAGCTCCCATATATTTATATATCGCCCAATTTTCACTTCTGTGGTCACTGCAGTCGCATTTGTTTACCAATCTTCCCAAAATTTTGAACAGAGCTTCCCCCTACTACTACCACTATATCGGAGAAGGTTGCTCGAAATCGGTTCAGATTTCGATATAGCTCCCATAGGTATGTTCGTCCGATTTACAGTAATAATGCAATTAAATTGTCATTTGTTAAACGATTCTCTCGAAATTTACCAGGAAGGATTTTCTAATGACTATGGACATTACTAGTGAATTTCATAGAGACCGAATGAGATTTGGATATAGCTCCCATATTTATATATCGCCCAATTCTCACTTCTAGAGCCACTGCAAGCTCATTTATTGATCAATCTTCGCAAAACTTAGTACAACGCTTTCCTCGACGACTTCCACAATATCTAGAAAATATAGTTGAAATTGGTTTAGGCTTAGATATAGCTCCCATATAGATGTTCGTCCGATTTTGAGAAATATTGCGATCAATTGTTAACCGATTCTCTAGAAATTCGGCAGGATCAAATGATTCTCGACATTACTGGTGCTTTAATAACACACTGCCTTCTTTTTGCTCAAGTATTAACCTTTTTTTTGCATAATTAGTGTTTCATGATTTCGTCGATTTAAAAACATAAAATTATTGTCTACTGTCCATGTGGTCAACATTCGTGACATAGGTTCTAGACCAAATCTATAAAGTTAATGGCCATACAGCAACAACTATGTGAATGGTTGGAAAATTAATACTGCAAAATAATGTTAATGCGTAAGCAATTGTTAATCAAGTTTTGCAAAATAGATTTTCAGTTTACAAAAGCTTGAAGAGGCAAACAGCAGAGACTTCGACAAAAACAACAAACGAATCTGAAATGAGGTTAAATTCAAAAGTTTTAATTTTGAAGTTGAAAACTTATCTCTATTTACTCCATATTATGGTCAAAGCAAAAAACCAAAAACAAAAACATAATCACTTGTTATGGTAAAAAAAAATCTAAGTATTAAAAAAAAAAAAATAATGCTTTTGTAAAAATCCACAAAAAGTTCTAAAGAAATACAAGCAGTAAGTATTGAACTTAAAGTGGTTGTCGCTTTGTTAGACAATCTTTTTTCTACATAGCCAAATAATGTTACCCATTGTAAACTCAGAACTTAAACATAAGCCAAATTATTGTGCTTTAAAGCCACTTTGGAAAATCACCAATAAATGCCATAACAATAATACAATACATTTTAGCTAATAATAATTGCAGCAACGTCAATTGTTATTATGCCGTTCATTTGGCATCCCAATGCTGAAATCCAAACAAATAAAGCTGACTGCTCGAAACGTTGGTCATTTAGTTTCTCAATTATTGTTAAATTAATTTTGGAGAATATATTAAACAAAAAATATAAATTTCATCCGATATCTATGCAAGATGGAAAAAGGAAGATGCCTTCTAGTTCCTTCCTTTGAACCATCCAGATCGCTATAAGAAGCCCAACAAATCAGAAAGGTTTTCAAATAAATGAAAACCTAAAGTGGAACTCCTTCTTACTGCTAGTGCGAGACAAATACACAGAATATATTTTATAGTCTCTTCTTATTCAATGTCCTCACATCTTCTGCAAAAGTCCTTGGTGGAAACCTTAAGTCTGTCAGCATGTTTTCCAATTAGACATTGACCTGTCATGGCGGACACTATGACTGAGACGTCTGTTCTAGCCAGTGACAGCAAAGCAGAAGATCTCTTCAAGTTTAGATTATGCAACATATTGGGTTGCCCAAAAAGTAATTGCGGATTTTTCATATAGTCGGCGTTGACAAATTTTTTCACAGCTTGTGACTCTGTAATTGCATTCTTTCTTCTGTCAGTTATCAGCTGTTACTTTTAGCTTGCTTTAGAAAAAAAGTATATTTGTATATATATATCCTAGCAATTCCACCACTTCCTTAACTGCAAGGATCTCCGCTTGATACATACTGCAGTGGTCGGGTTACCTTTTCGAAATGACCAGTTCTAAATCTTTAGAGTACATCCCAAAGCCCACCTGGTCGTCTGGTTTGGAACCATCCGTATGGAGTCTATGCACCTTCTATTACCAGGGATATCGTAGTTCCTATCGGTTCTATCCGGAACAGTGGTACAGTAATTTTTATCAAAAGCGGTCCAGGTAGGGTGTAATCCTCACCGCCTGCAACATCAGACATTGTATCAAGGATAACACAGTGTCCGTAACCGCCACATGACCAAAGAGAAAGCTCCCTTAGCATCACGGCGGTGGTCGCTGCAATTTGTCTAGCCACAATGTCCAGAGGCATACGATTTTGATACCCTCCACCATAGGATGGTGGTGGGTCCGTCCGTCTGTCTGTCGAAAGCACGCTTACTTTCAAAGGAGTAAAGCTAGTCGCTTGAAATTTTGCACAAATACGTTTTTTTTAGTGTAGGTCGGTTGGGATTGTAAATGGGCCAAATCGGTTCATGTTTTGATATAGCTGCCATATAAACCGATCTTGGGTCTTGACTTCATGAGCCTCTAGAGGAAGCAATTCTCATCCGAATTGACTAAATTTTTTTACGTGGGCTAAGTATGGTTCGAATCGGTCCATGTTTTGATATAGCTCCCATATAAACCGATCTACGGTCTTGACATCTAGAGCCTCTAGAGGAAGCAATTCTCGTCCGATTTGACTAAAGTTTTGCACGTAGTGTTTTAGTATCACTTCCAACAACTGTGCTAAGTATGATTTAAATCGGCTCATAATCTGGTATAGCTGTCATATAAACCGATCTTGGATCTTGACTTATTGAGCCAATACAGCCGATTTGGCTGAAATTTTGCTTGAGTTGTTCTGTTATGACTTCCAATTACTGTGCCAAGTATGGCGCAAATCGGTACATAACCTGATATAGCTGCCATATAAACCGTTCAAGCATCTTGACTTCTTGAGCCACTGGAGGGCGCAATTCTCATCCGATTTGGAAGAAATTTTATACAACGGCTTTTCTGATGACCTTCAACATACGCGTCTAATATGGTCGGAATCGATCAATAGCTTGATAGAGCTCCCATATAAACCGATCTCCCGATTTTGCTTCTTGAGCCCCTACAAGGCGCAATTCTTATCTGAATTAACTGAAGTATTACACAATGACTTCTACAATGTTCAGCATTCATTTCTCATCCGATTTGGCTGAAATTTTGCTTGAGTTGTTCTGTTATGACTTTCAATAACTGTGCCAAGTATGACGCAAATCGGTATATAACCTGATATAGCTGCCATATAAACCGTTCAGGCATCTTGACTTCTTGAGTCTCGGGAGGGCGCAATTCTCATCCGATTTGGAAGAAATTTTGCACAACGGCTTTTCTCATGACCTTCAACATACGCGTCTAATATGGTCGAAATCGATCAATATCTTAATACAGCTCCCATATAAACTGATCTCCCGATTTTGCTTCTTGAGCCCCTACAAGGCGCAATTCTTATCGGAATGAACTAAAGTACTACACAATGACTTCTACAATGTTCAGCATTAATTTATGGTCCGAATCGGACTATAACTTGATATAGCTCCAATAGCATAACAGTTCTTATTCAATATTTTTTGTTTGCCTAAAAAGAGAAACCGCGCATAGAACTCAAATGAGATCCATGGTGGAGGGTATATAAGATTCGGCCCGGCCGAACTTTGCACGCTCTTACTTGTTTTTTTTTTAACGTTGCAATATTGTTTAAGCCTAATACTAGGATCTCTGGTTAAAACGCCTCTTTAAATCTAGGAGTTAACATCGATTCAGTTTACGTGTTGTATTAGCCTCAAGTAGTCTGGAAATTTCGGAGTTGTTTTGAAAAATCGATCTTTTTTCAATAGCCTCGGCAAGGTTTTGCATTTCTTCTCGAACTGTATTCATTTGTGGGTCTTTGTGAAGATCCCTGTTTCTTATGTAGCATGGTGCATTTACGATGTCCCTTAGAACTTTGTTTTGGAATTTTTGTATCATATTTATAGAAAACTTTTTGACACATCCCCAGAGATGTATACCATAGGTCCATATTGGCTTTAAGACCTGTTTGTAGATCATTAATTTATTTGATTTAAATAGTATGGACTATCTTTCAATCAACCATTTCAATTCCCTGTATTTCATTTCTAAACATTGTTTCTTGTTCTCAACATGCTATTTCCATGTCAGCTTTGTGTCCAAGGTCATTGCAAGGTATTTTGCTGACTAAGCCACAGGTGCTCGTACACCTTTTATGAATGTTGGCTTATGGTTTATTTTCCTGTTAGTTAAATCAACGTGAATGGATTTTGAACTATTGGGTTGCCCAAAAAGTAATTGCGGATTTTTTTAAAAGAAAGTAAATGCATTTTAATAAATCTTAGAATGAACTTTAATCAAGTCTACTTTTTTTACACTTTTTTTCTAAAGTAAGCTAAAAGTAACAGCTGATAACTGACAGAAGAAAGAATGCAATTACAGAGTCACAAGCTGTAAAAAAATTTGTCAACGCCGACTATATGAAAAATCCGCAATTACTTTTTGGGCAACCCAATGGGTCGACTTCATCTAGAGCACTTTGAAGTCGTCAGCAAAACGATATCGTTAGCAAACTTATTAATTGTACATTCTGGGTGGCAGGGAAGATCATTAGTATATAATAAATATAGTACAGCGCCTAAATTTCTGCTCTGTGGTACACCTGAATAGATGGGAAACATTTAGGAGTACTATTTTCCCTGTTTGACGCGAAAGAATCGTTCGTTAAAATATGACGTCAATAAGTTGCAAAAATTATCAGGTAAAATGGCATTGAGTTGATTTTGTATTAAAGATGAGTGTACTACTCTGTCGAACGCTTGAGATATATCCAAGAACACTGCTGATCAAAATTCTCTATTTTCAAGTGATTCTTCAATATAGTGAGTAATTCTATGAATTTGCTCTGTTGTAGAGTGGCCTTTGCGAAAACCAAATTGGTGAATCGGAATTATATTTTTTCGACAATTATTGCATTTAGTCTTTTACATATAATCTTCTCAAAAAGTTTCTCAATTAATGCTAACAACGATATTGGTCTGTAGGAGCTGGCCTCATTTGGGTCCTTACCATGTTTCGGAATCAATATTACAGAGGCATAAGATGTAGCATTATTTTCAGTGCATCAGAAGATATCGTCCTTAGTGCGACTGTGATGCACAAACAAGCCATGCTTTGGATAGGGCTGAGTATTAAACAGTAGGTGGACTTTTGAAGCGCCATTCACCAGACCACAACACCATATAGCATTATAGGTCTGACAACTGCAGAACATACCAAATCCATGATGTGCGGTCTAATCTCCCAACTTATGCCAATGGCTCACTTGCAGGTGTATAGGGCAAGAGTTGCCTTTATTGACCTTTACAAAATGTTGGATTTGAAGTTCAATATACTGTCCAGCAAAATATCCAGGTATTTTGCTTTTTCTGTAAATGGAACATTCTCTCCCCCAAGGAAGACAGGTGCCATTAACTTGTAACTCCTGCTGAAAAGATCTATCCGTGTCTTGCACAAATTTACGCCTAGATCAGTTTCGGTAGTCCACTTCGCTGTTGCACATGGAGCATCCTGCAGTATATCTCTTTGAGAGCTGGGAAACTTTTCCGTAACCGCAATTGCCAGCCGACACCAGCATACGCGACCACTTTTACACCTTTTCTTCCAGAAACAATAATATATTGTTGATGGCTATATTCCAACGTAGAGGAGACGACAGTACAACTCCTTGAGGAGTTCCTCTGCTGACCCACAGATCCCAAGTCTGCCTTAATGCATGTTTTAGTAAATAAATTATTATAAACTTTCTTAGGGTAGAGTTATGCCTAGAAACTACAATACAACTCCTACACAATTGACGTCGGTTTTACATTATTGAAAACACCTTCAATGTCAAGAAATGCTACCATTGTAAATTCCTTGACAGCAAGATAATCCTCTATGTAGCCGACTAGGTCGTGAATGGCTGTTTCAGTGAGTTACTATATGCATGTTGCTGCCGCGGCAGGCGATCTCCAGGGATCTTTACCCTACTATATGTTGCTTTCAACCTCTGAAGAGTCTTCAGCATAAAGTATGACAGACTAATAGGACGAAAATCTTTCGCTTTCGTGTGGTAAGGTTTCCCTGCTTTCAGAATGAAAATGACCTTCGTGTCCCTCCATGCCAGAGATATATATGACATGCTGATACAAGCAGACTATATCTCCCTAAGCCAAGGAATCAGTCTATCATCTTGTAATTCAATCGGTAATACATCATCAGGGTCTGGCGACTTAAAGGATTCGAAACTTCTTATCGCCCAAAGATTTTCGGCGCAGACACAATGCATACTAATGGCCTCCGACGAATGCATACTAGTGCCAACCTCTTCTGGCGCCACGTTGCCCGTTGGAGAATTATCGGGGAAATGTGTATCAACGAGTAGTTCTAGTGTTTCCTCATTAGATATTGTCCATACATTTTCTGACTTCTGAATATACCCCACCGTAATAGGTCCTGATGACAGAATGTTTCTTAGCCTAGAGGCTTCAGATGTATCCTCCACGGAGATGCAGAATTCCACCCAGGATTTGCTCTGAGCCTTTCTCAGCTCGCCCTTATATTTTCTTAGCTCAGCCTTATAGATGTCCCAATCGTGCCATGCTTTTATGGTCTGCAGTCCTTCCTTAGATCTACCATCTCTGGGGTCCACCATGGCTGTCGCAAACAGCGGCTTCGCACTGGGACATGCTGATACAAGCGAGTCAGTGATCTGCTTGACCACTATGACTATGTCCTCCCCAGTTTCCACTTATCTTTGTGCCGAAATTCATCCCAATCCGCCTTTCTTCTGTTTAGCCGAGGAATCAGGGATCACTTCTGCAGTATTTTCTCCAAGGCTGAAACTAATACAACGATGATCAGAGAAGCTGTGGTCATCCAACACTTCCCAGTCGCATATTCTTGAGCTTATATCTTACGATACAAAGGTAATATCTGGTACCTTTGTCCTGTTCCTTGTAAGAAAGGTCGGTTTATCCCTTTTGTTACAAATCGCCAGATTGCAACTAATAATATATTCGATAAGCAGCTCACCCCTTTCGTTGACACCCGAACTTCTTCATATCTAGTTGTTGTTGGTGTTGTAGCAGTTTGTTGTGTTCTATGTGTCGTCTGCTTGATTCTGTTGAGTGTCAAGACCCAGGCACTCAGCGACTAAGATGCGGTGCGTCCACAGGGATCTGGGTCTGAGTCGAATGGGTCTGGATGGGCAGTTAAACAAGAGATGTGTATCCCCTGGATACAATCGGCACATACATCTTGCACGTCGGCATCAATCCTTGCTGTATTTGAGCCAGAACTACTCTGGTTAGCCGGGGGAGATCAATTTTTTCAGGTGCAATGGGAGTCGGTCGTTCTCCAAGGACTTCATTCACCCGGTAGCTATTTACCGCATCTGCTACCGTGTCTGCATGAATGTGATGTGCATTAGCATCACTTGCTACAATGAGGCTCTGCTTCCCTGCAGAAGCGGCTTCAAACAGCAACTTAGGGTTTGAAGGCGGCATCTCCTACTCGTGTGCCACAAATGGGGAAGCCAGCCAGTAATGGAACATGGAACCATATTTTACTAGCTCCTTCTACATCTATCTACAGCCATCTATGGTACACGTTGCTCCACTTTTCGATAAGGGATATACATACGAGTTATTATTGGCGATTTTTAAGGCATAAATCGGCGATATTATCTCGTATATACAATAAGCGCGGCCTACAGTATCTCGTGACGCCAACTTTTACTTAAAGAGTCTCTTGTATTGTAAGTCATAAATAGGGGAGTCCCAAAACTCATTTTATATTCAGTACCTTCAGTTTTTTTTTTTTTTATTTATTTTTAATTTAAACTTCGCTCTAGCAATTGCTGATATGGAAATATGAGAAAAGAAATGTCGGAATGTATGGTAATGTAAGCAAAACATTTGGTTATCAGTAACGGCAGCATTGTAGCGTATTCGTAATTTGTTTGGGTGACTCACAGCGGGCTCACAAACATTGCCCACAGTGGACGAAATCAATAAACAATTTCAAATGAAATGAAGCTAAGTTAAATAAACAAGGATAAACAAAATAAACCGAGCCAAATCTTACAGCAACCGTCGATCGCATACCTCAAGTTCATAATGCACAAAAACCACAACAGGAATAAGTAAAAAGTAAAAGCGTGCCAAGTTCGGCCGGGCCGAATCTTATATACCCTCCACCATGGATCGCATTTGCCGCTTTCTTTGCCCGGTATCTCTTTTAAGGCAAACAAAGAATAATGGTTAAGAAATGCTAAGCTACTGTGGCTATATCAAGTTATGGTCCGACTCGGACCATAATTCAACTGAAGACCATATTAGAGATTATTCTGTAAAAATTCAGCCAACTCGGATAGGAATTGAAAACTTCAAGGACTCGAAGTAAAATCGGGGGATCGGATTATATGGCAGCTGTATCAGGGTACAGACCGATTCAGCCCATATTTAACACTTATTTAGAAGCCCTTGGGAGAAGCCGTTGTACAAAATTTCAGCCAAATCGGATAAGAAGTGCGCCCTCTAGAGACTTAAGATATATAATCGGGAGATCGGTTTATATGGCAGCTATATCAGGTTATAAATTGATTTTAGCCATACTTAGCACAGTTGTTGGAAAATATAACAAAACACCTCTTGCAAAATTTCAGCCAAATCGGATGAAAATTGCGCGTTCTATCGGCTCAAGAAGTCAAGATCCAAGATCGGTTTACCAGGTTATGGAGCGATTTGAAAAATACTTACCGCAGTTATTAAAAATCATAACAAAACACTTCGTGCCATATTTCAGCCCAATCGGATGAAAATTGCGCCCTCTAGTGGCTCAAGAAATCAAGATACCAAATAGATTTATAAGGCAGCTATATAAGGTTATGGACCGATTTGAAAAATACTTAGCGCAGTAATTAAAAATTATAACAAAACACTTCGTGCCATATTTCAGCCCAATCGGATGAGAATTGCGCCCTCTAGTGGCTCAAGAAATCAAGATCCGAGATTGGTTTATATGGCAGTTATATCAGGTTCTATACCGATTTCAACCATACTTAGCGCAGTTATTGGATAATCATAACAAAACACTTTATGCTAAATTTCAGCCAAATCGGATAAGAATTGCGCTCTCTAGTGGCTCAAGGAGATCCCAAGATCCCAAATCGGTTTTAATGGGAGCTATATCAGGTTATGGGCCGAGTTAGACCATACATAGCACAGTTGTTGAAAGTCATAACGAAACACTTCTTAGCAAATATCAGCCATTTCGGATCAGAATTGCGCCCCCTAGAGACTTTAGAAGTCAAGATCCCTGATAGATTTTTATGGCAGCCATATCAGACTATGTACCGATTTCAACCATACTTAGCGCAGTTATTCGAAGACATTACAAAACACCTCATACAAAATTTAATCCAAATGGGATAAGAATTGCGCCCTAGGAATAATAAGTCTAGACCCCAGATAAATTTATATGGCAGCTACATCAGGTTATGTACCGATTTGAACTCTATTTAGCACAGTTGTTAGAAGTCATAACTTCATGCAAATTTTCAGTCAAATCGCATAAGAATTGCGCCCTCTAGTGGCTCAAGAAGTCAAAATCCCAGATCGGTTTATATGGCAGCTATATCAAAACATGGACCGATATGGCCCATTAGCAACCCAACCGACCTACACTGATAAGAAGTATTTGTGCGAAAATTTCAAGCGCCAAGCTTTACTGCTTCAAAAGTTAGCGTGATTTCGACAGACAGACGGACATGGCTAGATCGACTTAAAATGTCAAGACGATCAAGAATATATATATGTCATGGGGTCTTAGACGAATAGTTCGAGGTGTCACAAACGGAATGACGAGATTAGTACACCCCCATCCTATGGTGGAGGGTATTTCTAGAAGCAGAGCAAGGCATTGTATGCGACATTTCATGCAATTCATATAAGAATGTTTTTATATCCACCACCATAGGATGGAGGTATACTAATCTAGTCATTCCGTTGGTAACACCGCGAAATATTCGTCAAAGACCCCATAAAGTATATATATTCTTGAACATCTCGACGTTCGAGTAGAACAAGCCATGTCCATCCGTCAATCTGTCGAAATCATGATAGCGATCGAACACGTAAAGCTAGTCCCTTGATATTTATGAAGGTCGTTGGGGATTGCAAATGGGGTATATCGGTTCAGATTTAGATATAGCTCCCATATATAAGGATCTCCCGATTTGGCTAAAATTAGGCATGAAGTGTAATAACTTCAACAATTATGTCAAGTACGGTCTAAACCGGTCTTTAACCGGTTTAGCTCCCACTTAAACCGATCTCTCGATTTGACTTCTTGAGCCCTTACAAGCCGTAATTTTTGTACGACTTGGCTGAAATTTAGCACGTAGTGTTCTGTTCTGTTCGCAAATCCAACATTTTGGAAAGGGCAAGAAAAGCCACTCTTGCCCTATACACCTGCAAGAGAGCCATTGGCAAAAGTTGGGGATTTAGACCGCGTGTAATGCATTGGGTATATACTGCAGTTGTCAGACCTATTATGCTATATGGTGTTGTGGTCTGGTGGACGGCGCTTCAAAAATCCACCTACTGCTCAATACTTAAACGGATCTAAAGGATGGCTTGTTTGTGCATCACAGCCGCACTGAGGACGACACCATCTGATGCACTGAATTGAATGCTATATCTTATACCTCTAGACATTGTGGCTACCCATTGTGGACATTGTGACCACTGCCATCAGGCTACGGAAGCTTTCTCAATGGTCTTGTGGAGGCTACGGACATTGTGTTATCCTTGATACAATATCCGATGTTCAAGGCTTTGATAAAAATCACTGTACCACTATTCCTGATAGAACAGATTGGAACTACGATATCCCTGGTAACAGAAGTTACATGGACCTCTACACGGATGGTTCCAAACTAAACGACCAGTTGGGCTTGGGGTGTACTTTTGCAGAAGCTGTGAGGACATCGAAGAAGAAGAGCCTATAGTATACCTTCTGTGGGTGTGTGCCGCGCTGGCAGCCAGAAAAAGATCCATTTTAGGTTCTCATTTCTTTGAGAAGCTGTCTGATTTAGCGGATGTGAACATTCGCAAGTTAATGGGCTTTTTAAAGCGATCGGAATGGTTCAACGATAGGAACTAGAAAGCGTTTTCCTTCTTCTGTTTCTGTGGTATCACAATGGATGAAAACGTCTAAGTGAATCTGATGGCAGACTGTCACTTAAACCTAACCTAAACTACAAGCCGCAATTTTGGTCCGATTTGGCTGAAATTGAGCATGTAATGTTTTGTTATGACTTTCAATAACTGTGCCAAGTACGGTCGAAATCGGTCTATAATTTGATAAAGCTCCTATATAAGCCCATCTTCGGATTTGACTTCTTGAGTCCTTACAAGCAGCAATTTTTGTTCGATTTGGCTGAAATTTTGCATTCGGTGTTCTGTTGCGACTTTCAACAACTGTGCCAAATACGCTCCAAATCAGTCTATAACCTGATATAGTTCCTATGTAAACCGGTCTCTCGGTCATCCCTCTGCGGTTCCAAGAAGCTTTAATTTTTGCTGGTTTCACAGAAGTTTGGTATATTGAATAAAATTATAATATATTAGCAAAATCCATGGTAGTGGGTTTCCAAGATTAGACCCGGCCGCACTTTACACTCTTTTACTTGTTTGTAAATAAAACAAAGAGATACCTCTTAAATATGGTTTAAATATTCTATAACACGAGTTTTGTTGGTTTGAATAGATGGACAATATTCTCGCATTGCATGATCTGTAAGTCCCTGCCCTTCGAAAGATTGAGTTTGACCACTAGGATCTCTAGATCCTCATATGATGAATTCATATTCCCCATTATGGAATACTTTTACTGGTCACAGTGCGATGCATGGCTCATAGTCCCCATTTCCATTAGAAGTTTGCCAAGCTCGACTATCATCCTGTTCAATGTCCTAAGGTCCCCCAGGATAGGTGGCATCGCTTTTGGAATTTTACTTATTGTAAGACCAAGCGGAGTTGGGCTTGCTGTATAAATCTGAAACGATTTAAAAGGCTTCGACTTTAGCCCAAAAAAGGAAGTGTGTGCCATATTTCAAAAGGTCGAATAGAAATTGCAATCTGTACTTTGATTACAAATAAAGGGTGATTTTTTTGAGGTTAGGATTTTCATGCATTAGTATTTGACAGATCACGTGGGATTTCAGACATGGTGTCAAAGAGAAAGATGCTCAGTATGCTTTGACATTTCATCATGAATAGACTTACTAACGAGCAACGCTTGCAAATCATTGAATTTTATTACCAAAATCAGTGTTCGGTTCGAAATGTGTTCATTCACCGTAACGTTGCGTCCAACAGCATCTTTGAAAAAATACGGTCCAATGATTCCACCAGCGTACAAACCACACCAAACAGTGCATTTTTCGGGATGCATGGACAGTTCTTGAACGGCTTCTGGCTGCTCTTCACTCCAAATGCGGCAATTTTGCTTATTTACGTAGCCATTCAACCAGAAATGAGCCTCATCGCTGAACAAAATTTGTCAAAATTTGAACACATTTCGAACCGAACACTGATTTTGGTAATAAAATTCAATGATTTGCAAGCGTTGCTCGTTAGTAAGTCTATTCATGATGAAATGTCAAAGCATACTGAGCATCTTTCTCTTTGACACCATGTCTGAAATCCCACGTGATCTGTCAAATACTAATGCATGAAAATCCTAACCTCAAAAAAATCACCCTTTATAAGTTCGACCGAGGCGAACACCTGTAACCCACCACCATGGATTCTATCAAAAATAATAATCATTAATTGAGAAGAAATCGAATTGGGTTCTAGAAGCTGCATTAAAACTTTTTTAATGAAAGTATATTCAATTCATTTGTATTGATTAAAAAATATTTTTTTTACAATGTATATAAAGTAGACTTATCATTGGGCTCATTCATATGAAGGGAGTTTAGCCCTTGTTCTTAAATGGGAAGTTTGTTGGAAATATTTGCCCATAGACAGTTGCTAGAAAAAGTCTGCATACAATTATATTGAAATAAAACTAAGACTGACCTTTGGATACAAAACAACTCTCCAGTGGAAATAGCTATGTTTCACCTTATAACCGATATTGCACAAGGAAACAAATATTCCAATTTCAATAGGCTTCGACCCTATTCAAAAATATCACAAGTGATAAACTTCATGCTAATCCGATAAAAAATATGATTTGTACATTGTACACAAATTATCATGGACATGAGGGGTAAGAATAGACAAACGGACATAGAACCAGTAAAAATTTGCTAAGTTTGACCGCGCCGAATCTTATATACCCTCCATCATGGATTGCATTTTTCAAGTTCTTTGGCCAAAATTTTCTAATAGGCAAACGAAGGATAATGGATAAGAATTGCTATGCCATTGGAGCTATACCAAGTTATGAACCGATTGGAGCCATACTTAGTTTGGCTTTTGGAGACCAAATCGGAAGTCATTTCACCAAATTTCAGCTAAATCGGATAATATTTACTCCCGGTAGAGGCTCAAGAAGTTCGGGAGATCGGTTTATATTTCAGACAAATCAATAACAATTGCGCCCTCTTGAAGATCAAGTCAAAATTCAGGACCGGTTTATATGGCAGCTATATTAAAACATGGACATATATAGTCCATTTACAATCCCAACCGATCTACACTGATAGGAGGTATTCGTGCAAAATTGCAAGCGACTAGCTTTATTCCTAGGGTGCTTTCGTCAGACGAACAGATGGACGGACAATCATAAATCGACTTAGAATGTCAAGACGATCAAGAATATATATACATTGTTGGGTCTCAGATCAATATTTGGATGTGCTACAAACGGAATGATCGAATAAGTATGGTGGAGGGTATAAAAATAGGGTCCCAAAATCAATTTGAGTCAGTCGGTATATTTAGATTAAAGTGGAAAATCATTGAAGGCCACCGTAGCGCAGAAGTTAGTATGTCCGCCTATGACGCTGAACGCCTGGGTTCGACCCTGGCGAGAACATCACAAAATTGTTTTCCTAGTTGGTTATCCCCTCCTAATGCTTGCGAAATTTGTTAGGAACTATGCCGTTTGAAAAAAAAGGTGTGGCAGCCTTGTTAAAACTTCTCCTCAAAGAGCTTCGGACTAGGCTATAACAAGTAAAAGCGCGATAAGTTCGGCCGGGCCGAATCTTGGGGACCCACCACCATGGATTCTACTAAAATATGGAAGCTATATCTAGTTATATACCGAATTGGACCGTATTTGGCACAGTTGTTGGGAGTCATCACAGAACACTATATGCAAAATTTCAGCCAAATCGGATAAAATCGCGGCTTGTAAGGGCTCAACAAGTCAAATCGGGAGATCGGTTTATATGGGAGCAATATAAGGTTCTTGATCGATTTAAACCCTAATTGACACAGCTGTTGCAAGTCATAACAGAACACCATGTGCAAAATTTCAGCCAAATCGGAAAATTGCGGCTTCTAGGGGCTCAGAAAGTGAAATCTGGAGATCGGTTTATATGGGAGCTATATCAGGTTATAGACCGATTTGGACCGTACTTGGACTCATTGTTAGGAGTCATAACAGAATACTATGTGCAAAATTTTAGCCAAATCGAATGAAGTCAAATCGGGAAATCGGTTTATATGGGAGCTGTAGCAGGTTCTTGACCGATTTGGACCGTTCTTGGCACAGTTGTTGTGGCTTCCATGAGCTCAAGAGATCACATCGGGAGATCGGTTTATATGGGAGCTGTATCAGGTTCTTGACCGAATTGAACCGTACTTGGTACAGTTGGAAATTTGCAATCAAATTGGATGAAAATTGGGGCTTCCAGGCGCTCAAAAAGTCTATTCGGAAGATCGGTTTATATGGGAGCTATATCTAGATCTGAACAGATATGGTTCATTTACAATCCCCAATGACCTACATCAATTTTAAGTATCAGTGCAAAATTTCAAGCGGCTAGCTTTATGCGTTCGACCGCTATGGTGATTTCGACAGACGGGCGAAAGGACGTGGCTAATTTGACTCAGAGAGTCAAGGCGATCAAGAATATATATACTCTATGGGGTCTTAGAACATTATTTCGAGGTGTAAGAAACTGCAAGAGGACCACGCCCACCAGGCCGCTGGAGACTTTTCTAGATATCCGACCCATTGACATACAGATTAAGTGTGAGGCAGCCACTGCCGCTATGAGACTTAAGGCAATAGGAGAATGGATTGAGGTTGGGAGCAGCTCATACCATCGCGGTATAATCGAGGCGACGATAGAAAATCTGGAAGGAAGGGAAGAGGTTTCCGATCGAATACATGATATGAACGTTGAAGTAGAGTGAGAGGCACTGCTGCCACAGCACAATCTTGGATTGACGTATCCCTTACCATAGCATCTGGAAGATCATGTTATACGGATAGATCAAAGCTAGAGTACAGAGTGAGCCTGCATTGAGAACCCAGGGACTTAGATATGTTTTAGATATGCCAGACCATAATACGGTCCTGCAGGCAGAGATCCGGGCGATCACGGAATGCGTGAAGTGGTGTAGTGCTAACGCGAGGACATCGAGTGTGAACATCTTTACCGATAGTAAAACTGTCATAAGGGCAATAACATCCAGGACGGTAAGGTCACGAGCAGTCTTGCAGTGTAAGAAGAAGATTAACGCCTTCTCTGAGGATGGAAAAATCCGAATCCTTAACGCAGTAAGGGGGAATGCAAGGGCAGACGATTTGGCGGTGAAGGCCAGAAGACTGCCTTCAATAAACTTGGTTAACTCGAAGCCTTTTAGGGTTGACGCAGTTCGAGTTAAAAGCGAGGGCGACGAATGTGCATGCAGCCCTGTGGCACAGCGAAACGGTCGGTAGGACGACGAAAATCCTATGTGGGGACTTAGTCTTCGTGAGAAGACGAGACTATTACTGAAAGGAAGCAAGAAGGAGGTCTGTATAGCTATTGGTATCATAACGGGACACATAGGACTACGAGCTCACTTATGTAAAATCGGTGAGGCAAGTGATATCATGTGTAGGGAATGCGGGGAAGATGTTGAGACTTTGTAGCATTTCCTCTGTCATTGCCTGAAATGAGCCAACTTAGGGGTGTGGTATTGAAAACAATTAAGAAATTTGTAAGTGGCACGGAATGCCTAACATAAAATTTTCTTCTTGAGATGTTACTTTGTAGTTTTAAGAGCGCACAACATGCCGATTACTGGCTTAGGTGTATGTCCATAGTGCCATGGGGAGGATTAATATCGGCACCCTCTTTTTAACCTAACCTAACCTGACGTAAACTTGCAATATGAGCAATTAAATACTTGGGAAGTGTTCGCAGATAAATGAGTCTTTGGATTAATGATCAATATCCGAATAATTGCTGATGTCGACACCTTCCAATAAATATTTCCCACAGAGGTTGTAAATGTCTCAAATAAAAGCATTTTGTTTTGCCAATTTCTTTCAACAGTGTAGCATTTATCATCAATTTGAGCCATATTGGTCCATGTTATGATATAGCTGCCATATAATCCGATCATAGGTCGTGACTTCTAGGGGGCGGAATTCTTATTCCATATCACTTTTAACAACTGAGCTTAGTATGGTTTAAAGCGGCTCCTAACCTGATATAGCTGCCCAATAAACCGATCATGGGTCTTGACTTCTTGAGCCACTAGAGGTAGCAATTCTCAATCGATTTGGCTGAAAATTATGAATTACGGTTGATATCGGTCCATAACCTGATATAGCTGTCATATAAACCGATCTTGGCTCTTGACTTCTTGAGCCATTAGAGGGCGCGATTCTCATCCGATTTGGCTGAAATTTAGCATAACGTGTTTTGTTATGACTGCCAACAACTGTGCTAAGAATGGTTCAAATCGGTTCATAGCCTGATATAGCTGCCATATAAACCGATCTGGGATCTTGACTTCTCGAGCCAATAGAGGTCGCAATTCTAATCCTATTTGGCTGAAAATTTGCATGAACTGTTTTGTTATGACTTCCAAAAATTGTGCTAAGTATGGTTTAAATCGGTTTGTTATGACTTCCAAAAATTGTGCTAAGTATGGTTTAAATCGGTTCATAACCTGATATAGCTGCCATATAAGTTTATTTGGGATCTTGACTTCTTTAGCCTCTAGAGGGCGCAATTCTCGTTAGATTTGTCTGAAGTTTTGCACATGATGTTTTGGTATCACTTCCAACAACTGTGTTAAGTATGACTAAAATCGGTTCATAATTTGGTATACTTGTCATACAAACCGATCTTCGGTCTTGATTTCTTGAGCCAATAGAGGGCGCAATTCTCGTCAGATTTGACTGAAGTTTTGCACATGGTGTTTTGGAATCACTTCCAACAACTGTGTTAAGTATGATTCAAATCGGTACATAACCTGATATAGCTACCATATAAACCGATCTGGGATCTTGACTTTTTGAGCCTCTAGAGGGCGCAATTCTCATACGATTTGGCAGAATACTTGTACAACGGCTTTTCTTATGACCCTCAACATACATGTGCAATATGGTCTGAATCGATATATAGCTTGATACAGCTCCCATATAAACCTATCTCCCGATTTTGCTTCTTGAGCCCCTACAAGTCGCAATTCTTATCCGAATGAGCTGAAATATTACACTATGACCTCTACAATGTTCAGCATTCTTTTATGGTCCGAATCGGACTATAACTTGATATAGCTCCAATAGCATAACAGTTCTTATTCGATATTCTTTGTTTGCCTAAAACTAGATACCGCGACAAATGCGATCCATGGTGGAGGGTTTATAAGATTCGGCCCGGCCGAACTTAGCACGCTCTTACTCGTTTTATATAATACGATGAAAATGAAAAGCGCCAAAAACAACGAACGCGAACTGTCCCCAACACAGAGACATTTGTACCAGTTTTTTCACCGGTTTATTCTGCGAAAAGCAGCCACGCTATGGACTCAAATGACTGATGATATGACCGGTAATTTATGTTTATAGGGGTGATTTTACCCTCAAACTTCCTGCAGGATCTCTTTTATCATTTATACAGATACATAAAGGGTGATTTTTTTGAGGTTAGGATTTTCATGCATTAGTATTTGACAGATCACGTGGGATTTCAGACATGGTGTCAAAGAGAAAGATGCTCAGTATGCTTTGACATTTCATCATGAATAGACTTACTAACGAGCAACGCTTGCAAATCATTGAATTTTATTACCAAAATCAGTGTTCGGTTCGAAATGTGTTCATTCACCGTAACGTTGCGTCCAACAGCATCTTTGAAAAAATACGGTCCAATGATTCCACCAGCGTACAAACCACACCAAACAGTGCATTTTTCGGGATGCATGGGCAGTTCTTGAACGGCTTCTGGTTGCTCTTCACTCCATGTCTGAAATCCCACGTGATCTGTCAAATACTAATGCATGAAAATCCTAACCTCAAAAAAATCACCCTTTACATTTCAATGTTAACGATTTGTTGCCCTATCGTTAACCCAACATATAGAACTGTACAGTAGCGGTGTAGGCTATACAGACATCCCAACAAGTTAAGATGAAATATGATCCGAGCTCAGAATATTGTTGTACACAGAATTTTTCAAGCTAGTGTATCTGTTGTGGAAAAGCTTATCAACAAATGAAATATTTAATAATTATGCCCTACACCACTACTTGTGGTACAGGCTATTATAACTTACTGACTTTGTTTTTAATATCCAAAAAGAGAAAAGATGAAGCCATTGATAAGTCTCACGCTGGACTAAGAAACAGTCTCAGGTTTGATTGAGCCATATAAGTCTGTGTGTCCATGTTGAATAATGTGCAAAGTTAATTTTTGTTCGAATAAATTTTATGATATTTGGAACAAGTGTCTTTCTCGGTCTAGGGACGGAAGCCTTTTGAAATTGGATGAAATCAATTCGGAGTTAGATAGAACACCCATTATAGGTCCGCTGGATTTTTATAATTTTGCTATCTTCACTTTCTTGAGACTATTGTCAAACTTAGCCACGTTACATTTATAATGAGGATGTAGTGTATTATAATGTCGTTACCTTTCAACTTTTACTTTCCCTTACTTGTTCTCCTATCTGATGCTTCTATTTCTTATAAATACCCATGTCACATATCATTATGAATTCAGAAACATTTGTCCTACGTAGCGTGAAACTTAACCAAATGGATTTGAAAATTATTTTGTTTATAAGTGCAGTGTATGGTTTTATCACACCATCAACATCGGCAGTATGTCGAGTCAATATCCCAATGGATCCAGAAGCAAGGCCGATTGTGCTGAAAAAATTTGGAAGTCACATGCTCAGGATAATGGATGAAGTGCAGAGTGTCGTATTGAATAATAACGAGGAAGTAACTGCATTTTGTCGAAGAAAATTTGAAAAGTTAGTTAAAAAAATATTTTGCAATGTATAATAAAAAAAGAGTGAACGCTGAACTTCCGATATTGAGATAACATTGAATTACAAGTTCGGTTTGGTTTTATCTGAAAAGTGAATACAATTTTAAACAGCAGTGACACACCCTAAGTGGTGAAAATCGCACTATCTTCTCATCATTGTTCCTTAATGAAATGTTCATGGGAAATTTTGGATTTGCATTGTACCATGGCCAGTGAAAATGGGTCTGGCTGTAAATGGAGATAAGACGAAATGGATGGTTTCAGCTCCCAAAAACAAAAAGCCTTGCACAACCGAGCAGATAAAGAAAATGGAGAAAGTTGGGAACCACAACTTTGAGGCAGTCAGTAACTTTATCTACCTCGGCACCGCCGTAACCGAAACGAATGACACCAGTTTTGAGATTAAGCGAAGAATAATACTGGCAAACAGATGCTACTTTGGACTAAGTAAGCAGTTTAGAAACAAGGCCACCCCTCGACAGACGAAGATTACACTATACAAGACACTGATACGACCCGTGCTGTTATATGGTTCTGAAGCATGGGTACTTGTGAAAACAGATGAGGCAGTGCTTGGAGTATTTGAGAGAAAGATTCTTCGTAAAATATATGGACCAGTTTGCGTTAACGGAGAATATAGGCGACGTATGAACCACGAGCTGTATGATCTGTATGATGACTATAGCATAGTTCTACGCATCAAAATACAACGGCTGCGTTGGCTAGGTCATGTTGTCAGAATGGATGAAAAAGCTCCAGCAAAGAGGTCGTTTGAAGGCAAACACGGTGGTACACGCAAACCGGAAAGACTAAAAGCCCGATGGAAAGACACCTCGAAACTTGGTGTCAGAGATTTTAGAATGAGCGCAGAAGATCGAGGCGCTTGGAACGCTATTCTACGTTCGGCTAGTGGAACAAATAAAAGAGTGCTAAGTTCGGCCGGGCCGAAACTTGGGAACCCACCACCTTTTGCAAAAAATTTATACAAAATTAATTAAGTTGTAGGGCAAAATTTTACTCTACGTACCAAACTTCTGTCAAACCAACAAAAACTAAAGCCTATTTGGACCGTACTTGGTACAGTTGTTGAAAGTCACGACATTACATGCAAAATTTCAGCCAAAGCAGCGGCTTGTAAGGGCTCAAGAAGTCACTTCTGAATATCGGTTTAGATGGGACGTATACCAGTATATAGACCAATTTGGACCTTAATTCGCACAATCAGTGGAAATCATAACAGAACACCGCATGCAAAATTTCAGTCAAATTGGACAAAAATTGCAGCATCCAGTGGCTCAAGAAGTCAAATCGGGGGATCGGTTTATGTGGGAGCTATATCAGGTTCTTGACCGATTTAGAGCGTTCTTGGTTCAAATGTTGGAAGTCATAGCGGAACACTGCGTGCAAAATTTCACCCAAATAGGACAAAAATCGCGGCTTCCAGGGCTCAAGAATTCAAATCGGGAGATCGGTTTATATGGGAGCTATATCTAAATCTGAACCGATTTGGCCCATTTGCAATCCCCAACGACGTGCATCGTTAATAGCTTTACGCGATCGACCTCTATCGTGATATCGACAGACGAACGGACATGGCTAGAGTCGAAAGGATCCAGAATATATAAACTTTATGGGGTCGCAGATCAATATTTCGAGGTATTACAAACGGAATGACTAGATTAATATACCCCCATTCTATGGTGGTGGGTATACAAATTGGGTCCATGTAACTGGGAGACGCCACAACCCCAAGATCCTCCAAAATAAGTTTATTGGACGATTATGACAATATGGGACTCAAATGAAAGGCGTTCCGGAGTAGATTACGAATATGATCAGGAAGAGGCAATAGGCTTTATAGATTACGAATGTGGTCAGGAAGAGGTAATAGGCTTTATAATTTGATGATATCGAAATGGGTCGGACCCTCCCCCGTTACTCCACAAAAACTACCCAAAATCAGAAGTGGACCGATGAGGACGATATAGATATCACAGAAAGTCGTCACATGAAAGGCATTGAGGTGCAGAATACGAATATGGAATTAATATTTGGGTCCTAGTATCCAGAAAGTCGTCCTAACCCCAACAACTCCTCCAAGTAGACAAATTGAACGTTCTTATCAATATAGGTTTATTGGACGATCATGACAAGGGTCAAATGAAAGGCGTTCCGGAGTAGATTACGAGTATGGCCAGGAAGTGGCAATAGGTTTATAATTAGTTGATATCGATATGGGGCGGACCCTCCCCGTTACCCCACAAACATTACCCAAAATCAAAAGTGGACCGATGAGGACAATATGGATATCAAATGAAAGGTATTGAGGAGCAGAATACGAATATGGTATTAAAAATTGCGTCCAAGTATCCAGAAAGTCGTCCTAACCCCACAAACTCCTCCAAGTAGACAAATTGAACGCTCAAATGAAAGATATTTTGGAGTAGATTACGAATCTGGCATACAAAATTGGGTCAAAGTATAGGGGGTCACGACTATATGGGACTCGGTTTGTGTAAGTAGGTCTGGAAGGAAACATAAGCTATTGGGTTGCCCAAAAAGTAATTGCGGATTTTTCATATAGTCGGCGTTGCCAAATTTTTTCACAGCTTGTGACTCTGTAATTGCATTCTTTCTTCTGTCAGTTATCAGCTGTTACTTTTAGCTTGCTTTAGAAAAAAAGTGTAAAAAAGTATATTTGATCAAAGTTCATTCTAAAATGCATTTACTTTCTTTTAAAAAATCCGCAATGACTTTTTGGGCAACCCAATATATAATTTTTCGATATCGGAAGTGGGTTGGAACCTCCCCTTTACCGCAAAAAACACCACCCAAAATCAAAAGTGGACCGATCGAAACAACAACACAGCGGGCCGCCCCAACCCCAAAACTTTCCCAAACAGTCATGTTGGACGTTTATGTCAATATAGAACACAAATAAAAGGTATTCGGGAGAAGATTACGAATATGGCAAAAAATTAAGTCCATGTAATGGAAGGTGTCCACCACACTCAAAAACCACCCAAATGGGCATATTAGTCGATCATGGGCTATCTGGGACTCAAATGAAGCAATTTGGGAGTAGATTAGGAAAATTACATTAAAATTTTTGTTAAGTCTATTTAGGTGGCGTTAAACCAAATAGGTTATTTGACCCATCATGGAAATATGGGACTTAAATGAAAGGTATTTGAGAGTAGAACAGGAATCCAGTTTTGAGATCAAGTGTTTGTGGGTAAGCCCCAAAGCACCTCCTAAACTGAACTTATTCCCCGAACATATCAATATGTGGCTCAAATGAAAGGTTTTTGGGATTAAAGCACGAATTCGATACCAATTTTTAGGGTTAAGTAGCGGAGTGCTATTTCCGGCCCAAAACGCCTTCCAATCCGTACATATTTATCGATCATGGTAATTTTGGGCTTAAATGACATGTACTTGGGAGTGGAGCACGAATTTGACATCCCACACTCGAGAAGCACTCCCCCTCAAACGGATACATAGACCAATCACGACAATATAGGGCAGAAATGAAACAGGACTTTTTTACCGACTATGGTAATATGGGGCTTATATAAAATGAGATTTGAGAGTATAGCACGAAGCTTTTAAATGGCTAAGTGTCTGGGCGGCCACCTCACTCCCAAAATACACCCCAAACCGGACATATTTTTTACCCACTACAATCCAAAGAAGGGCATAAGGGATTTGAACAAAAATTTGCCCATAAACAGTCCGATTCAAGTTTAAGTTCAATGATAAAGTCTTTTAATAAATGTTCATTAGGCTAATTTGCATTTGCAATTCTTTATGAAGGTTTTAAGACATGTATTAATTGCTATAATTTTTAATGTTTTTCCATATTCCAGACCTAGTGAGGCAGTCGGATTGGAGAAATATACCTACAAATGTTCTCTTACTCAACGTTATTACGACTACAGTTATCGTTATGAAGATAAAAGTATTACAATGCAGTGTTCGACGCTTAAATGGAGCCTATATGAATCAACAACACCATTTAAATGGTGTCCAATACAATTTGTGTCGTATGTTGTAGCTGCGCAATCAGGTGACGAGATATTGGGCGGTATTTGCTACAACCTCGAAGAGATGATATTACATTCATTATATGCTGCTGTATTACCCAACTATGTTGAATTTTTGGTAAGTTTGCTTTGAAATTCAAATTCTAATAAGTTGTTGAAGCCTGTCTTTCTGGTGCAGACATCGACTTGAGCCTTTAAAATATATCAACAGAAATATGTTGTATCTTGGATCGTAATTACAAGTTTGAGGAATACAACCTTCACCCTCCTAAACTGATATATATTCCGATCTTAGTAGTGTGGGAATTCTATGAAATCTATTTTACAGTAGAGTATGCATTTGGCATGTGTGTGTCCTGGAACCTTGGGCTGCCTCACTCCCAAAACAGTCATATGTAGGGTTGCCCAAAAAGTAATTGCGGATTTTTTAAAAGAAAGTAAATGCATTTTTAATAAAGCTTAGAATGAACTTTAATCAAATATACTTTTTTTACACTTTTTTTCTAAAGCAAGCTAAAAGTAACAGCTGATAACTGACAGAAGAAAGAATGCAATAATCTGTGAAAAAATTTGTCAACGCCGACTATATGAAAAATCCTCAATTACTTTTTGGGCAACCCAATATGTAGTAATTATGGCAACATTCAATACTCACAAAAAGGAATTGAAGAGTGGGGTACGATATGATGAGGATCGGTTATGTGATGAGGATCGGCTGAACTTTTGCAACCTATTTACACGTCGGTATGACTCCCGCACCCTTTACACTTTTTACAGACGATCAAACGCATTTACTTCTACTAAAGTAGAGTATGCATTTGGCATGTGGGTGATTGGGCCGCCTAGGTTAGGTTTGGTTAGGTTGAAAAGAGGGTGCATATATTAATCTGCCCCAAGCCACATGAACATACACCTAAGCCAGTAATCGGCTGGTTGTGCGCTCTAAAAACTATAAAGTAATCTCTAAAAATTTAGTTAGGAATTCCGTGCTACTTACAAAATCCTTAATTGTTTTCAATACTACTCCCCTAAGTTGGTTCATGTCTGGTATTGTGTCTCCACCTAAGTGCCAGTATCTGTTAGACACGAAAGCCGTAATGGTAATGCCAAAAGGAAATGCTCCAATGTCTCATCATCTTCCCCGCATGCCCTACACATGCGTTTACTTGCCGCACCGATTTTATATAAGTGAGCTCGTAGTCCTATGTGTCTTGTTATGATACCAATAGCTATACTGACCTCCTTATTGCTTCCTTTTAGTCTTCTCACCACCTGGATTTTCGCCGTCCTACCGACCGTTTCGCTATTCCACAATGTTGCGTGAGCATTCATCGTCCACTCCCTTAACTCGAACTGCGTCGTCGCGAAAGGCTTCGGGTTAACCAAGTTTATTGACGGCAGTCCTCTGGTCTTCACCGCCAAATCGTCTGCCCTTTCACTTCCCCTTACTCCGTTGTGGTCCGGCACCCAAACGATGCGGATTTTGGCATCTCCTTCTTTTACTGCTCGTGACCTTACCGTCCTTGTTGTTATTGCCCTTATGGCAATTTTACTGTCGGTAAAGATGTTCACAATTGAGGTCCTCGCGTTAGCACCACACCACCGCCAGCATTTCGTGATCGCCCAGATCTCCGCCTGCGGGATCGTATTATAGTCAGGCAGTCTAAAACAGATCTCAGTCCCTGGGTTCTTAATGTAGACCCTCAGGCCCACCACTCTGTCCTCTAGTTTTGATCCATCCGTGTAACACGATCTTCCAGATGGCAAAACTAGAGTTCCGCCAATTCAAGACTGTGCCGAAGGCAGCAGTGCTTCGCACTCGACTTTAAGCTTCATCTCAGGTATCCGATCGAAAACCTCTCCCCATCCTTCCAGGTTTCCTATCGTCGCTTCAATTTTTAATCCTTTTTGTCTAATTTGGGTAAGTAAAGTACAGGCCAATACATAGTTGTAGCTCCACCATCAACCCGTACTCTGATTTGACTTCCTGAGCTTCGAAAGTACGTTTGAAATTTTGCCTAAATACTTGTTATCAGTGTAGGTCAGTTGAGATTGTTAATGGGCCATATCGGTACATAACTTGATATAGCTGCCATATAAACCGATCTGGTAACTTGCCTTCTTGAGCCACTAGAGGACGCAATTCTCATTCGACTTGGCAAAAATGGTTCAAATCGGTACATAACTTGATCTAGCTGTCATATATACCGTTCTTGGATCTTGATTCATTGAGCCACTAGAGGGTGCAGTTCTCACTCGATTTGGCTAAAAATGCGCATGAGGTGTTTCTAAAAACTGTGTCAAATATGGTTCAAATCGATATATAACTTGATGTAGCTGCAACACAAATCGATCTGGAATATTGACTTCTTATCGAGACGACGAGCCTCTAGATGGCGCAATTCTTATGTGATTTGGCTGAAATTTTGTACAACTACTTCTCCCATGACCTTTAACTTCTCTTATCCGATTTGACTGAAATTATGCACAAAGTATTGTGTTATGACTTCCAACAACTGTGCTAGGTATGGTTCAAATCGGTACATAACCTGATATAGCTGCCATATGAACCGATCTTGGATCTTGACTTCTGGAGCCCCTAGAGGGAGCAATTCTTATCCGATTTGGTTAAAATTTAGCATGTAGTGTTGTGTTATGACTTTCAACAACTGTGCTAGGTATGGTTCAAATCGGTACATAACTTGATATAGCTGCCATATACATCTATGTATCTGGGATCTTGACTTCTTAAGCCTATAGATGGCGCAAATCTTATATGATTTGGAGCAAATTTTGTACAACGACTTCTCCCATGACATTCAACATACGTGTCTAATATGGTCTGAAACCGATTTATAGCCTGATACAGCACCCATATAAACCAATCCCGCGATTATGCTTCTTGAGCCCCTACAAGGCGCAATTCTTATACGAATGGACTGAAATATTACCCAATGACTGTTACTATGCTCTTCAACATTCATTTATGGTCCGAATCGAACTATAACTTGATATAGCTCCAATAGAATAACAGTTCTTATCCATTATTCTTTGTTTGCTTAAAAAGAGATACCGCGCAAAGAGCTCGACAAATGCAATCCTTGGTGGAGGGTATATAAGATTCGGCCCGGCCGAACTTAGCACGCTCTTCTTTCTTTTCAAATTATATAAACTATAATAAATTGTTTTCTTATATATTTTAGTATCCATCAGGCTTGCTCAATTACACCAAGTCAGTCGAAATCAAAGAAGTCAACACAAGTTTTATTCCTTGGAAGTAAGTATTCGTTTTTGGTTCTCCAAGTTTTTTTTTATATATATTAACGGAATCTATTGAAATGCACACTGATAGCCAAATTGATAACTAAAAAGGGCTTAATTCGATGCAATACGGTATTGGGAGTGAAGCAACCCCGTTTGGTATCAAAACAAAACTGCCAATGAATAAGATATAAAACGAAAATTAATGAAGTTATTACCAAACAGGTATTGCTTTTAATACCAAACTATCATTGGCTTTAGTACCAAACCGAGATTGATTTCATGCAATCACAGTTATCACATGAACACTCCCTAATGAATTACAACAGATACCATTGAAGGCCCCCGTAGCGCAGAGGTTAGCATGTCCACCTATGACGCTGAACACCTGGGTACGAATCCTGGTGAGACCATCTGAAACATTTGTCAGCGGTGGTTTTCCCCTCCACATGTAGAAACTTCTCTCCAAAGAGGGGTCGCACTGCGGCACGCCGCCACCCCTCAAAAACGCCATTAGACTCATTATGACTATATGACACTTGGTTGAACCGATTTTCTTAAAATTTCCAGAGATTGTGTACGTTTGCCAGGAAGCAAACATAGGCTATATAATTTTTAGATATCGGGTGGAGGCGGACCCTCCCCCTTACCGCAAAAACGTCACCGACATCCGAAAGTGGTCCGATGGGTACAATAAGGGTATAAAATGAAAGATATAGGAGACCAGAAAACGAATATGGTATTAAAGTTTGGGTCCAAGTACCCAGCGGCCGCCCCCTCAACCCCAAAACTTCTCCAAACAGATATATTCGAAGTTCATGTCAATATGGGACTCAGATGAAAAGTAGTAGGCAGTAGATTACAAATATGGCATAAAAAAATTAGGTCCAAGTAATGGGAGGTCGCCCACCCTCAAATGGGCATATTAGCCGAACTTGGCTTTATGGGACTCAAATGAAAGGTATTAGGGAGTTGATTACGAATATGACATTAAAATTTGCCTTCAAGTCTGACGTATTTGATGCATCCTAAAGATACGTCAAATGGGTTATTTGACCCATTATGACAATATTGGACTCAAATGAAAGGTATTTGAGAGTAGAAAACGAATTTGATATCCAATTTTGGAGCCAAGTGTTGGGGAGTACGTCCTAAAGCGCCCCCTAAACTGAACATCATTTCCGATTATGGCAATATGGAGCTCCAATCAACGGTATTTGGGAGCAAATAACGAATTTGATATCTATTTTCAGTGTAAAGTGCTGGTGGCAGCCCCAGCCCCAAAACACCCTCCAGACATTTCATATTTACTAACCATGGCAATATGGGGTTCACATTAAATGGATTTGCATGGAGTGCAGCACGAATTTGATATCCACTCTCCTAAATAGCACTTTTTATTACCCTAATTTTCAAACCTCCTGATCTCGGAGATTGGTAATGTGGTTCGTTCGAAAATTTTTTTGCACTCTCACAATCAAAACAAAACATGTTTTCTATTGTAGGGGTCGGGTGCCTCGGGGGCCTTCCAAAACCCGCCAAATGGGTATTTAGACCAATCACAACAATATAGAGCTCAAACGAAAGGTGCTTGAGAGAAAAATACGAATTTGATAACCAATTAAAGAGCCATGTGTTTGGGGAACCGTCCCACGCGAAAACACCTTCCCATTATATAAAAGCTCTTGGATGTTTAAATTGATTGATTTTCGGGAAATTGATGCTAATTTTCGGGACAAAGTGCCTGAGGTACATACCACCCTCAAACAGAATTAGGTCATGTAAAATGGGGTCACATAAAATGTATTTGAAAGTAAAGCACGAAGCGTATATTTACATTAAGGTCCAAGTGTCTCTCTAAGCCGGAAATATTTACCAACATAGAACTCAAAAGAAAGGTATTTGGGTGTGGAGTAAAAATTTACCCAGGAACCGAGAAGGGGCACTCTTCTCACACATTAAATGAAAGCTTTTCGATTCAAGTTTCAACTCATTGATAAGGGACTTTTTTTATAGCCAAGTCCGAATGGCATGCCGAAGTGCGATATCTCTTTGGGAAGAATTTTTTACATGATCATGCATGACAAATGTCGCCAGCATTATGAGGAGATCAGCACCGCTTTAAATTTTGTCCGATGTTATCGCCAGGATTTGAACGCAGGCGTTGAACGTTATAGGCGGACATAGGCTACAATAGCAAGAATCCAATACACACATTCAATGCGAAGTGTCCCAACCCTAAAGAGATATTAGAGAGTTAAAGAAGGCGCAAGGGAACGAGCCCGGTTCAGTATATAATATATATATAAGTTCTTGTTCGTCACCATATGCTATGTTTAATCGATTTGGCCATGTCCTTCTGTTTTTCAAGTTCTGATCTTTATTTTTTTTTTTATTACAATTGCAGCATTCTATCGAGTAAATACACCAATCCACAATTTGAGGAGTGGTTGCAGTTTGCCAGCTATCAACACCATTCACTGATCCAAAATATTAAAATGCGTCACGAAGCTTTTGACAAGTTAGGTGGTTTACTAAATATTCCCTGGTGGACTGGTTTACGTTTGGGCAACTGGCATCGTTACGAAATGGCCTTAGAGACACACATTGAATCGGGACCCCACACTTATGACATATTGACTGGCATTTTAAACACTATATCCGTACCCATTCCAAATAATTCCTGCCAGGAAGAACTAAAAATGGTCGAATTAAAAGATCAGAAAAATCGCACTATTCCACTGTATGTTTGGCAATATTTAAAGTCCACTGGCAATATAACCGATTTGGATGAGATAATGATAATTGGAGTGAATACACCATTTCAAGATGTAAGTAAACATTTTGGGATGTTAGTGATTACGATTTAAATGCTATATCTACTCTGAAATTCTTTCATTTAGTTCTACGATGAAAAAGATCTGGTTTTCTGTGAAGATATCTGCCACAAAATTGATTGGTTACAAAAGGTTCATAAAACATTCCGCTACAAAACAATGGGAATTATATTTTGTTGCAGCTACAAGGAAGTCAGAAACACCGAGCATTTACAAGGATTTCCAATGGCCATTACTAATGAAACTGATGTGAATATTCAGCAAGTAGATGTTGGTGAAGACGAATTAATAGCCGAAGAAGAAGAAACTATTACAGAACCGTACGAAATTGATGATGAAGACATTTTTGTTAGTGATCATCATGATGCTCATGGATATACCATGTAATGCTCCTCAACAATTCAAATTTTCACTCAGAATTCTTAACTCATTATTTTAAATATATATTTCATAGTTACAAAACATTTGATGGGTAATTTTTACTACTTTAAGCGTGTATTAATATTCGTTTACTATTCCTTAATACGGAGAGACAATAATGTATTAAAAACAAGTAAAAGCGTGATAAGTTCGGCCGGGCCGAATTTTATATACCCTCCACCATGGATCGCATTTGTCGAGTTCTTTTCCCGGCATCTCTTCTTAGGCAAAAAAGGATATAAGAAAAGAGTTGCTCTGCTATTAAAACGATATCAAGATGTGGTCCGGTTCGGACCACAATTAAATTATATGTTGGAGACCTGTGTAAAATTTCAGCCAATTCGTATGAGAATTGCGCCCATTGGGGCTCAAGAAGTAAAATAGAGAGAACGATTTATATGGGATCTGTATCGGGCTATAGACCGATTCAGACCATAATAAACACGTTTGTTGATGGTCATGAGAGGATCCGTCGTACAAAATTTCAGGCATATCGGATAATAATTGCGACCTCTAGGGGTCAAGAAGTCAAGATCCCAGATCGGTTTATATGGCAGCTATATCAGGTTATGAACCGATTTGAACCTTATTTGACACAGTTGTTGGATATCATAACGAAATACTTCGTGCAAAAATTCATTCAAATTGGATAAGAATTGTGCCCTCTAGAGGCTCAAGAAGTCAAGACCCACGATCGGTTTATATGGCAGCTATATCAGGTTATGAACCGATTTAAACCATACTTGGCACAGTTGTTGGATATCATAATGAAATACTTCGTGCAAAAATTCATTCCAATCGGATAAGAATTGCGCACTCTATAGGCTCAAGAAGTCAAGACCCAAGATCGGTTTATATGGCAGCTATATCAGGTTATGGACCGATTTAAACCATACTTGGCACAGTTGTTGGATATCATAACGAAATACTTCGTGCAAAAATTCATTCCATTCGGATAAGAATTGCGCCCTCTAGAGGCTCAAGAAGTCAAGACCCAAGATCGGTTTATATGGCAGCTATATCAGGTTATGAACCGACTTGTATTTTATTTAACATAGTGGTTGAAAGTAAAAATAAAATACGTCATGCAAAATTTCAGCCAAATCGGATAGGAATTGCGCCCTCTAGAGGCTCAAGAAGTCAAGACCCAAGATCGGTTTATATGGCAGCTATATCAGGTTATGGACCGATTTGAACCATACTTGGCACAGTTGTTGGATATAATAACAAAACACGTCGTGCAAAATTTCATTTAAATCGGATAAGAATTGCGCACTCTAGAGGCTCAAGAAGTCAAGACCCAAGATCGGTTTATATGGCAGCTATATCAGGTTATGGACCGAATTGAACCATACTTGGCACAGTTGTTGGATATAACAACAAAGCACGTCGTGCAAAATTTCATTCTGATCGGATAAGAATTGCGTACGCTAGAGGCTCAAGAAGTCAAGACCCAAGATCGGTTTATATGGCAGCTATATCAGATTATGGACCGATTTGAACTATACTTGGCGCAGTTGTTGGATATCATAACAAAACACGTCGTGCAAAATTTCATTCCAATCGGATAAGAATAGCGCACTCTAAAGGCTCAAGAAGTCAAGACCCAAGATCGGTTTATATGGCAGCTATATCAAAACATGGACCGATATGACCCATTTACAATACCAACCGACCTACACTAATAAGAAGTATTTGTGCAAAATTTCAAGCGGCTAGCTTTACTCCTTAGGAAGTTAGCGTGCTTTCGACAGACAGACGGACGGACGGACGGACATGGCTAGATCGACATAAAATGTCACGACGATCAATAATATATATACTTTATGGGGTCTCAGACGAATATTTCGAGTAGTTAAAAACAGAATGACGAAATTAGTATACCCCCCATCTTATGGTGGAGGGTATAACAAATAATTGTAATTAAAAGTTTTTCATTTTACAAGATTGATTGATTTTATCTATCTTTCCATAGATGGGGGCAAAACAATATTGGTAAGGTTGGTCTTCCTTTGCTTTTTCAATGAACTAAGGTATTGGGATTGAAATATTCTAGTCCTTTAGTACGAAAGAAATGTGAGCACTATACAGACTGAAACTTTGCGCTCCGATTTGTGTGTTGTTCATCGCTATAACGGGAAACTTGGGTGAAAGTTACCGGGAGCGTTCACAGGTTTGTATTTACGCGGAGTAGCTGCAAATGCGATTTCAAGAGCAGAGTCTTAGTGGCACTGACTCTTACCTAAATACAGAGTGCCATATATACTCGAAAAGCCAAGACGAGTTATTGGTGCCTTCAACTAATCAATGGGCAACATCAGAGTCCGTTCCTAAGTTAGGGGCGACTGGAAGCCATTATCGTATCTTGAAGCAAGCGGCTTGCGACATCGAGAAATACATGTGCGATCCCACATAATCCGTGCGGTTGGGGCGCTGGACCGGTAATTCGCACCCGGAAAACTATAAACAAGAAACAATAGATTTCAAGATCAGAGTCTTAGTGGCACTGACTCTTACCTAAATAATGAGTGCCATTTTAATGAGTCCCATATATACTCGAAATGCCAAGACGAGTTATTGGTGCCTTCAACTAATCAATGGCCAACATCAGAGTCCGTTCCTAAGTTAGGGGCGACTAGAAGCCATTATCGTATCTTGAAGCAAGCGGCTTGCGACATCGAGAAATACATGTGCGATCCCACATAATCCGTGAGGTTAGGGCTCTGGACCGGTAATTCGCACCCGGAAAACTATAAACAAGAAACAATAGCGAAGAAAAACAGTAAAAACGGACTCCCCTAACGTTGACGACCAACGCAGATGAAAACAAGTAAAAGTGTGCTAAGTTCGGACGGGCCGAATCTCATATGCCTTTCGCCATGGATCGCATTTTTCAAAATCTTTGCCCGGTATCTTTTTTAAGGCAAACAAAGGATAATGGATACGAATCGATATGCTATTGGAGCTATATCAAGTTGTGGTCCGATTCGGACCATAATTGAGAATGTTGGAGATCATAGTAGAAATCGTTGTGTAAAATTTCAGCCACTTCGGATTTCTTCCGTTAGGGGCACAAGAAACGGGAGATCGGTTTATACGGGAGCTGTATTAGGTTATAGACCAATTCAGACCATATTTGCCAAGTATATTGAAGGTACCAGTCGCTGTAAAAAATTTCCGCCAAATCAGAAAAGAAGTGCGCCCTCTAGAGGGAATTAAGAATTGTTATCATGAGCTCGGTTTATATGGAAGCTATATCGGGTTATGAACCGATTTAGACCATACTTGGCATATTTGTTGCGAGAGAAAACAAAACACTTCTCAAAATTTCAGCCAAATCGGATAAGAATTGCGCCCTCTAGAGGCTCATGAAGTCAAGATCCCAGATTGGTTAACATGGCAGGTATATCAGATTATGAACCGATTTCAACCAGACTAAGCGCAGTTGTTGGAAGTCATAGCGAAACACTTCAAAAAAAATTATGAACCGATTCAAATCACATTTAGCTCAGTTGTAAGAAGACATAACAAAACACCTCAAGCAAAATCTAATAAGAATTGCGCCCTCTATTGGTTCACGAAGTGAAAATCCAAGATCGGTTTATATGGCAACTATATCAAAACATGAACCGATAAGGCCTATTTACAATCCCAGCCGACCTATTCTTATGAAATGTATTTGTGCAAAATTTCAAGTGAATAGTTTTACTCCTTTGAAAGTTATCGTGCTTTCGAACGACAAACGGACGGACATGGGTAGATCGACTTGAAACGCCATGACAATCACAAGAATATACATATTTAGTTTATGCGGTCTTACACGAATATTTCGTGATGACGGAATGATGAAATAAGTATTCCCCCATCGTATGGTGGAGGGTACTAAAAGGACCATGCTCTGCGGATCTGCTGCTGGAATGTCCGGACTTTTTATAGAGAAGCTGCAATACGCACTAGCGGTTGTATTGGTACAAGGTACCAGGTACAAGGTAGATATTTTTATACCCACCATAGGGGTATACTAGTCATTCCGTTTGTAACACCTCGAAATATTCGCCTAAGAACCCATAAAGAATATATATATATATATATATATATATATATATATATATATATATATATATATATATATATATATATATATATATATATATATATTCATGATCGTCTCGACCTTCTGCCTTGTCCGTCCGTCTATCGAAATCACGATAGCGGTCGAGGCTAGCCGCTTGAAATTTTGCACGGATACTAAGTATTGATATAGGTCGTTGTGGATTGTAAATGGGCTATATCGGTTCAGATTTGATATAGCTCCCATATAAACCGTCTTCTGATTTGACTTCTTGAGCCTCTGGAAGCCGCAATTATTGTCCGATTTGGCTGAAATTTTACATGTAGTGTTCTCCTATGACTTCCAACAACTGTAATAAATACAGTCCGAATCGGTTTATTAGTTGATATAGCTCCCATATAAATCGATTTCCCGATGTGACTTCTTGTCAAGCCACAATTTTTGTCCGATATGGCTGAAATTGGGCATGTAGTGTTCTGCTTTGATTTCCAACAACTGTGCTAAGTATAGTCTAAATCGGTCAACAACCTGATATAGCTCCCATATAAACCGATCGCCCGATTTGATTTTCTTCAGCCCTTAAAAGCCGCAATTTTCGTCCGATTTCGCTAAAAAATTGCATGTGATGTTATGACTTCCAACAAACGTGCCAAGTGCTGTACTAAATCGGTCTATAACCTGATATAGCTCCCATTAAAACCGATCTCCAAATTTAACTTCTTGAGCCCTGGGAAGCCAAAATTTTTATCCGGTTTCGCTAAAAATTTGCATGTGGTGTTATGACTTCCAAAAAACGTGCCAAGTATTGTACTAAATCGGTCTATAACCTGATATAGCTCCCATTAAATTCAGATTTGACATCTTGAGCTCCTGGAATTTTGGCTGATATTTTGCATACAGTGTTCTGTTACGACTTCCAACAATTGTGTCAAGTACGGTCTAAATCGGTCTATAACCTGATATAGGTCCCATTAAAACTGATCTCCAGATTTGACTTCTTGAGTCCTTACAAGCCACAATTTTCATCCGACTACATTGAGCATGTAGTGTTTTATAATAACTTCCAACAACTGTGCCAAGTATGGTCTAAACCAGCCTACAACCTGATATAGCCCCCATATAAACCTATCTCCCAATTTGACTTCTTGAGCCTTTACAAGCCGCAATTTTCTTCCTATTTGGCTGAAATTTTCCATGCGATGTTCTGTTATGACTTCCAACAACTGTGGCAATTACGGTCAAAATCAGTCTATATAATAAAATTATGCCCTTCATGATGGTGGGTTCCCAATATTCGGCCCGGCCGAACATAGCACGCTTTTATTTGTTTTTTTTTTTTCGTTCGTTCCCACGCCAATCACCCCTGTCCCTGACAACCGAGGAGACCACCTCCCATTACATAGGGATGCGTACACCCCATAGTCCCAACTATGGAGGGTTAGGGTAATACTGGCTACAGAAATTTCACAGCCAGTCTCCTCTGGCAACTTCTACAACAAACTACAGACGAAGAATAGAATTGTTTATTACATGAATAGGATCGGTGAAAGATATACTAGATATATGGGGTTGCCCAAAAAGTTATTGCGGATTTTTTACAAGAAAGTAAATGCATTTTTAATAAAACTTAGAATGAACTTTAATCAAAGATACTTTTTTTACACTTTTTTTTCTAAAGCAAGCTAAAAGTAACAGCTGATAACTGACAGAAGAAAGAATACAATTACATAGTCACAAGCTGTGAAAAAATTTGTCAACGCCGACTATATGAAAAATCCGCAATTACTTTTTGGGCAACCCAATATATATGGTTATAGACCATTTTATGCCATTTTAACCTCTGATTACGCTGCTCGAAACCATGAGACTGCTTTTTAAGCAGATGATATGTTCTGGAAAAGTATCTATTGCTATCATCTAGAAAATAAAATCCACCATCGAAAACAGTTGCCAACAGTTTGGGCCAACTTTTTTCTTTTCAGTGTACAAGACACTGATATTACACGTGTTGTTATATGGTTCCGAGGCATGGGTACTTGTACAAGCAGACGGGGCAGTGCTTGTAATGTTTGAGAAAAAGATTCTGCGTAAAATTTATGGATCAGTTTGTTTTGAGGGAGAATATCGGTGTCGTGCAAACCACAAACTAACCGTCTGAGCTGATGAGGACGTTAGCACGGTTAAACATATCAAAACATAACGGCGGCGTTGGTTAGGTTAGGTTATGTTGAATATGCCACCATGTCACTATGCACATACACCTAATCCAGTAATCGGCTTGTTGTTCGCTCTACAAACTATAAAGTAACCTCTAAAAAGAAAAGTTAGAAATTCCGTGATACTTACATAATCCTTAATTGGTTCATGTCTGATATTGTGTCTCCACCTAAGTGCCGGTATCTGTTGGACGCGAAAGCCGTAATGGTAATGCTCTAACGTCTCATCATCTTCCCCGCAAGCCCTAAACATGCGTTCACTTGCCGCACCGATTTTACATAAGTAAGCTCGTAGTCCTATGTGTCCCGTTATGATACCAATAGCTATACTGACCTCCTTCCTTTCTGTAATAGCCTCGACATCTCATGATCAGGATTTTTGCCGTCCTACGGACCGTTTCGCTTTTCCACAATGTTGCATGCTTTCAAGTTTATTGACGGCAAGTTTATAGCGCAGAGGTTAGCATGTCCGCTTATGACGCTGAACGCCTGGGTTCGAATCCTAGCGAGACCATCAGAAAAAATTTTCAACCGTGGTTTTCCCCTCCTAATGCTGGCAACATTTGTGAGGTACCATGTAAAACTTCTCTGGAAAGAGGTGTCGCACTGCGGCACGCCGTTCGGACTCGGCTATAAAAAGGAGGTCCCTTATCATTGAGCTTAAAACTTGAATCGGACTGCACTCATTGATATGTGAGAAGTTAGCCCCTGTTCCTTAGTGGAATGTTCACGGGCAAAATTTGCAAATTTTTGCTCTGTTAAAAAGTCTGCAGACCTCTTTCCCAATATTACGAATCTCCCCGGTCATCCAGGGTTTTCTTGGGCTGATTTCCTTTCCAGAAGAGGACAACTATCTTCGAAGCATCCCACCAGTGCAGTCGTAATCCTGTTGACATTCTCGTCAATCTCTTCTATGCTTGGACAATCTAAATTATCTTACCCAAGTCTTCTTCCGAGTAGCGTTCCGAATTTTGTCCAGTTGGTTTTCAACTTATTCCGGAAGTTTATCGGCTTCAGCGCTGACCGTGCTATTCTAAACCTAATGTAGCGATGTTCAGAGAAAGAGTGTTCCATGGAGACCCTCAAATCCTGAACCTCATCGATCAGATTTCCGGAACATAGCGTCACATCTAATACCTCCGCCGTAAGAAGCTCCAGCGAAGAAGTCAGTTAGAGGCGATAACTGTGGTACACGCAAAACGGGACCACCAAAACTTCCATGGAGGTAAAAGACATCTCGAAACTTGGTGTCAGAGATTGGAGCCCAAACTTTAACATATTCAAAAGGAATCTCCTGTATTCTAAGCTTTAACAAGGGGAATCACAAGTTTCATTTTATTTCAGTAACGTTGTTATTAAACCAAATAATTTGTAATTTAATCTTAGCTTTAGTATCTGCTGATGTACATGTATATGTATATGTGAATATATTGCAGAAGGGGCAGAATATTTTGTTATCAGTAGCGGATACTTTGTGGTATATTCATTATTTGTTTGGGTGTTCAACAGAAAGGGGGGGGGGGGGTCAAACACCTTGTAGACAGTGGACGAAATTAATAAACAATTAAAAATGAAATGAGCCATAGTAAACTAAATAATAACGGCCTGGCCGAATTTTGCGGACCCACCACCAAGGATTATTCTAAAAAATATAAATTTTATTCTATTGGGTTGCCCAAAAAGTAATTGCGGATTTTTCATATAGTCGGCGTTGAAAAATTTTTTCACAGCTTTATTTTTATTTATCCGCATAAAAAATTTATCCGAATAAAAAATTATTTTTTATCCGCAATTACTTTTTGGGCAACCCAATACATACCACACTTCTGTTAAAGCTGCAAAAATTAGAGTTTCTAGGATCTGAACAAGGATGATCGAGAGACCGGTTTATATGGGAGCTATGTTAGTTATAGAATGATTTTGGCCGTACTTAGCGCATTTGTTGGAAGTTACAACAAAACACTATATGCACATTTTCAGCCAAATCATACAAAAAATGTGGCTCAATGGCTCAATAAAATTATTCGACACCAAGGCCGTAGTTATGCGACCCCAAATGTCTACAGACCCATAAGCCTTACGTCCTTTCTACTCAAAACCATGGAACGTATTGTGGACACCATGATAAAGAGTATGACATCCAGCGAACTGCTTAAATGCAATGTCGAGGGAAGGTCGGTGAAGACTGCCCTGCACGAGGTTGTGCATAAAATGGAAGAACCCTTCGATGCCAAAACGTACACACTGGCGGTATGCATTGACATCGAGGGGGCTTTTAACAATGTGCGGACCGACAAACTAATCGAATGCTTAGATCAGTACCGAGAAGACCCGGTCCTTAGAGACTGGATAAACCATATGTTAACTAACAGGTGGATAAATGGTGTGTCCCATGGCATAAATATTGGGGTGAAAGTGGCACTGGGCACGGCACAGGGGGGCATTTTATCGCCACTCCTATGGGTGACTACCATAAATGACCTATTACGGATGCTGACTAAGGAGGGATTTGAACCCGTCTGCTACGCAGACTATGTTAAAAGGTAAGGATCCGAACGAGTTATGCAGAATTGCCGAAAGGGTCTTGCATATGGCATATGACTTCGCTGGACCCAGAGGTCTCAATGTTAACCCAGAGAAGACTGAAATATGCCTGTTCACAGAGAAGACGAAGGTGAGCCAATTTAACGCACCACGTTTCCTCAATAAGGCGATTTCGATATCTGACAAGGTCAAATACTTAGGTGTGATGTTGGACAGGAAAGTGAATTGGAAGTGTTACATTCAGGAGCGTACTGAGAAGGCCCAGAGATGTTGGTCACTATGGAGACGGGCCGTAGGCTCGAAACAGGCCCTGAAGAAATATTCCACTGTAGCATCGGAAGTTTAACATATATCAAACGGTTTATAAAACGTAGATGAATTTCCTAGGGTAGATGAATGATGAATTTAGATGAATTTCCTAGGATAGACCACTGACTCTACAGGAGCGTGATTAGACCAATACTTACTTACGCCTCAGTAGTTTGGTGGACTGCTATGGAGAAAAAGTGCAATATAAGGACCATACAATAGGTTTAGAGAACATGTTGTTATAGCATAGGCGGAGCGATGAGGATCACGCCCACTAGGGCACTGGAGACCATTCTAGATATCCGACCCATTGACATACAGATTAAGTGTGAGGCAGCCACTGTGGCTATGGGAGTTAAGGCGATGGGAGAATGGATTGAGGATGGCAGCAGCTCATACCATCGCGGTATAATCGAGGCGACGATGGGAATCCCGGATGGAAGGGAAGAGGTTTCCGATTGGATACCTGAGATGAACCTTGAAGTGGAGTGCGAAGCACTGCAGCCATCGGCATAGTATTAAATTGTTCCATCTGGAAGATCATGTTACACGAATGGATCAAAGCTAGAGGACAGAGTGGGCCTGGGGGTTCACATTGAGAACACAGGGACTGAGATCTGTTTTAGACTTCCATGACCATAATACGGTCCTGCAGGCGAAGATCCGGGCAATCACAGAATGCGTGAAGTGTTGTGGTTCTAATGCTAGAACGTCGAGTTTGAACATATTTACCGACAATAAATTGCCATAAGGACAATAACAATCAGGACGGTAAGGTCACGAACTGTCTTGCAGTGTAAGAAGGAGATTAACGCCCTCTCGGAGGATGGCAAAATCCGCATTGCTTGGGTGCCGGACCATAACGGAGTAAGGGGAAATGAAAGGGCAGACGATTTGGCGGTGATGGCCAGAGGACTGCCGTCAATAAACTTTGTTAACCCGAAGCCTTTCGGGACGATGCATTCCGAGTTAAGCGTGTGAGCGACAAATGGGCATGCAACATTGTGGAACAGCGAAACAGTCGGTAGGACGTAGAAAATCCTATGGGGGGATCCAGATCGTGAGAAGACGAGGCTATTACTGAAAGGAAGCAAGAAGAAGGTCAGTATAGCAATTGGTATCATAAAGGGCCACATAGGACTACGAGCTCACTTATGTAAAATCCGTGCGACAAGTGATAGCATGTGTAGGGCAAGCGGGGAAGATGATGAGAAGTTGAAGCATTTCCTTTGCCATTGCCCGGCTGTCGTGTCCAACAGTTACCGGCACTTAGGTGGGGACACAATATCAGACATGAACCAACTTAGGGGAGTGGTATTGAAAACAATTAAGGATTTCGTAAGTAGAACGGAATTCCTAACTTAAAGTTTTCTTTTTAGACGCACAACAAGCCGATTACTGGCTTAGGTGTATGTGCATAGTGGCATGGGCCGGATTAATATCTGCACCCTCTTTTCAACGTAACCTACCCAACCTAAGGGCTCAAGAAGTCAAATCGGGCGATCGGTTTAAGTGGGAGCTATATCAGGTTATAGATCTGTTTTAAATTTCAGCGATATTGGATAAAAAATAAAACTTTTATGGGTTTTAGGCCCTAAATCGGCAGATCGGTCTATATGGCAGCTATGTCTGAATAGGGTCCGATTTGGTCCGTTCAAGCAGCGTGCATCAAAAAGACGTATCTGTTCAAATTTCAGCCCAATATCTCAATTTTTGAAGGCTGTAGAATGATTACAACATACAAACGGACATCGTTAAATCGTCTTGGAATCTTACGACGATCCGAAATATTTGTAGGGTCGGAAATTGATATTTTGTTGTATAGCAACGGAATGACCATATAGCAACGGAAAGACCACCACCATAGGATTGGGGCTATGGTGGTGGGTAAAACAAAGGAAAATAATTGCTTTCTGTAAGTACTCGCAAAGTCAACGCTGCATATATCAGATTATGGACCGAATCGGACCTCACTTGGTTCGAACGTTGGCGACCATAGCAAAATCATCGTGTGAAACTTTAGTCAAATCGGATAAGAACTACGCCGTCTAGGGGCTCTAAAAGTAAATTCGCGATATCGGTTAATATGGGGGCAATATAAGGTAATACATGGGGCCTGCGTAGCTCGGAGGTTAACATGTCCGCAATTGACACTATTCGCTGGGGTTCAAATCCCGGCGAGTACATCAGAAAAAATTTTCAGCGATGGTTTTTCCCCCTTTAATACTGGCAAAGCGTGTCAGGTGTTTACCCTAGGTAATCAGCTGTGAGCTCTTAAGTGTATCGGACAACACTCATTGATGTGAAAGAAGTATCTATGCTGTTCCTTAACCGATTTAGACCATACTTAACATGGATTTGCCCAAAAATTGATGCGGATTGTTTTAGTAGCCATTTGAAATTCTCTGTCAAAGTCCATTTTAAATTGGCTTTGATTTAGTTGTAGGGCATTATGAAGTTGAAAAGATCAAATGATTTCTAGTATTGGTGTACACAGAATTTTTCAAGATAGTGTATCTGTTATCAGTGTCAGTGCTTTGTCAGCTATAATTTTTAATTCTGATGCTCCTATTTCTTATAAATATACGAATCGCATCTCATTCAGAATTCAGAAACGTTTCCCCACGCATCTTGCAACTTACCGGAATGGATTTGAAAATAATTTTGTTTATAAGTGCAGTGTATGGTTTTGCCATATCATCAACATCAGCAAAATGCGTAGTCAATTTTCCAATTGATCCAGCTGCAAGGCCGTTTGTGCTGAAAAACATTGGAAGTCACATGGTCAGGATAATGGATGGAACACAGAGTATCGTATTAAAAAATAACGATCAAATAACTGCATATTGTCAAAGAACATTTGAAAAGTGAGTTATAGTGAGCTATATGTGTGTATATAAAGAAAAAACATACGGATTGATGCTAATATTGTGTAAAACAACGCTTATAACTGAGATGATCGAAATGGAGATTGTGTAGTGCAAACATTTTACTAAAATATTCGTTAAGAACCCTGACTACAACCTAATCGAAAAGTGTTTGAAGCGAAAAACGGCAGTGATACAGAGGCACCCTCGTAGTTGCCAAAATCGCATTAAAAGAAATATTCCACTGTAGCATCGGAAGTCTAACATATATCATACGGTTTATAAAAATTAGGAGAAAACGTTTGATATAACCTGCAACATAGGATGAACGTATAGGAATTTCGGCATTTCGTTTGGTCAAAGACCCTATAAAGCATAAATGTATGTTGCAAATGCAAATTTTCCCATTAAGAAACAATCTTCTCTCAAGTTTAAACTCAATGATAAGGGACCTTCTTTTTATAGCCGAGCCCGAACGGCATGCCGCAGTGCGGCACCTCTTCGTGGAGAAATTTTTACATGGCAGCCATGCCAAATGGTACAGTACCTCCCAAATTTCGCCAGTACTAGACATGCTTATCTCTGCTGTCCGATTCAAGTTTAAGCTCTATGATAAATGGCCTCCTTTTTATAGGCGAGACCAAACGGCATGTCTCAGTGCGACACCTGTTTGTGGAAAAATTTTTACATGGCAGCCATGCCAAATGGTACAGTACCTCCCAAATTTCGCCAGTATTAGGATGTTCTCGCCTGGATTCGAACCTAGGCGTTCAGCGTTATAGGCGGACATGATTACCTCTGCACAATGTTGACCTCTAAATGTATATTTGGGTGGGTCAATCGACTTTAATCGATAAAGTGGTTATTAAAATCGGAATCTACGACCAATGCTAAGAAATGGTTGCCACAAAACAATGGTAAAAATTGAAATCGAGCTGACCATAACACGGTCCTGCAGGCGGAGTTTCGGGCGATCACGGAATACGTGAGGTGATGTGGTCTCAACGCGAGGACGTCGAGTGCGAACTTTTTTAGGTGGCGGTCTGCCATCAGACTTACTTTGACGTTATCGTCCATTGCGATACCACAGGAACAGAAGAAGGAAGATGCCTTCTTGTTCCTACCGTAGAACCATCCAGATCGATTTTAAAAGCCCAAATTCTTATGAATGTTCACATTCGTTAAATCATACAAGTTCTCAAAAAATTGAGATGTAACTGTTTTTGACTGTCAGTGAGGGACCCACAGCAGATGTTCTATAGTCTCTTCTTCCTCGGTGTCCTTACAGATTCGGCAAAAATCATTACTAACAACCTTTAGTCTGTCAGCATGTCTTCCGATCAGACAGTGGACTGACATGATGAACAGAAGACAGAGACGTCTGTTCTAGCCAGTGACAGCAAAGCGGTTCAAGTCTAGATTTGATCACATAATTTTGGAATATGCACAATCCCCCTTTGTGACTATCCATATTTCGTTGTCATTCGGGCCGGATCCTGTGCTATATCTAAATCTGAAGCGATTTTTCATAATATATTTCTCTTAGTACTATTTTACTATTGGATTTTGAGTGTTTTTCGTATTTCGAATAAAAAAAAAAAAACAAAAACGCCTTTAAGGAGACTCGTTAAATGTGTTGTGCATAAATGTTTTGACCAAGATACAATGACCGCGATTTCGGCCTCAACAGTGGCCTCATCAGATTGTCATGTAATGTTCGGTCTTGTTAGCCAATCTTATCTTATAGCGCAGTAATAGAAACTTTTAATCGAACAGCTAACATCTCCTCAAAAAGACATAATGAAGCACCATTCTATAGCACTGTGAAAAACTAGTTTAATTAATTCTATCGTGACTGAGTGTTTTTCGTATTTCGAATAAAAAAAAAACCAAAAACGACTTTAAGGAGTCTCGTTAAATGTGGTGTGCATAAATGTTTTGGCCGGGATACAATGACCGCGATTTCGGGCTCAACCGGGGCCTCATCAGATTGTCATGTAATGTTAGTCAATCTTATCTTATAGCGCAGTAATAGAAACTTTTAATCGAACATCTAACATCTCCTCAAAAAGACATAATGAAGCACCATCCTATAGCACTGTGAAAAACTAGTTTAATTAAATCTATCGTGACTGAGTGTTTTTCGCATTTCGAATAAAAAAAACCAAAAAACGACTTTAAGGAATCTCGTTAAATGTGGTGTGCATAAATGTTTTGACCGGTATACAATGTCCGCGATTTCGGGTTCAACAGTGGCCTCATCAGATTTTCATGTTGTGTTCGGTCTTCGATCTTTTCTTATAGCGTAGTAATAGAAACTTTTAATCGAACATCTAACATCTCCTCAAAAAGACATAATGAAGCACCATCCTATAGAACTGTGAAAACTAGTTTAATGAATTCTATTGTGACTAACGCTCGACCATAGACGACATTCTATGAATGTCGTCAAAAAATGGACGTTGTACTAGCATTAATGCCGTGCGGAAACTTGAAATGAAAGATCGTCATGTGACCGTGGATAAAGGCATCGTTTGGAATTTCTTCCACCAGCATGCACTCCATAGGACATGAACATCTGGCCGTAAAAAAGGTTTGTTCTTGTTGGATTCTGCACAATTTGACAATCGCTCAGAAACGCGATTGGTGCAAAGAAATGTTGGTTCTAGTAAAAGCGTGTTATGTTCGGCCGGGCCGAATCTTGGGAACCCAGCATTAAGGATTTTGCTAAAATATGGAAGCTATATCTGGTTATGAACCGACTTGGACCGTACTTGACACAGTTGTTGAGAGTCATAACAGAACAAGAATTCAATTAGGGAGATTGGTTTATGTGGGAGTGGCACAGTTATAAGGAGTCATAACAGAACACTATGTGCAAAATTTCAGCCAAATCGGACAAAAATGGCGACTTCCAGAAGCTGAAGAAGTCAAATCGGTAGATCGGTGTATATCCAAACCTGAACCGATATGGCCCATTTGCAATCCCCAACTACCTACATCAATATTAAGTATCTGTGCCAAATTACGCTTTCAACCGCTATCGTGATTTCGACAGACGGACGGACGGACGTACATGGCTAGTTCGATTCAGAAAGTCGAGACGATAAAGAATATATATATTTTATGGGGTCCTTGATCAATATTTCGAGGTTTTACAAACGAAATGACTTGATTAGTATACCCCCATGCTATGGTGCTGGGTTAAAAAATACTATTGCGTTGCTTCAAAATACGTTTATAAGCTACTCACAGGTGACGAATCATGACTATATATATGCGTATGAGCCCAAAACAACAATCGACGAGCCAAATCCAATGAAAGTTGTTTATGGAATAAGCACTTAGAAGCAAATATTCGTCTGTTCATCGGCAAAACTGGTCATAGGGCGACTATTCCGCTTGAGCAACGTACGACAGTCAATACTTTGATTACCTAAAGTCTTTGGAGAAATTCGATAAACAAACAAGAGAAGACGTATCATCATTCACACTTTTTGATCGGCCAAACCATCGAATCCATGGGTTATCCGCCATACAGCCGGGACTTGCCACCCAATGACTTCTTTTTATTTCTGCACATTAGGAAAACAAGCAAAAAGGCATTAAATTCGGCCGGGCCGAACTTTGGATACCCACCACCACTAAGATATATATGTTAACCCCCCTTCGTCACAATACGGTGAAAATTGTATAATTTATGCACCCAAATTCGGTACGAACATTGAGTGGTCTAATAAATATAAGTCACTGTTCCATTTTGTAGAATAAAACATTGGTCTTTTCGACAGCTATATCCAAATATAAACCGATCTGAACCATATAGGATACGGATGTCAAAAAGCCTTATATAAATCTCTGTGTCAAATTTCAACGAAATCGTATATTAAATGCGTTTTTTATAGGGCCAAGACTTTATATCGAGGGATCGTTCTGTAGGGTACCCTTAACCTTAACCCCCTTAGCATTGATGTAGGTCGTTGGTGATTGTAAATGGTCCATAACGGTTCAGTTTTGGATATAGCTTTCATATAAACCGATCTCCCGATTTGACTTCTTGACCTCTTAGAATCCGCTATTTTTGTCCGACACTTTTTCCACATAGTGTTCTCTAATGATTTCCAACAATTGTACCAAGTATGGTGTAAATCGGTCCTTAACCTGATATAGAACCTATATAAACCGATCTACCGGTTTGACTTCTTGAGCCCTTACCAACCGGAATTGTTGTCCCATTTGCCTGAAATTTAGTTATCTGTTATAACCTGATATATAGATCTTTGATATAGCTCCCATATAAACCGATCTCCCGATTTGAATTATTGAGCCCCTGAAAGTCGCACTTTTTGTCCGATTTGGCTGAAATTTAGTTATCTGTTTTGACTTCCAATAACTGTGCCAAGTACGGTTCAAATCGGTCTATAACCTGAAATAGCTCTCATACAAACCGATCTCCAGATTTGGCTTCTTAAGTCCTTACAAGCCACAATTTTAGTCCGATTTGGCATAAATTTGGCATGCGGTGTTCTATTACGTCTTCCAACAACTGTGCCGAATACTGTCCAAATCAATTTATAACCTGATATAGCTCCCATGTGAACAGGTCTCGCGATCGTCCTTGTTCGGTTTCTAGAAGCTTTAATTTTTGCTAGTTTGACAGAAGTTTGGTATGTAGAATAAAATGATTTTGTATAAATTTTTAGCAGAATCCATGGTGGTGGGTACCCAAGATTCGGCAAGGCCGAACTTAGCACGCTTTAAATAGTTTTAAAATAAATTTGCCTGAGCCCATTAACAAATCTCGTTGTCTCATTCTTGCTTTGGCTTCATATGACACTCATCTGAGTGGTGTTTACATGCAAACAGCAAAAATTTTCGCTCTTTTCTCACTCTTTTGTAAATGTGTGTGTGTTTCTAGCTAACTTTGTTTTTATGTGGCATGCGATACAGACAATTGCTTTGGCTGATATGGCTATTGAGTGCCAAATTTTGTGTCTCATGCAATTCTCTGATGAGTATATTACTTGTAAAGCTCCCATATATTGAAAAAATCATGCAAACAACTTATCACATTCTATCCATGGTGGAGGGTATATAAGATTCGGCATGGCCGAATATAGCACTTGCAAACATCACACGATATCCGTCGACCAAATTGACAATCACATCCACTGAACGGTTACTAAAACTTACGCTCATTTCTCACTCTATTGTGCATGTGCGTGTGTTTCTAGCTACTTTTGTTTTTATGTGGCATGCGATACAGACAATTGCTCTGGCTGAAATGGCTATTGAGTGCCAATTTTTGGGTCTCATGCAGTTCTCTGATGGGTATATAACTTGTTAAGCTCCCATATATTTGAAAAAGTTATGCAAAGAATTTATCACATACGGTCCATGGTGGAGGGTATATAAGATTTGGCATGGTCGAACATAGCACGCTTTTTCTTCTTTTTCTATCATTTGAAAATCGAAACACAAATGAATCATACTAAGCCCAAATTTCTTTCCGTTCCAAAAATTACTTTTTTTTGTTGCCTATACCATAGTAGGTTTGCCACTGCGCTGAATCGCTGAAAAGAAATAGGGTTTGGTGATCTATTCGTAAATTTATTTATGACTATTTATACTATTTAAAACCTTTGTTTTTGTTCTATAGACCTATCGAGGCAGTGGGACTCGGGAAATATACCTACAAATGTTCTGAAAACCAAAACTTTTACAACTACGGTTATCGTTATGAAGAAAAAAACGTGGCAATGGCGTGTGCAACTCCTAAATGGAACCTCTACGAGACAACAAAGCCATTCAAATGGTGTCTCGAACCACTGGTGTCATATGTTGTAGCCGCGCAATCTGGTGATGAGATCTTGGGCGGTATTTGCTATAACTTGGAAGAGATGGCTTTAAATTCTCTATATGTTGCGGCATCACCTAACTTCGTTGATTATTTGGTAAGTTTGACTTAATTTAATTTCAAAATGGGAAAGCCAACTTGACTTCTGTGTTAACAATTATAAGTTTGTTGTTTTAGCAAAACTATCCTTCTGCAATTCCAACAACTAGTTCTGCTGTTTTAACTAAAAAATCTGCTAAAATATTGGCAGCAAATTACTGCTCATACCAAACAAATTGAGCTGCGATTAGAGCTGCTTATAACCAATGACATTTAAATTTAACAAACTCAACGAAAAGTACACTACGCGTTAAGTTAGCTATAGTCTTTTACAAATATGGGCGTTCGAATAAAAAACATTTTCTGCAATTCGTGAGGTTTTGATCAGTATAATTAATTAAATTGTATATCTGCAACAAAGGCCTGCAGAAAACCATACGTTGGTGACCCACATGATGTTGTATTTCAAGGCTACTGAAGAGCGAGACACTGAAGATAGTGTGAAACGAGGAAGTTGTTGTTGAGCATATAAGCAAAAATGAAAGCTTCTAGGAACCGAACAAGGATGATCGAGCTTGGGAGCCATATGAGGCTATAGATTGATTTGGACAGTATTTGACACAGTTGTTGAAAGTCGTAATAGAACACCACTTCAAAATCTAAGCCAAATCGGACTAAAATTACGGTTTGTAAAGACTTAAGAAGTTAAATCGGGAGATCGATTTATATGGGAGCTATATCAAAGCGATTTGAACCGTACTTGGCACAGTTATTGGAAGTCAAAACAGATGACTATATGCAAAATTTCAGCCAAATCAGACAAAAAGTGCTGCCTTCTGGGGCTCAACAATTCAAATCGGGAGATCGGTTTATATGGGAGCTATATCAGATTATTGACTGATTTGGACCGTACTTGGCACATTTTTTGGAAGTAATAAAAGAACACCACATGAAAAACCTCAGCCAAATCAGATAAAAATTGTGGCTTCCAGGGGCTCAAGAATTCAAATCGGGGGATCGGTTTATACGGGAGCTATATCAGGTTATAGACCAATTTGGACCGTACTTAGCACAGTTGTTAGAAGTAATAACAATACACCACATGCTCAATTTCAGCCAAATCGGATAAAAATTACGACTTCCAGGGGCCCAAGAAGTCAATTTGAGAGATCGGTTTATATGGGAGCTATATCAGATTATTGACCGATTCGGACCGTGCTTGGCACATTTCAAGTCATATCAAAACACTATTTGCCCAATTTCAGCCAAATTGGGCAAAAATTGCGGGTTGTAAGGGCTCAAGAAGTCAAATCAGGAGATCGATTTATATGGCTGCTATATCAGCATCTGAACCGATATGGGACATTTGCAATCCCCAACGAGCTGCATCAGTATAAAGTGTCTGAGAAAAAATTTCAAGCGGCTAGCTTTACGCGTTCGACATCTATCGTGATTTCGACAGACGGACGTACGGACATGGCTAAATCGACTCAGGGTCTTAGACGAATATTTCGAGGTGTTACAAACGGAATGACTAGATTAGTATACCCTCATCCTATGGTGGTGGGTATAAAAACTTGTGTGTGTGTGTGTGTGTGTGTTTACTCATGCTTTTGCCAAATCAATCACATTGCTTTCGAACGAAAGCAGACGACAAGAAAAATAATTTATCTGAAGCAAAATGTACCCGAATGCATGCAAGGTACATCGTGCACTCACTGAAATCTAAATCAATCCTTCATTTTGCTGAAGGAAAGGGGCATATTTATTTTGTCATTACATTTGCAACACATCGACATTTCCATTTCCCTGCAAAGTATATATATTCCTGATCGTCGTACATAAGACTATCTAGCCATGTCTGTCTGTTCGTCTGTCTATTGAGATCATGCTACAGTCTTTAAAAATAGAGACATTGATCTGAAACTTTACACAGATTCTTTTTAAAGTTCGGAGATGCGCTATATCGGACTATATCTTGATATAGCTCCCATATAAACCGATTTCAAGTCATAGGCCCATAAAAGCTATATTTATTATCCGGTTTTGCTGAAATTTTAGACAGTGAGGTATGTTGAACCACTCGACATCCTTTTTCAGTTTGACCCAGATCTGTACAGATTTGGATATAGACATATGACATATAGACTGATCGCTCGATTGAAGTTTTTGGGCACATAGAAGGCGCATATATTGACTGATTTCGCTGAAATTTGGAACAGTGCGTTGTGTTAGGCTCTTCGAAGTAGTGAAGTAGTTCTCTTTAGCAGCAGATACTACATATCTACAGAGATACCTGTCTCTTTGGGAGGAGAGAGAGCGCCAAATACCTGGATGTTTTGCTGGACAGGAAATTGAACTTCAAATCCAACATTTTGGAAATGGCGAGGAAGGGAACTCTTGCCCTATACACCTGCAAGAGAGTCATTAGCAAAATTTGGGGGATAAAACCGCGCGTCATGTATTATGTATAGGCCTATAATGCTTTATGGTATTGTGGTCTGTGGGACTGCGCTTCAAAAGTCCACCTACTGTTTAATACTCAACCAGATCCAAGGAATGGCTTGTTTGAAAAAGTCTACCGCTCGTTGTCACCGGCAAGAACAGACGTCTTAGTTATTGTGTCCGTCATGACAGGTCACTGTCTAATCGGAAAACATACAGACAGACTGAAGGCTTTTGATGAAGCTGTGAGGACGTCGAAGAAGAACTCAACTATAGAACACCTTCTGTGTGCGTGTGCGTGGTCCCGCACTGGCAGTCAGAAGGAATTCCACTTAGGGTTCTCATTTCTTTGAGAACCTGTCCGATTTAGCGTATGTGAATATTCGCAAGTTGTTGGGCTTTTTAAAGCGAATCTTGATGGTTAAACGGGAGGAACTAGAAGGGATCTTACTTCTTCTGTTCCTGTGGTACCACAATGGACGAAAACATCTAAGTGAGTATGATGGTAGACTGTCATTTAAACCTTACCTAGGCCCATTGACATCTTTTTCAATTTGGCTCAGATCGGTCCAGATTTGGATATAGGTTCCATATAGTCCGATATCTCGATTTAAGGTCTTGGGACCGACATTCGTGTCCTATGTGCTTCAGATCGGTCTATTTTAATATAGCTGCCAAAAAGACTAATATTGAACCAAAAATTTAACCAAATTTTTTATTCCAAATAGCAAAAATGTTTGCAAAAACAACAGTTTTTGTCTGCTGAGAATGGGAAAGCAGACATTACTGCTATTTCAGCAAACATAAGGCTGCTGTATTAGGAAACATTTCGTAATGCTGTTTCAACAAACAAAATCTTTTTAAATACACAAGTCGGCAGGAAAGAAATTTGTATGCTCCCATTTTCGGTTGCCTGTTACATGTTTTGATTACTTTAGGCATTTTTTAGAATTTTTTTTTTGGAAATTTTGTTGTAAGAGATGATTTAATTTGTGGCATATTACTGTAAAGAAGCTATTTGATCCATCCATTGGTATACATTTCGAAATGTGGCTGTGCTAGCTCGCTTTTTTGTTACTACTCTACTAATGTGTACAAGACTGGCATGACCTTTTGTATGTAAATTTAAAGAAAAAAGGTTATGGAAAGTATACATTTAGTGGTGATTATAAACATCCACAGAGAAACACATTTCCATTTGTATTTTATTTTTCTTCTAACATCTCCTTCAGAATTAAGCAGCAGTCATTTTTGCAAACAACAGACTTGTCAGCAGTTGGCCTGCCGTGAATCGAAGAACTACTGCTGTAATAGCAGAACTACTGCTGTAATAGCAGAAATACTGTTGTAATAGCAGCAAAATTACATACTAATATTCAGCAGATAGTGTTTGCTTTTTTTTGCTAACTTTTTTCTGTGTGTATGGACCACCTTAAGTCCGTGACGAATTTGGTTCAAATCGGACCATATTTGGATATAACTGCTATGAGGAAAGGTGGTTTACATATATACCCAAGCCAAAGTTCGGCACGGTCAAACCTAATGCCATTTTACTTGTCTTGCATTCACTCATCGCATTGTTTTGATGTATTGTTATCTGTTTTACTCAGTTCTCAATTGCCTCATACAATGTTGTATTGCTAAACGAAGAGTTCAGTTCTTGACATACTCTATGATTGTTGAAAGCAGAAATGAATGGTCTTGTGCAGCCCATTGATATGGAATCGAAAATATTTTGCGAAAATTTTTTCATCTGCTTTGCATGAAATTTGCTACATGGTACACTAATAGAAAAAGGTCTGCTGATAATAGCAATTACTGTCTGCTAACAGTAATGTAGTAATTTTTGAACCGATCCTTATAAAATTTGTCATACACCACTATTTTATGTCTGTTGATATTTCTAGTGAATAAATATTTTTCTTATATATTTCAGCATCCATCAGGCTTATTCAACCACACCAAGTCTATCGAAATCGAAGAAATCCACACAAATTTCATCTCTTGGAAGTAAGTATTTCTTACCTATTATATGAGAATGAAATTATTGCGCCTTGTTTGATTATTTGTTAGCTTGTTTGTCTACTCTGTATATACTCAAAAACGGCTAAACTAGTTTTCATGAAATTTCCCCTAGGGTAGAGTTTGAGCCCCCGGTGAAAATAGGGTACTATTTCTTTGATATTCGAAGGAGGGGCGGACCCTCCCCCATAGCACAATTTTCAGAAACAACAGATCTCGGGGATGGGTGCACCAATTTAAGCGAAATTTTGCATGCCACATTTTATAAAATTTTGGTGTCAAATAAACTGGGGGGACGCCCCATCCCAAAACCCACCCACATGTTTATCGATTGCGACAATATGGGTATCAAATGAAAGGTAATTAAGAATATGGTACGAACTTGGTGTACAAATTTCACTCTAAGTGTTCGGGGGGAGGGGGTCCCCCACCCCCAAATGGACACTTTCACCGCTTTGGAGAAACTCATGGAGACACGGGAATCTTGGAATAATGATGTTTATCGAACGCTTATCATAACGGAATTTATGGGCACTTTCACCGCTTTGGAGAAACTCACGGAGACACCGAAATCTTGGAACAATGATGTTTATCGAAAGCTTATCATAAAGGAATTTATGGTTAAAAAAGCCTTGTGGAGCTTCAAACCATTTAAGTCACCCAGACCTGATGGAATATTTCCCGCGTTACTACAAAAGGAGGCAGACTACCTGTCGCCTCATCTTGCCAATATTTTTACTGCTTGCCTAGAACTAGCATATACTTCGAGATCCTGGCAGAAGGGAAGGGTGTTTGTTAATACCTAAGACCGGCAAGGCAAGTTATGCAACACCAAAGGCCTACAGACCCATAAACCTTTCGTCCCATCTACTCAAAATCATGATACAGAGGGTAGGTCATTCAGCGAACTGCTAAAATACAAACAGCATGCCCATGTCAAGAGAAGGTCGGTGGAGACTGTCATGCACGAGGTTGTGCATAAAATAGAAGAATCCTTCAATGCCAAAACGTACACATTGGCGCTCAATAGGTATGCTGACTGAGGAGGGATTTAAAACCGTCTCTTATGCAGACGATGTTATAATACTTTTAAGGGGTAAGGATTTGAACCCGCCATGAAGAAGGGACGAAAGGGTCTTGCATATGGCATTGTCTGGGCTAGACCCAAGGGTCTCAATGTTATCCCAGAGAAGACTGAAATATGCCTGTTCACGAGAACAAGACAAAGGTGGGCCAATTTGAAGCACCAAGTTTTCCCAATACAACGATTTCGATATCTGACAAGGTCAAATACTTAGGAGTGATCATGGATAGGAACCATAATAGGAAGTGTCATATTCAGAAGCGTACTGAGAAGGCTCACAGATGTTGCGCACTATGTAGATGCGTCGTAGGCTCGAAATGGGACCTGAATCCGAGGATAGTCCACTGGCTCTACAGGAGCGTGATTAGACCGATACTTACTTACGCCTCAGTAGTTTGGTGGACTGCTTTGGAGAAAAAATGCAACACAAGAACCATACAACGGGTTCAGAGAACATGTTGTCTTGGCATAGGCGGAGCGATGGGGACCACGCCCACTAAGACACTGGAGACTATTCTAGATATCCCAGACCCATTGACACAAATATTAAGTGTGAGGCAGCCATTGCCGCTATGAGACTTAAGTCGATGGGAGAATGGATTGAGGATGGAAGTAGCTCATACCATCGCGGTTTAATCTGGGCGAAGAAAGGAAACCTGGAAGGAAGGGCAAAGATTTTTGATCGGATACCTGAGACGACAATTGAGGTCGAGTGCGAGGCATTGCTGCCAGCGGCACAGTCTTGGATTGACGGAACCCTACTAGACCATGTTACACAGATGGATCAAAGCCAGGGCACAGAGTGGACCTGGGGGTCTACATTGAGAACCCAGGGACTGATATCTGTGTTAGACTGCCTGACCATAATACGATCCTGCAGGCGGAGATACGGGCGATCACGGTATGCGTGAGGTGGTGTGATACTAACGCGAGGATGTCGAGTGTGAATATCTTTACCGACAGTACCCTGGTTATATGGGCAATAACAACTAGAAAGGTAAGGTCTCGAACAGTCTTGAAGTATAAGAAGGAGATTAACGTCTTCTCTGAGGGAGGCACAATCCGCATCGTTTGGGCGCCTGGCCATAAAGTAGTAAGGGGGAATGAAAGCTCAGGCGATTTGGCAGTGAAGGCCAGAGAACTGGCGTCAATAAACTTGGTTAATCACAAGCCTTTCGGGTTGATGCAGTTCAACTAAAGGGCGTGGGCGACGAACGCTGTGTAACACTGTGGAACAGCGAAATAGTCAGTAGGACGGCCAAAATCCTAGGGGGTGATCCGGATCGTGAGAAGACGAGGCTATTACTGAAAGAAAGTAAGAAGGAGGTCAGTATAGTTTTTGGTGTCATAACGGGACACGTAGGACTACGAGCTCACTTATGCAAAATCGATGATAGCATATGCAGGGCATATGTCGCAGATGATGAGACGTTGGAGCATTTCCTATGTCATTGTCCAGCTTTCGCGGGTAACAGACTCCAAATGCTGCCAAATCTTGATTTATGGTCCGATTTTCATTTTTTATACCCTACACCACTACTGTGGTACAAGGTAAGAAGAGAGATGGGCCCATTGATAAGTATACCGATCGATTCTACTTTCTGAGCTAAATCAGATTGAACACTGATATGGATCGTAATTGCCACGGTTGTTAGAGGTCTAAATTAGTGCTGCAAGTGATAGGATGTGTAGGTCATATGGGGAAGATGATGAGACGTTGGATCATTTCCTATGTCATTGCCCGGCTTTCGCGTGTAACAGATACCGGCACATAGGTGGTGGCACGATACCAGACATCAACCAATATTGAGGAGTGATATGGAAAAAAATTAAGGATTTTGTAAGTAGCACGGAACTTATAAATTAAAATTTCTTTTTATACCCACCACCGAAGAATGGTGATATACTAATTTTGTCATACCGTTTGCAACACATTGAAATATCCATTTTCGACCCTATAAAGTATATATATTCTTGATCAGCGTAAAAATTTAAGACGATCTAGCAATGTCCGTACGTCTGTCGGTTGAAATCACGCTACAGTCTTTAAAAATAGAGATATTGAGCTGAAACTTTGCACAGATTCTTTCTTTGTCCATAAGCAGGTTAAGTTCAAGGATGGGCTATAGCCCCCATATAAACCGATCCTCCGATTTAGGGTCTTAGGCCCATAAAAGCCACATTTATTATCCGATTTTAATGAAATTTGGGACAGTGAGTTGTGTTAGGCCCTTCGATATCCTTCAAGAATTTGACCCAGATCTGTCCAGATTTGGAAATAGCTGCCATATAGACCAATCCTCCGAGTTAGGGTTTTAGACCCATAAAAGCCACATTTATTATCCGATTTGAATGAATTTTGGGACAGTGAGTTGTATTAGGCCCTTCGATATCCTTCAAAAATTTGACTCAGATCGATCCAGATTTGGATATAGCTGCCATATAGACCGATCCGCCGATTTAGGGTCTTAGGCCCATGAAAGCCACATTTATTATCCGATTTTGCTGAAATTTAGGACAGTGAGTTGTGTTAGGCCCTTCGACATCCTTCGTCAATTTGGCCCAGATCGGTCCAGATTTGGATATAACTGCCATATTAACCGATCCTCCGATTTAGGGTTTTAGGCCAATAAAAGCCACATTTATTATCCGATTTTGCTGAAATTTGGGACAGTGAATTGTCTTGGGCCTTTCGATATCTTTCTTTAATTTAGCCCTGATCGGTTCAGATTTGAATATAGCTGCCATATAGACCGATTTCTGGATTTAAGGTTTTGGTCCATAAAAGGCGCATTTATTGTCCGATGTCGCCGAAATTTGGGACAGTGAGTTATGTTAAGCCCCTTGACATACGTTTGCAATATGGCACAGATCGGTTCATATATGGTTCCGATCGGTTTATTTTAAGATTTAGCTACTGTACTTATTAGTATTTGGTCCAAATCAGAACATATTTCGATATAACTGCTATGGGATTTTGATGAAAGGTGGCTTACATATATGCCCGAGGTGGTGGGAATCCAAAGGTCGGCCCGGCCGAACTTAACGCCTCTTTACTTGTTTTAAACCTAAATTTGCCACCAATTTGTATGAGAACTAAACACGATATACAATCAATAAACCACCCATATATATTTAAACTCTTACAATTACAGCATCCAATTAAGTCAATTTGACAATCCACAATTTAAGGAGTGGTTGAAATTTGCCAGCTATGAACACCATTCATTAATACAAAATATTAAAATTGCTCATGAAGCTTTTGACAAATTCAGTCTATTACTAAATATTCCCTGGTGGACTGGATTACGTTTGGGCAATTGGCATCGCTATGAAATGGCCTTGGAAAAACACATTGAAGCTGGACCCCACACGTACGACATATTAACCGGCATTTCGAATACAATATCCATGCCCATTAGCAATTCTTGCAAAGTCGAACAGGAACTACAAATGGTCGAATTAAAAGATCAGAAAAATCACACTGTTCCACTGTATGTTTGGCAGTATTTAAAGTCCACCGGCAATGTTACCGATTTGGATGAGATATTGGTAATTGGAGTGAATACACCATTTCAAGATGTAAGTAAACAATTTGGGTATGGGAATGATTAAGATTTAAATAATATTTCTACTCTCAAATGCTTTCGTTTAGTTCTACGATGAAAAAGAACTTGTTTTCTGCGAGGATATCTGCCACAAAATTGGTTGGTTGCAAACGGCATACAAAACATTTCGCTACAAAACAATGGGAATTGTATTTTGTTGCAACTACGAGGAAGTCAAAAACTCCAAGCATTTAAAAGGATTTCAATCGACTATTACTAATGCAATTGATGTAGATATTCACTTATTGGATGTACAGGAGAGCAACAGTCACAATCGAATTGTTGAAGACGAAATAAAAAAAGAGGAAGCACAAAATTCTACCGAAGACGACGAAAATGTTGATGAAGAAATTATGGATGGGGATATATATGATTAATTTCGACTATGCTCGGAAACATTTTTATCACTCAGAACTCTTAATTAATGTTTCCGTGTATTTCGGTTAGAGATATAAATATTTTAGCAATTAATTTGGCTACGAATAAGCTATTTTTTATTTTTTTTTTTTTAGCTTTTTCCAAAAATTGAAAAATATACAATAAAATTTTTAATAAATATTCTATTTTATAATAAGTTACATCGATGTGGTGTAGTATGACGTATTTAAAAATCTCTGGCTTATATAGCACTAGCCGAACCGGGCCCTCACCGCTCTCTTTTTAGGCTGGGGACACCTTGCCCGGACTGTGGATGACGAATTCGTGCCACTGTAGCCCATGTCCACTAAACGCCTGCGTTCGGATTCTGGCAAGAACATCGGAGAACAATTTAAAGCGGTGGTTATGCCCTCTTAATGCTGGCGAATGGTGAGAGATACCAAGCCATGCATGGTGATGTAAATTCTCCCCAAAGAAGTGTCGCATTGCGACACGCCATTCGGGCTTGCCTATAAAAAAGGTCCCTTATCATTGAGTTTAAAATTGAATCGAAAAGCACTCATTGAGATGTGAAAAGTTTGGACCTGCTCGTTTCATGGGCAAAATTTTACACTACTCCCTAATGCCTTTCGTTTGAGTCCTATATAACCGCTTTGCTAAATATTTTCTGTTTACGGGGTATTACGGGGTGAGATGGCCTTCCAGACACTTGGCCCTTAAAGTAAATATAAACTTCGTACTCCATTTTCAAATACATTTTGTATGAGCCCCTTATTGGCTTGATCGGTATATAAGTTCTGTTTAAGGGTGGAGTGGGCCCCAGGGTCAAATTGCAAATTTTGCCCATAAACATTCCACTAAGGAACAGCGGCAAACTTCTCATCTATCAATGAGTGCAGTCCCATTAAAGTTTAAGCTCAATGATAAGGGGCCTCCTTTTTAATAGTCGAGTCCGAACGGCGTGCCGCAGTGCGACACCTCTTTGGAGAGAAGTTTTACATGGCATAGTACCTCACAAATGTTGCCAGCATTAGGAGGGGAAAACCACCGCTAAAAATTTTTTCTGACGTTCTCGCCAGGTTTCGAACCCAGGCGTTCAGCGTCATAGACGGACATGCTAACCTCTGCGCTGCGGTGGCCCCAGGGTCTTTGTCTTGAAAATTAGTATCGATTTCGTACTCTACTCCCAAAAAGCTTTTATATAAGCTATTTGAGAGCAAAACACATGGCTCTTCAATTGGATATCAAATTCGTTTATTTCTCTCAAGCACCTTTCGTTTGAGTTCTATATTGTCGTGATTGGTCTATATATCCATTTGCGAGGTTTTGGTGGTTTTGGGTGGGCCCCCGAACCCAGCAATTGAACCCATGTTTTGTTTTAGGTGACTGCAAAAGTGCAAAATAAGTAAAACCGTTCTTAGTTCGGAAGGGCCGAATCTTATATACCCTCCACCAGGGATCGAATTTGTCGAGTTTTTTCCCGGCATCTCTTTTTAGGCCAACAAAGGATAAAAGAAAATAATTGCCGTGCTATTGAAGCTATATCAATTAATGGTCCGATCCATATCGGATCGGTAAAAATTTTAGTCAACTCGAATAAGAATTGCGTCCTTTAGGGTCTCAAAAAGTAGGTTAGGGAGATCGGTTTATGTGTGACCTATAGATTGATTCACACCATATTTGATACGTATGTTGAAAGGAGAAGTCGGATGAGTATTGCGCCCTCTAGAGGCTCAAGAAGTCAAGACCCTAGATCGGTTTATATGGCAGCCTATATCAGGTTATGGACCGATGTAAACCCTACTTAGCACAGTTGTTAGAGGTCATAACAAGACACGTCATGGAAATTTTTAGCCAAATGGGATAATAATAGCGCCCTCTAGTGGCTCAAGAAATCAAGACCCCAGATCGGTTTGTATGACAGCTATATCAGGTTATGGACCGATTTAATCCATATTTAGCACAGTTGGGATAATAATTGCGCCCTCTAGTGGCTCAAGCAGTCAAGACCCCAGATCGATTTGTATGACAGCTATATCAGGTTATGAACCGATTTAATCCATATTTGGCACAGTTGTTGCAAGTCATAACGAAACATGTAAGGCAAAATTTTAGCCAAATGGGATAATAATTGCGCCCTCTATTGGCTCAAGAAGTCAAGATTCAAAATCGGTTTATATGACAGCTATATCAGGTTATGGACGGATTTGAACAACACTTAGCACAATAGTTGGAAGTCATAACGAAACACGCCGTGCAAAATGTCAGGAAAATCGGATAAAAATAACACCCCTTAGAGGCTCACGAAGTCAAGACCATAGATCGGTTTATAGGACAACTATATCAGGTTATGGACCCATGCCAGATTTCAGCCAAATCGAATACGAATTGTGCCCTCTAGTGGCTCAAGAAGTCAAGATCCATGATTGGTTTATATGGCAGCTATATCAAAATAGGAACCGATATGGCCTATTTACAATCCCAGCCGGCAAAATTTCAAGCGGCTAGCTTTACTCATTCGAAAGTCTGCGTGATTTCGACAGACAGACGGACGGACATGGTTAGACCGATGAATGTCAAAATGTCATGACAATCGAAAACAAAAACTTTATGGGACGAGTATTTCGAGGAGCTTCAAACAGAATGACGAAATTAGTATACCCCCATCCTATGGTGGAGGGTATATGTGATAGCATGTACAGGGCATGTGGAGAAGATAGTGAGACATTGCAGCATTTCCTGTGTCATTGCCCAGCTTTCGCGTCTAACAGATACCGGCACTTAGGTGGAGACACAATACCAGACAACAATTAAGGATTTTGTAAGTAGCACGGAATTTATACCTTAAAATTTTCTTTTTAGAGGTTACTTTTTAATTTTTAGAGCGCACAACAAGCCGATTACTCGCTAAGGTGTATGCCTGTAGTGGCATAGAGCGGATTAATATGTACACCATCTTTTCAGCCTAACCTTACATCACAAACCAATTTAGAGTGTATCGAAGCGCAACGGGCCAGCAATCTGGCGATTTGTAATAAAGGGGCTGAACCGACTTTTATTACCAGGAACAGGCAGGAAATGTTGGATGAGCACACCTTCTTTGATCATAGTTATACTAGTTTCAGCCTTGGAATAAATACTGCAGAAGTGGTAACTTGGTTAAACAGAAGAAAGGCGAATTGGGATAAATTTCGGAACATATTCTACACATCTATCCCTTCTAGGCCAGAAATGGAAGTGGCAATTGCGGAGGATATAGGTATAGTGGTCAAGCGGATCAGGAATGACTCGCATATCCTTGTGCCAAGCCAAGGGGCAAACAGCGACCGCCATGGTGGACACCAAAGCAGGTTGGTCTAGGGAAGAACTGCAGAAAACTCTTCAACAGAGCGAAAGCTGCAAGAGCACCACTCTGCAGCAGCAGCTCCGTAGGGGATACATCTGAGGCCTCTAGGCAAAAGAAGATTCTCGAGACCTATTACGGTGGGGTATCTAATTAATAAATTACTTACTAAAAGATGCATTACGGCAGGCTTGGCATCTGTGGATCTAAAAAGATGGGTCAGCAGAGGAACATCTCAAGGAGGTCTACTGTCTCCTCTATTTTGGAATATAGCCATTAACAATATATTATTGTCTCTGGAAGAAAAAGGTGTAAAAGTGGTCGCGTATGCTGATGACGTGGCAATTGCGGTTAGGGGAAGGTTTCCCAGCACTTTAAGAGATATTCTTCACGATGCTCTAAGTGCAACATCAAAGTGGGCTACCGAAATTGATCTAGGCATAAAGCCGTGCAAGACAGAATAAGTTCTTTTCAGCAGGATATAAAAGTTATATATAGTGGTGCCTATCTCCTTGGGAGGAGAGAATCTTCCATTTACAGAAGGCGTAAAAAACCTGGGTGTTTTGCTGTACAGGAAATTGAACTTCAAGTCGAACCTTTTGGAAAAGGCAAGAAAGGCAACTCTTGTCATATACATCTGAAAGAGCGGCATTTGCTAAAGTTGTGGTCTTAGACTGCGCGTTTTGTATTGGGTATATACTGCAGTTGTCAGACCTATAATGCTATATGGTATTGTGGTCTGGTGGACGGCGCATCAAAAATCCACCTACTGTTCAATACTCATTTGGACCCAAAGGATGGCTTCTTTGTGCATCACAGCCACGCTGAGGACGACACCATCTGATGCACTGAATTTAATGCTACATCTTATGCCTCTGAATATTGTGGCTAGACAAATTGCTTCGGTCACTGCCGTGAGGCGAAAGGAGCGTTCTCTTTGACCATGTGGCGGCTACGGACACTCTTTGATACAATGTCCTATGTTCCAAGCAGTGTGGATTACATCCTACCTCAGCCGCTTTTTGATAAAAAAATAATATTGCACCACTATTCCTGATAGAATCCATTGGAATTCCATAGACTTCTATACGGATGCTTCCATACTAGACGACCAGGTGGGTTTTGGGGTGTATTTTAAAGATCTAGATCTGATCATATCGAAAAGGTTACTCGACCACTCTAGTGTGCATCAAACGGAGATCCTTGCATTCAAGGAAGTGGTGGAATAGCTAAAATATAATGTCATAACGACGATTGGCATAAATATCTTCTCAGACAGCCAGGTAGCCATTAAATCCCTGGAAAACACAAAAACCGCCCTGGACTATCGCAGCTCTCTCAACGAGATGGCTGAACAGTCCCCACTTCTTCTGTTCTGGGTGCCAGCCCACAGAGATATCCCACGGAATTGTATAGCGGACGAGCTTGCGAGACTAGGGACTATCTTACACATTCCAGGGAAACTGGAATCTGTGGGTATGCTTTTTTTCAAGTTTTCAAGGCCAGGTTCTAAGGACAACGAATGATAGATGGTCATAAAGAGGGGCTATAAGCATTCCAAAACTATGTGACCTAATCTAGATTTGAAGAAGTCTACCGCTTTGCTGTCACTGGCTAGAACAGACGTCTCAGTCATTGTGTCCCTTATGACAGAACACTGTCTAATCGGAAAACATGCTGACAGACTGAAGGCTGCTAGTAACGACTTTTGCAGAAGCTGTAAGGACAACGAAGAAGAAGAGACTATAGAACACCTTCTGTGGGTGTGTTCCGCACTGGCAGCCGGAAAGAGATTCACTTCGGGCCCTCATTTCTTTGAGAACCTATCTAAATTAGCGGATGTGAACATTACAAAAGGTTGTTGGGCTTTTTAATGCAATCTGGATGGTTCAACGGTAGAAGCTAGAAGGCATCTCCCTCTCACAATGGGCAAACACATCTAAGTGAGTCTGATGGCAGACTGCCACTTAAACCTAACCCTAAGAGGTATTTATGCAAAATTTCTCACAACCATTTGCTCTTGCGAGTATTACGGCTTTTTCGATAGACAGACAAGTGAACATTTCTAATTCGTCTTTAAATTTACGACGATCTACGCATACTTTTAGGGTCGATGATGAATAGTTTCATGTGTTGCAAAACGAAAAACCAAACTTTATTCACCCTTTACCTAGGGTATAAAATTTCCTAACTCCATTCATAATTAGCTGTGATCAGTTTAATTTAACATTTGGTATTTTTTATTTGTTATACCCTTTACCATAGGAGGGTGTATACAAAATTCGTCATTATGTTTGTAACACCTCGAAATATGCGTCAAAGGCCCCATCCTATATATAAAAATCAATCAATTTGTTAGTGTGTTTCTTACAGACTGAGAAACGGCTGAACTGATTTTCTTGAAATTTTCACTGATGGTGCGAAATGATCCCGTGAAGAAAATAGCGTACCACATTTTTTTAAATCTGAAGGGGGAGCGGACCCTCCCTCTTTCCCTGATTTTCATACACGCCAGATCTCGGAGATGGTTGGTGCGATTTAAGCCAAATTTTGTGTGCTCACCCACAAAAATTTGGTATTCAAATTTCGGACGGGGATCCTAGGGGCTCCCCTCCCCAAAACCTACAAATATATATATCTAGACCAATCACGACAATATGGGACTCAAATGAAAGATATTTAAGATTACAAAACGCATCTGATATGCAATTGTCGGACCAAGTGTTTGGGGGATCACCCCAACCCCCACAACACCCCTAAATCGGACATATTTACCGACCATGGCTAAATGTGACTCAAATGAATGGTATTTGCGAGTAAATTACGAATCTTATATCCAAATTTGGGACAAAGTTTCTGGGGTCCTCCCCTTCCCCAAAACACCCCCTAAAGGAGACTTATTTACTGACCATGGCAATATGGGGCTTAAATAAAAAGTATTTGACTGTAGAAAACAAATCTGATATCCAGATGTGGGACCAAGTGTTTGAGGGACCGCCCATCCCCGAGAACATACCCCAAAGAAGACAAATTTACGACCATAGAAATATGGAAGGTCTTTGGAAGTAAATCACGAATCTGATATCAATGTTCGGGAAAAAGTGTCTATGGGGCCACCCCACCCTCATAACACCACCCAAATAGGAAGTATTTGCTGATATTGCAATATGAGGCTTAAATAAAAGGTATTCTAGAGTAGAAAACGAATCTGATATATATTTTCAAAGCCAAGTCACTGAGTGGCCGCCCCATCCCCCAAAACACCCGCAGACCTGACATGTTTGCTGACTATGGAAAAATGGAGCTCAAATGAAGGATAATTGGGAGTAGATCATGAATCTGACATCAACATTCGGGACCAACTGTCTGGGGGACGTCCCACTACCATAACAACCCCCAAGTAGGACGTATTTGCTCACCAAGACAATTGGGGTCTTTATGACAGAGGAGCTCGATGTTCACAGTTTTTAGGGACCATACCCCAAACTGGACATATTTGCAGGCCTTTCCAATAAGAGGTGAATGGTATTTGAGATTTGAAAACGGATTTGATATCCAATTTTGAGGCCAATGGCAATATGGGGTCCAAATATATGAGAATAGAGCACGTTGCTGATATCCCCAAAACCGAACATATTTACCGACCATGTCAATGTGGGACTTATATCAAAGGAATTGGTGGGTAGAGCAAAATTTGATACCCACTTCGAGACCAATTTTCCGATTGTTTACAACAACGTTAGTCGAAAACGATCATGGTCCAAGCATGGTGAACCAGCTCAAACCACTTCAAAGGCTGATATCCACCAAAAGAAGGTTATGCTGTCTGTTTTGTGGGATTGGAAGGGTGTGGTATATTTTGAGCTGCTTCTAAGGAACCAAACGATTAATTCGGATGTTTACTGTCAACAATTGGACAAATTGAATACAGCCATCAAGGAGAAGCGACCAGAATTGGTCAATCGTAAAGGTGTCATATTCCACCAGGACAACGCTAGACCGCACACATCTTTGGTCACTCGCCAAAAACTGTGTGAGCTTGGCTGGGAACTTTTGATGCATCCACCATATAGCCCTGACCTTGCACCATCAGACTACCATTTATTTCAATCTTTGAAGAACTCCTTAAATGGTAAAACTTTCGGTAATGATGAGGCTATAAAATCGCACTTGGTTCAGTTTTTTGCAGATAAAGGCCAGAAATTCTATGAGCTTGGAATACTAAATTTGCCAGGAAGATGGCAAAAGGTTATCGAACAAAATGGCAATTATATATTTGATTAGAGTTCATCCTAAGTTTTATTAAAAATGCATTTACTTTCTTTTAAAAAATCCGCAATTACTTTTTGGGCAACCCAATATTTTAAGAATGAAGTACACCCTACATCCGAACTTAAATTTGTAGACCAATAACGATCATATGGGATTCAGATAAAGGCACTTATATTGTTAAACTCTTAGTCAAGTTAGCATGGTATTTCACTAAAAGATCCTCGACAATAAGTATTCCAAGGAAAATTTTGTTCCGATTTGGCTGCAATTTTGCATGAGGCGTTTTGTTATGACTTCCAAAAACTGTGATAAGTATGGCGTAAATCGGTACATCACCTGATATAGCTGTCATATAAACCGAATTGGGATCTTGACTTCTTGTGCCTCTAGAGGGCGCAATTCTCTTCCGATTTGGGGGAAGTTTTTTTAACGGCTTCTCCCATGACCTTTAACATACGTGTCCAATATGGTCTGAATCGATCTATAGCTTGATAAAGCTCCTTCCATATAAACCTATCTCCCGATTATGCTTCTTTTGGGGTTCAAGAAGCATAATCGGGAGATAGGTTTATATGGGAGGAGCTTTATCAAGCTATAGATCGATTCAGACCATATTGGACACGTATGTTAAAGGTCATGGGAGAAGCCGTTAACAAAACTTCCCCCAAGGCGCAATTCTTATCCGAATGGACTGAAATACGATATTACACAATGACTTCTACAATGTTCAGCATTCAATTCACCAGTGGTCCGAATCGGACTATAACTTGATATCGCTCCAAAAGCATAACAGACCTTATTTTTTGTTTGCCTGAAAGGAGATGCCGCGCAAAGAACTCGACAAATGCAATCAATGGTGGAGGGTATATAAGATTCGGTCCAGCCGAACTTAGCATGCTCTTACTGGTTTTTTTCTATTTAATTTGTTTCTCTTTTTCCATTTTTATTTATCCTATGCTGTTAATATGATATACCAAATACTTCTTTAGTTTGTACCTTGAACCGTCGCTGATCACAAACAATTTTCTAGAATTTCAATCGATTGTGTAGAAGGCGATATGATTAGGATATGTGATACAAACTTAGTTTTCCTTTACAAAATTCAAAAGCATTATAAATACTGCTGAACTTATAGCCAGTGTCAACAGTACGAATATTTTTGCCCGTTTATAATGTTGTCAAAAGTGATTCTATTTGTGAGCACAGTTGTGGTTTCATTAACCCGGGAATCGATGAGTGAATGCGTTATTTCTTTCTCTGGTGATGCTATGTTAAGACCAACAGTTGTGAGAAATATTGGAAGTCGAAGTGTGAATATTTTGCCAAAAGAACCGTTTTTCAAATATCATGAAGGCGAAGAAATATCACTTCGTTGCGATAGAGGTTTTGCAGTGTGAGTGATACCATTTTATTTATTTAATTAATAATAATTAAAAATTGCATATACATTAAAAACTTTAAAACTAAAATTGGAAATATTAAAATAGCAATTGTAATGAAATATTCCTTCAACTATTAAATAAAGAGCAAGTGACAGAAGAACGGTTAAAACACTGGGCTACTCTGGGCATAGGTTAGCACGACGATATCGGTTAGTCAAGGTAAATGCAAATGCTAATTTGCCCATTAACGTTCCCTTCAGATGCAAGAGCAAACTTCTCACATATCAATGAGTGCCGTCCGATTCAAGTTTAAGGAACCAATGATAAGGGACCTCCATCTTATAGCGGAGTTCGAATGGCATGCCACAGTGCGACACCCCTTTGTGGAGAAGTTTTTACATGGCTGCTATACCAATTGGTACAATACCTGCCAAATGTCGCCAGCATTAAGAGGGCATAACCACCGTTGAAAATGTTCATGATGTTCTCGCCAGGATTCGATTTCAGGCCATGAGCTTCATAGCCGGTCATGCTACGGTGGCCTCCGGATAGTCAAGATATCTTTGGTATTTCTGAAACTGTGGCACTTTTTGTAAACCGATTGAAAATTTTACAAATGTAGTTGGAAAGGTTACAAAATTATGCGAGTATCTAAAAAAAGTGCAAAGTGTCCCCTGCTGTTCAAATTTATTCGCTTCAGAAGCTAAAATTTCCGAAAAAAATCCACATTTTGAAATTTTAGCAAAACATGTAACATCACTATTTCCTTCCAGTAGGCTAGGTGAGGTTAGGTTGAAAAGACGATGCTGATACTAATCTGCCCCAAGCCACGATAGCCAGTAATCTGCTTGTTATGCGCTCTAAAAACTAACAAGTAAGAGCGTGCTATGTTCGGCCGGGCCGAATCTTAGATACCCTCCACCATGGATCGCATTTGTCGAGTACTATGCGCGGTATCTCTTTTTAGGCAAACGAAGAATATTGAATGAGAACTGTTTTGCTATTGGAGCTTTATCAAGTTATTGTCCGATTCCGACCATAAATGAGTGCTGAACATTGTAAAGGGTAATTTTTTTGAGGTTAGGATTTTCATGCATTAGTATTTGACAAATCACGTGGGATTTCAGACATGGTGTCAAAGAGAAAGATGCTCAGTATGCTTTGACATTTCATCATGAATAGACTTACTAACGAGCAACGCTTGCAAATCATTGAATTTTATTACCAAAATCAGTGTTCGGTTCGAAATGTGTTCAAATTTTGACAAATTTTGTTCAGCGATGAGGCTCATTTCTGGTTGAATGGCTACGTAAATAAGCAAAATTGCCGCATTTGGAGTGAAGAGCAACCAGAAGCCGTTCAAGAACTGCCCATGCATCCCGAAAAATGCACTGTTTGGTGTGGTTTGTACGCTGGTGGAATCATTGGACCGTATTTTTTCAAAGATGCTGTTGGACGCAACGTTACGGTGAATGAACACATTTCGAACCGAACACTGATTTTGGTAATAAAATTCAATGATTTGCAAGCGTTGCTCGTTAGTAAGTCTATTCATGATGAAATGTCAAAGCATACTGAGCATCTTTCTCTTTGACACCATGTCTGAAATCCCACGTGATCTGTCAAATACTAATGCATGAAAATCCTAACCTCAAAAAAATCACCCTTTATAAGCCATTGTGTTATATTTTAGTTCATTCAGATAAGAATTGCGCCTTGTGGGGGCTCAAGAAGCAAAATCGGGAGATAGGTTTATATGGGAGCTGTATCAAGCTATTGATCGATTCAGACCATATTGAACACGTGTACTGAAGGTCATGAGAGAAGCCGTTGTACCAAATTCCTGCCAAATCGGATGAGAATTGCGCGCTCTATTGGCTCAAGAAGTCAAGATCCAAGATCAGTTTATATGTCAGCTATACCAGATTATGAACCGATTTGAATCATACTTTACACAGTTATTGGAAGTGATACCAAAACACTACCTGCAAAATTTCAGACAAATCGGTTGAGAATTGCACCCTCTAGAGGCTCAAGAAGTCAAGACCCCAGATCGGTTTATATGGCAGCTATATCAAAACATGGACCGATTTCAACCATACTTAGTAAGTTGTTGGAAGTGATACCAAAACACTACCTGCACTACCAGACAAATCGGACGAGAATTGCGCGCTCTGATGACTCAAGAATTCGAGACCCAAGATCAGTTTATATGGCAACTATATCAAAATATGGACCGATTTGGCCTATTTATAATCCCAACCGACCTACACTTATAAAAAGTATTTGTAAAAAATTTCAAGCGGCTGGCTTTACTCCTTCGAAAGTTAGCGTGCTTTCGACAGACAGACGGACGGACGGACGGCCAGATGGACGGACATGGCTAGATTGACTTAAAATTACATGACGATCAAGAATATATATACTTTATGGGGTCTCAGATGCTTATTTCGAGATGTTACAAACAGAATGACGAAATTAGTATACCCCCATCCTATGGTGGTGGGTATAAAAAGATACCTCGAAAAAGAAAATCTAAGTTAAAAATTCCGTGCTACTTACAAAATCCTTAATTTTTTCCATACCACTACCCTAAGTTGGTTCATATCTGGTATTGGGTCACCACCTAAGTGCCAGTATCTGTTAGACATGAAAGCCTGGCAATGATAAAGGAAATGCTCCAACGTCTCGTCATCTTCCCCCGCATGCCCTAAACATGCTTTCTCTTGCTGCACCGATTTTACATAAGTGAGCTTGTAGTCCTATGTGTCCCGTTATGATACGAATGGCTATACTGACCTCCTTGTTACTTTCTTTCAGTAATAGCTTCGTCTTCTCACGATCTAGAATGCCCCGCTAGTATTTTCGCCGTCCTACCGACCGTTTCGTTGCTCCACAGTATTGCATGCGCATTTATCGCCTACGCCTTTAACTCGGACTGCGTCGACCCGAAAGGCTTCGGATTAATCAAGTTTATTGACGCCAGTCCGGCCTGACCTTCACCGCCAAATCGCCTACCGTTTCATCCCCCCTTACTCCGTTATGGCCCGGCACCCAAACGATGCGGATTTCCAATCCTCAGAGAAGACGTTAATCTCCTTCTCACACTGCAAGACTGTTGGTGAGCTTACCATACTGGTTGTTATTGCCTTTATGGCCAGTTTACTGTCCGTTAAGATGTTGACACTCGCCGTCCTCGTGTTAGCACCACACCACCTCACGCATTATGTGATAGCCCGGATCTCCGCCCGTAGGACAGTATTATGGTCAGGCAGTCGAAAACAGATCTCAATCCCTGGGTTCTCAATATAGACCCCCAGGCCCACTCTGTCCTCTAGCTTTGATCCATCCGTCTAACATGATCTTCCAGATGGCAATACTAGAGTTTCGTCAATTGCCGCCTTGCACTCGACCTCAAGGTCCCTCTGAGTTATCCGATCGAAAACCATTTTACTTCCTTCCAGGTTTCCTATCATATCATATATGAATTAGATCAGCCTATACAGATATAGCTGTCATATAGACCGATCTTCTAATTTAGGGTCTTAATCTCATAAAAAGTGGTTTCTTGGCTGTTTACAATGAAACTGTTCCTTGTATATGAGTTCTTGGGACCTGAATAAAATATGATCGCGACTAGACCCTATTTAGATATAACTATGGATATAGTAGTGGAGTTATAATAAATTAAGATGATTATTATATCCTTGGTGGTGGCTATCCAAAGTTCGGCACGGCCTAACTTAACACGTTTTTATTTGTTTTTAATTCCATAATAAGTCGAAGGAAAGAATCCCATTTTATGTCGAAGAAAAAAGAGAAAAAATTTAATACTTTTCTATGAATATATTAAAAATTTTATGTTCTTCCTAAAAAAAATCGATTTTTTTTTTTATTTTTCATGTAGACCAAATTCGGTAACGGGCGAAATCATTTTGGAATTAAATTGTCTCAATGGACAAGTAAACGGCGATTACTACTCAAATAAAAATTATGAGTGCAACACAGTGACGTGGAATATTTATGAATCAATAATACCACTTACCTGGTGCAGTAAGCCCTTGCAGTCGTATATTGTAGCTCAGCCCATGTTCTTGCATTCAAAATTAAATATATTAGCAGAAATTTGTTATAGTTTTGAAGATAGATTAATTCAAACGATGCATTATGTGGTGGGAGCAAAATCTTCAAAGTATTTGGTAGGCTTAAAAAAATAGTGAACAGTGAGTGCGTTTAATAATTTTTGTTTTGTTTTAGATTTTTAAAAATCAATCCAGATTTGAAGACTACGAACCCACCACTAAGGTAGAATATTTTGCAGAAACTTTTGTACCAAAGACGTGAGTATAAATGCTATAGAAATGTAAAAATTAATCTTGGATTTTATATGTTTCATTAGCATATCCCTGGACTCCTACGAAAACTCACAAATCCAGCAATGGCTTAAATTTGCTAATTTTGAAATGGGAGCTATTATGCCAAATTTGATGTTTAACCATAATGAAGGCCATATTGAATTGGGTTCAATGATCGACATACCATGGTGGTCTGCTTTGCGCTTAGGCAACTGGCAGTTCTATACCGAAGCCCTTAAAGAACATGTGGAAAAAACATCAAACGAATATGAGATTTTGGCTGGCGTCTCGGGCACAATTTCAGTGCCAATTTACAAAGAGAGTTGTCACGAAAATCGCAACTGGGTGGAAATAGTGGATGATGAGGGTAATAAAATACCCCTGTACATATGGAACTATTTAAAGAATCCGAAAAATGATGTTGAGGATTATGTTATAATCGGTGTCAATTCTCCATTTTTTGAGGTGAGTTAATTCTTCAAATTGCTTGCCAATATATCACAAAAATTGTTTAACCCTACACCACTGGTGTGGTTTAGTTTTGTAATTTGAGACATTGAAAAACATAAATGTCCATTTATTTGTTTACTGGAAGTTTTTTTTTTTTTTTTTTTGTTCATTTGCCTCTTTTCAGTTTTACAATAGAATGGACATCATATTTTGTCGCAACATTTGCCACCAAATCGATTGGCTACAAAAGGCATACTCAACATTCACATACAAAGCCATGGGTGTCATATTTTGCTGTTCAGTTAATGAAGTAATTGAATCAAAACGTTTGACTGGATTAGGCATCGAGCTGTAACACTATAAATGTATTATTTGTATATTTCGATGAATCAGAAACTTTGAATAAAAAAAAATAAATAAAAGTTTATAAAGAGTTAATGTGACATTTTGAAAATCTAGTGTGTATTCTTTTATTGAAACTTCCATAATAAGATGGGGGTGCAATGAATTCAAGGAATTTCATACCCTTTGGTCTGGATTCTGCACCTATATACAATCTATCTATATTGGCTTAGAACATCATAGCGGCTTGTGACTCTGTAATTGCATTCTTTCTTCTGTCAGTTATCAGCTGTTACTTTTAGCTTGCTTTAGAAAAAAAGTGCGCGAAATTTTGTTTACATTTGTTTGTTTGGCGTCAATTTTAATATGGGTACCACATGTATTGAAAGAAATTCATTTAACAAACCGAATCAACGCTTGTGATACGCACCTTAAACACAATGAATTCGATCCGTTTTTAAAACGAATCATAACTGGAGATGAAAAATGGATTGTTTACAACAATGTTAGTCCAAAACGATCATGGTCCAAGCATGGTGAACCAGCTCAAACCACTTCAAAGGCTGATATCCACCAAAAGAAGGTTATGCTCTATGTTTGGTGGGATTGGAAGGGTGTGGTATATTTTGAGCTGCTTCCAAGGAACCAAACGATTAATTCGGATGTTTACTGTCAACAATTGGCCAAATTGAATACAGCCATCAAGGAGAAGCGACCAGAATTGGTCAATCGTAAAGGTGTCATATTCCACCAGAACAACGCTAGACCGCACACATCTTTGGTCACTCGCCAAAAACTGAGTGAGCTTGGCTGGGAACTTTTGATGCATCCACCATATAGCCCTAACCTTGCACCATTAGACTACCATTTATTTCGATCTTTGCAGAACTCCTTAAATGGTAAAACTTTCGGCAATGATGAGGCTATAAAATCGCACTTGGTTCAGTTTTTTGCAGATAAAGGCCAGAAGTTCTATGAGCGTGGAATACTAAATTTGACAGGAAGATGGCAAAAGGTTATCGAAAAAAATGGCAATTATATATTTGATTAAAGTTCATACAAGTTTTATTAAAAATGCATTTACTTTCTTTTAAAAAATCCGCATTTACTTTTTAGGCAACCCAATAAAACAACTGTCCCTCTCTAACGCTAACTGAGATTGGAAGATTTGAATAAAAAAAAGGTAAAATGCGTGTAAAATTTCTTTTTCGTAGAACAAATCTCCTAAACGTTTAGCAAATATTTAACTTGAAATAAAGGGTGATTTTTTTGAGGTTAGGATTTTCATGCATTAGTATTTGACAGATCACGTGGGATTTCAGACATGGTGTCAAAGAGAAAGATGCTCAGTATGCTTTGACATTTCATCATGAATAGACTTACTAACGAGCAACGCTTGCAAATCATTGAATTTTATTACCAAAATCAGTGTTCGGTTCGAAATGTGTTTCGCGCTTAACGTCCGATTAATGGTCTACATAATCGACCAAGTGAGCAAACAATTAATGCGATTGTGACCAAGTTTCGCACTCAGTTTACTTTATTGGACATTAAACCAACCACACGAATGCGTACAGTGCGTACAGAAGAGAATATTGCGTCTGTTTCTGAGAGTGTTGCTGAAGACCGTGAAATGTCGATTCGTCGCCGTTCGCAGCAATTGGGTTTGTGTTATTCGACCACATGGAAGATTTTACGCAAAGATCTTGGTGTAAAACCGTATAAAATACAGCTCGTGCAAGAACTGAAGCCGAACGATCTGCCACAACGTCGAATTTTCAGTGAATGGGCCCTAGAAAAGTTGGCAGAAAATCCGCTTTTTTATCGACAAATTTTGTTCAGCGATGAGGCTCATTTCTGGTTGAATGGCTACGTAAATAAGCAAAATTGCCGCATTTGGAGTGAAGAGCAACCAGAAGTCGTTCAAGAACTGCCCATGCATCCCGAAAAATGCACTGTTTGGTGTGGTTTGTACGCTGGTGGAATCATTGGACCGTATTTTTTCAAAGATGCTGTTGGACGCAACGTTACGGTGAATGGCGATCGCTATCGTTCGATGCTAACAAACTTTTTGTTGCCAAAAATTGAAGAACTGAACTTGGTTGACATGTGGTTTCAACAAGATGGCGCTACATGCCACACAGCTCGCGATTCTTTGGCCATTTTGAGGGAAAACTTCGGAGAACAATTCATCTCAAGAAATGGACCGGTAAGTTGGCCACCAAGATCATGCGATTTGACGCCTTTAGACTATTTTTTGTGGGGCTACGTCAAGTCTAAAGTCTACAGAAATAAGCCAGCAACTATTCCAGCTTTGGAAGACAACATTTCCGAAGAAATTCGGGCTATTCCGGCCGAAATGCTCGAAAAAGTTGCCCAAAATTGGACTTTCCGAATGGACCACCTAAGACGCAGCCGCGGTCAACATTTAAATGAAATTATCTTCAAAAAGTAAATGTCATGGACCAATCTAACGTTTCAAATAAAGAACCGATGAGATTTTGCAAATTTTGCGTTTTTTTAAAAAAAAAAAGTTATCAAGCTCTTAACAAATCACTCTCAGGAAGCTGTACGCAAGTCAAAGACTCGCTGAAATATCTTGGAGTTACTATCGAGTTAAAACTGCTATTTAAAAACATGTCCTATTGATTTGCGAAAAAGCGATAAACAGTGGCTGTAGCCTTTACCCGCTTCTAAATAGGATATCGAAACTTAGCCACCACATCAAATTTATGCTGTAGCAAATATTCATACGCTCAGTAATGACTTAGGATTGCCTTGTTTGGCCCAAAAACTGCAGCATGTCATGTGAAAAAATTTCAATTTTTTGAACAAGAATCTAAAATATTACGGTTTTAAGTGGAAACATCTCACACACCATTCACATGTCCACTTTGCACACATGACCATTCACATGGTTATGCTATTACTTACTCTATCATATGAAGAACCATGCAGACGGTCTAATTCTGATATTATAAGAAATTTAAAATTATGTATGACTTCTTTTAGCTTAAAAGTAGATTTTTAAATTTTTTTCCCTAAACTTCTTTAACACTTTTATGTCTCTCAAAGGTTCGTCGTACCTATTTTTTCCCCTTAATTGTGATGATGTTATCTAATGTTGTTATACATCTGTTGTATGTAAGAAATATGAATAAATGAAAACATTTGAATAATAAGTGAACTCATATGCGGTAACCCCTAGGAAATCTGCTGCAAAACTCAATGCAATGCTCTAGCCACAGCACAATTCACCACACCACCCCCACTTGCATGATCAGCTCAATGCTTAAAAGGTTTGTGGTGAAATTTTCAATGTGAGTCAACCAAGCATGAATGCATGCATACTAGTCCAAAATACACCATTCATTGTAGCACTCATATTTTGTTTGGGCTTATTCTCTTGCAGCTTCGGCCCAACGTTACGAACTTGTTCCGTTCCCAACCGCAACCATACCTCAACACTCATTAACGTTTCGCACTACATTTGCAAAGTAATGCAGCAAAACGGATTCAGTGCATTGCGATACGTCAACGGGTTACGAACGCGTTCTCTAATAGCGGCGGTATTGTGTGAATGGTGACGATTTAAGGCAAAAAAAATAATATTTGGTAGCAAATATACTAAAGAGCCAATCTTTGATATTTAAATGAAATACCAAGCTTAAGAAAAACAAAAATTTAACGAAAATATAAAGATTTTGACACAACACCCACATAAAAATCGAGCTGTTCCAATTGTTTAAAAATATTTAAGAAAAAACAAAATAACGGTAAGTTATGGAGAAAAACGTGAATTTGGATACGGTTATACCCCTCAGTGGCTAAATATACAATAAGCTTGAAAAAGTTAAAAACATATCAAATATTAAATGCATTCCTTGGCTATAAACAAGGGATTAAATTCAAAACAAGTTTCATTAAAAAATCCAAATATTCTAACGAAAAGGTATTAAGCCACCATTAAGCAAGCCGGCCTGTATTTTTGTGAACTGCTAGAAGTTAATACCACATACATGCATCAAAGGCAAGAAAGTTTTGCCATAAATATGAAACAGGATAGAAAAAATAGTTAACATCAAAACGGGGTAGGCAATAATGTTTGGAAAAGAAGAGTCCACGGATATGTTGAGAAGGATTGGTAAGATGAAGAAGGTGCATAATTACCCTATAAATAGTTTTGGTAAAAAAAAAAACAATTGAAATGCATCACATTTCTGTGCCGTCATCAGGACATCAGTGCCCTAAAAAAGAAAGAACGAAAGAGTGGTATCAGAGTTTTCAAGCATTGAAATCCATAAGAAAAAGTCAAAACCTTAATGGCGTTAAGTTAAACCGGATCGAATCTTACATATCGTCTACCGCTGATGGCATTTGACTTTAAACGGTCTTTTCAAATATATAGGTGCTATATCAAGTTATGGACCAATATGGATCGTCCTTGTGATGGCTTGAAAAAGTCTAAGAAGCCATAACAAACTCACTCGTTCAAAATTGCAGCCATATTGGATAATGATTGCGCCCTCTAGAGGCTAAAGTAAAAGTCGCTCAATTATTGTTAACAACTGATTATCCGTTTAATATATTTGCTAACTAATGTTATATCCCTTAAAAATACTTACAAAGTATACTCATCCTTTTCGAATTGTCCCAGAACCCATCCTACAGTGTTAGAATGGTGGCAATTTGTCACCTCGAGCGACAAACCCTTAGAAAAGTGATAGGTTTTTTTCCATGTAAGGGGACGAGAACGGGGACCGGTCCCTATCACCAGAGGACCTATCCCATGTCAGGTTTGGGACCTGTTCCATTTCCAGAAGGTTATGAACCGATCTTAGGTCTTGACATCTTGAGCATAATTCTTATCCGATTCGGTTGAAATTTTCCACGTGGTGTTTTGGTATCACTTCCAACAATTGTGATAAGTATGGTTCACGTCGGTTCATAACCTGATATAGCTGCCATAAAAACCGGTCTCCCGATTAGACTTCTTGAGATTCTAGAGGGCGCAATTCTTATCTAATTTTGCATATGTCGTTTTGGTATGACTTTCAACAACTGTGCCAAGTATGGTCCAAATCGGTTTATAATCTGATACAGCTGCTGATCTCTTCAGCTTTCAGAGGGTGCAATTCTTATCCAATTTGGTTGAAAATGTTCATATGTCGTACAACTTCCAACAACTATGCCATGGTTGATAAGCTAACATAGTTGCCATATAAATCGATCTTCCAATTTGTCAATATGAGCCACTGGAGGGCGCAATTTTTCCTGAAATTTTAGAGGTGGTATTCTTTTATGACTTCTAACAGCCATGGCAAGTACCGTCATATCAAATTTGTTTTCCAATCTCAAACACAATTCATTTAAATCCCTTATTGCAAAAGCCAGCAAATATGTCCGGTTTGGAGTATGGGCCCTAAAAACTATAAATATCGAGCTATACGGTCTTGAAGACCCACATTGTCTAGATGACCAAATGTACCCTATTTGGAAGTCGTCCCACCACAAGGTGGGATGTCCCCTGGACAGTTGTTCCCGAATTTTGATATCAGATTCATGGTCTACTCCAAAAACCGTTCATTTGAGCCCCATTGTCCCATAGTCGGCAAACCTGACCGGTTTGGGGGGTGTTTTGAGGGATGGGGCCACTCAGTGATTTGGCTTTGAAAATATATATCAGATTCATGTTCAACTCTAAAATACCTCTTATTTGAGCCTCATATTGCAATGGTCAGCAAATACTTCCTATTTGTGTGGTGCTATGAGGGTGGGTTGGCCCCAGATTTGTTCTTTACTTGCAAAGATGTACATTTGAGCCCCATATTGCAATGTTCGAAAATTTGTCCTCTTTGGGGGATGTTCTCGGGGATGGGCGGCCCCCAACACTGGATATCAGATTCGTACCTTTTATTTAAGCCCCATATTGTCATGGTCAGTAAATATGTCCTGTTTGGGGGGTGTTTTGAAGAAGGGATGGTTGCCCAGAGACTTTGCCCCACATTTGGATATCAGATTCGTATTTTACACGCAAATACCTTTCATTTGAGTCCCATATTGCCATAGTCGGTAAATATGTCCGATTTAGGCGTGTTTTGGGGGATGGGGTGGTCCCCCAAACATTTGGTTCGATACCAAATTTTTGTTTGTAGGTTACTATAAGAGAGCACACAAAATTTCGCTTAAATCGCACCTGGCGTTTCTGAAAATTTTGGTGAGGGGGAGCGTCCGCCCCCCCTTCAGATATCAAAAAATTTAGTACCCTATTTTGTTTGCCCATGGCATGATTATGCACCATCTGTCGAGTTATTTTCCCGGTATCTATTTTTAGGCAAGCATATGATAAAAGTAAAAATTGCTATGCTACTGAAGATATAATATCAAGTTATGGTCAGATTCGGGCCATAATTGAACTGAATGTTGGAGACCTAGTAGAAGTCGTTGTGTGAAATTTCAGCCCATTCGAATAAACATTGCGCCCTTTAGGGGTTCAAGAATTAAAATAGGGTGTTTATATGAGAGCTGTATCAGGCTATAGACCGATTCAGACCATAATTGACACATATTTTGAAGGTAATGAGCGAAATCGTTGTACAAAATTTCAGCCAAATCGGATAATAATTACGACCTCTAGAGGCTCAAGAAGTCAAGATCCAAGATCGGCTTATATAGCATCTATATCAGGTTATAGACCAATAAAAATCATAATTTGCACAATTGTTGGAAATCATAAGAAAGCACCTTTGCAAAATTTCAGCCAAATTGGATAAGAATTGCGCTCAAGAAGTCAAGATTCAAGACCGGTTTATATGGCAGCTATATAGGGTTACGGACCGATTTGAACCATACTTAGCATAGCTGTTGAAATTCATAACAAAACACCTCGTGCAAAATGTCAGTCTAATCGGATAGGAATTGCGCCCTATAGAGATTGAAGAAGCCAAAACCCCAGAACTCAAGATCCAAGATCGGTTTATATAGCAGCTATATTAAAACATAAACCGATATTGCCCATTTACAATCCCAATAGATCTACACTAATAAAACGTATTCGTGCAAATTTCACAATCAGAGAGTTTAAACCATTTTTTATTCTTATCCGATTGGAATGAAATTTTGCGCGACGTGTGGTATGGTTCAAATCGGTCTATAACCTGATATAAAGGGTGATTTTTTTGAGGTTAGGATTTTCATGCATTAGTATTTGACAGATCACGTGGGATTTCAGACATGGTGTCAAAGAGAAAGATGCTCAGTATGCTTTGACATTTCATCATGAATAGACTTACTAACGAGCAACGCTTGCAAATCATTGAATTTTATTACCAAAATCAGTGTTCGGTTCGAAATTTTTTATCGACAAATTTTGTTCAGCGATGAGGCTCATTTCTGGTTGAATGGCTACGTAAATAAGCAAAATTGCAGCATTTGGAGTAAAGAGCAACCAGAAGCCGTTCAAGAACTGCCCATGCATCCCGAAAAATGCACTGTTTGGTGTGGTTTGTACGCTGGTGGAATCATTGGACCGTATTTTTTCAAAGATGCTGTTGGACGCAACGTTACGGTGAATGGCGATCGCTATCGTTCGATGCTAACAAACTTTTTGTTGCCAAAAATGGAAGAACTGAACTTGGTTGACATGTGGTTTCAACAAGATGGCGCTACATGCCACACAGCTCGCGATTCTATGGCCATTTTTAGGGAAAACTTCGGAGAACAATTCATCTCAAGAAATGGACCGGTAAGTTGGCCACCAAGATCATGCGATTTGACGCCTTTAGACTATTTTTTGTGGGGCTACGTCAAGTCTAAAGTCTACAGAAATAAGCCAGCAACTATTCCAGCTTTGGAAGACAACATTTCCGAAGAAGTTCGGGCTATTCCGGCCGAAATGCTCGAAAAAGTTGCCCAAAATTGGACTATCCGAATGGGCCACCTAAGACGCAGCCGCGGTCAACATTTAAATGAAATTATCTTCAAAAAGTAAATGTCATGGACCAATCTAACGTTTCAAATAAAGAACCGATGAGATTTTGCAAATTTTATGCGTTTTTTTAAAAAAAAAAGTTATCAAGCTCTTAACAAATCACTCTTTAATTGAAATATAAGCCGATCTGTGGACTTGACTTCTTGAGCTTATAGAGGACGCAATTCCTATCCGATTTGGGTGAAATTTTGCACGACGTATTTTATTATGACTTTCAACAACTGTGCCAAATAGGGTTCAAATCGGTTCATAACCTGATATAGCTGCCATTCCAACCGATCTGGGATCTTGACTTCTTGAGCCTCTAAAGGGCGCAATTATTATCCGATTTGTCTGCAATTTCGTACGACGGATCCTCTCATGACCATCAACACACTTCATTATTAGGGTCTGAATCGATCTATAGCCTGATACAGCTCCCAAAAAAATCGATCTCTCTATTTTACTTCTTGAGCCCCCAAAGGGCGCAATTTTTATTCGAATTGGCTGACTTTTTACACAGGTCTCCAATATATATATATTAATTGTGGTCCGAACCGGTCCATATCTTGATATCGCTCTAATAGTAGAGCAAATCTTTTCTTTTATCCTTTTTTGCCTAAGAAGAGATGCCGCGAAAAGAACTCGACAATTGCGATTCATTGTGTAGGGTATATAAGATTCGGCCCGGCCGAACTTAGCACGCTTTTACTTGTTCAGTCTAGAAAGTTTGCTTGTATTGTATGGAGGACCAGATGTTTTGCATAAAGCAATTTTAGGAATTGATTACGAAATAAAGTCATATGTTTGAGAGAAAGATTCTTCGGAAAATATATGGACCAGTTTGCGTTAATGGAGAATATAGGCGATCTGTATGACTGTGATAGCATCAAAATACAAATGCTGCGTTGGCTAGATCATGTTGTTAGAATAAATGAAGAAGGTGCACGCAAATCGGGAAGACCAAGAGTCCGATGGAAAGATCAAGCGGTGTGGGAGACACCTCGAAACATGGTGTCAGAGATTTTAGAATGAACGCAGAAGATGGAGGCGTTTGGAACGCTAATCTACATTCGGCTGGTGGAACAAATGTTCTGTCATAGTGGCCAATTAAAGAAGAAGAAAGGATTACTATGAGAATTAGCATTATGTGGGAGGTGAACAAAATGAGGCCATAAAACTATGGATCAACTTAGCACGGGTGTTAGAAATAGTATCAAAACACTACATTCAGCGAAATAGGACACAACTGTGCCCTCTATAGGCTCATGAAGTTAAGTTTAAGCTTATTGGAACCTATATCAGGTTATTTACCAATTTGGACCATATTTGGCTCGATTGTCCATGGTCATAAGAAACACCACGTACCAAAGTAAGCTAATTCCGGTGGTAATTGCGCCTTCTAGTGGCACAAGAAATAATATCTGAAGAGCGCTTTATATGGCAGCTAAAGCATTAAGAAATAGACCGCTTTGGCCTATTTACACTTCTAACTCGTGTAAAAGTATTTTTAAAAACTTTCTGGAGCCTAGCATTACTTCTTTAAAAGTTAGCATGCTTTTGACAGACGGACAGACGTGGCTAAAATCGATTTTTTGGGGTATTACAAGCGGAAGAACCAAATTAGTATATCCCAATCATATGGAAAAGAGTATAAAATCAAACGTATATAAAATGAACCGTAATACATTGATGCTGGAAAAAAGCCGACCAATTACCTTGAAATCACTAAGAAATAGAATGCGATGTTGACACATGAAAAGATGTTGTACAAAGACTGAAGGGATTAGCTTGTGGTAGCAAAATTAAAGGCTCCATGTTCCAAATTGGGATGTATTGTATTGGGTTGCCCAAAAAGTAATTGCGGATTTTTCATATAGTCGGCGTTGACAAATTTTTTCACAGCTTATGACTCTGTAATTGCATTCTTTCTTCTGTCGGTTATCAGCTGTTACTTTTAGCTTGCTTTAGAAAAAAAGTGTAAAAAAGTGTATTTGATTAAAGTTCATTCTAAGTTTTATTAAAAATGCATTTACTTTCTTTTAAAAAATCCGCAATTACTTTTTGGGCAACCCAATAGATCTAATTTCAAGGCAACAAATTAACATGCTATGAACTGTAGGCCCGACAGACGGGAGGACAGAGAGCAGCACTATTGTACTGATGATTAAACTAGCCACCTAAGAAACCTTTACAATTGGCGTGCATGTGATCAAATCCCATCTGTTGTCTGTCATATTCCTTTCAATTATCAATAAAAATCCTTCTTTTCTTGTGATATTCATTCGCTTGGTCAAATTAGCTTGACTCTTTCCCCCTTAGGGAAAAAAATAATAACCTAAACAAGAAAAGTTTTAATTTGAGTTTTTTATGAGTTACTACTACAGCCGATACGTTTGGTATACCTAGCCAAACTAAATGCGGATTTTCTTGTACTTTTAATTTCATATCATTGTTAATTAAGATGTGCTTAAAATTTTCTATTGCCATATTTTTTGTTTATATACCAGAGCCGTTAAAAGTCATAGCGTGTCTTTCGAGAAAAAAAACATGCATCGACAAAAATTTAGCATTTTCCCACTGCATATTAATAGAGTCATAAAATATGTATTATATGGCAATTTTAGTTTCTGCCACTTATATGACGGAATTGATATTTTTATGTGGTATTGGTTCAATGTTCCAACTGCTCTATTTATAGCTGAACGGGGTTAAACAGAATAGAAAACAAAGCAAATGAAGTTGAATTATGGAAGCTGTATCGTAATTTTGGAATTAAGATTTGAATATCTGTTTGTTGAATATTGGAATAAAGACGGTGGTTGTTAGAGTGTCCGAAAAAAAGGTTTTTTTAAAGCATGACCTTAATTTTTATATGCATTTGATAGCAAAAAGCAAAATATGAAATCAAATGGTAATCGGTTAACGATAGAGGGCGTCCAATGACAATATGTTCGAAAAATCTAATCGATGAGGTTCAGGATTGGAAGGTCTCCATGGAGCACTCCTTCTCTGACCATCGCTACATTAGGTTTAGAACAGCACGGGCAGCGCCGAATCCGATAAGCTTTCGTAATAAATTGAAAACCATCTGGCCTAGAGGGCTGATGTCCTCTTCGAGAAAGGACATGAGCTCAAGAGAAACCCTGGACGCCCGTGGAGATTCGCAATATTGGGAAAGAGGTCCGCAGACTTTATAACCGAGCACGTCGTAAAAAATCGGAAATATACTGGAATGTGTATTACACAGGCTCAAGGCATACAATAAGACTATCAGAGCGACAAAACGTGCCTTCTGGAAGATTTTCTGCCAACAGGTCGATGTTGATCGAAGGCGTATCATTATAGAATTTATGGTAAAGGGAGCCTTGAAGAACTTCAATCCATTAAAGTCACCCGAAGCTGATGGAATATTTCCGGCGTTAAAGCAAAATGAGGCAGACTATCTGGCGCCTTTTCTGGCCACTATTTTCACAGCGTGCCTGGGACTTGCATATACTCGGAAAGCCTGGCAGGAGGAAAGTGTGGTATTTATACCCAAGCCCGGCAAGGCAAGTTATGCGACAACAAAGGCCTACAGACCTATAAGCCTTACGTCCATTCTACGTATTGTGGACACCATGATAAAGAGTAGGACATTGGCGGTATGACACCGAAATCGAGGGGGCTTTTAACAATTTGCGGACCGACACACTGATCCAATCCTTAGAGCAGTAATGGGTGGATCGGCTATTTAGAGACAGGATAAACCATTTGCAAAGAAACAAGTGGATAAATTTTGGGACCCATGAGCAGACGATGTTATAATACCTCTAAAGTGTAAGGATCCGAATAAACTTTGACGAAGGGCCGAAAGGTTCTTGCATATGGCATACGTCTGGGCTAGACCTAGAGGTCTTGATATTTACCCAGAAAAAAAAAAGAAATTTGCTTGTTCACGAAGAAGACAAAGGTGGGCCAATTTGACGCACCAAGTTCCCTCAATACGAACAATTTCGTTATCTGGCAAGGTCAAATGTTGGACGCTATGTTGAACATAGGCTCGAAATGGGGCCTTGTGTCTTCAAAGAAATTTCTTATAAAAATGGTTTTTAGGAAAAATTTCATTAAAATGTTGTTTTGGAAAAAAAAAATTGCTGAAATTTTGTCTTAAGAAAAAATTTCATGGAAACTTTGTCTTTAGAAAAATTTCATTGAAATTTTGTCTTTAGAAAAAATTTCATTGAAATTTTGTCTTTAAAAAAAATTTCATTGAAATTTTGTCTTCAGAAAAAATTTCCTTGAAATTTTGTCTTTAGAAAAAATTTCATTGAAATTTTGTCTTTAGAAAAAATTTCATTGAAATTTTGTCTTTAGAAAAAATTTCATTGAAATTTTGTCTTTAGAAAAAAATTTCATTGAAATTTTGTCTTTAGAAAAAATTTCATTGAAATTTTGTCATTGAAATTTTGTCTTTAGAAAAAATTTCATTGAAATTTTGTCTTTAGAAAAAATTTCATTGAAATTTTGTCTTTAGAAAAAATTTTGTCTTTAGAAAAAATGTCATTGAAATTTTGTCTTTAGAAAAAATTTTTTTGAAATTTTGTCTTTAGAAAAAATTTCATTGAAATTTTGTCTTTAGAAAATATTTCATTGAAATTTTGTCTTCAGAAAAAGTTTCATTGAAATTTTGCCTTTAGAAAAAAATTTCATTGAAATTTTGTCTTTAGAAAAAATTTCATTGAAATTTTGTCTTTGGAAAAAAATTCCTTACAATTTTCTCTTTAGAAAAAATTTCATTAAAATTTTGTCTTTAGATAAAATTTCATTGAAATTTAGTCTTTGAAATTTTGTCATTGAAATTTTGTCTTTAGAAAAAATTTCATTGAAATTTTGTCTTTAGAAAAAATTTCATTGAAATTTTGTCTTTAGAAAAAATTTCATTGAAATTTTGTCTTCAGAAAAAATTTCCTTGAAATTTTGTCTTTAGAAAAAATTTCATTGAAATTTTGTCTTTAGAAAAAATTTCATTGAAATTTTGTCTTTAGAAAAAATTTCATTGAAATTTTGTCTTTAGAAAAAAATTCATTGAAATTTTGTCTTTAGAAAAAATTTCATTGAAATTTTGTCTTTAGAGAAAATTTCATTGAAATTTTGTCTTTAGAAAAAAATTCATTGAAATTTTGTCTTTAGAAAAAATTTCATTGAAATTTTGTCTTTAGAGAAAATTTCATTGAAATTTTGGCTTTAGAAAAAATTTCATTGAAATTTTGTCTTTAGAAAAAATTTCATTGAAATTTTGTCTTTAGAAAAAATTTCATTGAAATTTTGTCTTTAGAAAAAATTTCATTGAAATTTTGTCTTTAGAAAAAATTTCATTGAAATTTTGTCTTTAGAAAAAATTTCATTGAAATTTTGTCTTTAGAAAAAATTTCATTGAAATTTTGTCTTTAGAAAAAATTTCATTAAAATTTTGTCTTTAGAAAAAATTTCATTCAAATTTTGTCTTTAGAAAAAATTTCATTCAAATTTTGTCTTTAGAAAAAATTTCATTCAAATTTTGTCTTTAGAAAAAATTTCATTGAAACTTTATCCTTAGAAAAAATTTTGTTTTTAGAAAAATTTCATTAAAATTTTTCTTTAGAAAAAATTTTGTCTTTAGAAAAAATTTCATTGATGGGTGGATCGGCTATTTAGAGACAGGATAAACCATTTGCAAAGAAACAAGTGGATAAATTTTGGGACCCATGAGCAGACGATGTTATAATACCTCTAAAGTGTAAGGATCCGAATAAACTTTGACGAAGGGCCGAAAGGTTCTTGCATATGGCATACGTCTGGGCTAGACCTAGAGGTCTTGATATTTACCCAGAAAAAAAAAAGAAATTTGCTTGTTCACGAAGAAGACAAAGGTGGGCCAATTTGACGCACCAAGTTCCCTCAATACGAACAATTTCGTTATCTGGCAAGGTCAAATGTTGGACGCTATGTTGAACATAGGCTCGAAATGGGGCCTTGTGTCTTCAAAGAAATTTCTTATAAAAATGGTTTTTAGGAAAAATTTCATTAAAATGTTGTTTTGGAAAAAAAAAATTGCTGAAATTTTGTCTTAAGAAAAAATTTCATGGAAACTTTGTCTTTAGAAAAATTTCATTGAAATTTTGTCTTTAGAAAAAATTTCATTGAAATTTTGTCTTTAAAAAAAATTTCATTGAAATTTTGTCTTCAGAAAAAATTTCCTTGAAATTTTGTCTTTAGAAAAAATTTCATTGAAATTTTGTCTTTAGAAAAAATTTCATTGAAATTTTGTCTTTAGAAAAAATTTCATTGAAATTTTGTCTTTAGAAAAAAATTTCATTGAAATTTTGTCTTTAGAAAAAATTTCATTGAAATTTTGTCATTGAAATTTTGTCTTTAGAAAAAATTTCATTGAAATTTTGTCTTTAGAAAAAATTTCATTGAAATTTTGTCTTTAGAAAAAATTTTGTCTTTAGAAAAAATGTCATTGAAATTTTGTCTTTAGAAAAAATTTTTTTGAAATTTTGTCTTTAGAAAAAATTTCATTGAAATTTTGTCTTTAGAAAATATTTCATTGAAATTTTGTCTTCAGAAAAAGTTTCATTGAAATTTTGCCTTTAGAAAAAAATTTCATTGAAATTTTGTCTTTAGAAAAAATTTCATTGAAATTTTGTCTTTGGAAAAAAATTCCTTACAATTTTCTCTTTAGAAAAAATTTCATTAAAATTTTGTCTTTAGATAAAATTTCATTGAAATTTAGTCTTTGAAATTTTGTCATTGAAATTTTGTCTTTAGAAAAAATTTCATTGAAATTTTGTCTTTAGAAAAAATTTCATTGAAATTTTGTCTTTAGAAAAAATTTCATTGAAATTTTGTCTTCAGAAAAAATTTCCTTGAAATTTTGTCTTTAGAAAAAATTTCATTGAAATTTTGTCTTTAGAAAAAATTTCATTGAAATTTTGTCTTTAGAAAAAATTTCATTGAAATTTTGTCTTTAGAAAAAAATTCATTGAAATTTTGTCTTTAGAAAAAATTTCATTGAAATTTTGTCTTTAGAGAAAATTTCATTGAAATTTTGTCTTTAGAAAAAAATTCATTGAAATTTTGTCTTTAGAAAAAATTTCATTGAAATTTTGTCTTTAGAGAAAATTTCATTGAAATTTTGGCTTTAGAAAAAATTTCATTGAAATTTTGTCTTTAGAAAAAATTTCATTGAAATTTTGTCTTTAGAAAAAATTTCATTGAAATTTTGTCTTTAGAAAAAATTTCATTGAAATTTTGTCTTTAGAAAAAATTTCATTGAAATTTTGTCTTTAGAAAAAATTTCATTGAAATTTTGTCTTTAGAAAAAATTTCATTGAAATTTTGTCTTTAGAAAAAATTTCATTGAAATTTTGTCTTTAGAAAAAATTTCATTTAAATTTTGTCTTTAGAAAAAATTTCATTTAAATTTTGTCTTTAGAAAAAATTTCATGAAATTTTGTCTTTAGAAAAAAATTCATTGAAATTTTGTCTTTAGAAAAAATTTCATTAAAATTTTGTCTTTAGAAAAAATTTCATTGAAATTTTGTCTTTAGAAAAAATTTCATTGAAATTTTGTCTTTAGAAAAAATTTCATTGAAATTTTGTCTTTAGAAAAAATTTCATTGAAATTTTGTCTTTAGAAAAAATTTCATTGAAATTTTGTCTTTAGAAAAAATTTCATTGAAATTTTGTCTTTAGAAAATATTCATTAAAATTTTGTCTTTAGAAAAAATTTCATAGAAATTTTGTCTTTAGAAAAAATTTTATTGAAATTTTGTCTTTAGAAAAAATTTCATTGAAATTTTGTCTTTAGAAAAAATTTCATTGAAATTTTGTCTTTAGAAAAAATTTCATTGAAATTTTGTCTTTAGAAAAAATTTCATTGAAATTTTGTCTTTAGAAAAAATTTCATTGAAATTTTGTCTTTAGAAAAAATTTCATTGAAATTTTGTCTTTAGAAAAAATTTCATTGAAATTTTGTCTTTAGAAAAAATTTCATTGAAATTTTGTCTTTAGAAAAAAATTCATTGAAATTTTGTCTTTAGAAAAAATTTCATTGAAATTTTGTCTTTAGAAAAAATTTCATTGAAATTTTGTCTTTAGAAAAAATTTCATTGAAGTTTTGTCTTTAGAAAAAATTTCATTGAAATTTTGTCTTTAGAAAAAATTTCATTGAAATTTTGTCTTTAGAAAAAATTTCATTGAAATTTTGTCTTTAGAAAAAATTTCATTGAAATTTTGTCTTTAGAAAAAATTTCATTAAAATTTTGTCTTTAGAAAAAATTTCATTCAAATTTTGTCTTTAGAAAAAATTTCATTCAAATTTTGTCTTTAGAAAAAATTTCATTCAAATTTTGTCTTTAGAAAAAATTTCATTGAAACTTTATCCTTAGAAAAAATTTTGTTTTTAGAAAAATTTCATTAAAATTTTTCTTTAGAAAAAATTTTGTCTTTAGAAAAAATTTCATTGAAATTTTGTCTTTAGAAAAAATTTCATTGAAATTTTGTCTTTAGAAAAAAATTCATTGAAATTTTGTCTTTAGAAAAAATTTCATTGAAATTTTGTCTTTAGACAAAAAATTCATTGAAATTTTGTCTTTAGAAAAAATTTCATTGAAATTTTGTCTTTAGAAAAAATTTCATTGAAATTTTGTCTTTAGAAAAAATTTCATTGAAATTTTGTCTTTAGAAAAAATTTCATTGAAATTTTGTCTTTAGAAAAAATTTCATTGAAATTTTGTCTTTAGAAAAAATTTCATTGAAATTTTGTCTTTAGAAAAAATTTCATTTAAATTTTGTCTTTAGAAAAAATTTCATGAAATTTTGTCTTTAGAAAAAAATTCATTGAAATTTTGTCTTTAGAAAAAATTTCATTAAAATTTTGTCTTTAGAAAAAATTTCATTGAAATTTTGTCTTTAGAAAAAATTTCATTGCAATTTTGTCTTTAGAAAAAATTTCATTAAAATTTTGTCTTTAGAAAAAATTTCATAGAAATTTTGTCTTTAGAAAAAATTTTATTGAAATTTTGTCTTTAGAAAAAATTTCATTGAAATTTTGTCTTTAGAAAAAATTTCATTGAAATTTTGTCTTTAGAAAAAATTTCATTGAAATTTTGTCTTTAGAAAAAATTTCATTGAAATTTTGTCTTTAGAAAAAATTTCATTGAAATTTTGTCTTTAGAAAAAATTTCATTGAAATTTTGTCTTTAGAAAAAATTTCATTTAAATTTTGTCTTTAGAAAAAATTTCATTTAAATTTTGTCTTTAGAAAAAATTTCATTGAAATTTTGTCTTTAGAAAAAATTTCATTAAAATTTTGTCTTTAGAAAAAATTTCATAGAAATTTTGTCTTCAGAAAAAATTTTATTGAAATTTTGTCTTTAGAAAAAATTTCATTGAAATTTTGTCTTTAGAAAAAATTTCATTGAAATTTTGTCTTTAGAAAAAATTTCATTGAAATTTTGTCTTTAGAAAAAATTTCATTGAAATTTTGTCTTTAGAAAAAATTTCATTGAAATTTTGTCTTTAGAAAAAATTTCATTTAAATTTTGTCTTTAGAAAAAATTTCATTTAAATTTTGTCTTTAGAAAAAATTTCATTTAAATTTTGTCTTTAGAAAAAATTTCATGAAATTTTGTCTTTAGAAAAAAATTCATTAAAATTTTGTCTTTAGAAAAAATTTCATTGAAATTTTGTCTTTAGAAAAAATTTCATTGAAATTTTGTCTTTAGAAAAAATTTCATTGAAATTTTGTCTTTAGAAAAAATTTCATTGAAATTTTGTCTTTAGAAAAAATTTCATTAAAATTTTGTCTTTAGAAAAAATTTCATTGAAATTTTGTCTTTAGAAAAAATTTCATAGAAATTTTGTCTTTAGAAAAAATTTTATTGAAATTTTGTCTTTAGAAAAAATTTCATTGAAATTTTGTCTTTAGAAAAAATTTCATTGAAATTTTGTCTTTAGAAAAAATTTCATTGAAATTTTGTCTTTAGAAAAAATTTCATTGAAATTTTGTCTTTAGAAAAAAATTCATTGAAATTTTGTCTTTAGAAAAAATTTCATTGAAATTTTGTCTTTAGAAAAAATTTCATTGAAATTTTGTCTTTAGAAAAAATTTCATTGAAATTTTGTCTTTAGAAAAAATTTCATTAAAATTTTGTCTTTAGAAAAAATTTCATTTAAATTTTGTCTTTAGAAAAAATTTCATTGAAATTTTGTCTTTAGAAAAAATTTCATTAAAATTTTGTCTTTAGAAAAAATTTCATAGAAATTTTGTCTTTAGAAAAAATTTTATTGAAATTTTGTCTTTAGAAAAAATTTTATTGAAATTTTGTCTTTAGAAAAAATTTCATTGAAATTTTGTCTTTAGAAAAAATTTCATTGAAATTTTGTCTTTAGAAAAAATTTCATTGAAATTTTGTCTTTAGAAAAAATTTCATTGAAATTTTGTCTTTAGAAAAAATTTCATTGAAATTTTGTCTTTAGAAAAAATTTCATTGAAATTTTGTCTTTAGAAAAAATTTCATTTAAATTTTGTCTTTAGAAAAAATTTCATTTAAATTTTGTCTTTAGAAAAAATTTCATTTAAATTTTGTCTTTAGAAAAAATTTCATGAAATTTTGTCTTTAGAAAAAAATTCATTAAAATTTTGTCTTTAGAAAAAATTTCATTGAAATTTTGTCTTTAGAAAAAATTTCATTGAAATTTTGTCTTTAGAAAAAATTTCATTGAAATTTTGTCTTTAGAAAAAATTTCATTGAAATTTTGTCTTTAGAAAAAATTTCATTAAAATTTTGTCTTTAGAAAAAATTTAATAGAAATTTTGTCTTTAGAAAAAATTTTATTGAAATTTTGTCTTTAGAAAAAATTTCATTGAAATTTTGTCTTTAGAAAAAATTTCATTGAAATTTTGTCTTTAGAAAAAATTTCATTGAAATTTTGTCTTTAGAAAAAATTTCATTGAAATTTTGTCTTTAGAAAAAAATTCATTGAAATTTTGTCTTTAGAAAAAATTTCATTGAAATTTTGTCTTTAGAAAAAATTTCATTGAAATTTTGTCTTTAGAAAAAATTTCATTGAAATTTTGTCTTTAGAAAAAATTTCATTGAAATTTTGTCTTTAGAAAAAATTTCATTGAAATTTTGTCTTTAGAAAAAATTTCATTGAAGTTTTGTCTTTAGAAAAAATTTCATTGAAATTTTGTCTTTAGAAAAAATTTCATTGAAATTTTGTCTTTAGAAAAAATTTCATTGAAATTTTGTCTTTAGAAAAAATTTCATTGAAATTTTGTCTTTAGAAAAAATTTCATTAAAATTTTGTCTTTAGAAAAAATTTCATTGAAATTTTGTCTTTAGAAAAAATTTCATTTAAATTTTGTCTTTAGAAAAAATTTCATTTAAATTTTGTCTTTAGAAAAAATTTCATTAAAATTTTGTCTTTAGAAAAAATTTCATTAAAATTTTGTCTTTAGAAAAAATTTCATTCAAATTTTGTCTTTAGAAAAAATTTCATTGAAATTTTGTCTTTAGAAAAAATTTCATTGAAACTTTATCCTTAGAAAAAATTTTGTTTTTAGAAAAATTTCATTAAAATTTTTCTTTAGAAAAAATTTTAATGAAATTCTGTCTTGAGAAAATGTTTACAATTACCCCAATTTCTGATATTAACAGAAGCCTTAACTTAATAAACGTACCTGTTTTATATCGAACATCAAAATTGTTGATTGATGGCTGTAGGAAGGATTTGTATTGTTTTATATTTCTAGATTTAAAACACTTTTTGCTAGTAAAGCAGAACATTTATTACCGCAAAACACTAAAAATACGTTCCCAATGAAAGGAGGTGTTTTGAGTGTTGTATAAAAGCGTCGAAAACGCCAAAAACTATGGCTGGTATAAGATCTGAGCGTGCCATTCATTCACTTCATATTTTGTGGATTTATTTTTGTGATTACTATTCTTCACTTCACTTCACTTTATATAAACAACAACAAAAAATACAAACAAATCTGAGTACAACAACTCATTTGTGCATTTATTTTTGTGATTGCTATTCTTCACTGCTTTATACAAACAACAACAAAACAAATCTAAGTACAACAACTCATCTACTCTCTCACTTTCTAAGCACAAAAACAATACAACACAGCAATTGGATACACACACGAAAATCGAAAAAAAAAAACAAACGCGAACAGCGCAGCCCGGCATTAAAGTTTTTTGTACATTCTTTTATTTTGGCAAATTGCAATGGATTTGAAAGAATTTTGTAATAAATTAATGAACACTTTGGTGGCACTTCACTTTTCTTTTGATTTTTCACTTTTTTGGATACTTTTCACTGGTTTTAAACACTTTTTAACTTAAACTTTTATCAGGGCTTATTTGTGCGTGCGACCGGTTGAAAAATTTCTGAGAAACTAAGAAGATCGAGCAACAAGTGGTAAATGAAGTGGGAGGGAGAGTGCCAAAGGCAAAACAAATATGTTGTCACCTTGTTGTCAATGCAATTAAGAGAACATTTCACTAATTGTTACGTATGGGCAGCATTTGAAACCAAGAAGAAGAAGAAGCAATTAAGAGATCTATGGTTGGGGGCATATTAAAGAAGTTGTTTTTAATTTATTTCATGCTGTAAAGGGCACACTAACACATTTGCAAATGCATTCCAAGGTTTTTTGTGTGTGCATTGGCCTCTCGCTGATTAAAAAAAGGAAAGACGGAAAAACTGTACTGAAGCACGGAGAGGCGAAGATGGTTAAACTAAATCAGGTAGTGCTGCAGGCTTAAGAATTTCATTCTTTGGAATCCCATAGAAGTACTGCATCCACATCAAGACATCGTGTTGACACGGATTATCAGTTAACGACGTCTTAAGATGCAAATAGGCCATGTCGGTTTACATTTGCCATGTTATGCGACACCAAAAGTCTACAGACCTAAAAGCCTGGAACGTATTGTGGACACCATGATAAAAAGTAGAACATCCACATACAAACAGCATGCCTATATCAAGGGACAGTCGGTGGCAACTGCCCTGCATGAGGTTGTGCATAAATAGAAGAATCATTCGATGACAAAACGTATACCCTGACGCTATGCATTGACATCGAGGGGGCTTTTAACAATGTGCGGCACCGACACACTGATCTAATCCTTAGACCTGTACAGGGAGGACCTGGTCCTTAGTGACTGGATAAACCATATGCTAAGGAACATGTGGATAAGTTGTGTGTCCCATGAGATAAATAAAAGGGAGAAAGTGAAGTAAAGTAAAATTGCTAATTTTGCCCATGAACATTCCACTAAGGAACAGGGGAAAACTTCTCACATATCATTGAGTGCAGTCCGATTCAAGTTTTAAGCTCAATGATAAGGGGCCTCCTTTTTAATAGCCAAGTCCGAACGGCGTGCCGCAGTACGACACCTCTTTAGAGAGAAGTATAACAAGGCATAGTGCCTCACAAATGCACTAGGAGGGGAAAACTACCGCTGAAAATTTTTCTGATGGTCTCGCCAGGATTCGAACCCATGCTTTCGGCGTCGTAGGCGGACATGCTAACCTCTGCGCCACGGTGGCCTCCCATACATGAAAAGGAGTTTAATGCGAATCCGGGAGATAGTGTGGTCAGAAGGCGCGTGATGTGAGGAATGCCCCAAGGAGGAGTGTTCTCGCCGATTCTATGGAGCCTCGTGACTAATGAAATCCTGATGGATCTCGGTGGGAACGGCACGAAGATTTTGCTTATGCGGACGACGTCCGAAGCAGGTTTGTGTCTACGATCAGTGAGATCATCGAAGTGTCACTGAGGACGTTCTCGTGATGGGCTACTAAAAATGGGTGGAGTACCAATCCCGTCACTGGACGGAGTCACCCTGCGGCTGTCGAGGGAGGCGAAGTACCTAGGCATAGTCCTCGGTTCGAAATTGTCCTGGAAGAGAAACACCGAGGAAAGAAGCCGTAAGGCACTGTGCGCTTTTTATTTCTACAGGAGGATGTTCGGTAGGTATACGGCCATCATGGGACCAGTACTGGCAAATGTAGCACTGGTATGGTGGTATGCCTTAGGGAAGAGCACGCGTGCGAGAGAGTTCGAGAAGGCCCAGAGATTGGGCCGGGGTCACGGGGGCACTGAGATCCGCACCGCAGTAAAGCCTGGGGGCGATGCTGGATATGCAGCCCATTGAGGCATATATTCGGAACTGCGACGCCAGGGTCGCGCTTAGGCTGAGGGAGCTCATCATCCTGAGCTCCGGCCAGGATGGCTCCGGCCGCAGTTTGATTTTGTGTGACATGGATGCGGAGGGTAGACTAAGAAGGATCTCCGATTACCTGGCACCAGTGCCGACTGGAGCGATGGCATTAGCAATTCGATATCCTGAGAGGGATGGAAGGCGAATGTTGTACTTGAGGAGGATGAGACCTCGTTCTACACCGATGGGTCCGAGATGGAGTCAGGAACTGGATTAGGGGTCTACTCTAATGCACTCAATATCAGTATGTCTCTGAGACTGCCGGACGCGTGTATGATCTTTCAGGCAGAGGTCTGTGACATTGCAGTGGCCGCAAGAGAAATTCTGGTAAGGAATTTAACGTCCTCGAAACTCAGAATTTACGGAAGAGTGCGCCAGGAAGAGTTTGACTGGGCCGGGCAGACCAGTCATCGCCCTTGCCTACGTACCATTTTTCGCGCTACTGAACACAGTAGAAGGAATGGTCAGAGCGGCGCCGGTGGCAAGGTGGGACTCGTTGGATTGTTGCCGGACTGCAAAGGCGCTATGGCTGGTCATCGACCGAAGGAAGACGGTAAGAGTTGATGGCGTTCGATAAGAGATCGGTGAGTTCCTTGACAGGGGTCATAACCGGACACTGTGCCATAGACCGCATGGCGCCGCGCATGGGAATACCACAATGACTTCTATAGAAGTTGCCTCGATGAGGATCAAGAGGAGACTATTAAGCACGAGCTGTGTTCATGTCCGGGTCTGCAGGGACATAGTCTCTGCTTTCTGGTGAGCCGTTTCTGATCTGGGTGAACTTGCAAACGTATCTCTGGTAGGTCTCCTGAGATTTGTTGAAGGAACAGGATGGTTCCGACGGGGTGTGCCATAAGCTCCGGCGTAGGTACATCCGTGCTTGCGTGGGGATGAGCGTTTCTTCACACCCCCCCGCTCGCTTCACCGTTCCTCCTGTCTTTGTTTCATTCGTGTATAACCTTTCTTCTTTCTCTTCCCTTTTTTCTGGGCTACCGCAATGGGCCGCAGATTGGAATCAGAGTGATGCAGATCGAGCTATGCAGACGATTTTATAATACTTCAAAGTGGAACGAATCCGAACCAGCTATGCAGAAGGGCCGAAGGGTCTTGCGGATGGCACACAACTGGGCTACACATAGGGGTCTCAATGTTAACCTAGAGAAGACTGGAGTATGCCCGTTCACAAGGAAGATGAAGGTGGGCCAATTTGACGCATCAAGCTTCATAAATAGGACGATCTCGATATCTGACAAGTTCAAATACTTAGGAGTGATCTTGGACAAGAAAATTAACTTATACTATCGCGGTTCAATCGAGGAGACGATAGGAAACCTAGAAGGAATGGAAGAGGTTTCCGATCGGATACCTGTGACGACTCTTGAGGTCGAGTGCGAGCTGCTGCTGACAACGGCACAATCTTGGATTGACGTTGGAGCATTTCCTATGTCATTGTCCGGCTTTCGCAGCTAACAGATACCGGCACTTAGGTGGGGTCACAATAGCAGACATGAAACAACTTTGGGGCTTGGCTTGGAAAACAATAAAGGATTTTGTAAATAGGACGGAGTTCCTTTTTTCTTTTTCGAAGTTACTTTTTCGGTATTTAGAGCGTACAACAAGCCGATTACTGGCTTAGGTGTATGTCCATAGTGGCATGGGGCGGATTAATATCCGCACCCTCTTTCCAACCTAACCTAACCTACCCATCTCTCATAAAAATCATCCCACCAATTTAACCGGCCACCGTAGCGCGGAGGTTAGCATGTCCGCCTATGACGCTAACGGCTAGGTTCGAATCCTGGCGAAATCATCAGAAAAAATTTTCAGGGGTGTCACCCTACGGCATGCCGGCACGGCCTTAAAAAGGAGGCCCATTATCATTGATCTAAAACTTGAATCGGACTGGACTCATTGATATGTGAGAAGTTTGCCCCTGATCCTTAGTGGAATGTTCATGGGCAAACTTTGCATTTTGCAACTTAACGTCTTGAGCCACCACAGGTTTTTATTTTTACTTAATGTTGCTGGAATCGGAAAATGATAGATATACCCCTTAACATTTTTCATAAGCACAGTTTGTTCTGACAAACTGTAGCATACTGAAAGTTTTTTTTTTTCAAACTTCATAATTTCTATGAATGGCTTCTGTTTAGATATATTTATTTTGAGTTGAAATTGAAATTGATCAACCTCTTCATTGAATTATATTATCAACGTTTATACTCAATGAATTTATTATTATTTACACTACTATGATTTTAATTTGATCGTGTTAACATTCGTTGTTGCTCACTCTTGCCAAATTCATGTAGACACGAATGGTGGCAAATAAAGGCTAACAATTCTGCAAATCATTTCAGTATGAACTATAGAATGGAATGAGTACGCCTTGCATAATGTCCGCACGAATAGGAAATTGTTAACAACAAGTAAAAGCGTGCTAAGTTAGGCCAGGTCGAATCTTATATACCCTCCACCATGGATCACATTTGTTGAGTCTTTTCCCGGTATCCCTTTTTAGGCAAACAAAGGATAAAAGAATTGCATTGATATTGGAGTTATATGAAGTTATGGTCCGATTCGGACCATAATTGAATTGAATGTTAGAGACCATGAAAAAAGTAATTGTGTAAAATTTCCGTCAAATCAAATAGGAATTTGCTCCCTGTAGGGGCTCAAGGAGTAAAATAGGGGAGATTGGTTTATAGGGGAGATGTTACCGATTTAGCCTATATTTGACATGTATGTTGAAGGTCATGGGAGAAGCCGTTGTACAAAATTTTAGCCAAATCCGAAAAAAATTTAGCCCTCTAGAGGCTGAAGAAGTCAAGATCACAGATTGGTTTATATGGCAACTATGTCAGGTTAAATACCAATTTGAACCATATTTGGCACAGTTGTTGGAAGTCATAACAAAACACGTTTTGCAAAATTTCAGCCAACTTGGATAAGAATTGCGCCCTCTAGCGGCTCAGAAAGTCAAGACCCCAGATCAGTTCACAGGGCAGCTCTATCAGGTTATGCACCGATTTCAACCATATTTAGCACCGTCGTTGGAAGTCAAAACAAGACATGGCAGACAAATCGGATAAGAATTGCGCCCTCTAGAGGCTGAAGAAGTCAAGACCCAAGATCGGTTTATATGGCACCTATGTCAGGTTAAGGACCCATTTGAACCATACTTAGCACCGTCGTTGGAAGTCCTAATGAAATAAAATTTCAGCTAAATCGGATAAGAATTATGCCCTCCAGTGGCTTAAGAATTCAAGATTGGTTTATATGGCAACTATATCAAATTATGGACCGATTTCAACCATAGGTACCATCGTCAATGGAAGTCATAACAATATACGTCATGCAAAATTTCAGACAAATCGGATAAGAATAACGCCCTCCAGTGGCTCAAGAAGTCAAGATTCAAGATCGGTTTAGATTGCAGCTACGTCAGGTTATGGACTAATTCAAACCATACTTAGCACCGTCGTTGGAAGTCATAATGAAACACGTCATGCAAAATGTCAGCTAAATCGGATAAAAATTGCGCCCCCTAGTGGCTCAGAATGTCAAGACCCTAGATCAATTTATAGGGAAGCTCTATCAGGTTATGGACCGATTTCAACCATACTCAGCACCGTCGTTGCGGAGTATGGGTAGGTGTTTCATCATAACGAAACACGTTATGCAAAATTTCAGCTAAATCGAATGGGAATTCGCGCTCTATGGGCTCAAGAAGTCAAGATCCAAGATCGGTTTATATAACAGCTATACTATATTATGAACCAATTTGTATCATACTTAACACAGTTGTTGGAAGTGACACCAAAAGACTACGTGCAAAATTTCAGTCAAATCGGATGAGAATTGCGCCCTCTAGAGGCTCAAGAAGTCAAGACCCAAGATCGGTTTATATGGCAGCTATATCAAAACATGGACCGACGTAAACTATACTTAGCGTAGTTGTTGGAAGTGATACCGAAACACTACGTGCAAAATTTCAAAAAAAAAAAAACGGACGAGAATTGCGCCCTCAAGAGGCTCAAGAAGTCAAGACCCAAGATCGGTTTATATGCCAGCTATATCAAAACATGGACCGACGTCAACCATACTTAGCGTAGTTGTTGGAAGTGATAATAAAACACTACATGGAAAATTTCAATAAAATCGGACGAGAATTGCGCCCTCTAGAGGCTCAAGAAGTCAAGACCCAAGATCGGTTTATATGGCAGCTATATCAAACCATGGACCGATTTGGCCCATTTACAATACCAACCGACCTACACTAATAAAAAGTATTTGTGCAAAATTTCAAGCGGCTAGCTGTACTCCTTCGAAAGTTAGCATGCTTTCGACAGACAGATGGACGGACGGACGGACAGACAGACGGACGGATAGACGGACGGATAGACGGACGGACATGGCTAGATCGACTTAAAATGACATGACGATCAAGAATATGTATACGTTATGGGGTCTTAGACGCATATTTCGAGGTGTTACAAACAGAATGACGAAATTAGTATACCCCCATCCTATGGTGGAGGGTATACAAATTTTCAGCGGTGGTTTTCTCCTCCTAATGCTGGCAACATTTTGAGGTACAATGCTATGTAAGAACTTCTCTCCAAAGAGGTATCGTACTGCGGAACATCGGTCGGACTCGGTTATAAAAAGGAGGCCGCTTATCATTGGGTTCAAGCCTTGAATAGGACTGCACTCATTGATATTTGAAAAGTTTGCCCTTGTTCCTTAGCGGAATGTTTATGGGCAAAATTTGCAATACTACGAAACATCTTAAAGTAACACTGGTTCATCGAGCGAGGCTTTTGGCAAACATTCTGGGTTCTATGACATTACTTCTAATTTTTATAATATTTTTATGTAACGTATGTGAAACTTTGAAATATTTACTTTAAATGTCACTTAAGTAGCTTAGAAATAAATTTTTTATTGTTTTGTTTGAATTATGCGATTTATTTGGATTGAATCCAGTTATGTTGAATAACCAATGATTTTGCTAAAGCAAAGAAAGCATTAAAGACTTTGATTAAGTTTAAATCGAATGATGCTACTTGCCTTGAAAAAAGTAGATTCTATTAAAGAACTAGAAATTGCGGTAAAGACAAGTTGACAATAATATGGGAATCTCCAGAAAGAGGTGGTTTCTAAACTAGTTATAAGACTATGTTATAGAAGAAAAATGGCAAGTGAAAACGTGCTAAGTTCGGCGGGGTCGAATCTTATATACCCTCCAGCAGGGATCGCACTTGTCAAGATTTTTGCATGAAGATAGATAGGCAATAAAAAGGTAAGACTTGCTGTAGTAATAACTCAAAAGTCAAATCGAGAAATAGGTTATAGGTTATGAACCGATGTTGACTATACTTGGCCCGAATGTTTGAGGTCATTGTTGAAGTCAATGTCCAAAAGTTTAAACAAATCAGGCAAGAATGGGGCATTCTTGGGGTTCAAGAAGTACATATGGGAGATCGTTTCCTATTAGAGGTATTGTATATCACGTTACGAACCGACCATACTTATCTCTATTGGTGAAGATCAAAGTACAAGTCATTGTGCGACATTTCAGCCAAATCGAATTAAAATTGCACACTCTATGGACTATAGAAGTCATATCCATGGATCGGTTAATAAGGAGGCTATATGCAAATCTGAACTAATGTTGCCCAGTTGCAATCCCCAACGATGAACCTAAATAGGAAGTATATATGTGTGGAATATTTAAAGTGGATAGTTCACCTAATCGACCGCTATCGCTATCCCACAGACGGACATGAGTAGATCGACTCAGAATGTCGAGACGATTAAGAATATAAATATTTGCTAGGATCCCAGATCACCAAGGCCACCATAGCGCAGAGAATAGCATGTTCGCCTATGATGGTGAATATCTGGACTCGAATCCTGTCGAAAACATCCGAAACAAGTAAAAGCGTGCTAAGTTCGGCTTCGCCGAATCTTATATACCCGCAAACAAAGGATAAAGGAAAACAAGTAAAAGCGTGCTAAGTTCCGGACCGGGACTTAGAACCCACCACCATGGATTCAGCTAAAAATTTGTACAAAATAAATATAGTTGAAGGACATAATTTTATTTTACATACCAAACTTCTGACAAACCAGCAAAAATTAAAGCTTCTAGGAATCGAACAAGGGTGATCGAGAGACAGGTTTATATGAGAGCTATATCAGGTTATAGACTGATTTGGACCGCACTTTTGTTGGAAGAAACACATGCAAAATTTCAGCCAAATCGGGCAAAAACTGAGTCTTGTAAGTGCTAAAGAAGTCAAATCAGGAGATCGGTTAACATGGGAGCTATATCAAGTGCTTGATCGATTTGGACCATACTTTGTACAGTTGTTGGAAGTCATAATGGAACATTATGTGCGAAATTTCAGCCAAATCGGATAAAAATTGCGGCTTGTAAGGGCTCAAGAAGTCAAATCGGACGATCGGTTTACATCTCCCGTACTAAGTACGGTCCAATCGGTTCTTGATCCATTCGGACCGTATTTTGTAAAGTTGTTGGAAGTCATAACGGAACACTATGTGCGAAATTTCAGAAATCGGATAAAAATTGTGGATTGCAGGGGTTCAAGAAATCAAATCCGGAATCTATTATACAAAAATTAAATTGTTGCGCTTTGTTTGTTTATTTGTTTGTTTGTAAGTTAGTTTGTCTGTTCCGTATAAACTCAAAAATTTCATGAAATTTTCACAGATGGAAGAGTTTGAGTCCCCGCTGAAAATAGGGTACTAAATTTTTTGATATCCGAAGGGGGGGCGGACCCTCCCCCTTACCCTAAAAACGCTAGATCTCGAAGATGGGTGCACCGATTTAAGCGAAATTTTGTATGCCACCTTATGGTATCCCAAAACCACGAAATTGGTATAAAATTTTGGGGTCAAATAACCGGGGGGACGCCCCATCCCAAAATCCCCCCGAACGGACATGTTTACCGATTGGGACAATATGGGTATCAAACGATAGGTACTAAAGAGTAGAGTACGAATTAGGTGTAAAAATTTTACCCTAAGTGTTTGGGGGGGGGGTTCCCCAGCCCCCAAAAAACCCCACAACAGGACTTTTTCACCGCTTTGGGCAATATGGGTATCAAATTAAAGGTATTCATAAGTAGAATACCAATCTGAGACAAAAAATTATTTTTTTGTCTGAGGGCCCACCCCACCGCCCAAAACCTCCCCGCAGGACAAATTTACCGATTGGGACAGTATGGGTATCAAACGAAAGATACTTGGAAGCTGAGTACACATTTGTTATACGAATTTTGTCCAAGATGTCTAGGGGGCCTCCCCAATCCAAAAAAGCCCCAAAACGGACATAAATGTCCAACGTCACAAAATGGGTATCGAATGACAAGTCTTTGAGACTTGACTACGAATCTGGGCTGCACAAATAGGACAGAGTGTGGGACCGGCCCACCCACTAAATACCCTTCAATAGTTCAATCGGGATAATATGTAAATTAAAAGAAAGGTATATGACAGTATATTTCGAATCTAATGTTGGTATAAGGATTCAAGTATCTGGGCCATGTCCTACCGTTCCGCAGGACAGTAGATCGCGACAATAAAAGACTCAAATAAATTGTCGTTTGGTTCTTAGCGTCGGGGGAAGCGACCATCTCCTCCGAATAAATGCAACGGCAAACTGTCATGTAGGAAGACCGAGAACATATTGTACTCAAATGAAAGGACGTGTCAGAGGGCAATCCCCCTCCTCTACCCTAACCAAAAAAGAAAGGAATTAAAAATAATATATGAATGATGTGAAATAATATATGAAGGCCGATCAGAATAGAATGGGACAGAAATAAAAGGTTTTTGGTAGTAGAGTACACTTTTTACCCTCACATTGAGATGGACACAGGAGGACCTGCGGATTTTTAAGAATGTGGTATCCCAAGTGGTCGCTTTGAAATATGATTTTGGATGTAGATAATCAATACAAAAAATTAATTAGTGTGAATCTGATGAAGTCCGCCTAGCCCAGAATATCTTGATAGCCTCCATCAAAATGCTTGACATTATGGGGCTCAAACAAAATCGTGCTCTAGCACGATGCTGATATTACTTCAGAATCCGCCTCTATGGCGATAAATAATAGGTATTTGATAGTAGAAAACGAATTTGATATCCAAGTTTGAGGCCAAATGTTTGGGGATCGTGCCAAGCCATAAACTCCCCCCAAACCAATGGCAATTGGGGCTCAAATTAAAGAAATTTGAGAGTAGAGCACGATGCTGATATTTTTTCAGGGCTAAGTACGGGCTAATGCTGGCAACATTTGTGAGATACTATGCCATGTAAAACTTCTCTCCAAAGAGGTGTCGCACTGTGGCACGCCGTTAAGACTCGGCTATAAAAAGGTAGCCCCTTATCATTGAGCTTAAAACTTGAACCCGCTGCACTCATTGATATGTGAGAAGTTTGCACCTTTTCCTTAGTGGAATGTTCGTGGGCGAAATTTGTTGTTTGTTTGTAAGTACGTGGGTGGCCGCCCCACCCTGCGCACCCCTCAAAACTGGACATATTTGTGGATTATGGCAAAAAGGGGCTCAAATCTGTATTTGTTTAATGGCCAAGTATTTCAGGGTCGCATATAGCTCCAATGTGATTTTCGGGAGTGACAAAGAGTTTGGCTTCTCCAATCCACCACCAAATCCAAGAGAATGAAGTAGATCTAACATCGAAACATTAATGGGCGCCGTATAAATAGTGCCCAATAAATGTAAACCATTTTAATAGGCTCCTAGATATGACACTTCCAGTTCAGTTGTCTATCCAAGGTCACTACCAAGTATTTGACCTTAAGGGATGTCAGAATCTTTCCGTTGAGGAAATGTGGACCCTCACCTTTGTCTGATGAGGAAATGTGGATCCTCACCTTCGTCTTCTTCTTAAACATGCAGATTTTAGTCTTCTTCGAATAAACATTCAGGTCTAGGCCAGTCGTATTACACCACCACTGCACTACCACTACCAACTTAGCTATTGGGACAATAGATAAGAACATAGTAATACAACCCCGTGCCCAAGTAATGGTGATGTGAAGTTTATGTTAGACGAACATGTAAGCCTCATAAATATCTTTTGCCAGGAGAAAGGTGTCTACAATATGCGTTAATGACATACTTTAGGTTTTGATTTATGTATGCATATCGAAATTGTCATTTACATTGAAAAACAAAAACAGGTAAAAGCGTGCTAAGTTCGGCCGGGCCGAATTTTATATACCCTCCACCGTGGATCGCATTTGTCGAGTTCTTTTCCCGGCATCTCTTCTTAGGCAAAAAAGGATATAAGAAAAGATTTGCTCTGCTATTAGAGCGATATCAAGATATGGTCCGGATTGGACCACAATTAAATTATATGTTGGAGACCTGTGTAAAATGTCAGCCAATTCGAATAAGAATTGCGCCCTTTTGGGGGCTCAAGAAGTAAAATAGAGAGAGATCGATTTATATGGGAGCTGTATCGGGCTATAGACCGATTCTGACCATAATAAATACGTATGTTGATGGTCATGAGAGAATCGTACAAAATTTCAGGCAAATCCAATAATAATTGCGGCCTCTACAGGCTCAAGAAGTCAAGATCCCAGATCGGTTTATATGGCAGCTATAACAGGTTATGAAGCGATTTGAACCTTATTTGACATAGTTGTTGAAAGTAAGAATAAAATACGGCTTGCAAAATTTCAGCCAAATCGGAAAGGAATTGTGCCCTCTAGATGCTCAAGAAGTCAAGACCCAAGATCGGTTTATATGGCAGCTATATCAGGTTATGGACCGATTTGAACCATACTTGGCACAGTTGTTGGATATCATAACAAAACTCGTCGTGCAAAATTTCATCCCAGTCGGATAAGAATTGCGCACTCTAGAGACTCAAGAAGTCAAGACACAATATCGGTTTATATGGCAGCTATATCAAAACATGGACCGATATGGCCCATTTACAATACCAACCGACCTACACCAATAAGCAGTATTTGTGCAAAATTTCAAGTGGCTAGCTTTACTCCTTCGGAAGTTAGCGTGCTTTCGACAGACAGACGGACGGACGGACATGGCTAGATCGCTAGAAAATTTCGCGACGATCAATAATATATATACTTTATGGGGTCTCAGACGATTATTTCGAATAGTTACAAACAGAATGACGAAATAAGTATACCCCCCATCCTATGGTGGAGGGTATAAAAAAACAAATTTATGTAATTATATCCACCACCGTAGGATTGGGGGTATATTCATTTAGTCATTCCGTTTGCAACACATCGAAACTTCAATTTCCGACCCTACAAAGTATATATATTTCGGATCGTGGTAAAATTCTAAGACGATTTAACGATGTCCGTGTGTCTGTCCGTCCGTCTGTTGTAATCGCTCTAGAGCCTTCAACAATTGAGATATTGAGCTGAAATGTGGCACAGATACGTCTTTTTGATGCACGCTGGTTAAGTTCTTGAACGGACCAAATCGGACCATGTTTGGATATAGCTGCTATATAGACCGATTTTCCGATAAAGGGTCTAATGCCCATAAATGCTTTACTTTTCATCCCATTTTGCTGAAATTTGAAACAGTGAGTAGTTCAAGGCTTCCCGATAACTGACCCAAACATGGTTCAGATCGGTCCATATTTTGATATAGCTACCATATAGACCGATCAACCGATAAGGGGTCTGAAGGCCATAAAAGCTTTAGTTACTACCCGATTTCGCTAAAAATTGCAACAGTGCGTTATTTTAAGCCTCTCGACATCTGACCTAAATATGGATTAGGTCGGTCCATATTTAGATATAGCTGCCATATAGACCGATCTTTCGATAAAGGGTCTTAAGGCCATTAAAGATTTATTTATTTCCCGATTTCGCTGACATTTAAAACAGTGGGTTATTTCAAGCCTCCCAATATCTGACATAAGTATGGGTTAGATCGGTGCATATTTAGATATAGCTGTCATATAGACCGATCAACCGATAAGGGGTCTGAAGGCCATAAAAGCTTTAGTTACTACCCGATTTCGCTAAAATTTGCAACAGTGCGTTATTTTAAGCCTCTCGACATCTGACCTAAATATGGATTAGGTCGGTCCATATTTAGATATAGCTGCCATATAGACCGATCTTCCGATAAAGGGTCTTAAGGCCATTAAAGATTTATTTATTTCCCGATTTCGCTGACATTTAAAACAGTGGGTATTCTTGAGCCTTTCGACATCTGACCTAAATATGGTTCAGATCGGTCTATATTTTGATATAGCTACCATATAGACCGATCTCCCGATAAAGGGTCTGAAGTCCATAAAAGCTTTATTTATTACCCGATTTCGCTGAAATTTGCAACAGTGGGTTATTTTAAGCCTTCCGACATCCAACCCAAATGTGGTTCAGAACGGACTATATTTAAATATAGCTGCCATATAGACCGATCTCCCGATAAGGGGTCTGAAGGCCATAAAAGCTTTATTTTTTATCCGATTTATTTTAAATTTGGAATAGTGTGCAGTTTCAAGCCTCCCAATATTCTATCTAAATATGGTACAGATTGGACTATATATTGATATAGCCACCATATTGACCGATCTCCTGATAAAGGGTCTGAACACGATAAAAGCTTTGTTATTACCCGATTTCGCTGAAATTTGCAACAGTGAGTAGGTTAAGACCTCCCAACATCCGACCTTAATATGGTTCAGATCGGTTTATAATTGGATATATCTGCCAAAAAGACCAATATTTTGTTCTATTGGGTTGCCCAAAAAGTAATTGCGAATTTTTTAAAAGAAAGTAAATGCATTTTTAATAAAACTTAGAATGAACTTTAATCAAATATACTTTTTTTACATTTTTTTTCCTAAAGCAAGCTAAAAGTAACAGCTGATAACTGACAGAAGAAAGAATGCAATTACAGAGTCACAAGCTGTGAAAAAATTTGTCAACGCCGACTATATGACAAATCCGCAATTACTTTTTGGGCAACCCAATATAATATTGAATAGTGGCATATATATTAGACCACTCAATGTCCGTGCCGAATTTGGGACCTCCAGTTATCCAATTTTCACCAGATTGTGACGAAATGGGGTTTACATATATACCCGAGGTGGTGGGTATCCAAAGTTCGGCGCGGCTGAACTTAATGGCTTTTTACTTGTTTTTTTTTTATGGTAGGTGTCTGCTAACTATGGCGTTTTGGCATTTCCAAAAATGTTTATCTTACATCGTTTTTTATAACGCCGTTTGTAACTTATAACAATGACCTGCTTCAAAATTTGTCGTAAATGTAGTGTATCATAGGTTGTTTGACAAGCTACAAGTAACTCCCCCTGACTTTAGGTATGTTTAGTGAATTTTGTCAATAAACCATAAAAACTTACAGATGTTTAACATCATATGCTGTACTGTGTCATGTACAAATATAACATAGCAATCTGTTGTTTCAAAGTTTATCTCAATACATTGAAACAACTCTCTTCAACGCTTAAGTTATAATGACCTTTCTTTATGTGACTATTAGACTAATTTGAAATTTTTATATTGATTTTCAGCCAAATTCTATTACAAAACAGAAGCAGGTAAGCAGATATTATCTAAGCTACAAATTCGATATTTTTAAATGTGTTTTAAATTATTTTGTTTAATGTTTGGCATTGTTAAATGTGCCTTAATTAGCAGCTAAGCAACAGGCGAATTATTAAATGTCTATTAAATTATATATAGACCGTATATCGAAATGTTTGTATACACACACGCACACATATGCATATGGGTATATAATAAGAATACATTCAAACACAAATCTGGTTCCAAAGCATTCCTCTTTCTTTATTATTATATATGCAAGAATTGCCAGAATTTAAAAGTAGCGCTTCGATCTTAATACTGCAGGCAAATCGAAAGACTTAAGCGACAAACCTTGTGTTTATGGAAAAAAAAAGATTCACTTTCATCGAAATGTTAAAAATTCGTGTTTCTCTATTAGAATATATTTAAAGTTGCTGGTTTTTGTTTATGGGTTAACAACTGCTTAATTTAATTTACTAAGCTAACCACAAACTAAGCGACAAAAAAATTCCTAGTCATACATAAATCACTTTCGTCTGTGCGTAATACAGTCATGTTATTCACTCACTCAAGAGGTGTGAATGTTTTTGTTTTATTTTCGTAGTCAAGGCTATAAATTAAAAAAATATGGTCAGCATTTTTTTATCTAAACAAAATTGACAGAGACTTAAAATTCGATTATAGAACCGGTAGAACAGGTTCATTGACCAAAACAGGATTCAATAATGATTTGAAACCATATTGGGTTGAACTTAAACACCTTTTCATATTCACTAGCCCACCCAAGCACGCACTGCGGTTAACAAAAATGTACTTATATTGTAAATGCGCATTTAATGGGGCCAACACTTTAAATGAAAAGATCGGTCTATATGGCAGATATATCCAAATCTGAACCGATCTGAGCCAAATTGCAGAACAATGTCGAAGGGTGCAACACAACTCACTGTCCCAAATTTCGGCGAAATCTGACAATAATTTCGCCTTTTATGGGTCCAAGACCTTAAATCGAGAGATCAGTGTATATGGCAGCTGTATCCAAATCTGAACCGATTTGTGCCATATTGCAGAAGGATATCGAGGGGCATAACCTAACCCACTGTCCCACATTTCGTCAAAATCGGACAACAAATGCGTCTTTTATGGGTCCAAAACTTTATATCGAGATATCAGTCTATATGGCAGCTATATCCAAATCTGAACTGATCTGTGCCATATTGCTGAAGGATGTCGAGGGGCCTAACTTAACTCACTGTCCCAAATTTCGGCGATATCGGACAATAAATGCACTTTTTATGAGCCCAAAACCTTAATTCAAGAGATCGGTCTATATGGTAGCTATATCCAAATCTGAAACGATCTGGGCCAAATTGAAAAAACATATTGTAGGGCCTAACACAACTCACTGTCCCAAATTTCAGCAAAATTGGATAATAAATGTGGCTTTTATGGGTCTAAGACCCTAAATCGGCGGATCGGCCTATATGGGGGCTATATCAAGATATAGTCCGATATAGCCCATCTTCGAACTTAACCTGCTTATGGATGAAAAAAAGAATCTGTGCAAAGTTTCAGCTCAATATCTCTATTTCTAAAGACTGCAGCGTGATTTCAACAGACTGGCGGACAGACGGACATGGCTATTTTTTACGACGATGAAGAATTTATATACTTTATAGGACCGGAAATGGATGTTTCGGTATGTTGCAAACGGAGGGACAAAATGAATATACCCCCATCTTTCGGAGGTGGGTATAATGAAACTTGACAGAACATCCCATTAAGGACAGGGACAAACTTCTCACATATCAATGAGTGCTGTCCGATTCAAGTTTTAAACTCAATGATAAGGGCCTCCTTTTTATAGCCGCGTTCAAACGGCGTGCCGCAGTGCAACACCTCTTTGGGGAGAAGTTTTTTCATGGCATAGTAACTCACAAATGTCGCCAAAATTAGGAGTGGATAACCTCTAAATTTTTTTATGAGCTCGGAAGGATTTTAAACCAGGTGTTCGGCGTTAAAGGCGGACATGCTAACCTCTACGCTACGGTGGTCTCCAGATTCCTTTTTGAATCATAGGAAACTCCGTGTAGATTTTCCATGCTACTTCTCCCATCGGATGCCTCCCCAGGTCATTGAAGTAAAGATCAGCCAGAAGCATTGTAAGAGATCAGCCAGAAGCATTGCAATCCAGCTTCCAGCTAAATACACAGTTTGGTGCGGTTTATGGGCGGGTGGCATCATTGGACCGTACTTCTTCAAAGATGAAGCGAATCGTAACGTAACTGTGAATGCTGAGCGTTACCGTCAGATGATATCTAATTTTTTTTTTTGCCCAAAATGCAATAGCTTCAATGCATGACATGTGGTTTCAACAAGACGGTGCCACATGCCACACAGCACTTTATTGAGAGGCGAGTTCGGTGAACATTTTACATCGGTGAACATTTTACATAAACAGACAAAACCGCTCCAATTAACGCATTGGAAGACAACATTGAAGCATTTATTCGTGAGATACCGGCCAAAATGTTGGAAAGAGGATGCCAATATTGGACTAAGCGGATGGACCATTTGAGGCACAGTCACGGTCAACATTTGCATGAAATAATCTTCAGACTTTAAATTTATGAACCGTACTATTGGTTCAAATAAAGATTTAATACATTTGTCTGAACTTTGTGTTTTTTTATGAAAAACTTTTCTATAGCTCTTAAAAAATCACCCCTAGTATATATGCGCCTAGACTCGAAAGTGTAGGATATTTTATAGTCGGATCCGCCCGACTTTAGCCTTTCCATACTGGTGTTGCTTGTTTTTATTGGTTTCGTCGGTACGAAGAAATAGCTTTACTTTATTTACTCTAATTCGCTATGACAGAATACTTGTTCCACTAGCCGAACATAGAAGCGCCTCGATCTTCTGCGCTCATTCTAAAATCTCTGACACCAAGTTTTGAGGTGTCTCCCACCACCTGATCTTTCCATGGGGCTTTTGGTCTTTCCGATTTGCGTGTACCACCGTGTTTGCCTTCAAAAGACTTCTTTGCTGATGCTTCTTCATCCAGTCTGACAACATGACCTAGCCAACGCAGCCGTGGTATCTTGATGCGTGTAACTATGCTATCGTCGTCATACAGCTCATGCAGCTCGTGGCTTATACGTCGCCCATATTCTACATTAACACAAACTGGTCCATATATTTTACGAAGAATCTTTCTCTCGAATACTCCAAGTACTGTCTCTTCTGCTTTCACAAGTACCCATGCCTCAGAACCATATAACAACACGGGTAGAATTAGTGTCTTGTATGGTGTAATCTGCGTTTGTCGAGAGGTGGCCTTATTTCTAAACTGCTTACATAGTCCAAAGAAGCATCTGTTTGCCAGTATTATTCTTCGCTTAATCTCAAAACTGGTGTCATTCGTTTCGGTTACGGCGGTGTCGAAGTAGATAAAGTTACTGACTATCACAAAGTGTGGTTCCCAACTTTCTCCATTTTCCTTATCTGCTCGGTTGTACAAGGCGTTTTGGGAGTTGAAACCATCCATTTCGTCTTATCTCCATTCACTGCCAGACCCATTCTCACTGACTCTCTTCCGATTCTTCCAAAGGTTGCCGTTACTACGGCTGTTGACCGACCTTTGATGTCGATGTCATCGGCATAGGCGAGTAGCATGTGTTCTCTTGTGATTAGTGTGCCATATCTATTCACATCTGTATCTCGTATAATATTCTCCAACAGGATATTAAAGAGATCCCATGATAGGCTGTCTCCTTGTCTAAAACCTCGTTTGGTATTTAATGGTTCGGAGAGATTCTTTCCTATTCTTACTGAGGAATGCGTATCAGCAAGTATCATCCTGCAGAGTCTTATTAATTTAGCAGGGATACCAAACTCAGACATGGCTTGAAATACCTTTGAACGTAAAGGGCTATCTAAAGCGGCTTTTATAGTCAACAAAGAGATGGTAGGTGTTGTTTTTTCCTTCTCGGGTCTTTTCCAGGATTTGGCGCAGTGTAAATATCTGTTATAGGGTGGATTTATCAGGTCTAAAACCGTAACCGTAATAGGGCCCAATTATGTCAATCTAGATATAGCTAGATTAAATAAATTATCGTCGCTATAACAAGCAAATAAAACTTGAAAATAAACAAGTAAAAGCGTGCTAAGTTCGGCCAGACCGAATCTTGAGAACCCGCCAACATTGATTCTGCTGCAATATGGGAGCTATATCTAGTTATAGACCGAATTAGACCGTACTTGGCGCAGTTGTTGAAATTCATAACAGAAAACTATATGCAAAATGTCAGCCAAATCGGGAAAAAAATTGCGGCTGGTAAGGGCTCAAAAAGCCAAATCAGGAGATCGGTATATATTGGAGCTATATCATGTTCTTGATTGTTTTTAACCGTACTTGACACAGTTCTTGGAAGTCATAACAGAACACTATGTGCAAAATTTTAGCCATATAGAACAAAAATTGTGGCTTCCATGGGCTCAAGAAGTCAAATCGGGAGATCGGTTTACCGATTTGGACCGTACTTTGCGCAGTTGTTGGAAGTCTTAACAGCACACTATGTGCAAAATTTTAACAGAATCGAACAAAAATTGTGGCTACCATGGGCTCAAGAATTTAAATCGGGAGATCGGCTTATATGGGAGCTATATATAAATCTAAACCGATATGGCCCATTTGCAACCCCAACGACCTACATGAATTTAAAGCATCTGTGCAAATTTTCAAGCGGCTAACTCTACGCGTTCGACCGCTATCGTGATTTCGACAGACGGACGGACGGACATGGCTAGTTCGAATCAGATTGTCGAGACGATCAAGAATATATATACTTTATGGGGTTCTAGATCAATATTTCGAGGTGTAGATTAGTATGCCCCCATTCTATGGTGAAGGGTATAAAAATCGGCAGAGCCGGCCGGTATTCGAACATGGGTACACGGCGCAGCAGCGAGAGCCGTTGCCTTGTCTGGCGTTCGAAGCCATCAATATAATTTTTAAAAAATGCACATATGTAAATGTCATGGGTATGACATGGAAGCTAAGTAGTCGTATAGAGAAAAAGTCTATCACTACAAAGAAAATACATGCGGTGGAAAAGGACAGCTAGTGTGACAGGTGTCAGACTTGTGTTAGTGTCGTGCTTACATTGTAGACACGTTTTCGCGGTCTATTCGATATGAGTACGTCTTACCAATGTATGGCCCTTGAAACCTCCACAGCTAATATGGCCCCTGAGTTATTCTCTGGCTTTGCAATCTCTGGCTTTGCAAAAAATCTGCGATCATTGAGCTCGTCTCGAAAGAGAAACAAACTAAAAAAATGTGTTATTAAATGATATTCACAGGGAAAAAAATACTTGAAAATTATATTAAAATTTGTAAAAATATAATTAAATATAAGTAGGAAATAATATTGAACTAATTTGTCTTAGTTGACAAATCTTTCTATGATTTGTTTAAAATTTTTTCTAAACTCTCTTTATTTGCTGTACAATAAATATACAAAACAATTGTCTTTTATAGCTTGAATTCGCAAAGTTTTGGTATGGACGAACATTTCCATTTTAAATTGGAAAATCTTTAAATTTTATTTGATTTGCTTCGTGCTATCAGCAGGGTACGATTAATGAATCGTTTACTATTGATTTCTCACATTGATAAGGCCCATTAAAAATCAAAGCCATTTGCAACTTGTTCCTTACTTACCACCAAATCCCAATTAGAGGTCAGAGTTCATAAGTTCAAGAAATCATCACGTTTAAGCAAAGTTAAAAAAAGTCTACCTTGTGCATAAAACCTTTGTCTTGTGGTAAAATATCTTAAGATTCAAGTGAAGACTATAAGCTTTTTGTGATTGTTATAAATCTACTCAAAGTAGATCTCGCTCACAGGGATAATAAACTGCTAAACAAGAATTTATTATGCATAACCCCTTCAGCTATTAGAAAAACATTTATAAAACTAGACTCTGCATTGCTTTCTAGACATTTATTTCTATGCAACACGCATTGCTGCTTGCATTGGTTTTATTCCCCTGTGTACGAGTTGTGCTGTTACTTTTGTCTTATAATGAAATTAAATGATTTTCTTGAAACATTGTGGTTTTATGATTTAATGCCTTGCCTCGCCGTGCTTGGTAGTGGTGGAGAATGGTCGATGCATTACCCATGGAGATTTTGGCAGCAGTTTTTATAACGTTATGGGCACTAAACTGAATGACGGAATGGTAATAAAAGCACTTCGTGATAGGCCATACCAAACTAAGGTTAGCTGTAAAAATACCCAAAACAACATTGGTAAGACCAATGACTCTTCCTATGTTGGCCGGCATAGACTTCTCTTTCGAACAAGTTGGATGCAACATTTTAGGCACGAAAATAAAATTGAAAAACTAATCCGATGGGCATGTTTTGTATGTTCCATGGTTTCTGGAAGACTCGATGCTGGCGATTAAATATGATTTTGACAGCTAGTTATTATTTTTTTTTTTTTTTGTTAGTTAAAGGCTGCATTTAAATTTCCTCTCAGACCATTTACAAGCCATTCACATGGTCTTATCACAAACTCCATAATTGAATTGTTAATTGCTGTGCTTAAATATTTCCGGCAGATATTAAAGCCTGGGCTAAATAAGACTTCACAAGGTGGCAAGAAATAGGGAAATTGTGAGTTGTCAACATTTGAGAGTACGTGTGTTCTAAGAGTTCATGCCGGATAGAAACGTTGTGTCCAATTCAACGAAACTAGTTTCAATTAGTACTATGCGGAATGATTATATACCGGGTGGAGCCAACTATATGTTACTCACACCACTAACTAACTAGCTTTAAAGAAAATGGATGGAAAGATCAAGTGGTGTGGGAAACACCTCGAAACTTGGTGTCAGAGATTTCAGAATGAGCGCAGAAGATCGAGGCGCTTGGAACGCTATTCTACATTCGGCTAGTGGAACAAATATTCTGTCATAGTAGCCAATTAAAGAAGAAGAAAGGATAACTATTATTGGGTTGCCCAAAAAGTAATTGCGGATTTTTCATATAGTCGGCGTTGACAAATTTTTTCACAGCTTGTGACTCTGTAATTGCATTCTTTCTTCTGTCAGTTATCAGCTGTTACTTTTAGCTTGCTTTAGAAAAAAAGTGTAAAAAAAGTATATTTGATTAAAGTTCATTCTAAGCTCTATTAAAAATGCATTTATTTTCTTTTAAAAAATTCGCAATTACTTTTGGGGCAACCAATATATGGACACTTTATCTGAGTCATATTAGATTTTGATTTTTCCACACTTACTGAGCCATTAACAAGTAAATGTGTTCGGCCGGGCCGAATCTTGGGAACCCACCACCATCGATTCTGCTCACATATGGGAGGCAGGGACGTAGCCAGGGTGGGGGCCCTTTTTAAAGAAAAAACTTTAACCCTTACGCCTGACCCTCGATTGCGATTTTGATGAAATTTTATCTCTATATATAAAAAGGGACGAGTAATTGACTGATTGGCTGACTGACTGATTGAGTGGTCAACGAACACCCCAAAAGGCTAAAGTTAGAGTTAAGAAATTTGGCACGAATGTGGGTCGTAGGCGCGCGATAAGACGGGATTTTGTGATATTCGTACGTTTAGGTACTAATGGCGATATGGTGACTTTTTGGGGGGGGGGGGGGGGTGGGGCTAGAATTGTGACTTTGGGCTCAAATTAAAGAGCGTCTCGAAAAAATAAGATTTGGTGGCAAAAAATTTCCAAAATAGTACCGAATGTGGGAAAAATGGTACGTTTAGTGCCGCAATTGGTACTTTCTGGTACCTTGTTTGTTAATTGAGCTAGAGCTTTGAATTTTGGAATTTAGATACACTATGGCAACCAAAGTTGGGATGCCAAAAGAGTTTTTGGACATTTAGAAACAAAAAGTACCAAAAAAAGGTACGAAACAGGTGAACTTAGCATAGCAAAGGGCGAACGGTTAGAGCTAGAACTTCGAAATATGGCTTAAATGATTGTTGTTGCGAAAAAGGGGGTTTATAGATAAAATACGAAAAATACTATACAGTGAACGGAGAAAGGTAAAATTTAAAAAATTTACTAAAAATGATCGAATTCATGAAATGAAATGAAATGAAATGTTAAAATCGTACCAGCAGTGGAATAAGCTTAAGTATTGTAATCCGTACTATTTAGTATTTTCTTGATCTGAAATGTGGGATACACGGCAGATCTGAATATTCGCCAATTTTGGTGTTATAACGTGTACAAAGTGGTACTTTATTTACAGACTGAGCTACATCTGTGAAATTAAGGATACAGGTACATCTTGCCAGTATGGAACGGATGACTAGAAGATTGTTTTAGAATTTGTATATTTAGGTACTAATACTTACAAAATGGTACTTTATTTACGGATTAAGCTGAAGATCTCAAAATTGAGATACAGTTACAACTTGACAGTATTTATCGGCCGACTAGAGGTTTTTTTATTTTTAATTCGTACTTTTAGGCACTAAAACTTTCAAAATGTTCTCCCTTTACGGATAAGGCTAAAGCTATTAAAACTGCGATACAGTTACACCTTGATATTAAGTGTACCATTGGGGGCAGCGAAGTGACCGGGCATATGCTAGTATATTCATAATTTAGAAAATTTATATTGACGTAGCAATTTTTCAAATATTTTGAATTTTAAAAATTTAAAAAAAAGCCCCCCCCCCCAAAACTAAAATCCCGGCTACGTCCCTGATTGGGAGCTATACCTAGTTATAGAGCGATTTGGACCGTACTTGGCGCAGTTGTTGAGAGTCATAACAGAACACCATATGCAAAATTTCAGCCAAATCGGATAAAAATCGGATAAAAATCGCGGCTTGAAAGGCCTCAAGAAGTCAATATGGGAGCTATATCAGGTTCTTGACGGATTTAGACTGTACCTGGCACAGTTGTTGGTACTGATAAAATGCAAAATTTCTGCCGAATAGGACACAAATTGTGGCTTCCATGGGCTCAAGAAGTCAAATCCGGAGATTGGTTTATATGGGAGATATATCAGGTTCTAGACCGATTTGAACCGTACCACAGTTGTTGGAAGTCATAACAGAACACTGCATGCAAAATTTCAGCCAAATCGCGCAAAAATTGCGGCTTCCAGTGGCTTAAGAAGTCATATGGGGAGATTGATTTATATGGGAGCAATATCTAAATCGGAACTGATATGGTATGCAAAAATTTCATGTGGCTAGCTTTACGCATCCCCGGCCGACACGGGGTAATTAGGAGCTCCACACAGGATGGAACTTTGAGCTCCGACTTGTGTGGTGTCCATCGTTGCCAAGAGATGGACTACCGGGCGCGTAAACAGGTTGCAGATGGTGGAAAGCCCCGTTTTTATGCGGGGTAGCTGCATATGCGGCCGCGGGCATTCAGCGATTTTCGAGAGGAGAGTCTCAGTTAGGAGTCAGGTGGCACTGGCTCTTATTGGCGCCTTCAAATAACCAATGGCCAACATCAACGTCTGTTCCCAGGTTAGGGGCGGCTGAGGGAGAGCGTCGGATCTTGAAGCAAGCGGCTCGCCACAACGAGGGATACATGTGCAATCCCACAAAACCCATGCGGTTGGGGCACTGGACCAGTCACCCGCCCTCGGAAAACTATGAGAAGGTGCAGTATACGCGCTGGCGGATGTATTAGAGAAGTACAAGGCAGATGTTACCGCTTTACAGGAAGTGCGATAGAATGGGAAGGGCGTCACTACAACACAAAAAGGTGACGAACTATACCATAACTGCCATAAAACGAGGCATGAATTTGGCTGTGGATTTGTGGTTAGTCGGAGACTGAAACACCTTGTCTCAAGCTTTACTCCGGTGGATGAGAGTACAGCCAACAATCCGCATAAAAGTCACATTCTTTAACATCAGTCTTATTTATGCTCATGCCCCGACGGAAGACAAAGACGAACAAACCAAGGACATTTTCTACGAGCGTCTAAAAATAAAATATGACCTCTGCCCCGCCCATGATATTAAAATCGTTCTGGGAGATTTTAATGCGAAAATAGGGAAGGACGATATTTTTGGTCCAACAGTCGGAAAGTTTAGCCTCTACGAGATAACGTCCAGTAATGGGTTGAGACTGATAGATTTCGCTGCGGCAAAAAACATGGTATTCACAAAGCCACATGGCTGTCACCCGATCAAAACACGAGAAACCAAATTGATCACGTTGTGAAAGATGGAAGGCATTCATTCAGCGAGTTCGATGTACGATCGATCCGTCTAGCGAATATAGATGCGGATCATTACCTTGTTGCAGCAAAGGTTCGCACCCGTTTGAACATGGCGAGGAAAGCACGATCTGACACTGCACGGAAGTTGGACATTCAAGAGCTGGAAACACGACAGATGGCAACGGCATACTCCACTCGACTGATCGAACTGCTTTATGAAAGCACTCCTTGTTCCGATGATATAATAGTTCAGTGCACACTATTGACCACACCATGGAAAATGTTGCGAAATCCGTACTTGGGTACCGGAAGCCTCCTCCAAGAAACCCATGGAACGACCAAGTGTGTCGAGATGCTACTGAAGCCAAGAATGCGGCATATAGAGCAGCCCTGCAATCAGTAGCAACGCGCCAGATGAAGGAGAGGTATCGGGAGAAAAGGAGAGAGGAGAAACGTCTATTCCGCAGAAAGAAAAAGGAAATGGGAAGACGTGAGTGTGAGCGAATTGAGATGTACAGGAGTCAGAATGGAGTTCGGAAATTCTACCAAAGAATTAAGCACCAAACCGATGGCTTTGGTGCAGGCACATCCTCCTGCAGAGACAAAGAAGGAAATCTGGTAACTGACACAGGTAACATGCTAAGGATATGGAAAGAACATTTTACCCAACTGCTAGTGTCCGACGTTGGCTGCGAAGAGGATACCGCAGAACCAATCCCTGATGATGGTATAGAATGTTTAGCTCCTAGTCAGAATGAGGTCCAGGTAGCAGTGACTCGACTAAAGAACAACAAGGCAGCAGGAACCTACGGGTTACCCGCTGAACTATTTAAGACCGGAGGCGACACGCTGATAAGGCGTATGCGTCAGCTTATCTGTGCAATCTGGCTAGAAGAACGTATACCCGATGATTGGAACCTCAGTATACTATGTCCCGTACACAAGAAAGGAGACAAGACGGAATGTGCCAACTACAGAGGAATTAGTCTCCTCCCCATCGCATACAAGATACTCTCGAGAGTACTGTGTGAAAGATTAAAACCTAAAGTCAATGAGATAATTGGGCCCTGTCACTGCGGCTTTAGACCTGGTAAATCCACCCTGGACCAGATATTCACACTGCGCTAAATCCTGGGAAGGACCCGAGAAGGACAAATCAACACCAGCCATCTCTTTGTTGACTACAAAGCCGCTTTCCATACCCCTGAGTTTGGTATCTCTGCAACATTACTAAGACTCTGCAGGATGACACTTGCTGATACGCATTCCTCAGTAAGAATCGGAAAGAATCTCTCGGAACCATTTAATACCATACGAGGTTTCAGACAAGAAGACAACCTATCGTGTGATCTCTTTAATATCCTGCTGGAGAAGATTATACGAGATGCAGATGTGAATAGATATGGCACACTAATCACAAGAAAATACATGCTACTCGCCTATGCCGACGGCACCGACATCATAGGTCGGTCACCGGAAATAGTAACTGCAGCCTTTGAAAGAATCGAAAGAGTCAGTGAAAATGGGTCTGGCAGTAAATGGAGATAACATGAAATGGATGGTTTCAACTCCCAAAACACCCTGTACAACCGAGCAGATAAGAAAATGGAGAAAGTTGGGAACCACAACTTTGAGACAGTCAGTAACTTTATCTACCTCGGCACCGCCGTAACCGAAACAAATGTCACCGGTTTTGAGATAAAGCGAAGAACATTACTGGCAAACAGATGTTACTTTGGACTAAGTCAGCAGTTTAGAAATAAGGCCACCTCTCGACAGACGAAGATTACACTATACAAGACACTGATACTATCTGTGCTGTTATATGGTTCTGAGGCATGGGTACTTGTGAAAGCAGAAGAGGCAGTACTTGGAGTATTTGAGAGAAGGATTCTTCGTAAAACATATGAATCAGTTTGCGTTAACGGAGAATATAGACGACGTATGCACCACGAGCTGTATGAGCTGTATGACGACGATAGCATAGATACACGCATCAATACAATACAACGGCTGCGTTGGCTAGGTCATGTTGTCAGAATGGATGAAAAAGCTCCAGCAAAGAAGTATTTTGGAGGCAAAGGGATGACCAAAAGCCCGATGGAAAGATCAAGTGGTGTGGGAGACACCTCGAATCTTGGTGTCAGAGATTTTAGAATGAGCGTCGAAAATCGAGGCGCTTGGAACGCTATTCTGCGTTCGGCTAGTGGAGCTAGTGTTCTGTCATAGCCAATCAAAGTAAAGTAAGCTTAGCTCGTTCGACCGCTATCCTTATTTTGACAGAGGGACTGACGGACAAGGCTAGTTCGAATCAGAATTTTGAGACGTTCAAGCATACATCTACTTTATGGGGTCCTAGATCAATATTTTGAGGTGTTGTAAACGGAATGACTATATTAGTATACCCCCATCCTATGGTGGTGGGTATAAAAATGTATACGACAGCTCTCAGTGGGTGGGTTATACTAATTTGCATTTTTTCATTTTGACATTTTCTTTTCAAACAGAACATTATCGGAATAATACAAAAAAAAAATCATCGACTACAACCTATAGACACTTACATCGCAGAGATAAATTTATAAAAAAAAAATTTTTTTTGGGTGATTCTAATTGATGTTTGCTGTCTTTTGCTTGTATTCCCCCACTTCCAAGCTTAGCACCTGATTAGCGAAACATTTAAGTTCATTTACATTTCACGTCATTGAATTGAATTGAATTTTTCGGATATTGCCTTTTAATGTATTTTCCACATTTCTGACATTGTCTCTGAGGTCGTAACAGTTTTTAGATGCAATTTAATTGGTGTCTATACAGTGTGAAGTGAATAAGGTGTGAAGTACTTTATTTGGCTTGACATAGCCAATGCATGTTGTTAGAATCTGCGAGCGATCTACTGCACCTATTGGGATTAACGTCAACTTCTTTTGATGGTGTCTTTTAAAAGTAACGAGACTTAAAAGGTATTTGTAAAAGAAGCCAAAACAAATTTAAAAACATGTTCGGCTTAAACAAGGCAAGTAAATGGGAAGGGAATTTTTTGATAATCTTTCGACAACAGTTAGGAATGTTTTGTTCCTAAATGTATTTGCAAATATACACAAATTACTTAAATGTTGTTTGATAAAATCTGAATTTTTTGAGTTTTTCATTGATGGTCTTCCATTTTTTTATATATATAGAAGACAAATGTGTTTCTTTGTTTGTAAAGTATAGCTTAAAAAACAATTAAAGGGATTTTCGTGGAATTTTTACAGAATTTTCAGCTATTCGGAATCTTATATATGTATATTCCAACATGGATGGCAATTTTTATACCCACCACCGAAGGAGGGGGGAATATTCATTTTGTCACTCCGTTTGCAACACATCGAAATATCCATTTCCGACCCTATAAAGTACATATATTCATGATCAGCGTAAAAATCTAAGACGATCTAGCCATGTCCGTCCGTCTGTTTGTTGAAACCTCGCTACAGTCTTTAAAAATAAAAACAGAAACGTTGCACAGATTCTTTTTTGTCCATCAGCAGTTTAAGTTCGAAGATGGGCTATATCGGACTATATCTTGATATACAATACTTTACTTTAATTGGCTATGACAGAATATTTGTTCCACTAGCCGAACGTAGAATAGCGGTCCAAGCGCTTCGATCTTCTGCGCTCATTCTAAAATCTCTGACACCAAGTTTCGAGGTGATTCCCACAACTTAATCTTTCCATCGGCCTTTTGGGGTTGCTGGGTGCTTGGACCCAAACTTTAATACCATATTCGTTTTCTGCTCTCCTATACATTTCATTTGGTACCTTTATTGTGCCCATCGGACCACTTTCAGATGTGGGTGGCGTTTTTGGGGTAAAGGGGTGGGTCCGCCTCCACCCGATATCTAAATTATATAGCCTATGTTTGCTTCCAGACAAACGTACACAATCTATGGAAATTATAAGAAAATAGGTTCAACCAAGTATCATACAGAGGCATAATGGATACTTCGTTTTGATTTTGTATGCCAAATTCGAAATCTACTCCCGAACACCTTTCATTTGAGCTTCATATTGAAATGAACGTCCCATATGTCTATTTGGGGGTTGGGGCTGCCCTATGGGTACTTAGACTCAAATTTTAATACTATGTTCGTATTCTACTCTACAATACCTTTCCTTTGATACCTATATTGTCCCGATCGGTCCACTTTTGATTTTGGGTTGTGTAAGGGGGAGGGTTAGTCCCCCTTTCGTTATCAATAAATTATAAAGCCTACTCCTACTTCCTGACCATATTGGAAATCTACTTCCGAATACCTTTCATTTGAGCCCCATATTGAAATGAACGTCCAAAATGTCTGTTTGGGGGCTTTTAGGGTTGGGGCAGCCCGATGGGTACTTAGACTCAAATACCTCTCATTTAATACCCATATTGTCCCGATCGGTCCACTTTTGATTTTGGGTTGTGTTTTTGGCATAAGGGGGAGAGTCTGACCCCCTTCCGACCAACCTATGTTTCCTTCCAGACTAACCTACACAAATGCGAAAATTTCCAGAAAATCGGTTCTGCCGTTTTTCAGTCTATACGGAACAAACAAACAGAGACCCATATATCCGTGATTGGCTAATGTGCCCATTTTGGGCGTTTTTGTGGGGGTGGGGTGATCCCCTATACTTCGACATGAATTTGTATGCCAGATTCGTTATCTACTCCCGCATACTTTTCATTTGATACCCATATTGTCCTTAGCAGTCCACTTTTGATTTTGGGGTAACGGTGGAGGTTACGCCCCCTTCCGTTATCTATAAATTATAAAGCCTATTCCTACTTCCTGACCATATTCGTATTCTACTCCCGAATATCTTTCATTTGAGTCCCATATTGTCATGATCGTCAAATAAACCTATTTTAAGGGGTTTTGGGGCTGGGGCTGGGGCGCCCCCGCTGGCACTTGGACCCAACTTTTATTATGAAATTCGTACTCCACTCTTAAATACCTTTCATTTGAAACCCATATTGTCCCGATCGGTACACTTTTATTTTTGGGTAGTACTTTTGAGGTAAGGGGGGAGGGTCCGCCCCCCTCCCGCTATCAAAAATTATATAGCCTATGTTTCCTTCCAGACCAACCCGACAAACAAACAAATATACAAACAAACAAATTCAATTTTATATATAAAATATTTTTATAAATTTTATAAAATTTTTCTTAAATATTACGAACGAAGTAAAAGCGTGCTATGGATCGCATTTGTCGAGTTCTTTTCCCGGCATCTCTTCTTAGGAAAAACATATAAGAAAAGATTTGCTCTGCCGTTAGAGCGATATCAAGATATATTCCGGTTTGGACCACAATTAAATTATATGTTGGAGACCTGTGTAAAATGTCAGCCAATTCGAATAAGAATTACGCCCTTTGGGGGCTCAAGATGTAAAATAGAGAGATCGATTTATATGGGAGCTGTATCGGGCTATAGACCGATTCAGGCCATAATAAACACGCATGCTTATGGTCAGGAGAGGATCCATCGTACAAATTTTTAGGCAAATCGGATAATAATTGCGACCTTTAGAGGCTCAAGAAGTCAAAATCCTAGATCGGTTTATATGGCAGCTATATCGGGTTATGAACCGATTTGAACCTTATTTGACACAGTTGTTGAAAGTAAGAATAAAATACGTCATGCGAAATTTCAGCCAAATCGGATAGGAATTGCGCCCTCTAGAAGCTCAAGAAGTCAAGTCCCTAGATCTGTTTATATGACAGCTTTATCAGGTTATGAACCGATTTGAACCATACTTGGCACAGTCGTTGGATATATCAAAATACTTCGTGCACAAATTCATTCAAATCGGATAAGAATTGCGGCCTCTAGAGGCTCAAGAAGAAAAGACACAAGATCGGTTTATATGACAGCTATATCAGGATATGGACCGATTTGAACCATACTTGGCACAGTTATTAGATATCATAACACAACAAGTCGTGAACAATTTCATTGCAATCAGATAAGACTTGCGCACTCTAGAGGCTCAAGAAGTCAAGACCCAAGATCGGTTTATATGGCAGCTATATCAGGTTATGGACCGATTTGAGTCATACTTTGCACAATTGTTGGATATCATAGCAAAACACGTCGTGCAAAATTTCATTCCAGTCGGATAAGAATTGCGCACTCTAGAGGCTCAAGATTTGAACCATACTTTGCACAATTGTTGGATATCATAACAAAACACTATGTGCAAAATTTCATTCCAATCGGATAAGAATTCCGCACTCTAGAGGCTCAAGAAGTCAAGACCCAAGATCGGTTTATATGACAGCTATATCAAAACATGGACCGATATGGCCCATTTACAATACCAACTGACCTACACTAATAAGAAGTATTTGTGCAAAATTTCAAGCGGCTAGCTTTACTCCTTCGGAAGTTAGCGTGCTTTCGACAGACAGACGGACGGATATGGCTAGATCAACATAAAATGTCGCAACGATCAAGAATATATATACTTTATGGGGTCTCAGATGAATATTTCGAGTAGTCACAAACAGAATGACGAAATTAGTATACCCCCATCCTATGGTGGAGGGTATAAAAATACTCATAAATGTTATGAAAGTTTTTCATAAATGTTATGACAACTTTTCATAAACTATATGTTTGATTTTCATAAATATTATGACATATTTCATTGAATTGAGATTTATGAAACGAGTTTCATACATGTTATGAAAAGATTCATTGGGACATATTTTAACATTTTTTTCATAAATGTTATGACAAATTCATTAATATCATGAACACTTTGCTTTCTGCGTATATTAAAGACGAATTTATTTAATTTCCGCTACAACCTTCTTATCATCCAATAGGGCCTATGGCACCCAATATAGATTAACTGCATATTTACACGTTCACATGTTGCATTAAAAAAAAAAATTAAAATTGTTATCCAATTTACCATAAAAAATAACTTCAAAGTGGGCTCCAATGCCAAAAAAGAAACTCTCGTTCACTCAAAATAAAGCAATTAAATCAAAAGACTCAAGACACATGCGTAAACAAAATCCATTTGGCATCAACATTGTTTCAGGGATAGGCTGCAAAATCTATGTTCAATGCCCAAGTCTCGATACCCAGCAATGGCTGAGCAGGAAAATCAGGCATTTTAAAACGTAAACTACAACTGATTATGATTGAATGTAAACAAATTTTTAAATGAATTCATTTGCTTACAGACATGAGTACGATTTTTTCTTGCTCTCCCTCTCACCAGATGTATGATGCAACACAAATCATTTAAAACTTTTGCAGCCAACACACATACGCAAATAGGATTTAAAATTCATAAAAAATCAATCATTGGAAAACCACTCAAATTTTAACAATTAACGTCAAACAGCAATCATGGTGATTAGATTTTTTTTCAGTATGAGCAAACAAGATGTAATTGAATTGCATGTCTTACTCTTTTTATGAAAAATGGAAAATAGCTTTAATGTGCTTTAAAATGCTGTACAGTTTTGTTTGGTTTTTTCTATGTAAAGTCGGTTCAACAAAATACGCACAATTACTTGAGAGAACAACATTTTGGTGACTGCGTTTTAGGTCTTACTCCGCCCAGGGGCATTTTCCATTTTATCTTTTGTAACAAGAATTCCATGCCACGTTTTGCATGACTAGTTAGACAGATAAGACAAGACAGAATTTCATTGTTACGCGTATATTAGTGGAGCTGTGTGGGACTTACGAGGGAGGTATATGACATTTTTGAAAACAGGGACCTGTGAGACCCATGTAAATGGATCAAGTTATGCGCGCTAGCGCTAAAGCTGGGAAAGTATCTGAAAAGGACTCGACCAGCGCACAGTGTTACGAAACAAAAAAATTTTGGACACAATTCTGGAACTTTTCAACGGATAAGGGTTTAGGCACGAAACTTAACATAGTCAATGTTGACGTGTTTTCCATAAGTATGCAAAATTTGAGGATCCTAGCAGGTTCAGAGGATGAACCATAGAGCTTAGAAGTTGGTCACCTTGAGAATGTTAAATTTTGAATAGCTTATCAAACAGACATTAATGGGCTGATCGGCTTGATTATTATACCCACCACCGAAGGATGGGGGTATATTCAATTTGTCATTCCGTTTGCAACACATCGAAATATCTATTTCCGACCCTATAAGGATATATATTCTTGATCAGCGTAAAAATCTAAGACGATCTAGACATGTCCGTCCGTCTGTCTGTTGAAATCACGCTACAGTCTTTAAAAATAGAGATATTGAGCTGAATTTTTGCACAGATTCTTTTTTTGTCCATAAGCAGGTTAAGTTTAAAGATGGGCTATATCGGACTATATCTTGATATAGCCCCCATATAGACCGATCCTCCGATTTAAGGTCTTAGGCCCATAAAAGCCACATTTATTATCCGATTTTGTTGAAATTTGGGGCAGTGAGTTGTGTTAGGCCCTTCGACATCCTTCGTCAAGATCGGTCCAGATTTGGATATAGCTGCCATATAGACCGATCCTCCGATTTAGGGTCTTAGGCCCATAAAAGCCACATTTATTATGCGATTTCGCTGAAATTTGGGGCAGTGAGTTGTGTTAGGCCCTTCGACATCCTTCGTCAAGATCGGTTCAGATTTGGATATAGCTGCCATATAGACGGATCCTCCGGTTTAGGGTCTTTGGCCCATGAAAGCCACATTTATTATCCGATTTCGCTGAAAATTGGGACAGTGAGTTGTCTTAGGCCCTTCGACTTCCTTCGTTAAATTGGCCCAGATCGGTTCAGATTTGGATATAGCTGCCATATAGACGGATCCTCCGGTTTAGGGTCTTAGGCCCATAAAAGCCACATTTATTATCCGATTTTGATGAAATTCGGGACAGTGAGTTGTGTTAGGCCCTTCGACATCCTTCGTCAATTTGGCTCAGGTCGGTCCGGATTTGGATATAGCTGTCATATAGATCGATCCTCCGATTTATGGTGTAAGGCCCATAAAAGCCACATTCATTATCCGATTTTGCTGAAATTTGGGACAGTGAGTTGTGTTAGGCCCTTTGACATATTTCTTCAATTTGGTCTAGATCGGTTCAGATTTCGATATAGCTGCCATATAGACCGATTTCTTGATTTATGGTTTTGGGCCCATAAAATGCTCATTTATTGTCCGATGTCGCCGAGATTTAGAACAGTGAGTTAAGTTAAGCGCCTTGACATACTTCTGCAATATCCCACAGATCGGTCCAGATTTGGATACAAATTCCATATAGACCGATATCTAGGTTTTAGGTTTTGGGGCCATAAAAGACGCATTTATTGTCCGATGTCGCTGAAATTTGAGACAGTGAGTTTGGTTAGGCTCTTCGACGTCCTTCTTAAATTTTGCCCAGACGGTCCAGATTTGAATATAGCTGCAATATAGACCGATCTCTTGATTTAAGGTTTTGGGCCCATTAAAGAGGCATTTATTGTCCGATTTCGCCGAAATTTGGGACAGTGCTTTGTGTTAGGCTCTTCGACATGTTTATGCAACTTGGCCCAAATCGGTCCAGATTTGGATATAGCTGCCATGTAGAGCGATATCTCGATTTAAAGTCTTGACCCCATAAAAGGCGCGTTTATAATCCGATTTCACTGAAATTTGACACAGTGACTTATGTTCGGCTTTTCGACATCCGTGTCGTATATAGTTCAGATCGGTATGAGGTATATGAGTATAAGGTATGACATTTTCACCGAATTTTGATTAAAGGTGGTTTACATATATACTCGAGGTGGTGGGTATCCAAAGTTCGGCCCGGCCCCCGTCCCCGGAATTCTGCTAAAATATGGGAGCTATATCAGGTTATAGACCGATCCAGACCGTACTTGGCACAGGTGTTGGAATTCATAAAATAACACTATGGGCGAAATTTCAGCCAAATCGATAGAAAATTAAGGCCTCCAGGGGCTAAAGAAGTCAAATCGGGAGATCGGTTTATATGGGAGCTATAACAGTTTATAGACCAATTTGGACCGTACTTGGTACAGCTGTTGGAAGTCATGACAGAACACCGCATGCAATGTTTTAGCCAAATCGGATGAATATTGAGGCTTCCAGGGGCTCAATAAATCAAATCAGAAGATCGGTTTATATAGGAGCTATATCAGGTTATAGATCGATGTAAACCGTACTTTGCACAATTGGTGGAAATCATAACAGAACTCTATGTGCAAAATTTCAGCCAAATCGGACAAAAAATGCGCCTTCTAGGGGCTCAAGTCAAGTCAAATTGGGAGATGGGAGATCTAAACCGATCAGATATGCAATCCCCAACTACCTACATCAATATTTAGTACTGGTGCAATCGTCCGGTTCATCCCTCTGTCTGTCCAGAGCACACTAACTTTCGAAGGAGTAAAGCTAGGTGCTTAAAATTTTGCACAAATACTTCTTTTTAGTGTAGATCGGTTGGAATTGTAAATGGGTCAAATCAGTCCATATAAATCGAGGTGGAGGCCACCGTAGCGCAGAGGTTAGCATGTCCGCCTATGACGCTGAACGCCTGGGTTCGAATCCTGACGAGACCATCAGAAAAAATTTCCAGCGGTGGTTCTCCCCTCCTAATGTTCCTTATTGGAATGTTCATGGGCAAAACTTGCAATTTTGCTATATAAACCGATCTTGGGTCTTGACTTCTTGAGCCTCTAGAGGGCGCAATTCTCGTCCTATTTGGCTGAAATCTTGCAGGTGGTGTTTTCGTATCACTTCCTGTGCTAAATATGGTTCAAATCGGTGCATAACCTGATATAGGTGTCATATAAACCGATCATTGGTCTTGACTTCTTCGGCTTTTAGAGGGCGCGATTCTTATCCGATGTGGCTTTAATTTTGCACGTGGTGTTTTGGTATCACTTCTAACAACCAACTTCTTGAGCCACTAGAGGGCGTAATTCTCGTTCGATTTGACTAAAACGTTGCACTAAGTGTTTTGTTATGACTTCCAAGAACTGTGCTAAGTATGGCTCAAATCGGTACATAACCTTATATAGCTGCCATATAAACCGATCTGGGATCTTGACTTCATGAGCCTCTAAAGGGCGCAATTCCCATCCGATTTTTTGTACAACGGCTTCTCCTATGACCTTCAAGATACGTGTTCAATCTATAGCTTGATACAGCTACCATATAAACCGATCACCCGATTTTGCTTCTTGAGCCCCTACAAGGCGCAATTCTTATCCGAATGGACTGAAATATTGGCTTCTTCAATGTTCAGCATTTAATTCATGTATGATCCGAATCGGATCATATATATAGCTCCAATAGCATAACAGTTGTTATTCATTATTCTTAGTTTGCCTAAAAAGAGATACCGCCCAAAGAACTCGACAAATGCGATCTATGGTGGAGGGTGTATAAGATTCGGCTCGGCGGGCTTAGCACGCTCTTACTTGTTTTGTATTGACAACTTGTTCAAAAAGAAATTGTAGGGCCGAAGTAACCAACAGAAAAAAGTCTGTCATTACACGAAAACACATGCATTGGGAAAGAGAACAGCTAATAGACAGGGTTGTCGAGCGTGGTTAATGTGGTAATTGTATCATAGAGGCGGTTTCGCAATTAATACGAAATACTACATAGCAACGCACGGCCCTTAAAGCCATCATACCTAATATGCTTGAAAAGTCTTCTAACCAAAGACGAAACGCGTCCCATAGAGGTTGGTATGTGTTGCTATCTCTGGCTTTCGTTTTCCATTTGCAAAGAAAATCTACGATCATTGAGTCCGCCTCGAAAGATAAACAAACAAAAATTGTGGAATTTAAAGATTTTTGCCCTAAGAGGCAAATAACTTGAAAATAGCAGATTATTGTTTTATTGGAAAATATGCTGATAGACTAAACGCTGCAATCGGACGCTGTGAGAACTTCGAATAAGACGAACTATAGAACATTTGCTATGCGCGCGTCCCCCATTGGCGAGCAGAAACTCTTTTCAATACAAAACAACCGAAAACCTTTTATTTAATGATGAAGTCAGATGTTTGTCCTATTCGCCTCGATTAGTGGAAACCCCAACAAGCCTCTTCTTTGAAGAATTTGAATATCGTGCATGTTAATGGCTACAATGACATTGGAAACGTCATAAACTGATTATTAATGAACACAGAAAACTGATATCGAAATTTATTTGAAGTCTAAAGAATTAGCACAAAAAGAATTAAATTACTCGTAAAATAATATCAATATCTGGTTTTTTCCCAATAACATTTTATTTTAATAGCCACCGGTTGAGGGCAATTGTGTTTGAACTCCAATACCAGATTTCAAAAGGCCTATATTACATATCGAGAGATATATTCAATGTTTTTTTTTTTCTTTTTTTTTGCACAGCCAGTAGACAGTCTTGTATTTGGAACTCTGAAATCATATTTCACATTTTATTGATTATATTTATTAATTTTGAAGTATTCTGTAATGTAAATTTTCCGTCTAGAAGCAATAACCCAGCAAGAACTCTCATTACCAAATAACCAGAAAGGTACTCAAAAACTAATAACTAATTATTTTTAGGCATCGTTTCTAATTACTTTAACATGGCGATGTCCTAGGGGGAAAGTCCTTCCACGCAAGCTTACCAATAGTGCAAAAATAAGTACTTATGTCTACGCATACAAGTTGCCAAAAAATAATGACATATTATCTTAGTTGAACATTGCTAAAAAATAACTACTTAGACTTAAACAGGTTCACGCCGTTCCCCACCACCACGTTAAACTAAAACTTTACCTTTATCGCAGCCGAGAGTTGAACCAAGAACCTTCCGTATTCAAAGCAGATGCTCTACGCATTCATCCACATTACTACAAAAGCTAACTTTAATTCAATTTCATCAAAGATGACCATGCCTGTTTGACATATTCTAATTATAGACACAATATTCTAACACATGGGAGTGATTTCAGTAGTTTTTGTGACACATAACGTACATCAGAAGATTTACAATAAAAAGGTCCCGAGTTCGAACCTCTGACCAGCAAAATTTTTTAGTTCTTTTAGTTTACGTCCACAGCATGCGGAACAATCAACGGATTTGTGGGGAGGTAGAAAAAGTTAGAAATATTTTTATATCCTCCACCATAGGATGGGAGGTATACTAATTTCGTCATTCCGTTTGTAACACCTCGAAATACGCGTCTAAGGCCCTATAAAGCGTATATATTCTTGATCCTCATGACATTTTGAGCCGGTCTAGCTATGTCCGTCCGTCTGTCGAAAGCACGCGAACTTTCGAAGGAGTAAACCCAGCCACTTGAAATTTTGCACAAACACTTATTACTAGTGTAGGTCGGTTGCGATTGTAAATGGGCCAAATTGGTTCATGTTTTGATATAGCTGCCATATAAACCGATCTTGGGTTTGACTTCTTGAGCCTCTAGAGGGCGCAATTCTTATCCGATTTGGCTACAATTTAGCATGAAGTTGGTTGTTATGACTTCCAACAACTGGGCCAAATATGGATTAAATCGGTCTATAAACTGATATAGCTGCCATATAAACCGATCTCCCAGTTTGACTTTTTGAGCCTCTGGTGGGCGCAATTCTTATCTGAATTGACTGAAATTTGGCATGAAGTTGTTTCTTATGTCTTCCAAGAACTGGGCCAAATATGGACCAAATCGGTCTATAACCGGTTATAGCTTCCATATTAACCGATCTCCCAGTTTGAATTCTTGAGCCTCTAGAGGGCGCAATTCTTATCCGATTTAACTGAAATTTAGCATGAAGTTGTTTGTTATGACTTCCATCAACTGGGTTAAATATGGATCAAATCGATCAAACCGATCTCCCAGTTTGAATTCTTGAGCCTCTAAAGGGCGCAATTTTTATCCGATTTGGCTTAAATTTATAACAACGGCTTCTCCTATGACCTTTATATTACGTGGTTAATATGGTCTTTAACGACTTTTAGCCTGGCACAGCTCCCATATAAACGGATCTCCCGAATATGCTTCTTGAGCCCCTACAAGCCGGAATTGTTATCCGTAAAAATCTAAGACAATCCAGACATGTCCGTCCGTCTGTCTGTTGAAATCACGCTACAGTCTTAAAAAATAGAGATATTGAGTAGAAACTTTGCACAGATTCTTTTTTTGTCCATAAGCACGTTAAGTTCGAAGAAGGGCCATATCGGACTATATCTTGATATAGCCCCCATATAGACCGATCCGCCGATTTAGGGTCTTAGGTCCATAAAAGCCACATTTATTATCCGATTTTGCTGAAATTTGGGACAATAAGTTATGTTAGGCCCTTCGACATCATTCGCCAATTAAGCCCAGATCGGTCCAGATTTGGATATAGCTGCCATATAGACCGTTCCTCCGATTTAGGGTCTTAGGCCCATAAAAGCCACATTTATTATACGATTTTGCTGAAGTTTGGGACAGTGAGTTATGTTAGGCCCTTCGACACCCTTCTTCAATTTGGCCCAGATCGGTCTAGAATTGGATATAGCTGCCATATAGACTAATCCTCTGATTTGGGGTCTTAGGCCCATAAAAGCCACATTTGTTATCCGATTTTGCTGAAATTTGGGACAGTGAGTTATGTTAGGCCCTTCGATATCATTCGCCAAGTTGGCCCAGATCGGTCCAGATTTGGATATAGCTGCCATATAGACCGATCCGCCGATTTGGGGTCTTAGGCCCATAAAAGCCACATTTGTTATCCGATTTTGCTGAAATTTGGGACAGCGAGTTGTGATTGGCCTTTCAACATCCTTCGTCAATTTGGCCCAAATCAGTCCAGTTTTCGATATAGCTGCCATATAGACCGATCCTCCGATTTAGGGTCTTAGACCCATAAACCCCACATTTGTTATCCGATTTTGCTGAAATTTGGGGCAGTGAGTAATGTTAGACCCTTCGACATCATTCGCCAATTTGGCCCAGATCGGTTCAGTTTTCGATATAGCTGCCATATAGACCAATCCTAAGATTTAGGGTCTTAGGCCCATAAAAGCCACATTTATTATACGATTTTGCTGAAATTTGGGACAGTTAGTTGTGTTAGGCCCTTCAACATCCTTAGTCAATTTGGTCCTGATCGGTTCAAATTTGGATATGGTTGCCATATAGACCGATCTCTCGGTTATAGGTTTTGGGGCCATAGAAGGCGCGTTTATTATCCGAAATTGCTGAAATTTGGGACAGTGAGTTGTGTTTGGCTCTTCGACGTCCTTCCTCAATTTGACCCAGATTGGTCCTGATTTGAATATAGCTGCCATATAGACCGATCTCTCGATTTAAGGTTTTGGGCCCATGAAAGGGGCATTTTTTGCCCGATTTCGCCAAAATTTGGGAGAGTGCATTGTGTTAAGCTCTTCAATATTTTCTGCAACTTAACCAAAATCGGTCCAGATTTGGATACAGTTGTCATATATCTCGATTTAAAGTCTTGGCCCCATAGAAGGCGCATTTATAATCCGATTTCACTGAAATTTGACACAGTGACTTATATTAAGCTTTTCGACATCCGTGTCGTATATGGTTCAGATCGGTTTATTTTAAGATTTAGCTACTGTACTTATTAGTATTTGGTCCAAATCGGAACATATTTCGATGTAACTGCTATGGGACATAACGTATGCAATTTTCACCGGATTTTGATGAAAGGTGGTTTACATATATACCCGAGGTGGTGGGTATCCAAAGTTCGGCCCGTCCGAACTTAACACCTTTTTACTTGTTATCAATACCAAAGTTATAATAATGATTATTTTCTATTATTACAAATAATTGCTTATTCTAGAGCTTAACCGAATGTTGTATGTAATGATATTTGTACTACCGGTAACACAGAAGGTATTCTTGTTGATAACTCATTATATTTTAGCAGCTAGTATACCTAAGGATAATGAGTTATCCATTATTTTACATGCCAAAAATAATGGCATGTTCTTACCAAGTTTTTGCTGGGAACTTAAATATCCTATTGAAGAAAAATCAAATATAGATGGTCGTCAAGATCAGCTCTAATTCATACTTCGAAAACTTATTGTTGAAAATGGTAGATCATTAAACCACTGTCTCAGGAAGAAGAAGTATATATAGATCATACTTAAGGAACTTAATGCTTTTTATTATCGCCAATTTAACTCTTTTATAACCTAAAGAAGGCAATACAGGATAGATTTTTGTGCAAAAAGAACCATCTAAGATAAAAATATCATGATTACAAACTAATGTTCTTTGTTATTAATGTCCTTTGCAACGCCCATAAATTTTTACCTATCAGATTATACTAACCCTTCTCCAAAACGAAGAAATCTAAATCTCTGCATACGTTTAAAACAAATCCAGCGTTGTCAATACCACACCTTTTGATATTTGTCATGCATTTGTATAGGCCTTTACAGTGAGTGCATTGTAAAGCAACAGCAGCAGCAACACCAATAACATCACCAGTGTTCCGTAAGAGTAACGTCAAAAATAGTTACCAATTTTTTTAGTAGGCCAATGGTCTATCGAATTGTCGTCGGTAATTAAATGCTGTTTTTTATATGCCGCCGCTCCAATATATGGCCCAAAGGCTACAACCAATATTGCCATTACCATCCAAAACAGAAAGCGCCTTGTAAATGGTGTTAAAAACTACAAACATTACCACCACTCGAAACACGCTTTGCTTACAACATTTGACGTTTGCACAGAAATGCGGCAAATGCGTGCTGCACCAACGTTGACCAGATTTGGCATTTAAGCAACTTGTGATTTTTTGGTATTTTAATCTGTGAGCAAGTAGTGAGATTTATTTTTTTTTTAAATTGAAAGTTAACATGTTGTCATGACGAATGAATATTGATGGATCACAATATAATACCACGATATTGACGAATTGATTTAAGAAATTATAACGAGAAAGATATGTTTATTGCCAATACTCAGTTATTTCCATTTTTAGAGACATTTAAACCATTGATGAACACAGAATGCAAAGAATCTCAATAGATACGAAGTGTATATGACAATCTAAAGTGAAGATATTTCTGCCATATAAGCCGAGCTCGGATCTTTACTTCTAAAATGTCTGAACTTAACGCAGTTTTGCTTGAATGAAACTAAAATCGAAAAAGTAAAAACAATTTTTTCTGTAGGAAAATATCTAGGCTTGAGAAAATTCACGTCAGGGAACGTTTCCATTCATTTATGACTTATCGCTTAACTGGAAATTCAACATATGCGAACTAGCATTTGGAATAAACTCCGTACGGATGTGAAGGACGTTTATTGTTCAAGACGGTAAAAAAGAATATTGGTCTATATGGCAGCTATATTTAAATGTATTTAGTCCGAATTCCATCATATTCGAGAAGAATATGTTAAGGTCTAATACAACTGTGTAAAAATTTCAGCGAATTCGGTTAAAAAATGTTCTTTTTATAGTCACAAGAATTCAAATCAGGATTTCGGTATATGTATACGGCAGCTATATCCATAAATAGAGCGATCTGATCCACTCACTGTGCAAAATTTCAGTAGAATCGTCTTTTAGAGGTCCAAGACCTTAAATCGAGAGGACGATCTTTATGGCAGCTTTATCCAAATATGAAACGATCTTGATCAATATAGGCACGAAAGTTCATATGCCTTACATAGTCCACTGTGCACAATTTCAACGAAATCTCTTTTTAGGGGTCCAAGATCTTAAATTGAGTGATCGGTCTATATGGCAGCTTTATCCAAGAATGTGTCGTATTGAACATGGGTGTCGAAAAGCCTAACATAGCTCACTGTGCCAAATTTTAATGAAATTGGTTAATAATTGCTGCTTTTATAGGCCCAATAACTTTAATCGGCAGATCGGTCTATGTGACAGCTATATCTAAATATAGTTCGATATTGACCATACTCGGTGCGAATTTCAAGGAGCCTAGCACAATTAATTGAGCTAAATTTCAGCGAAATTGGTAAAAAAATTCACTTTTAAAGGGCCAATAACCTTAAATCGGGAAATTGGTATATATGGCAGCTATACCCAAATTTGGACCGATTAGCGGCGTATTAAACAGGGATTATGGAGGGCCTAGCACACCTCACTGTACCAATTTTCGGAAAACTAAAAGCGCCTATTATGACCTTAAATCTAAAGATCGCTATATACTATATGACAGCTTTATCCAAATCTGGACCGATCGGGGTGGTATTGAACAGAGATTTCAATAGGACAATTAATGTGACTTTAATGGGCATAAGTCCTTAACTAGACAGATCGGTCTATATGGGGCCTATATCAATATACAGTCCAATATAGCTCATCTTCGAAGCTGCCTATGGACAAACAGAGAATCTGTGTAAAGTTTCAGCTCAATATCTCTATTTTTTTACTCACCACCATAGGATGGGGGTATACTAATCTAGTCATCCCGTTTGTAACACCTCGAAATATTCGTCTAAGACCCCATGAAGTATATATACTCTTGAACGTCACGACGTTCTGAGTCGATCTAGACATGTCCGTCCGTCCGTCTGTCGAAATCACGATAGCTGTCGAACGCGTAGGGCTAGCCACTTTAAATGTTGCACAGGTACTTAATATTGATGAAGGTCGTTGGGGATAGCATATCTGCAAGATTTCATCCAAATCAGATTAGATTAAGATATATAACTCCCATATAAACCGATCTCCTTATTGGACTTCTTGACCGATGTGCGAAGTACGGTTTACATTGGTCTATAACCTGATATAGCTCCCATATATACCGATCTCCCAACTTGACTTCTTGAGCCCCTGGAAGCCGCAATCTTTGTACGATTTGACTGTTACGACTCTCATTAATTGTGCCAAGTAAGGTTCAAATCGGTCTATATCCAGATATAGCTCCCATATTTTAGTAGAATCCATGGTGGTGGGTTCCGAAAATTCGGCCTGGCCGAAATTAGCACGCTTATACTTGTTTATGTTTCCCCCTTAGGGCCGAAGACCACCCTGATAAAAGCCTCGGAATGCAGGCATTGCCTGGCTCATCCAGAAAATCCCTTTCAGCCATAGGAACAGCAAGAGACTCCTGCAACATCGCCAGGATGATTCCGTCCGGTCCGTTTCAGCCATAGCAGATTAACACCAAGAGACTCCTACAGCATCGCCAGGATGTTTCCGTCCGGTCCGGCCGATTAAAATGGTTGGAATATGTGGATCGCCCCACTATCTTAACTCTGTCGATAATTTCACCGACAGGGTTTTTCATCCTTCAGGATATCTGGAAAGTGTGTCTCCATCAATAGTTGCATTGCCTCCTCCTTGTGCTCGCTGTAAGTTCCGTCGTCCCTCCTCCGAGAGCTTTACGTGATGCCCAGATGCCTTACAAGTGTACTCCAATTTTCCGCTGAACTTCGCCTTGTCACCAGAGCTGCACAATATTCTTCACAGTCCCCCTGCTCAGTCATCTCTTTTCACTTTGTTCAAGAGTCTCCTGCTTTCCCTTCAGAGTACCTATAACGCCAGTATCCACCACAATTGGTTCGTCCCATTCCCGTTCTAGACATTCGTTACGAAATGCCGCTTTTCTGTGCTTCACTGTGTAACAAGACCCATTGCGGACCGCAATACCCTTTCGTCCAATAAAGGCCTCAGTTGGCCAAGCATCCACATATAATTACTTAACCTATTTCAGCTAGTCTTTCTAGTATTTCTTTGTGGCCTCCTCCGTGGTCAGAAGAAAAACCTATCCAAAAGTGATCCTAAAAGCACTGAAACGTCTTTAGCCAGTGCGGCTAAAGACGTTCCAGTTTCGAACTTTGACCGAGTCACTGCTAGTCACGACCGTTACATCCAGTCATGCTAGTCACGAGCGTTATATCTACATCTATTCTCGGATCTGGTTGTTAAATCTTGAGGTATTTCCCTGGTCTGCAACATAACCAAGATCGGGGACAAAATGTAATCAAAAAGTGACTCGCCTTATTCTTTGTATCCGTGCTGCCCCATAGACTGTGTTGTGCTTTAGCGTCGCCTTCTGCAGTGCACCATCTATCCAAAGCCCGCACCAAGCCTGTCAAAGGGCTTGTTTCATCATACGCTAGGTTCATGGGAGCATCTTGTCATTGTTTTCCCTGCAAGAAATTTTACGATATCCGTTACGAAATTTTCAGCCACATTGTTCACGCCAAGGACAGCGAAAGTTTGCCGGTCGATTGCGAACACCAACCATCCCAAAATACACCTCACCCTTATTTGACAAAGTAGAAATAAGGTCCCCGAGTTGGAGGCCACCGTAGAGCAGAGGTTAGCATGTCCGCCTACGACGCTGTACGCCAGGTGAGACCATCAGAAACAATTTTCAGCGATGGTTTTCCCCTCCTTATGCTGGCAACATATGTGAGGTACTATGCCATGTAAAACTTCTCTCCAAAGAGGTGTCGCACTGAGGCACGCCGGACTCAGGTATAAAAAGGAAAACCCTTAACATTGAGCTTAAACTTGAATCGGACTACACTCATTGATATGTGAGAAGTTTGCCCTGTTTCTTAGTGGAATGTTCATGGGCAAAATTTGCAATTTGCAATCTGAGTCGTTTGTCAGCAGCAGACTTTGTGAACTTGCTGACTACATGTATAACTGGCTGTTCAGCGGTAGACTATGAAGTACCATGCCCGTCAAAATAATCGGTGTTAGATATACTCCATCATTAAAAGTCTTTATTTCAGCTCGATATTGTCATGATGTCCGGGGCTGAGCTGATCCCTTAGACTCTTGGCGCATAAAAAAATACCACCATCGTGCTCTTCTCTCAAACACTGCTATTGGTTTAAGGGGAGTTTGTAGGATGAGGCGTCCTCAAACATTTGGCCCCAAAATTTGTACTCATTGGGTGGTGTTTTTTGGGAAAGGGCGGTGCTCCAAATACATGGTCCCCCATTTGGATATCAGATTCGTATTCTCCTCCCAAATACCTTTAGTTGAGCCCCATATTGCGATGGTCATTAAATAATTGTTGTTTGTGGAGTGTTTTAGGGAAGAGGTAGACCCCCGATACCTTTCATTTGAGCCCCACTTTGACGTTGTTGGTAAATATGCCCGATTTGGGGGTGTTTTGGGGAGTGGGGTGGTCCCCCAAACACTTGGCCCTGTAAAATATATCAGCATCGTGCTCTACTCTCAAATATCATTTATTTGAACCCCATATTACCATTAGCCTCAACATTGGATATCAAATTCGTTTTCTAATCTCAAATGCCTTTCATTTAAACCCCTTATTGCAAAAGTAAGCAAATATGTCCGGTTTAGGGTATGGGCCCTAAAAAACTATCAATATCGAGATCCACTCTCTTTAAGACCCAAAATTGTCATGGTGAGCAAATACGTCCTGTTTGGGCGTTGTTATGGGGTGGGACGTCCCCTAGGCAGCTGGTATCAGATTCGTAGTCTACACCCAAATACCTTTCATTTGAGCCCCATATTTCCATAGTCGGCAAACATGACCGGTTTCGAAGGTGTTTTGGGGGATGAGGTGGCCGTTCATTGACTAGGCCCTGAAAATATATCTGATTGGAGTTTTACTCTAATATACTTCTTATTACAGCCCCATATTGGAATGGTCAACAAATACGTCCTATATTGGTGGTGTTATGGGGTTGGGGTGGCCCCACACACACTTTTTCCCGAATATTGATATCAGATTCGTGCTTTTCTCCCAAAGACTTTTCATTTGAGCCCCATATTGCTATTGTAGTAAATTTGTCCTCATTGGGGGTTGTTTTTGGAAGGGGCGGCCCCCCATACATTTGGTCCCATTTTTTGATATCAGATTCGTATTCTACACTTATATACCTTTTATTTGAGCCCCATATTGCTATGATCAGTCAAATAGGTCCTGTTTGGGGGAATTTGTGCGGAGGGGTGCACCCCCAGAAACTTGGTCCCACATTTGGATACCAAATTCGTATTCTACTGGGAAATACCTCTCATTTGCCATGGTCGGTAAATATGTTCGATTTAAGGGTGTTTTGGGGGTTTGGGGTGGCCCCCAAACACTTTTTTCCGACAATTCGATAACATATACGTTTTCTTCTCTTAAATACCTTTCATTTGAATCCCATATTGCCATGATTAGTCTATATATATCCTTGGTAGGTTTTGGGGAGGGGCGGCCCCCCTAGGTACCCCATCCGAAATTTGAATAGCAACTTTTTATTTCTAGGTTACTTAAAGAGGGCACACAAAATTTCGTTTGAATCGCACCACCCATCATCGAGATCTGTCGTTTCTGAAAATTAGGGTAAGGGGGAGGGTCCGCCCCCCCCCCTTCAGAAATCAAAAAAATTAGTACCCTATTTTCACCACGGGATCGTTATGCACCATCTGCGAAAATTTCAAAAAAATCGGTTCAGCCGTTTTTGAGTCTATAAGGAACACACAAACAAACAAACAAACCGACAAACAAACTCAAATTGATTTTTATACTCGCCACCATAGGATGGGGGTATACTAATTTCGTCATTCTGTTTGTAACTACTCGAAATATTCGTCTGAGCCCCATAAAGTATATATATTTTTGATCGTCGTGACATTTTATGTCGATCTAGCCATGTCCGTCCGTCTGTATCTCGAAAACACGCTAACTTCCGAAGGAGTAAAGCTAGCCGCTTGAAATTTTGCACAAATACTTCTTATTAGTGTAGGTCAGTTGGGATTGTAAATGGGCCATATCGGTCCATGTTTTGATATAGCTGCCATATAAACCGATCTTGGGTCTTGACTTCTTGAGCCTCTAGAGGGCGCTATTCTTATCCGATTTGAATGAAATTTTGCACGACGTATTTTATTATGACTTTCAACAACTGTGACAAATAGGGTTCAAATCGGTCCATAACCTGATATAGCTGCCATATAAACCGATCTTGGGTCTTGACTTCTTGAAGCTCTAGAGGGCGCAAATCTCGTCCGATTTGACTGAAATTCTGCAAGAAGTATTTTGTTATGATATCCAACAATTGTGCCAAGCTTGGTTCAAATCGGTCAACAACCTGATATAGCTGCCATATAATCCGATCTTGGATCTTGACTTCTTGAGCCTCTAGAGGGCGCTATTCTTATTCGATTTGGCTAAAATTTTGAATGAGGTGTTTTGTTATCATTTCCAACAACTGTGCTGAGTATGACTGAAATCGGTCCTTAACCTGATATAGCTGTCATATAAACCGATCTGGGGTATTGACTTTTTGAGCCTCTACAGGGCGCAGTTGCTATCCGATTTGGCTGAAATTCGGCACGACGTGTTTTTTTATGACTTCCAACAAATGTGTTAAATATGGTTCAAAACGGTTCATAACCTGATATAGCTGTCATATAAACCGATCACGGATTTTGACTTCTTGAGCCTCTAGAGGGCGCAATTCTCATCCGATTTGCCTGAAATTTTGTACAACGGCTTCTCTTATGACCTTCAACACACGTGTCTAATATGGTCTGCATCGATCAATAGCTTGATACAGCTCCCATATAAACCGATTTTCCGATTTTGCTTCTTGAGCTTCTCGAGAACTGAAATATTTCGCAATGACTTCTACAATGTTCAGCATTCATTTATGGTCCGAATCGGACTTTAACTTGATATAACTCCAATAGCATAACAGTTATTTTTCAATATTCTCTGTATGCCTAAAAAGAGATACCCCTCATAGAATTCGACAAATGCGATCCATGGTGGAGGGTATCTAAGATTCGGCCCGGCCGAACTTAGCACGCTTTTGCTTGTTATATATAAGAAGAAGAAGATAAGGTGGCAAATCAATATATTGAGCTGTTACAAATGCAATGACGAAATAAGGGTATTGGATGTTAAAATACAAATATCTTCTCTCGGGACAACAAATGCAATTGCTATTGAAATACGTTCTATTCGTTGTGGGATATATTTTTCCCTGCTTCTTTGGTCCCATTGTTTTTGGGTGTAAAATTTCACGCCATGTTTTATTTATATATCGCGCCTACCGCATATTTCGTTTCAATTAAAATGTTATCCAAGCTAAGAAATCTCCAATCGCTGAATCTAAAATGCAATTTCCTGCAATTAAAAATTTTGAAAAAGCAAAGAAAAATCTCACTCTTCAAAGAAAAACCAAACGAATACATACGCAAAACCTTTTTGAATGGCAACCAGACAAACTGGACGTGGAAAATTTATCACCACGCCAAGCCATAGGCAGAGAATGACCCATATTTTTGGGTAACAAACACCACAAATTATGGCACGCAGTCAATAAACTTTTCAGTACTCAAAACGTCAGCATTCATATGTAATGCCGGCATATGTCTGGGCACAAAAAAATTGAGTTGAGTTTGTTTCACTTTTTCAATACGCACAATATTTCTTTCTTTTTTTTTTGGTTGGTTTTGATTGCCTTTTACTTCTGCCACATGCAACATGTTGTAACATACCGCACAAAAGCTAATGACAGAACAGGCCCACAAAATAGGCGGCAACAGGTTTTTGTTTTGGACTTAAAAAATTTTTTTCAAATTTACTAAAAAAGGTACATATGGGTGCACAAATGACTTAAAATCATGTCATGCTCCTTATAATAAACTGACTTAGAAATATCATATCTTTTGATCTCGCTCAATAAGGAAAATTAAGAAAAACACTGCGACATATAGCAGCATGAAATTGCGCATTTTGTTTAAATTTCTTTGTGATTAAACAACCTACCTGTATAGAAACTACAAAATACTCCTCTATTGTCATTTCTTGACTGTGTGAACAATTTAATAGTTATACTTCAACAATCTAGTTATACTTATATGGAAATCATACAATAAATTAAATGCAGTTTTATTCGTTTGGATTTATGAATGAATGGAATAAAAAACCATACAAAATGTTGGCAATGACAACTATTATTGCCCGGTAAAGGGGCATTTTCCAGTTTGTGTCTTAAGTCTTTTGTTTTAATTTGTTATGGCTATAACAAATGGCGGAGAGCATCCAAATGTTCAAGGTTATGGCTTAGTGTGCGTCCATACAGCGAATGTGGTATCTACACTCACTTGCTTTGACTTTCTTTAGAAGTAAATAATGGACTTTTATTTTCAACAAGTTTGTCAAAGTTATTTGTGAAGAGTTGAAAAAAAATAATACCTTGATAGCCTGAAATGTTATAAGAGATAGAAAAAAAATCAAAGCATGCAGAAAGTATGCTTCGATTGCCCTGAACTCAATCACCCTGAGCATATAATATCATTTTGCAATGTCTTAAAATCGGTTACTTCATCACATCTTCATTTTCGTATATGACCAAATCATTATTAAGATTAAAGAGGAAACATGTCGACAGAAAATTTTGCCACGAAATAATTAACGAGAATATTTGAGGAGCATAATACCCACATTATGAGATACTTTCATCTTGTAAACTAGAAAATCCCTTTTCCGAGCCAGGAAATCTTAAATTTAAAAAAATTAAAAAAAAAACAACCAGTAAGCATAGGCAAAAGTCGGGCGGTGCCGACTTTATAATACCCTACACCTACCCTATAAACACAAAAGGGGGGCTACATCTAATTCTGAATCAATTTTAATGGACCTCGGCGGATGTATCCAGAGAGATAATTAAAATTCCTGTATAAAATTTCCAGCAAATATGTTCAAAATGTAATAACTACGGTTGACAAATGACAACAAATTATCCAAAATCTGACGAAAAAATACATGGGAGCCATATCTATATCTGAATCGATTTCGACCAAACTTTATGGATATTGTGCAATTAATCGAAAAAAACCTTTTGCAAAATTTTGGCAAGATGGGTCAACAAATGCGCTTGCAGTGGCTCTAGGAGTGAAAATCGGCCGATATATATATGAGAGCTATATCTAAATCTGAACCGATTTCTATGAAAATCACCAGTAATATCGAGAGTCATTAAAACAATCCTTCCTGCCAAATTTCGAGAGAATCGGTTAACAAATGACCATTTCATTGATGTATGACTGCAAATCGGTCGAACATATATATCGTAGCTATATCCAAATCTAAACCGATTTCTATAATATTCACTTTTAAGATTGGGAGGCATAAGAAAATCCTTCCTGCCAAATATCGAGAGAATCGGTTAACAAATGACCATTTCATTGCTGTATTACTCCAAATCGGACGAACATATATATGGGAGATATATCCAAATCTTAGCCGATTTCAATGAAATTCGCCAGTAACATTGTGATTCATAAGAAAATATTTCCTACCAAATTTCAAGAGAATCGATCCACAAATGACCATTTTATTGCTGTATTACTGGAAATCGGACGAACATATATATGGGAGCTATATCCAAATCTGTTCCGATTTCTATGAAAATTACCAGTATTATGGAGAGTCGCAAGAATATCTATCCTGTCAAATTTCAAGAGAATCGGTTTACAAATGACCATTTTATTGCAATATTACTGCAAATCGGACGAACATATATATCGAAGCTATATCCAGATCACAACCGATTTTTTCCAATTTCAAAAGGCTTCGTCTCTAGGCCTAAAAACACGGCCAAACTAAATTTGAAGACGATCGGATGAAAATTACGACCTGTTGTTTGTACACAAATTAACATGGACAGTCGGACAGCCAAACAGCCAGACGGACGGAGAGACAGACGGACATAGCTAAATCGAATCAGAAAGTGATTCTGAGTCGATCGGTATACCTATCAATGGGTCTATCTCTTATTCTTTTGGGTATTACAAACAAATGCTCTAAATTATAATACCCTGTACCACAGTAGTGGTGTAGTGTATAAAAAACAAGTAAAAGCGTGCTAAGTTCGGCCGGGCCGAATTTTGGGAACCTACCACCATGGTTGCTACTAAAATAGGGAAGCTATATCTGGTTATAAACCGATTTGAACCGTACTTGGCAAAATTGTTGAGAGTGATAACAGAATACTATATATAAAATTTCAGCCAAATCAGATGAAAACTAAGACTTCTAGGGCCTCAAGAAGTCAAATCGGGAGATCGGTCTATATGGGAGCTATATCAGGTTATAAACCGATTTGGACCGTATTTCGCACAGTTGTTGGAAGTCATAACAGAACACTATGTGCAAAATTTCAACCAAATCAGACAAAAATTGCTGCTTCCAGGGTGTCAAGAAGTCAAATCGGGAGATCGGTTTATATGGGAGCTATATCAGGTTATAGACCGACTCGGACCGTATTTGACACAGTTGTTGGAAGTCATATCGGAACACTATGTGCAAAATTTCAACCAAATCAGACAAAAATTGCTGCTTCCAGGGGCTTAAGAAGTCAAATCGGGAGATCGGTTTATATGGGAGCTATACCAGGTTATAGACCGACTCGGACCGTACTTGACACGGTTGTTTGAAGTCATAACAGAAAACCACACGCTCAATGTCAGCCAAATCGGACAAAAACCACGACTTGTAAGGACTCAAATTGCTGCTTCCAGGGTTTCAAGAAGTCTAATCGGGAGATCGGTTTATATGGGAGCTATATCAGGTTATAGACCGACTCGGACCGTACTTGACACAGTTGTTTGAAGTCATAATAGAAAACCACACGCTCAATGTCAGCCAAATCGGACAAAAACTGCGACATGTAAGGACTCAAGAAGTCAAATCAGGAGTTCGGTTTATATGGGAGCTGCATCAGGTTATAAACCGATTTGGACCGTACTTCGCACAGTTTCCAACAACTGTCCAACAGTCATAACGGAACACTATGTGCAAAATTTCAGCCAAATCAGACAAAAATTGGTGCTTCCAGGGGTTTAAGAAGTCATATCAGGAGATCGGTTTATATGGGAGCTATAATCAAAACTGAACCTTTAAGGCCCATTTGCAATCCCCAACAACCTACTTCAATATTTAGTATCAGTACACAATTTCAAGCTAAAAGCTTTACGCGTTCGACCGTTGTCGTGATTTCGTCAGACCGACGGACCTACGGATGGACATGGCTAGATCGACTCACGACGTCGAGACAATCAAGAATATATAATACTTTTTGGGGTCTTAGTCGAATATCTCGAGGTATTACAAACGGAATGACTAGATTAGAATACCCCCTTCCTATGATGGTGGGTACAAAAACGCATTAAGTTCGGCCGGACCGTACTTTGGATTACCACCACCTCCGGTATATATGTAACCCACCTTTCGTCAAAATCTGCTGAAAAATTCATTATTTATACACCCACAGCAGCTATATCGAAATATGGTCCGATTTGGACCAAATTCGACAAATCTGGGCCAAATTGAAAAGAGATTCCGAAGTGCCTAACACAACTCACTGTTCCAAATTTCAGCGAAATCGGGCAATAAATTCTGTTGTTATTGGCCCAAAACCTAAAATCGAGAGATCGGTCTATATGGCAGCTATATTTGATACAATTTGAAGAAGGATACCTTGTGGTTTAACACAACTAACTGTCAGCATAACTGGATAATAAATGTGGCTTTTATGGGCCTATGACCTTAAGTCGGCGGATCGGTCTATTTGGGGGCTATATCAAGATGTAGTCCGATATAGCCCATCTTCGAAGTTTTCCGTTCGGATACCTGAGACCACACTTGAGTGCGAGGCACTGCTGCTAGCGGCACAGTCTTGGATTGACGTAACCCTAGTATTGCCATCTGGAAGATCATGTTACAGAGATGGATCAAAGCTATAGGACAAAGTGGGCCTGGGGGTCTACATTAAGGACCCGGGGACTGAAATCTGTTTTAGACTGCCTGACCATAACACGGTCCTGCAGACGGTCCTGTGTAAGTTTGTCTGGAAAGAAGCATAGGCTATGTAATTTTTAGATATCGGATGGGGGCGGTCCCTCCCCCATACCCCAACAACGCCATCCAAAACCAAAAGTGGATCGATAGGCACAATATGGGTAACAAATGAATATTGTATTAAAATTTGGGTCCAAGTACCCAGCGGGCCTCCTCAACCTAAAAACTCCTCTAAACAGATATATTCGACCCTCATGTCAATATGGGTCTCAAATGCGAAGTATTCGACAGTAGGTTACAAATGTGGTATAAAAAATTAGGTCCAAGTAGTGGGAGGTCGCCCCACCCCAAGTACCCCCAAATGAGCATATAAGTCGACCATGTCTATATGGGACTCAAATGAAAGGTATTTGGGAGTAGATAACGAATATGACATTAAAATTTGTGTTCAAGTCTAGGTGGCGCTTTTAGTCTAGGTGGCGCTTTTAGTCTAGGTGGCGCTTTTAGTCTAGGTGGCGCTTTTTCTCCCAAAACTAAGTCAAATAGGTTGATGACCCATTATGACAATATGGGACTCAAATGAAAAGTATTTGAGAGTAGAAAACGAATTTGATATCCAATTTTGTAGGCGGCGTTTTTCCTTCCAATAAGAAGACAAATGGGTTGATTGACCCATTATAACAATATGGAATTCAAATGAAAGGTATTTGAGAGTAGAAAACGAATTTGATGTCCAATAGAAAAACCATGTGTTTTGGGGAACTGTCCCACCCGAAAACAGCTCCCTATTATATAAAAGCTATTGATTGATTGATACTCATTTTCGAGACAAAGTCCCTGGGGTCCACCCCACCCCCAAGCAGTATTTATTTACTTATCACGCCATTATGGGGCTCATACAAAATGTATTTGAAAGTAGAGCACGAAACGTATATTTACATTAAAAGGGCCAAGTGTCTCTCTAAACCGGAAATATTTACCAATACGATAATGAAGGCCTCAAAAGAAAGGTATTTGGGAGTGGAGTATAAATTTACCCAGGAACCATGAAGGGGGACACTTATCACACTTCACAAAGAAAGCTTTCCGATTCAAGTTTAAACTCAATGTTAGGGGACTTCTTTTTCCACCCGAGTCCGAATGGCGTCGGCATCTCTTTGGGGAGAATTTTTTACATGACCATGCATGGCAAATGTCGCCAGCATCAAAAGGGGATCACCACCTCTGGCAATTTTGTCCGATGTTATCGCCAGGATTTGAACGCAGGCGTTCAGCGCTATAGGCGCACATAGGCAAGAATTCGACATACACATTCAGGGCGAAGTGTCCCAACCCTATAAAGAATTAGAGAGTTAAAGAAGACGCAGCGAAGCGGGCCCGGTTAGGCTAGTACAATATAAAAGTCTGACAGGATAAGGAGAATAGTTCTATATATCAAATTAAGTATGTAGACTTGGTGGTGTTGGGTATTATATTGTCGACTCCGCCCACTGGGAATCGGACCGCAAACGATAATTTGGCAGCACGAAAAAACTTTTATAATGCCGTGTATTCCAGCCGGTCAAGAAAAGCCCGGACAGCCACGGGCCTTGAAATAGTGCACATGAACTCGTTAACAACTCAGTTCTGACCCACGGTGCGTTGTCCATCTCCAGTGTTCCCTAAAAAATACGTTTTCTATCCGCGGAGCGGGCCCGGTTCGGCTAGTACAAAATAAAAGTCTGACAGGATAAGGAGATAAGTTCTATATATTAAATTAAGTATGTAGACTAGGTGGTGTTGGGTATTATATAGTCTACTCTGCCCACCTTTTGACTTACTGGTTCAAAAAAAAAATGGAATCGGACTGCAAACGATGATTTGGCAGCACGAAAAAACTTTTGTAATGCCGTGGATACCAGCCTGTCAAGAGGAGCCCAGACCGCCTAGGGCCTTGAAATATTGCACATGAACTCATTCACAACTCAGTTCAGACCCACTGTGCATTGTCCGTCTACAGTGTTCCCTAAAAAATACCTCTCCTATCCAAAATTAGTTTCAATAGACCCCACAAAGCATCGTCTATAGATTCTCTGCTCTTTGAATGGGACTTGTTCTTCAGCCAATTGGCTTATAAGGAATTCCATAGAACTGCAAAATTGAACCTATGTGTCCAATAGTTTTTGTAAGACCAAACTCTAACAATAGGTCGTTATGACATGCGTATGATGACCATATACGCTTCTCTTCTAGTTGGCAGACTGTTCGCTGTTTAGTGCGAGTCTCTTAGGTTTGATTGTGTCAAAGGCATTACTTTGTCACTAGAAAATGTACGAGTGGTTCATATGACAATGGACTAAAGTTGTCTTTGTATGTTAGGTCTGACTGGAGACAGTTACTATAAACTAACCTTTAACCTTGGTGCCAATATTATACGGTTAATTTGCAGTTGACTCACCTTATTTTTAACAAATACCCATAAAAGTGCTCTTTACCGTTGCCTTCTCAACTAACTAAACAAAATTTAAGGGATAATTTTCTTCCGCCGCACCCAAAACTAGCTACTAGCACACAATAGAAGGAGCAAACTATCGAAGATTTGCCCAATTTATGGTTAATTATAGCTGAGCTTCAAATTGCCATCAATAGGCAGACAATACGAGTATTCTGTGCAACTGCAAAAGCATTCTAATGGTCAGTTCGAACTCTCAAAATGCCAGCCGTACATGCTCTCAAAAATTGTGCGTATCAAAGCCAGAGCTATGCGGTGGTCTATACCTATGTCCATGCGTTATTGATATTGGTGTTCGGTTTGTTGCTTAGATTGTTTTTTGTGGATGTTGCAACATATGCAAAAGATTGCTATCTACCTTGGACAACTTATGTTTGAACACTGTCTGGCAATCTAAAGCCCAATCTCAAGTGGACCAGCCAGCGTACAACGCCAGCATTTTTCTAAAAAACGCATTCGCCAAAATCCCCAAAAGATGGAATTTGTGTGCTTGGTTTAAATTACACAGCCAACCAATGGACAGACAAGACGACAGACCATTGAAAAATATACCGAAAATTACTGTTTTTTTTTTTTTGCTCTAACTTGAATACGCAAATTCAATAAAGTCCAGCGAAAAAATGCGTTTAATTTATAGGAGACTTTTTGGCAATTCCGAGACTGGTTTCCACCGATGTTGCACTTAGTTTCTAAATTGACTTATATGGGGCAACTAAAATCAAACGCATAAACGTACTCGATTTTTTTATGGTTTTTATTATTTTTCTTATATTAGGCCTCAAGAGATGATTACATCATGGAGCATAGCAGCTCTTTGCTTAATAGACATTTTGAGTGAATTGAAAAAGTTTTGCAATTGCTGGAAATTAAAAAAAAAACAGAGTGAGTGATACCATATCCTTGTGTACAACAAATATATTTGCTAGTCTATAGTGTGTATGATCTCGTTTGATATGAATTGGAGAGTAATCGCCGCAGCTATTAAGGCCAAAAAGATTAATGTAACAAAACTTTTTGTACATTGATGTGTAGTTAATTAAAATATAGTATTAATTGTCAAAATAATAATCATAACAAACAAAAGCAAAAAGGTTTGAAAGGCAAAAGTCGGGCAGTTCCGACGTTATAATACCCTACACCTACCCTAAAAATACAATGTGGGAGCTTTATCTTATTCTGAACCAATTTTGATGGACCTCGCCGAATGTCTACAGATGGGTTATTAGACAATTCGTATCACATTTCAAGATTGAGGTGGACAAATGACAATATTATTGCAAATTACCCAAAATCAGACGAAAATATATATGTCAGCTACGTCTAAGTCTGAGCCGATTACCAGAAAACTTCCTAAATATTGTGGTAATCGTCGAAGAAAGCTTTAAACAAAATATTGGCAAGATTGGTCAATGAATGCGCTTGCAGTGGCCCTATTAGTGAAAATCGGGCAATATATATATATGAGAGCTATATCTAGATCTAAACCGATTTCTATGAAATTAACCAGTAATGTCCGAAATCAAGAGAAAACCCTTCCTGCCAAATTTCTAGAGAATAGGTTAATAAATTAACAATTTATTGCAATATTGCGCAAAATTGCCCAAACATGTATATAAGAGCTATATCTAAATCTGAACTGATTTCGAGCAAACTTCTTAGATATTGTGGAAGTCGTCGAGGAAAGCGTTGTAAAAAATTTTCTCAAAATAAGTCAAAAAATGCGCTTGCAGTAGCTTTAGGAGTGAAAATCGGGCGATATCTTATATTCTTTCTTATATATAACAAGTAAAAAGGCGTTAAGTTTGGCCGGGCCGAACTTTGGATATCCACCACCTCGGCATATATGCATATATGCCTTATACAACTCATTGTCCAAAATTTCGGAGAAATCGGATTATAAATGCGCCTTTTATGGCCCCAAAACCTTAAATCCAGAGATCGGTCTATATGGCAGCTATGTCCAAATCTGGACCGATCTGTGCCAAAGTGCAGAAGTATATGGAAGGGCCCAACACAACTCACTGTTCCAAATATCGGCGAAATCGGATTATAAATGCGTCTTTTATGGTCCCAAAACCTTAAATCCAGAGATCGGTCTATATGGCAGCTATATCCAAATCTGTACTGATCTGTACCAAATTGCAGAAGTATAACGAAGGGCCCACCACAACTCACTGTCCCAAATTTCGGCGAAATCGAACAATAAATGCGCCTTTTTTGGTCCAAAACCTTAAATCTAGAGATTGGTCTATATGGCAGCTATATTCAAATCTGGACTTATCTGGGCCAAATTGAAGAAAGATGCCAAAGGTTCTAACACAACTCACTGTCCCAAATTTCGGTGACATCGGACAATAAATGGGCTCAAAATCTTAAATCTAGAGATTGGTCAATATGGCAGCTATATCCAAATCTGTACTGATCTGTACCAAATTGCAGAAGTATATCGAAGGGCCCAACACAACTCACTGTCCCAAATTTCGGCGAAATCGAACAATAAATGCGCCTTTTTTGGTCCAAAACCTTAAATCTAGAGATTGGTCTATATGGCAGCTATATTCAAATCTGGACCGATCTGGGCCAAATTGAAGAAAGATGCCAAAGGTCCTAACACAACTCACTGGCCCAAATTTCTGTGACATCGGACAATAAATGGGCTCAAAATCTTAAATCTAAAGATCGATCTATATGGCAGCTAGATTAAAATCTGGACCGATCTAGGCCAAATTGAAGAAGGATGCCAAGGGTCCTAACACAACTCACTGTCCCAAATTTCGGTGACATCGGACAATAAATTCCCCTTTTATGGGCTCAAAACCTTAAATCGAGAGATCGGTCTATATGGAAGCTATATCCAAATCTGAACCGATCTGAGCCAAATTGAAGAAAGATGTCGAGTGGCCTAACTCAACTCACTGTCCGAAGTTTCGGTGACATCGGACAATAAATGCGCCTTTTATGGACTCAAACCCTTAAATCGATAGATCGGTCTATATGGCAGCTATATCTAAATCTGGACCGATCAGAGTCTCACTGTCCCAACTCACTGTCCCAAATTTCAGCAAAATCGGATAATAAATGTGGCTTATGGGCCTAAGACCCTAAATCGGCGGATCGTTCTATATGGCAGCTATATCCAAATCTGAACCGATCTGAGCCAAATTGAGGAAGAATGTCGAAGGGCCTAACACAACTCACCGTCCCGAATTTCATCAAAATCATATAATATATGTGGCTTTTATGTGCCTAAGATCCGAAATCTGGAGATCGGTCTATATGGCAGCTATATCCAAATCTTGACCGATCAGAGCCAAATTGAGGAAGAATGTCGAAGGGCCTAACACAATTCACTATCCCAAATTTCAGCAAAATCGGATAATAAATGTGGCTTTTATGGGCCTAAGACCCTAAATCCGCTGATCGGTCTATATGGGGGCTATATGAAAATATAGTCCGATATAACCCATCATCGAACTTAACCTGCTTTGGACAAAAAAAAAGAATTTCAGCGAAATTTCAGCTCAATATCTCTATTTTTAAAGACTGTAGCGTATTTTTAACAGACAGACGTACAAGCGGACATACATGTCTAGATCGTCTTAGATTTTTACGCTGATCAAGAATATACTTTATAGGGTCGGAAATGCATATTTCGATGTGTTGCAAACGGAATGACAAAATGAATACACCCCCATCCTTCGGTGGTGGGTATAAAAATCAATTTGTGTTTGTTTGCTTCTTCCGTATAGACTCAAAAATGGCTGAACCGATTTCCTTAAAATGTTCGCAGATTGTGTCAGTTGGTCTAGAAGTAAACATAGGCTAGGGGGAGGGATACTCCCCTTACCCCAACAGTACTACCCAATAATAAATGTGGGCCGATAGGGACAATATGGGACTCAAATGAAAGGTCCAAGTAACTGGAGGACCGCCCAACCCCAAAACCTCCTCAAATAGGTTTATTGGACGATCATGACAATATGGGACTCAAATGAAAGACATTTAGGAATAGATTATGAATATGGCCAGGAAGGAGGAATAGGCTTTATAATTTGTTGATATCGGAAGGGGGCGGACCCTCCCCCGTTACCACAAAAACACCACCCAACATCAAAAGTGGGCAGATCCGGACAATATGGGTATCAAATGATAGGTATTGAAGAATAGAATACGAGTATGGTACTAAAAATTATTCCCAAGTGCCCAGGAAGTTGCCCCAACCTCAAAACTGATCCAAACAGACAAATTGAACGTACCTAAGAATATGGACCTCAAATGGAAGGTATTCGGGGGTAGATTACAAATATGGCATAAAAAATGAGGTCCATGTAATGGGTGGTCACCCCACCGCTCAAATAACCCCAAATGAGTGTATCAGCCGACTATGCATACGGCACTCAAATGAAAGGTATTCAGGAGTAGATTACGAAATTGACATTAAAATTTGTGTTCAAGTCTAGGTAGCGCTTATCATCCTAAAACTACGTCGAATGGGTTTATTGACCCACTATCGCAATATGGGACTCAAATGAAAGGTATTTGGGAGTAGAAAACTAATTAGGATATCCAATTTCGGGTCCAAGTGTTTGGGGGTACGTCCTAAAGGATCACCTAATTGAACATCATTTCCGTCTATGGCAATATGGAGCCCAAATCAACGGTATGTCGGAGTAAAGAACGAATTTGATATCTATTTTCTGTGGCGCCTTAGGCCCAAAAAACCCCAAATTGGCATATTAGCCGACCATGCATACGCGACTCAAATGAAAGGTATTCGGGAGTAGATTTCAAAATTGACATTTAAATTTGCGTTCAGTCTAATTGGCGCTTTTCCTCCTAAAAATAAGTCAAAAAGGTTAAATGACCCACTATGTTAATATGGGACTCAAATGAAAGGTATTTGAGAGTAGAAAACGAATTTGATAACCAATTTTGGAGCCAAGTGTTTGGGGGTACACCCTAAAACATCCCCTAAATGAACATCATTTCCGTCTATGGCAATATGGAGCTCAAATCAAAGGTATGTGGGAGTAAAGAACGAATTTGATATCCATTTTCAGGGCAAAGTGCCGGAGGCCGCCCCAGCCCCAAAGCACCCTCCAAACGGTTCATATTTACCGACCATAGCAATATAGTGATCAAATCAAAGGGATTTGGGAGTGGATCAATAATTTGATATCCATATTTGAGTCGAAATGCCTGAGGTGCCATTCCTCCCCTAAAAGGCAATTCTCATTACCCTAATTTTGAAAAACACCTGATCTCGTAGATTGCAATAAGTTCGAAATTTTTTTACACTCTTACCACAAACAAAACAGAGCTTCTATTAATGGGGTCGGGTGCCTGGGGGGCAAATCCAAAATCCGCCAAATGGATATATAGACCAATCACAACAATATACAGCTCAAACGAAAGGTGCTTCAGAGAAAAAAACGAATTTGATTTCCAATAAGAGAACCATGTGTTTGGGATGCCGACTCACCCCAAAATACCTTCCTATTCGGACGTATTTAACGACCATAGTAATATAAGAATTATTTTATATATATTTTTGGAGGTAGAGAACGAAATTGATACTCATTTTCGGTACGAAGACCTTGGGGTCCACCCCACCCTCAAATAGTACTTATTTACCAATCATGCCAATATGGGGCTCATATAAAATGTATTTGAAAGTAGAGAATGAAGCTTATATTTACTTCAAGGGTCTAGGTGGCCACCCCACCCACGATTCGATTCAAGTTTAAACTCAATGATAAGGGACCTTTTTTTATAGCCGAGTCCGAACGGGGTGCCCTAGTAGGACACCTCTTTGGAGAGAACTTTTTCAAATGTCGCCAGCATTAAGAGGGGATTCGAACGCAGGCGTTCAGAGTCGTAAGAGGACAAAGGCTAAAGGGCACAGTGGAGCAGGCCCGTTTTGGTTAGTATATTATATGCAAATTTTGCCCCTGAACATTCCACTAAGGAACAGGGGCCAACTTCTCACAATGAGTGCAGTCCGATTCAAGTTTAGGCTCAATGATAAGGGGTCTCCTTTTATAGCCGAGTCCGAACGGCGTGCCGCAGTGCGACACCTCTTTGGAGAGAACTTTTACATGGCAGAGTACCTCACAAATGTTGCCAGCATTAGAAGGGGAAAACCACGGCTGAACATTTTTTCTGATGGTCTCGCCAGGATTCAAACCCAGGCGTTCAGCGTCATAGGCGGACATGCTAACCTCTGCACTACGGTATATTATATTGGGTTGCCCAAAAAGTAATTGCGGATTTTTCATATAGTTGGCGTTGACAAATTTTTTCGCAGCTTGTGACTCTGTAATTGCATTCTTTCTTCTGTCAGTTATCAGCTGTTACTTTTAGCTTGCTTTAGAAAAAAAGTGTAAAAAAAATATATTTGATTAAAGTTCATTCTAAGTTTTATTAAAAATGCATCTACTTTCTTTTAAGAAATCCGCAATTACTTTTTGGGCAACCCAATATATGAAAGCTATATCTTACTCTGAATACATTTTTATGAAATTCAACAGTAAGTTCCAGAGTCAAGAAAAAACCCTTCCTGCCAAATTCCGACAGAATCGGTTAACAAATTACCACATTATTGCAATATTAGTCCAAATCGGACGAACATATATATATATGGGAGAGATATCCAAATCTGAATCGATTTTTTCCCATTTCAAGAGGCTTCAAGGCGAAAAGTCGATGATCGGACGAAAATTGCTTTGTACACAAACTAACCTGGACAGACAGAGACAGAATGACGGACATAGCTAAATCGAATCAGATAGAGATTCTGAGTCAATCGATATGCTTCTCAATGGGTCAATCTTTCTTCCTTCTAGATGTTGCAAACAGATGCACTAAGTTATAATACCCAGCACCACAGCTATGGTGTAGGGTATAAAAACTATTTTGGCATTGTGATTAGGGATAGACTCTTAAGAGAGATAAGATAAGAATCCAGTCATTTACCGTCAAAGGAGGACATGCAAAGCTGTGATTTACGGTGCATTTCACTTTGATCCTTGTCCACCGTTTTTACCCTTTAAAATCCGTGTGGGAAGCTGTTGACCCTTATAATATCGAATTAGTTCATAAGCGACATGAAAATAGTTTTTTTATATCAATATTTGTCTTTAAACATCTACAATTAGTGGTGACATTTATTCTCCTCCTAACAATAATTGCCAAGGTTTCTTTTAAATGTTGTTCATATTTATTGCTAATTTACACTGGCATTCAAAGTCTGTCATCACGAACAGTATGCATCGGACCAAAAAAACAAGAATTAAAAGAAAACACAAAGTCCCATTACCATAGTCCAAGTATTTGTTGGATGATGACAAGTTTGTGTCTTAAGTCTTTCATTAGTCAGTTGGTTCATTGCCATGAATTTACTTAAGAAGATGCAAAAATGGCACGAATATCAAATAAATCACAATACCACGCACTTACGTTGATTACAACGGACATTAGTATAAAGCAAAAATTGCCACACCTGTCATTCACAGAAATTTTTAGGAAAAAATTTGCCATCAGTTTAAAATGGTTGTGGTAGTTACAAATCGAAATATGTAATTCAAAAATCCCCAAAGTCAATGAAACAGTAGCAAAAATGAAACGATCTTATCAACAATTGCTTAGGAAACAAACAACTCAAAAACAATGATTAAGTAGTGTTAAATTTTTCATACCCTAGGTAATGGTTTTATTGCAATTCTCTGGCTTTGCCAAAAAGGAGCTGCAGCATGTATGCCATGGAATTGAGGCTAAGCGCATGACTACGCCTAGTGTTAAAAGGTATTTTTATGATCGATAAACTTTGGCTTTAAAAGAAACCAAAAGGAGGTTTCCCAAAAACGCCAACGCGTCTGTTCAACGTTTCAATTGGCATTATGTTATGGCTGTAGTATAACTCCAAATTGAGATGTTGGTCTTTAATTACGGAACGTGTTAATGGTGTCATAATAAAATCTAAATGAATCACGAAAGGCAACTTGTGAAGTTTATTTTTTTTTTCTAAATGTTGGATGAAAAAAATCAATGGATCAATGGAATTCCCACAATGTCTTTGAAAAAATATTTATAGTCATAGCACAAGATCTGAAGTCAACAAAAAAGTGTTACTAATAGCAGTAATTCTTTATTCAGAACAGTTTTACCTACTAACTGTCAGCAGACAGTGTCTGTTATTATCAGCAGACAGTGTTTGCTATTATCAGCAGACAGTGTCTGCTATTATCAGTATACAGTGTCTGCTATTATCAGTAGACAGTGTCTGCTATTATCAGTAGACAGTGTCTGCTATGAATTCTGTGGTACTCGCAAAATCTCTAATTATTCTCTATTCCAAGCCCCTTAGTTGCTTCCAATCTGGTATTGTGTCTTCACCTAAGTGCTGGAGTTTGTTAGCCTCGAAAACCGGGAAATTACATCGGAAATGCTCTAATATAATGATACCGAAAGCTTTAAGGCCAGACAGTGTCTGCTATTATCAGCAGACAGTGTTTGCTATTATCAGCAGACAGTGTCTGCTATTATAAGCAGACAGTGTCTGCTATTATCAGCAGACTTTTTCTATGAGTGTAAGTCAGGAATTCTGTGGTACTCGCAAAATCTCTAATTATTCTCTATTCCAAGCCCCTTAGTTGCTTCCAATCTGGTATTGCGTCCTCACCTAAGTGCTGGAGTCTGTTAGCCTAGAAAACCGGGCAATTACATCGAAAATGCTTCAAATAATGATACCGAAAGCTCTAAGGCCTGGTTATACTCTCGTAAACATACCATAAATGTAGGAAAACGTGTCAGCTGTTTAGTTTTGGCTTATGAATGCACATTCAAATCATTACCGAACGCCAGTCGACCGTAAACGAAAAGTCGAATTCAATAAAAATAAAATTTTACGTTCCGTTTTCGTCTCAGCTGACAAAATTTGAAGTTTGAATGAATTTTAAAACCAAGAATGTAATTTAAAAAAAAACTTTTTTCACAATTTATTGTGAATAGTTTAGGTTTAGGTTGGATGGATTGCTCACCATGAAAAGGTGAGTTCACTCGGTGGCCAGCCTAACCTGTGGTGATAAGAAAATGAAAAAAATTTAAATATGTGATAAAATTGCAAGAGAGTAGGGTGTAAGCGCCAATACAGCGCCGTCGTATGCGCTAGTCCATGATAGCACTATGTCCTGAAACTGGAGTATATTCAGGGATTCCACACATTCCGCCAAGAACTTCGAACTCACTGTCGTAGAACCAACGGTCTTGAGGCCTGTAAATCCCTTCCCAAAATGTCCTTTACGGCTATCGTTATGGCACAGAGCTCTGTCCGAAAAAAATACACTCGTCCGGCAGTCTCACCAAAACACAGATATTTTGTGTGTGGGAGTATGGCCCCAATCCAGTCCCTATCTCCATCATAGAACTATTATTCTCTTCAAACACAGGATTTGCGGGAAGCGAATCCCGAGAACACCCCACCCTTGCCGCGTGCTCCTTATCCCTAACCTACTGACTACATTATCTCCGAAGTCCGCGTTGATAGCTCTGTCACGTAGCATACAGTCACACAAGGAGAAACTAAGTTGGACCCAGTGCGGTTCAGGACGGAAACTGTCGACCCATCTCCTGGTTATTAAATGACCTCTCAATATTCAGGAAAACCGCCATCGCGTACTTCTTCAGTAGGAGAGATGTCTAGACTTGTCGCACCACTTCATGGAGGGCCGTTTACTCCGAACTACCCTTGAGGTATGTCTGAAGTTTTCCGACGTCAGAACCTCCCTTACCATCAATTATTATTTGTTAACAAAATTATTTCGTTTTTAATGTCAAATGCTACGTTTTAAAATGAGCATAATTGCCTCTTACGATACATTTATTACCGTTGAGTGGAGCAGATGAATTCATTTCATGTTCGCTCCTCAAATAAAAATATCTCTATCTCGGAATAGGTACTCCCTATTACGCAAACGTTTTAAAGCCTTTCAGGAGTAGGCTTAGAATGGACTTCAAAGACCGAACAGCTGCGGTGATGGCATCAGACCGTAGTATGTTTTCCAATTCTATAGGTGTGCGTACCTCGGCACCTGTAATCGAGGGTAATGCTTCAAGCGCACAACCAGTCGTCAGACTTACGAATAAGGAAGAGACGGATAAGCCAGAGGAATGCGCAATTCGTGCCCAGCCTTTATGCAAAGGTGGTCTTTCTGATTCATTTTCGGACAGCGACAGTGTCAATAAAATAGTCATTGCAACTGAATCGAGAGACGACGACCGCGGGATGACAGCAGTAGTGAGCTAAGCAAAGCCCTCCCTCAATATAGTCTCCCGAAGTAGACTGAGGAGTACGCACCGGCAGCGTAATCAGGCGAAAGTGCAGGACGCTGGTAGGAATAGAACTGATATTCTTAACAATTCTTCAGAAGCTGGAAAGAGAATCCCATCTCCCGAAGAGCATGACATTGCTAAGACGCTGAAGAAGAAAAAGACCTCCCCGCTTTCAATTACTCCGGGAAGATCAAGCTTGCTTTTGCTCAATGGAAACTCCAGACAGTGTCTTGCGGAAGGAGACAAAATCAGAACAAGAACAAAACAAGCGCGCAATACCCCTGATTCGTCATAAAGGACTGTGACTTACAAACAAAGGCCACAGCCGTCACTGAAGGGGAAGATGGTCACTGAAAATGGTAAGGAGGCTCCATCTTAGGCCAGAGTGGCACAATAGAGATGACGTATGCATTTATCCATGTCAACAGTACATCCGGTAGGATTCCAGATCAAGTGGATCAGGTTAACGAGCGGATTTTCGAATATATGTGGCATTCTGAATGGGGGTCCACCCATACAAATTATGAGCTGCGAGTACAGAGTTAACATCTTAAAATTATTGATACCGTCAAAAAGCTCGTTGGAAGTATATCCATTTCCTAGGAGGCAAAGCTCGACCTGGTAAGAAGGATGTATATGCCCCAGCTCACAAAGGCGACGGTCTTCATCAAAGGATGGGGGTAGAAAATTCACGACGGAAGGCATGATTGAAGTAAAAAAAAAGTTTTGACGTGAAGAAATGATCTTTCACAGGGAGAAAAAGGAGGAAGGAACTCTCCTTATGGTGGTCAATGATCACAGCTCCATGACAGCTCCTCTTATTGCGACATCAGGCAGTGGCGGTGGCAGCAGAATCAATACCACCTAACGAATAAGGGGCCAACGACGAGTCTGTCACCGATTTGCTCAATATTAGGCAAAGATTCTGATATTGAAATATCAGGTAGTGCAGTCACAGAAAACTCAATGCAGCCTAACGAATAGGGAACGGACAATGAGACCATTACCACTCCCAAGAAGCCCTTTTACTCAAGATTAGACTGGGATAGGCACAGATCCTAATATTGAAACATCCGACATTGCAGTGACAGGAAACTCAATTTAGCCTAATGAACAAGGAACCGACGATGATGAAACCACCCACACCCAAAAAAACCCATTTAATCAAAACCTGGAAGACTACAGTAGGCAAATGTCCTAATATTGAAGCATTAGGGACCAGAAGATGAGATCATCACCCACTCTCAAGATGCCCATCTACTGGAGGACTAATGATGAAGGTAATCCAGATAAACCTCCACCAGAGCGAGACTGCTACACACGCTTTGTTGGAGAAAATCAGCAAGGGCAAGGTACTAAAAGGTGCGATGCGAACTCTCGCCACTCTTTGTGGCTTCGTACAACATTAATAAGCGGGGACAACTCTGGAAAAATTCAGGAACACTAACGACGAGGATTAGGGAGGAGTTTTTTGATATGACAATATGTTCGAAAATCTAATCATTGCGGTGCAGGATTGGAGCATCTCTTTGGAGTACTCATTCTCCGACAATCGCTACATTAGGTTTAGAATGGCACGGCCTGCGCCGAATCCCATAAGCTTCCGTAATAATTAGAAGACCAACTGAAGAACATTCGGAAGACTACTCAGTGGAAGACTTGAGCAATATAATTTAGATAGTCTAAGCATAGAACACATTGATGGCAATGTCAACAGGACTACGAATGCCATTGTGGGGTTTTTCAAAGATAGTTGTCCCCTTCGAGGAAGGAAATCAGCCCAAGAAAAACCCTGGATGACCGGGGAGATTCCCACCATTGGGAAAAAATCCACCTATTTTATAACAGAGCACGTCGTAGAAAAGCTGACGTTTTTTGGGATGTGTATTACACACGACTCAAGGAATACAATAAGATAATCAGTGCGGCAAAACGTGCCTTTTGCAAGATTTTCAGCGAACAGCTCGATATCGTTAATGACGCCGCCAAGATGAAAAACTTCCGCTCAAAAACCCATGTCCAAACTGAAACGTTAGTAGACGACATGGGAGTGAGAGCAGAAACAACGGAGGACATGTTGAGGCTTTTGATGAAAACCCATTTTCCACAGGATACGACTGGACTCATGGAAACACCGGATGCTTGGAATAATGAGATTGATCGAAGACTTGTCATAACGGAACTTATGGTCAAGGAAGCCTTGAGGAGCTTCAATTCATTTAAGTCTTCCGGACCTGGTGTAATATTTCCGGCTTTACAACAAAAGAGGCAGATTATCTGGCACCTCTTCTGGCCACTATCTTCACATCGTGCCTAGGACTTGCATATACTCCGCAAGCCTGGCAGGAAGGAAGGATGTCATTTATACCCAAGCCCGGCAAGGTAAGGTTCTACTCAAAACCATGGATCGCATTGTGGATACCATAATAAAGTGTAGGACCTCCAGGAAACCGCTCAATAAAAAAAGCATGCCTATATCAAGGGAAGGTCGGTGGAGACTGCCCTGCACGAGGTTGTGCATAAAATAGAAGAATCCTTCGATGCACAGACGTACACATTGGCGGTTTGCATTGACATCGAGAGGGCGTTTAGAAATGTGCGGACCGACACATAGATCGAATACTTAGACCAGTGCCGGGTGCACAGTACAGGTGGATAAATTGCGAGTCCTATGACATAAATATAAGGGAGAATGTGGCACAAAGCACGCCATAGGGGGGCATTTTATCGGCATTCCTTTGGGTGACCACCATAAATGACCTATTACGGATGCTGACTAAGGAGCGATTTTAACCCGTCTGTTATGCAGACGATCTTATAATACTTGGTCTTGTCTTGCATATGGCATATGATTGGGCTACACCCAGGGGTCTCAATGTTAACCGAGAGAAGACTGTTCACGAGGAGGACAAAGGTGGGCCAATTTGACACACCACTTTTCCTCAAGGAAACAATTTCTATATCTGACAAGGACAAATACTTAGGTCTAATACTTAGTCATCTTGAATAGGAAGCTTAATTGGAAGTGTCACATTCAAGAGCGCACTGAGAAGTCTCACATATATTGAGCACTATGTAGACTCGAAATAGGGCCTGAATCCGAGGACAGTCCGCTGACACTATAGGAACATGATTAGACTAATACTTACTTACTCCTCAGTAGTTTGGTGGACTGCTATGGAAGAAAAGTGCAGCATAAGGACCATACAACAGGTTCAGAGAACATGTTGTCTTGGCTTAGGCGGAATGATGACGACCACGCCCACTAGGGCACTGGAAATTATTCTAAATATCCAACCCATTGACAAGCTCACTAGGGCACTGGAAACTATTCTAGATATCCAACCCATTAACATGCAAGTGTGAGGCAGCCCCTGCGGCAATGAGACTTAAGGCGATGGTAGAATGGATTGAGGATGGGAGCAGTTCATACCATCGCCGTTTAATGGAGGCAACAATATGCAACAATATGTCAAGTAGCCGATAGGGTATCCGTTCGCATACTTGAGACGACACTTGAGATCGAGTGCGAGGCACAGTTTTGGTTTTACGGAACCCTAGTATTGCCATCTGGAAGATCATGTTACACGGATGGATCAAAGCTAGAGGACAGAGTGGGCCTGGGAGTCTACATTGAGAACCCAGGTACTGCGATCTGTTTTAGAACGCCTGACCATAATAAGGTCCTGCAGGCGGAGATCCGGGCGATCACAGAATGCGTGTGGTGCTAACGTGAGGACGTCGAGTGTGAACATCTTTAGGGACAGTAAAATTACCATAAGAGCAATAACAACCAGGACTGTAAGGTCACAAACAGTTTTGCAGTGTAAGAAGGAGATTAAAGCCTTCTCTGAAGATGGCAAAGTCCACATTGTTTGGGTGCCGGGCCATAACCGAGTAAGGGCAAATGAAAACGCAGACGCGTTGGTAGTGAATACCAGAGGACTGCCGTCATTAAACTTGGTTAAGCCGAGGCCTGTTGGGTCGACGCAGTCCGAGTTAAGGGCGTGGGCGATGTATGCTCAGGCAATACTTTGGAACAGCGAAACGGTCGGCGGCGGACGGCGAAAATCCTATGAGGGGATTCAGATCGTGAGAAAACGAGGCTGTTACTCAAAGGAATCAAGAAGGAGGTCAGTATAGCTATTGGTATCATAACGGGACACATAGAACTACGAATACACTTATGTAAAATCGGTGTGGCAAGTAATAGCATGTGTAGGGCATGCGGGGAAGATGATGAGACGTTGGAGCATTTCCTTTGTCATTGCCCGGCTTTCGCGTCTAGCAGATACCGGCACTTAGGTGGGGACATGAAGCATCTTAGGGGAGTGGAATGGGAAACAATAAAGGATTTTGTAACTAGCATAACTAGTTGGGATTTTCGGACTTCACTCTGATTCCTAAACATCTCGATTAGCTCATACTCACATCTTCCCCTCAACTGCAAGATTGTTATGTATGCCGCACTATTGGCTTCAGTAGAATTTCAACGCTCTTGGTCGTAGCTAAAGAAGGATTTCTATGTTTCGATATAGCTCTTATATAGGCCGATCTTCTAACTGACCTCTTAAGCTCCTAGGGCATGTGTTCCTTCATCTCTGCTTTGGCTGATATTTTGCTTGCTAAGTTCTAAAGTTTTTAAAAAAATCCATAGGGACTTCATGTTACGAACTTATGGTGCTCTCACTTCGTTTTGTTTTAGTGTGTGAATTCAATTTTGTCTCATTTTTTTAAATGAATTTCAAAGTAATTGCAATAATTTTTCATTTGCCTTCATTTGCATATTGGCGGTAATAAAATAGATAACACATGGCTTTTGCGTAAAAAACGTAGTTAATTGAAAAGTACATCGTTGAGTTTAATGCACACAATCTTTGTATAGGGCAGGCACATCCGCTGATTGAAATCCAACCATTGAAGCCACTGCTGCACTCTGATATTTTCCTTTCTAAACAACTGCAATTATCGTCATCATTGTCAACTGGATAATTTCAACAAATTGACTGACATTGCACAGTTATTGTTAACATTTGTCGCAACGGCAAATAAAGGCTACCAGTTTTGGTTTTGGTTGCCTCTCACAAATAATTATCACAAAAATGTTTTAATAGTGCCTGATAATTTGCCAAACCTTTTTTCTTCATTTTTTGTGGCTAATTCGACCTAATTTTCTAACTCGAAATGCAGTAAACAATTGGCATTTTTTTTTCTTTGAAATACATTGACAGTTTGAAATCAAATTGCAATTTTGGCAGCGGCAAACTAAAGTCCCTGGTGGGTATGAAAAGTTAATTAACAGGTAACAAAGGATTGTTTTTACTAAATTTAAGCTTTCCGAGAACGTGGAAGGTCAATAAATTAGCTGAGGCTGTCTGTCAAGAACAAAAATTTTTTTATACCCTCCACCATAGAATGGGGGTATACTTTCTTTGTAACACCTTGAAATATTCCTCTGAGACCCCATAAAGTATAGATGTTCTTGACCGTCATGACATTTTAAGTCGATCCAGCCATGTCCGTCCGTCTGACTGTCGAAAGCACGCTAACTTTCGAAGGAGTGAAGTTAGGCGCGTGAAATTTTGTACATCTTATTAGTGTAGGTCAGTTGGGATTGTAAATGGGCCATATCAGTCCATGTTTTCAGATGTTAGAGAGCGCAATTTTGCTTAAATTTTGCATGAAGCGCTCTGTTATAACTTCCTGTGCTAAGTATGATCCAAATCGATCCCATATACACCAATCTCGGATGTTGACTTCTTGAGCAGCTAGGTAGGTCGCAGCCTAACCAAATATGGCCTAAAATGGTTCATAACTTGATATTGCTCTCATATGAACCGATCTAGAATCTAGACTGCTTGAGACGCAATTATTAACCGACTGAGCTGAAATTTTGCATGAAGAGTATTGGTTTGACCATCAACAACTGTGCCAGGTATGGTTTAAATAGCTTCATACCCTTTATCGGCAGATCGGCCTATATGGCAGCTATATCTAAATATAGTCCGATCTGAACTATATTTGGGTCAGATGTTAATAGGCCTAAAACTACTCAATGTTTTAATTTTCAGCGAAATCGGTTAAAAAATAAAGGCTTCAGACTCTTTATCGGCAGATCGGTCTATATGGCAGTTATATCTAAATAGAGTCCGATCTAAACCACACTAAGGTCAGATGGCGGATGGCTTAAAACTACTCACTGTTTTAAATTTCAGTGAAATTGGATAAAAAATAAAGCTTTTATGGGCTTCAGACCCTTTATCGGCAGATCGGTCTATATGGCAGATATATCTAAATAGAGTCCGATATAAACCATACTTAAGTCAGATGGCGGATGGCTTCAAACTACTCACTATTTTAAATTTCAGTGAAATTGGATAAAAAATAAAGCTTTTATGGGCTTCAGACCCTTTATAGGTAGATCGGTCTATATGGCAGCTATATCTAAATAGAGTCCGATATAAACCATACTTAGGTCAGATGTCGGGAGGCCTAAAATAACCCACTGTTGCAAATTTCAGCGAGACCGGTTAAAAAATAAAGCTTTTATGGGCTTCAGACACTTTATCGGCAGATCGATCTATATGGCAGCTATATCTACATATAGTCCGAACAGAACCATATTTGGGTCAGATGTCGGGAGGCCTAAAACTACTCATTGTTTAAAATTTCGGATGAAAAATTAAGTTGTTATGGGCATTAGACCCTTTATCGGAAAATCGGTCTATATAGCAGCTATATCCAAATATGGCCCGATTTGGCCCGTTCAAGAACTTAACCAGCGTGCATCAAAAAGACGTATCTGTGCCAAATTTCAGCTCAATATCTCAGTAGACGGACGGACAGATGCACAGACACACGGACATCGTTAAATCGTCTTAGAATTTTACGACGATCCGAAATATGTTGTATATACTTTGTAGGGTCGGAAATTGATATTTCGATGTGTTGCAAATGGAATGACTAAATAAATATACCCCCATCCTACGGTGGTGGGTATAATAAAAAAACAAGTAAAAGCGTGCTAAGTTCGGCCGGGCCGAATCTTATATACCCTCCACCATGGATAGCATTTGTCGAGTTCTTTTCCCGGCATCTCTTCTTAGGCAAAACAGGATATAAGAAAAGATTTGCTCTGCCGTTAAAGCGATATCAAGATATGGTCCGGTTTGGACCACAATTAAATTATATGTTGGAGACCTGTGTAAAATGTCAGCCAATTCGAATAAGAATTGCGCCCTTTGGGGGCTCAAGAAGTAAAATAGAGAGATCGATTTATATGGGAGCTGTATCGGGCTATAGACCGATTCTGACCATAATAAATACGTATGTTGATGGTCATGAGAGAATCCGTCGTACAAAATTTCAGGCAAATCTGATAATAATTGCGACCTCTACGGTCTCAAGAAGTCAAGATCCCAGATCGGTTTATATGACAGCTATATCAGGTTACGAACCGATTTGAACCATACTTGGCATAGTTGTTGGATATCATAACAAAACACGTTGTGCAAAATTTCATTCCAATCGGATAAGAATTGGGCACTCTAGAGGCTCAAGAAGTCAAGACCAAAGATCGGTTCATATGGCAGCTATATCAGGTTATGGACCGATTTGAACCATACTTGGTACAGTTGTTGGAAATCATAACAAAACACGTCGTGCAAATTTTCATTCCAATCGGATAAGAATTGCGACCTCTACAGGCTCAAGAAGTCAAGATCCCAGATCGGTTATATGACAGCTATATCAGGTTATAAACCGATTAGAACCATACTTAGCACAATAATTGGATATCATAATAAAACACGTCGTGCCAAATTTCATTTCAATCGGATACGAATTGCGCACTCTAGAGGCTCAAGAAGTCAAGACCCAAGATCGGTTTATATGGCAGCTATATCAAAATATAGACCGGTTTGAACCATACTTGGTACAGTTGTTGGAAATCATAACAAAACACGTCTTGCAAACTTTCATTCCAATCGGATAAGAATTGCGACCTCTACAAGCTCAAGAAGTCAAGATCCCAGATCGATTTATATAACAGCTATATCAGGTTATGAACCGATTTGAACAATACTTGGCACAGTTGTTGGATATCATAACAAAACACGTCGTGCAAAATTTCATTCCGATCGGATAAGAATTCCGCACTCTAGAGGCTCAAGATGTCAAGACCCAAGATCGGTTCATATGGCTGCTATATCAAAACATGGACCGATATGGCCCATTTACAATACCAACCGACCTACACTAATAAGAAGTATTTTTGCAAAATTTCAAGCGGCTAGCTTTACTCCTTCAGAAGTTAGCGTGCTTTCGACAGACAGACGGATGGATGGACGGACAGACAGACGGACGGACAGACGGACAGACGGACGGACAGACGGACGGACAGACGGACGGACAGACGGACGGACAGACGGACGGACAGACGGACGGACAGACGGACGGACAGACGGACGGACAGACGGACGGACAGACGGACGGACAGACGGACGGACAGACGGACGGACAGACGGACGGACAGACGGAGGGACGGACGGACAGACGGAGGGACAGACGGACAGACGGACGGACAGACGGAGGGACAGACGGACGGACGGACGGACAGACGGACGGACGGACGGACAGACGGACGGACATGGCTAGATCGACATAAAATGTCACGACGATCAAGAATATATATACTTTATGGGGTCTTAGACGAATATTTCGAGTAGTTACAAACAGAATGACGAAATTAGTATACCCCCCATCCTATGGTGGAGGGTATAATAAATACATTATTGACAATAGCTCTTTATGCAACGCAGTTAATAAAAGAATATCTTATTCTAGCAAGAATATCTTAATCTTGTACATCAAAAGGTGCGAATTTAATGAATTGCTTTCCCAAATTTTGTTCTATCCATTCTAGCGAGTAGTTTACAATACCCCCCACTTGTCAATAAAACAAAATGTTAAAATCAATGGACCAATATTGACAACGCTTTTGTCATTCGAAACTTTGTTTGATCATTCCATAGATTTTTTTTTTTCAAACCATAAATTTCGTACCCAATGAACTTGACTTGAATAGTTTAAGTTTATAAAGTCGAAAGCATTGGGTACTGCATGACGTTGTGGCAATTTTAAACATTTTGCCATAAACTACACTTGGTAGGCGTTTCTCTATCATAGTTGCCATTTTTTATAATTTTTTCCTTTTATGTACATTTATTTTTTTTATTTTTTGCTTTAGCGTTTGCTTAGCCTATTTGTCATATTTTTGCTTGTGGTATAATTTATAGTGGGCCCAACTTGCGGCATGACAGTTGGGGGAAAAATTACACGAATAAAGACCACCCCATTCCATTGGCTTTCGATATTTGCCAATTGTTTGTTTAGCTAGGATTCAAAGTGACTCTTGTGACTGGAAATTATATGTACAGCGGTCAAAAAAAGTATTCATCATTAGCAAAATTGATAATAAATTCACTTATTTTAGGTAATTGAAGAAAATTTAAAGTAAACAAATAATGCAGTTTTATGCAATAGTTTATTTTTCGTAATATGTTTTAAAATAAATTCAAAAAATAAATTTAATTAGCGCAAAAAATGCAATTTTATATAATAACACCAAAAACAGAACAAAAAAAGTATTCATCATTGATGTGCTATCATCAAAGTCAAATTCAAATATTATTTGGGAATCCCCCTTTTCTGTTTTATTTAGTAAAGGAGGTTTTGCCCTTGACAGCAAATATTTAATTTCATTGAAAATATAGTTTTTGTCAAAATGGGTCGTAAACAAAACGAGGTTTCTGATGAGGTAAAAGTTTTGATAATAAAACACCACAGGAATGGTTTAACTCAAAAAACTATCAGTGAAATATTAAATAGACCACGATCTACTATACAATCCATCATCAGAAAGTGGACAGAAACGAAAACTGTTGACAATAAACCAAGATCTGGTCGACCAAAAGCACTTTCAGTTGGAGATGTGCGTTGGCTAGTGCGGCAAGTTCAGAAAACTCCGAAGACAAATGCGACCATTCTTCGTAAAAACACTATGGAATATTTAGGGAAGGAAGTTACTACACAAACAATTCGAAATACACTCAAAAGGCATAGTTACAGAGGAAGAACTGCACGTAAGAAGCCCTTTATAAATAAAATAAACCGAGTGAAAAGGCTAAACTTCGCAAAAATGTATGTAAAACAGCCCGAATCATTTTGGAAAACAGTCATTTTTGCAGACGAGAGCAAGTTTAATCTTTTTGGGTGCGATGGAAAGGTCATAGTGTACAGAAAACCAAATACAGAGCTTGAAGAACGAAACACAGTTGCGACTGTAAAACATGGTGGAGGTGGTTTAATGGTTTGGGGGTGTATGGCGGCTTCAGGAGCGGGAAATCTTGAAATTATTAATGGAGTAATGGATCATAAGTATTACATTGACATTTTAAAGAGGAATTTAAAAGATAGTGCTGTAAAACTTTGGCTTGGTAATAACTTTCAATATTATCAAGATAATGACCCCAAACATTCTGCTTTAAATACCAAGATGTGGATGCTGTATAACTGCCCCAAAGTCATTAAAACTCCTCCTCAAAGTCCCGACTTGAACCCAATTGAACATCTTTGGGAACATCTCGAACGCAAATTGAGAACGCGCAATTTTTCGAGCAAGAGTCAAATGCAACAGGTGATAATGGAGGAATGGACTAATATAGACCAAAATATAACCGCTAAATTAGTCCAATCGATGTCAAACCGTTTAAAAGAAGTTATAAGACGCGGTGGTCGAATAACAAAGTATTAATTTTTTTAAATTATGTTATTTATTTTTTTGTTTTTTTGCAATGATGAATACTTTTTTTGTTTAATTTTTTGTGTTCAGCTGTAAAATGGCCCTTTTTGTTCCAATAAATACTATTTTTTTCTTTAAAAACAATGAAATTGTGTACATATATATCACACAAGCACTACTGCATCATTAGTTTAATATGTTTTTATTCCAATTGTCTTTTGTAGACTTATTAAAAAAAAAAACATTGAATGATGAATACTTTTTTTGACCGCTGTAGTTATTATTGATGTGTTTTGCCTTGATTGTCAATAGTTTTTGTTTTAGACCAACATTTTTTTGCCGTTATTTTTCATGTCTTTCGGTAGCCCGCAGTTATTTAATTTCAACATATTTATTTAGCAGCGGTCAAAGTTTAGCATCTCTGCATGGATTTTGCGAAGAAAACAATGCCTTAAAGCCAAAGATTTAAGACACAAATTTTATTAGCAATGCTCTTCCAATTTAAATGAAAAACAATTTTTCAGAAATGAATGTGCAATTTTGATAAAACCTAAAATATTGGGTTGCCCAAAAAGTAATTGCGGATTTTTTAAAAGAAAGTAAATGCATTTTTAATAAATCTTAGAATGAACTTTAATCAAATATACTTTTTTTTACACTTTTTTTCTAAAGCATGCTAAAAGTAACAGCTGATAACTGACAGAAGAAAGAATGCAATTACAGAGTCACAAGCTGTGAAAAAATTTGTCAACGCCGACTATATGAAAAATCCGTAATTACTTTTTGGGCAACCCAATATATCAAAAATTTTTAAGTGGTAAAATGACGTAAAGTAGATGATATTGCATATCAAGTAACAGTAGAATTGTAAAAACATGGTCGTCGGGCTAGTTAATGAACAAAATACGAAAAACGAGAACAAACTTAAATGATCCTTCCTAAGGTAGGCCACCGTGTCATAGAGGTTTGAATGTCCACCTATGAAGCTAAGTGTCTTTTTTTGAATCAAGGCGAGAATATCAGAAAGATGTTTAGCGGTGATTATAACCTCCTAATACAGGCAACATTTATCAGGTATTAAGCCATAGAATAACGTCGGTTGTCATCATCCTAATCTAATCTACCAATCTTCCAGTCTGTGGTTGAAAGATTCCGATTACATTCCCTTAGTCTCCTATGCATGGAGTTAGGATATGAGGGAATCCTTTTCGATGCCATTGATCGAAAAGAATATATTCCTTCTTGACTAAATCCAGTGCTATGTCTGGTTGCCGAAAGCAATTATAGGTTGCCCAAAAAGTAATTGCGGATTTTTCATATAGTCGGTGTTGACAAATTTTTTCACAGCTTGTGACTCTGTAATTGCATTCTTTCTTCTGTCAGTTATCAGCTGTTACTTTTAGCTTGCTTTAGAAAAAAAGTGTAAACAAAGTATATTTGATTAAAGTTCATTCTAAGTTTTATTAAAAATGCATTTACTTTCTTTTAAAAAATCCGCAATTACTTTTTGGGCAACCCAATAGTTTATGTCGACCCCGATACCAACTTGCATCGTCGCAGACTAGAGGAGGCCCAGGTTATTCTGTAAGGCCATCGGAGTATACATATGACAGTGCATTGACTATCCAACTGCAATTGATTCTAGGTATCCAGAACAGTTCTTCTCACTTTTTGACAACTACTATCCCCAAGCTGTCCTTGACGACATTAGCAAAGGTTCTTGGACCCATATTACGTTTGAAGCCCTTACACCTAAAGATTTCTGATGATGAGCCCCTTCTTACCAAGGGGGTCGAAACGTGTCAAATCATGGTTGGTGTGGTGTATCTCCTGTGGCTTTAATTATTTCATTATATAAAATTTTTGATCATTAAGCCTTAAGCATGGGTTGCCCTCCAAGTAACCGCAGCCTTTTTGCTGACTGCGATGCCGTTTCCGTACCTAGACGAATAGCCTTTGGGGTAGTCTGCACAGCGAATCTCCGAGCCCAGTTAAGGAGGCCTCTCTCCTTATGGGTGAGAGTTTTAGGATAATTCGCACCGAGCCTATCAATAAACCGGAGAGCGTTGCGGCATTTATTGTTCCAACCTATTAAAAAGCGTATTGATTTGCCAGAGATGACCGGCAATTTATAGGCATGCGAAGAAGAATAGGTTCGGCCTTGTCTTTAAGACTCGAACCGGGTGTGTTCGTCAAAAGCCCCTGCTAACCACTCGTCTAAGTCTCAGTACCAGACAACATGCTACGGCCTAATATCACCACCGCAGCCGTTAGATTCTTGGAATCCCTTGTAAGCCCACTCTCGGTCTCTAAATGTGCCGCTCCCCTGGAACCAAATGCAGATCATCAACCCCCTAACATTATCGTAGCTATCTTTGAATGACTTATTATTACCTATTACGAGTTACAGAATATTCTTGCGGACTGTGGAATTTTGATTTGTCGGAGACTAACCGGAGGCTATCCACAATCCGCATAAAGGCCAAATTCTTCAACATCGGCAGTATTTGCGCCCAGGCCCCAATGGATGATAAGTACGAACAGACCAAGGATATTTTCTAAGAATATGACCGTTGTCCCGCCCATGATATTAAAATCATTCTGGGAGATTTTAATGCGATAATAGGGAAGGACGAAGGAAAGCTGCAAACACAACAGGTGGCAACTGCATACTCCACTCGGCTGACCCAATTGTTTGAAGAAAGCACTCCCTGTCCTGATAGTATAGCAGCGCAATGGTAAACCATTGGCCACTGCATGGAGAGAGCCGCTACATCCGTACTTGTGTACAACCAGGAGTGCCAAAAAGCTACTGAAGCCAAGAATGCGGCATACACGGCTACTTAACACTCAGTAGTAACGCGAGAGGCGAAGCAGTTGGGAGTCGGGAGAAAATAATACTGGAAAAACTTGTCTTCTACAAGAACAAGAAGGAAATGGAAAAAGTGTGAGCGAATCGAGGTGTACAAGGAGGCAGACTAAAGTCCTGAAATTCTACTAAAGAATTTAACGTCAAGTCGATGGCATTGGTTCAGGCACATCTTTCTGCAGAGACAAAAAGGAAATCTGGTAATTGATACAGATAGTGTGCTGAGGATATGGAAATAACACTTTTGAGTAGAACCAATCTCTGATGAAGGTGTAGAATGTGTACGTTTTAGTTAAAACGAGGTCCAGTAAGGTCACCAGTAACCAAGAAGAACAACAAGGCACCAGGAACCGACGGTTTGCCCGCTGAACTATTTAAGAAAGGAGACGAAACGCTGATAAGGCGTAAGCATCAGCTTTTCTGCGCAATCAGGCTAGAAGAACGCATACCTGATTTATGGATTCTCAGTATACTATGTCCCGTACACAAGAAAGCAGACAAGACGGAATGTGCCAACTACAGAGGAATAAGTCTCCTAACCATCGCATACAAGATGCTCTCCAGCGTACTGTGTGAAAGATTAAAACCTAAAATCAACCAAATAATTGGGCTCTAACATTGTGGCTTTAGACCTGGTAAATTCATGCATTCTGACAAAATGACCTAGCCAACGCATACGTTGTACTTTGATGCGTTTAACTATGATATCGTCATCATACAACCCGTGGTTCATACAGCTTGACGCCTATATTCTTCATTAAGGTAACCTGGTTCACTTATTTCACGATGGATTTTTCTCTCAAACACTCCATCTGCTTTCGCAAGTACCCATGCTTCGGAACCATATAACAGCACGGATAATATCAATGTCTTGTATAGCATAATTTTTGTCTGCCGAGAGGTGGTTTGGCATCCCATCTGCTTTCTCAGTTCAAAATAACACGTTTCTCTCAAACACTCCAAGTACTGTCTCGTCTGCTTTCGCAAGTACCCATGCTTCGGAGCCCTATAACATAACCATACGGGTAATATCAGTGTCGAGTGTAGCATAATTTTTGTCTGTCGAGAGTTTCAAAACTATGTGGCCTAATCTATTAGACTTGAAGAGGTCTACCGCTTTGCTGTCATTGGCTAGAACTGACATCTCAGCCATTGTGTTCGTCATGACAGGTCACTGTCTAATCGGAAAACATGCTGACAGACTGATGGCTGCTAGCAACGACTTTTAAAGAAGCTGTGAGGACATCGAAGAAGAAGAAGAAGAGACTATAGAACACCTTCTGTGTGTGTGTCCCTCACTAGCAGTCAGAAGGAGTTCCATTTTAGGTTCTCATTTCTTTGAGAACCTGTCTGACTTATCGAATGTGAATATTCGCAAGTTGTTGGGCTTTTTAAAGCGATCAGGATGGTTTAACAGTAGGAACTAAAAGGCATCTTCCTTCGTCTGTTCCAGTGGTATCACAATGGACGAAAACGTCTAAGTGAGTCTGCTGGCAGACTACCACATAAACCTAACCTAACCATGCGTTGATGGGGAATATCGGTGTCATGTCAAGCAGTCGCTGTATGATGATATTGAAAAAGTTAAGTGCAACAAAATTCAACGATTATGATGGCTAGGTTATCTTGTCAGATGAATACAATTTTGTGAGCTAAAATGTCATTAGAATATAAAACTACTGGTTCATGCAAAAGAAGAAAACCAAAAATCCGTTGGTAAGACCAAATGGAGAAAGGTATCTCGGAACTAGGTGTCATTGATTGAAAAAATAAGGCAAAAGTTTGAGGATCATTTACATCCTTTCTAAGTTTGGCTAGGGAAATCAACGGTCTTCAGTGGTCAATTAAGTAACTAATGAGTCAAAACAATTATCAAACAATCAATACACCAAGTTCCCGAGCAACATTTATCAAGTTTATTTTTTTTTCTAACAATGTTTCTAAGGCATTTATTTACCTAGCCTTTAAACCGAAGCATTTAACCATAAAAATAGCATACATATATCATCCTAAAACCATACCCATGAATGAATGATGCATTGTCATTTGGTTTAAATCTTCCTTCATTAATCAGTTTTTAACTTTAACACTTGTCGTCGGTATTTTATGAAGGTGCTGTCGGCGCTTTGTGCAGTTCATATGAATTAAACAAAATTGAAAGGGGCAATTATTCTTCACGAGTGGTCCACTAATATCCATAGTTGAAATAAAACACATTGGAATGATAAAAAACTGAAAACAAGAAGTATGATCAATATCAATATCAAACTAAAGAAAAACGTTAATCTATAAATTTTTAAAATGATTTGTTCTTTGTTGCGATATATACGTCGTTGTAACATAATAACGATGATCCATAACATACAAGGTGTTAAGACTTTACTTAAACTAATGGGGATATATTTTTCAGATACATTTAAGTGTTTTTCCTCTAAGTATCATTCCAAAACAACAAACACTTTTCAGATTTATTTATATTTTTAATTACCCTTGCGGCAGTTAATGTGTTAATTTGTCAAAATGAGTGCTTAGTGGGTTTTTTTTTTTTTGTATTCATCAAAAGGCGACTGACTGAACAAATATTTGCCGAACAACACCCAAATATTGAACAAACATTCGAGTTTTAATGGTCACACAAAATACTCGTAGATCGATCACAAACATGCCTGATAAGCTTTACTTGATTGCTATCGTGGTTAAATTCTTGACTCTCTTATGTCAAAAAAAGACTAAATTGTTACCTTCTAATGACAAAAATGTATCTATTTTGTCGTATGTAGATAATAGATAGTTTTCATTTTATAGATTCCATCTAAAAATAAAAACCAGAAAAGTTATTTTTTTGTGGTTTTTTTCCACCATGCATTTATTCAGAAGACATATGCACATTTAAGCTATGTTTATTTACGATTATTAACCACATTTTGAATATTTTAAAAGATATTTTGCATTTCTTATTGCACATTGATTGCGATTAATCTTCCAAAACGGAAGAAGTTCAGTTTTTAAGTCATGGGCAACTCGAACAATGTTGAAAACAAAAAAGCTATCAAGAGTTAGCTATTAGAATAGGCACTTAAATCCAACTCACATCAAGACATATAAAATTTTAAAAATTTAATAAAGCCAACACAACTCCTTTTAATTTCTCATATTTTTGTTGAAATGAGCTAGATCCAAAAAGCCATATGACTAGAGTGTAGATTTGTATGCAAATTCAAAATTTTACAACCTTTTCTTTGGCAAATACTTACTTACTTTACTTTAATTGGCTATGACAGAATATTTCTTCCGCTAGCCGAACGTAGAATAGCGTGTCAAGCGCCTCGATCTTCTGCGCTCATTCTAAAATCTCTGACACCAAGTTTCGATGTGTCTCCCACAACTTGATCTTTCCATCGGGCTTTTGATCTTCCCGGTTTGCGTGTTCCACCGTGTTTACCTTCAAACGACTTCTTTGCTGGAGCTTCTTCATCCATTCTGACAACATGATCTAGCCAACGCAGCCGTTGTATTTTGATGCGTGTAACTATGCCATTGTCGTCATACAGATCATACAGCTCGTGGTTCATACGTCGCCTATATTCTCCATTAACGCAAACTGATTCATATGTTTTACGAAGAATCTTTCTCTCAAGTACTCCAAGTACTGCCTCTTCTGCTTTCACAAGTACCCATGCTTCAGAACCATATAACAGCACGGGTAGTATCAGTGTCTTGTATAGTGTAATCTTCGTCTGTCGAGAGGTGGCCTTGTTTCTAAACTGCTTACTTAGTCCAAAGTAGCATCTGTTTGCCAGTAATGTTCTTCGCTTTATCTCAAAACTGGTGTCATTCGTTTCGGTTACGGCAATGCCGAGGTAGATAAAGTTACTGACTATCTCAAAGTTGTGGTTCCCAACTTTCTCCATGTTCTTTATCTGCTCGGTTGTGCAAGGCTTTTTGGGAGCTGAAACAATCCATTTCGTCTTAACTCCATTTACTGCCAGACCCATTTTCACTGACTCTCTTTCGATTCTTTCAAAGGCTGCAAAGGTTAATACTTCCGGTGACCGACCTATGATATCGATATCGTCGGCATAGGCGAGTAGCATGTGCTCTCTTGTGATTAGTGTGCCATATCTATTCACTTCTGCATCTCGTATAATCTTCTCCAGCAGGATATTAAAGAAATCACACGATAGGCTGTCTCCTTGTCTAAAACCTCGTTTGGTATTAAATGCTTCGGAGAGATTCTTTCCTATTCTTACTGAGGAACGCGTATCAGCAAGTGTCATCCTGCAGAGTTTTATTAATTTTGCAGGGATACCAAACTCAGACATGGCTTGAAATACCTTTGAACGTAAAGGAGTATCGAAGGCGGCTTTGAAGTCAACAAAGAAGTGGTAGGTGTTGATTTGTCCTTCTCGGGTCTTTTCCTGTTTTTAGGCAAACAAGGGATAATTGAAAAGAATTGCTACGCAATTGGACCATAATCGAATTGAATTTTGGAGATCATAGTAAATGTCATTGTAAAATTTCAGCCAAATCGGATAAGAATTGCGCCCTCTAGAGGCTCAAGAAGTCAAGGGCCGATTTGAACCATACTAAGCACAGTTGTTGGTTCTCATAACAAAACACCTCATACGAATTTTGAGCCAAATGGGATAAGAATTGCGCCGTCTCGACGCTTTTTGTTATGATATCCAACAACTGTGCCAAGTATGGTTCAAATCGGTCCAAAACCTGATATAGCTGCCATATAAACCGATCTTGGGTCTTGACTTCTTGAGCCTCTAGAGTGCGCAATTCTTATCCGATTGGAATAAAATTTTGCACGACGTGTTTTGTTATGCTATCCAACAACTGTGCCAAGTATGGTTTAAATCGGTCCATAACCTGATATAGCTGCCATATAAACCGAACTTGGGTCTTGACTTCTTCAGCCTCTAGAGTGCGCAATTCTTATCCGATTGGAATAAAATTTGTACGACGTGTTTTGTTATGATATCCAATAACTGCGCCAAGTATGGTTCAAATCGGTCCATAACCTGATATAGCTGCCATATTAACCGATCTTGGGTCTTGTCTTCTTGAGCTTCTAGAGTGCGCAATTCTTATCCGATTTGCCTGAAATTTTGTACGACGAATTCTCTCATGACCATCAACATACGTGTTTTTTTATTGTCTGAATCGTCTATGGCCCGATACAGCTCCTATATAAATCGACTTCTCTATTTTACATCTTGAGCCCCCAAAGGGCGCAATTCTTGTACGAATTGGCTGACATTTTACACCGGTCTCCAAGATATAATTTAATTGTGCTCCAAACCGGACCATATACATCCTTATAGGGATGTATATAAGATTCGGCCCGGCCGAACTTAGCACGCTTTTACTTGTTTGTTTTGCTTTTGAATAATATTGTTGTTGTTTTTGTTATTTGTTGGCTTGCGAGTGTCTTTCAACAACATATTTAAACTTGGGTCGTTGAGATTTAAAATAAATTGTTGCAGGAAAAATAACAAATTTCGTCGTAGATTTTGCAACAAAAGTTGTTGTTTTTTTTTAAATTATTTTTATCTGTGTAGAGAGCAAGGTATTTAACGTTTAAGTGACATTTTCGTCTATTGTGAAACTACAGGAACAGGAAAATGAATATGCCTTCTAGTTCCTACCGTTCCAGATCCATACAGGACACTTTAAAAAACCCTACAATTTGTGAATGTTTACATCCGCTAAACCAGACAAGTTCTCAAAGAAATGAGAACCTTAGATGGAACTCCTTCTGACTGCCAGTGCGGGGGGCACACAAATAGCATATGTTCTATAATCTCTGCTTCGTCGATGTCACAGCTTCTGCAGAAGTCGTTGCGTGTAACTTTCAGGCTGTCAGAATGTCAGTATTATTTGGTTGTAAACGAAGGCCTAGACTCTGCCAATGCTAAATTTTTATTTATATCTTTTAAAACGAAATACAACCTCCATAACTAAGATTTATTTTTACTTTTTATATTTCCAGATATGTTTCGATTGAATGCATTAGTCTTTGTGGCGCTGGGTGCATCTTTCGCCTTGGTCAGTTGCCAATACACCTATGAAAGACCGGCGCGGCCCATAAATGAAGGCCATTCATATCAACAGCCCACATCTTCTGGATCATCTGGTGGTCATTATTTTCCTCCATTACCCACAATTAAGCCGCTGCCAGCAGTACCCAATCTACCGGCTCTGCCAACTGGCCGGCCTAAGGTAACGGTCAATCAACAGGCATTATTCCAGACTCATCCCACGGCAGCAGTAACACATCCTGGTCCAACATATATTCCCCCCAGTGGTCCTGCATTTGGTGTGGGTAAAATTGCCCAGCAATATAGACCATCATCTCAAGGTATTTACAACCAACCACCTCCACCAACGGGACCCTCATCATATGGAATTTCTGGATCAGGTGGTACCTTTAGCACCCATGCTCCGCGAACAGGTGAAAGTGGACTGTTACTGGGAACTTTTACACCCCCAACCGCTAGTGGAATTGCAGGACATACCACACAACCTTTGCGAGTACCTTTCGGTGGAACTGCCGTCATTCACCCTCTGCCCGTGGAACAGAATCCCTTTGATGGTCGCCCTCTTAAGCAATATGCGGTTATTGAAATCATTGATAATGATCTTAAACAAAATACAGAACCCTATTTGGCTCCTGCTGTGCGCGATGATTTCCGGGCGCAATTTGGAGCAACAGGCACAGGTGCTACTGCTCCTGCTTATCCAGGTGTACAAATCGATTCTAGAGCCAATATCAATATTCTGGCACAACAAAGCCTATCGGCCAGCAAAGACAATCAAATCTCTTTGGGCTCCGGAGGTCTGGGTTTGGTACGTCTAGCCGACGGAAAGATACATTTGGGTTCGGGTTCCTTGGGCTACATTAGCAATGAAATGATACGTGCGAATGCTAATGAAGCGCGTACCCGCTCTGAGATGGCCAGAGCGAGTGCTTTGCATTTTGGCCATGGTTCCCCATTACAATCGCCCATTAGCGGTGGATTGCGTAGATTTTAGTTAAGCATTTGTTGCAGGCAAACAGTGAAGCAAGTTCAAATAAATCCAACTAAAACAACAACAACAACAACGATTGCTACTAACTCTCTGACAATACCAATATTTGACTTAATTTTCTTGCCTAAAGACTTCAGTGTTAGTTTTGCTTGTAAATAAAAATCATCGTCGATGTGTTCTGATTTTATTTCCCTGTTTTGTTTGTAATTTTTTTTAAGTTAAAACCTTATATGTCTCCTGTATTTTATATTTTGTTTCGAATTATGTTGCTGTATATTTTTGTACATATTTATCTGTATGTTTGCATATGCCAAGCGTACGCATTGTTCAAGTGTCTATTAAAAATAAATACAAAAAAAAAACAAAGCAATGTGGTTATTTCATTTAATGATCTATCTGTCTAACTTGGGAAAGCGGCTCTAACCTCACTCTTTACTCTGAAGAACTTGGACTGATCATATTGAGAAGGTTACCCAACCACTGCAGTGTATATCAATCGGTGATCCTTGCACATTAAGAAGTGGTGGAATGGCTGTAATGTCACAACGACGATTGGCATAAATATCTTCTCAGACAACCAGCCAGCTATCAAATCCCCGAAGAATGTATTTCTGAATTCAAACAGGTAAAATCGTGCAAAGTTCGGCCGAGGATAGTCCACTGGCTCTACAGGAGCGTGATTAGACCGATACTTACTTAAGCCTCAGTAGTGGACTGCTATGGAGAAAACGTGCAACATAAGGATCATACAACAGGTTCAGGGATTATGTTGTCTTGGCATAGACGGAGCGATGAGAACCACGCCCACTAGGGCACTGGAGACTATTCTAGATATCCGACCCATTGACATACAGATTGAACGGCTATGACACTTAAGGTGATGGGAGAATGGTTTAGGATGGGAGCAGCTCATACCATCGCGGTATAATCGAGGCGGCGACGATAGGAAACCTGAAAGGAAGGGAAGAAGTTTCCGATGGGATACCTGAGACGAACTTTGAGGTCAACTGCTGCCATCAGCACAGTCTTGGATTGACGGAACCTTAGTATTGCCATCTGGAAGATCATGTTACATGGATGGATCGATAATTGATCATAATCCTAATGGATCATACCATCACGATATAATCGAGGCAACGATAGGAAACCTGGAAGGAAGGGAAAAGGTTTCCGATCGAATACCTGAGATCAACCTTGAAGTCGAGTGCAAGGAACTGCTGCCTTCTGCACAGTCTTGGATAGACGAAACCCTAGTATTGCCATCTGGAAGATCATGTTACACGGATGGATCGATAATTGATCATGATCAGAATGGATCATACCATCGCGGTATAATCGAGGCAACGATAGAAAACCTGGAAGGAAAGGAAAAAGTTTCCGATCGGATACCTGAGATGAACCTTAAGGTCGAGTGCGAGGAACTGCTGCCAGCGGCACAATCTTGGATAAACGAAATCCTAGTAATGCCATCTGGAAGATCATGTTACACAGATGGATCAAAGCTAGAGGACAGAGTGGGGCTGGGGTTCTATGGGTTGCCCAAAAAGTAATTGCGGATTTTTCATATAGTCGGCGTTGACAAATTTTTTCAACGGCTTGTGACTCGGTAATTGCATTCTTTCTTCTGTCAGTTATCAGCTGTTACTTTTAGCTTGCTTTAGAAAAAAAAAGTGTAAAAAAAGTATATTTGATTAAAGTTCATTCTAAGTTTTATTAAAAATGCATTTTATTTCTTTTAAAAAATCCGCAATTACTTTTTGGGCAACCCATACATTGAGAACCCAGGGACTGAGATCTGTTTTAGACTGCCTGACCATAATACAGTTCTGCAGGCGGAGATCCGGGCGATCACGGAATGTGTGAAAAGGTGTGGTGCTAATGCGAGGATGTCGAGTGTGAACATCTTTACCGACAGTAAAATTGCCATAAGGGCAATAGAAAACCATGGCGGTAAGGTCACGAACAGTCTTGCAGTGTAAGAAAGAGATTAACGCCACCTCTGAGGATGGCTTAATCCGCATTATTTGGGTGCCGGACCATAACGGAGTAAGGGGGAGTGAAATGGCAGATGATTTGGCGGTGAATGCTAGAGGACTGCCGTCATTAAACTTGGTTAACCTGAAGCCTTTAGGGTCGACGCAGTCCGAGTTAAGGGAGTGAACGGCGAATGCGCATGCAACATTGTATTGGGTTGCCCAAAAAGTAATTGCGTATTTTTTAAAAGAAAGTATATGCATTTTTTACATATACTTTTATACTTTTTTTTACACTTTTTTTCTAAAGCAAGCTAAAAGTAACAGCTGATAACTGACAGAAGAAAGAATGCGATTACAGAGTCACAAGCTGTGAAAAAATTTGTCAACGCCGACTATATGAAAAATCCGCAATTACTTTTTGGGCAACCCAATAGAACAGTGAAACGGTCGGTAGGATGGCGAAAATCCTATGGGGGACCCAGATCGAGGGAAACGAGGACGAGGCTATAACAGAAAGGAAGTAATTAGGAGGACAGTATAGCTATTGGTATCATCACGGGGTACATTATGTAAATCGGTGCTGCAAGTGATAGCATGTGTAGGACATGCGGGGAAGATGATGAAACATTGAAGCATTTCCTTTGTCACTGTCCGGCTTTCGCGTCTAACAGATACCGACACTTAAGTGGGGAGACTAAACCACACATGAACCAACTTCTGGGAGTGGCATGGAAAACAATTAAGAATTTTGTAAGTAGCACGAAATTCCTAACTTAGATTTTCCTTTTCGAGGTAACTGGCTTCGGTATATGTCCATAGTGGCATGGGGCGGATTAATATCTGCACACTCTTTTCAATCAAACCTTACCTACCCTAAATTCGGCCGGGCCGAATCTTGGAAACCCACCACCATGGATTCTGCTAAAAATTTATGCAAATGCAAAATTTGCCCATGAACACTTTACTAAGGAACAGGGGCAAACTGATAAGGAGCCTCCTTTTTATAGCCGAGTCCGAACGGCGTGCCACAGTGCGACACCTCTGTGGAGAGAAGTTTTACATGGCATAGTACCTTACAAATGTTGCCAGCATTAGGAGGGGAAAACCACCGCTGAACATTTTTTCCAATGGTCTCGCCAGGATTCGAACCAAGCGTTCAGCGTCATAGGTGGACATGCTAACCTTTGCGCTACTGTGGCCTCCTCCATAGTGGCATGGGGCGGATGAATATCTGCACCCACTTTTCAATCAAACCTTACCTACCCTAAATTTGGCAGGGCCGAATCTTGGAAACCCACCACCATGGATTCTGCTAAAAATTTATGCAAATGCAAAATTAGCCCATGAACATTCCACTAAGGAATAGGGGCAAACTTCTCACATATCAATGAGTGCAGTCCGATTCAAGTTTTAAGCTCAATGATAAGGGGCCTCCAGTGCGACACCTCTGCGGAGAGAAGTTTTACATGGCATAGTAACTCACAAATGTTGTCCATAAGGAGGGGAAATCCTCCACCGATGAAATTTTTTTCTGATGGTCTCGCCAGGAGTTGAACATAGGCGTTCAGCGGCATAGGCGGACAAGCTAACCTCTGCGCTAAGGTGGCCTCCTCCATAGTGGCACGGAGTGAATTAATATATGCAACCTCTTTTTAATCAAATCTTACTTAAACTACTGAAGAACTTGGACTGATCATATTGAGAAGGTTACCCAACCACTGCAGTGTATATCAATCGGTGATCCTTGCACATTAAGAAGTGGTGGAATGGCTGTAATGTCACAACGACGATTGGCATAAATATCTTCTCAGACAACCAGCCAGCTATCAAATCCCCGAAGAATGTATTTCTGAATTCAAACAGGTAAAATCGTGCAAAGTTCGGCCGAGGATAGTCCACTGGCTCTACAGGAGCGTGATTAGACCGATACTTACTTAAGCCTCAGTAGTGGACTGCTATGGAGAAAACGTGCAACATAAGGATCATACAACAGGTTCAGGGATTATGTTGTCTTGGCATAGACGGAGCGATGAGAACCACGCCCACTAGGGCACTGGAGACTATTCTAGATATCCGACCCATTGACATACAGATTGAACGGCTATGACACTTAAGGTGATGGGAGAATGGTTTAGGATGGGAGCAGCTCATACCATCGCGGTATAATCGAGGCGGCGACGATAGGAAACCTGAAAGGAAGGGAAGAAGTTTCCGATGGGATACCTGAGACGAACTTTGAGGTCAACTGCTGCCATCAGCACAGTCTTGGATTGACGGAACCTTAGTATTGCCATCTGGAAGATCATGTTACATGGATGGATCGATAATTGATCATAATCCTAATGGATCATACCATCACGATATAATCGAGGCAACGATAGGAAACCTGGAAGGAAGGGAAAAGGTTTCCGATCGAATACCTGAGATCAACCTTGAAGTCGAGTGCAAGGAACTGCTGCCTTCTGCACAGTCTTGGATAGACGAAACCCTAGTATTGCCATCTGGAAGATCATGTTACACGGATGGATCGATAATTGATCATGATCAGAATGGATCATACCATCGCGGTATAATCGAGGCAACGATAGAAAACCTGGAAGGAAAGGAAAAAGTTTCCGATCGGATACCTGAGATGAACCTTAAGGTCGAGTGCGAGGAACTGCTGCCAGCGGCACAATCTTGGATAAACGAAATCCTAGTAATGCCATCTGGAAGATCATGTTACACAGATGGATCAAAGCTAGAGGACAGAGTGGGGCTGGGGTTCTATGGGTTGCCCAAAAAGTAATTGCGGATTTTTCATATAGTCGGCGTTGACAAATTTTTTCAACGGCTTGTGACTCGGTAATTGCATTCTTTCTTCTGTCAGTTATCAGCTGTTACTTTTAGCTTGCTTTAGAAAAAAAAAGTGTAAAAAAAGTATATTTGATTAAAGTTCATTCTAAGTTTTATTAAAAATGCATTTTATTTCTTTTAAAAAATCCGCAATTACTTTTTGGGCAACCCATACATTGAGAACCCAGGGACTGAGATCTGTTTTAGACTGCCTGACCATAATACAGTTCTGCAGGCGGAGATCCGGGCGATCACGGAATGTGTGAAAAGGTGTGGTGCTAATGCGAGGATGTCGAGTGTGAACATCTTTACCGACAGTAAAATTGCCATAAGGGCAATAGAAAACCATGGCGGTAAGGTCACGAACAGTCTTGCAGTGTAAGAAAGAGATTAACGCCACCTCTGAGGATGGCTTAATCCGCATTATTTGGGTGCCGGACCATAACGGAGTAAGGGGGAGTGAAATGGCAGATGATTTGGCGGTGAATGCTAGAGGACTGCCGTCATTAAACTTGGTTAACCTGAAGCCTTTAGGGTCGACGCAGTCCGAGTTAAGGGAGTGAACGGCGAATGCGCATGCAACATTGTATTGGGTTGCCCAAAAAGTAATTGCGTATTTTTTAAAAGAAAGTATATGCATTTTTTACATATACTTTTATACTTTTTTTTACACTTTTTTTCTAAAGCAAGCTAAAAGTAACAGCTGATAACTGACAGAAGAAAGAATGCGATTACAGAGTCACAAGCTGTGAAAAAATTTGTCAACGCCGACTATATGAAAAATCCGCAATTACTTTTTGGGCAACCCAATAGAACAGTGAAACGGTCGGTAGGATGGCGAAAATCCTATGGGGGACCCAGATCGAGGGAAACGAGGACGAGGCTATAACAGAAAGGAAGTAATTAGGAGGACAGTATAGCTATTGGTATCATCACGGGGTACATTATGTAAATCGGTGCTGCAAGTGATAGCATGTGTAGGACATGCGGGGAAGATGATGAAACATTGAAGCATTTCCTTTGTCACTGTCCGGCTTTCGCGTCTAACAGATACCGACACTTAAGTGGGGAGACTAAACCACACATGAACCAACTTCTGGGAGTGGCATGGAAAACAATTAAGAATTTTGTAAGTAGCACGAAATTCCTAACTTAGATTTTCCTTTTCGAGGTAACTGGCTTCGGTATATGTCCATAGTGGCATGGGGCGGATTAATATCTGCACACTCTTTTCAATCAAACCTTACCTACCCTAAATTCGGCCGGGCCGAATCTTGGAAACCCACCACCATGGATTCTGCTAAAAATTTATGCAAATGCAAAATTTGCCCATGAACACTTTACTAAGGAACAGGGGCAAACTGATAAGGAGCCTCCTTTTTATAGCCGAGTCCGAACGGCGTGCCACAGTGCGACACCTCTGTGGAGAGAAGTTTTACATGGCATAGTACCTTACAAATGTTGCCAGCATTAGGAGGGGAAAACCACCGCTGAACATTTTTTCCAATGGTCTCGCCAGGATTCGAACCAAGCGTTCAGCGTCATAGGTGGACATGCTAACCTTTGCGCTACTGTGGCCTCCTCCATAGTGGCATGGGGCGGATGAATATCTGCACCCACTTTTCAATCAAACCTTACCTACCCTAAATTTGGCAGGGCCGAATCTTGGAAACCCACCACCATGGATTCTGCTAAAAATTTATGCAAATGCAAAATTAGCCCATGAACATTCCACTAAGGAATAGGGGCAAACTTCTCACATATCAATGAGTGCAGTCCGATTCAAGTTTTAAGCTCAATGATAAGGGGCCTCCAGTGCGACACCTCTGCGGAGAGAAGTTTTACATGGCATAGTAACTCACAAATGTTGTCCATAAGGAGGGGAAATCCTCCACCGATGAAATTTTTTTCTGATGGTCTCGCCAGGAGTTGAACATAGGCGTTCAGCGGCATAGGCGGACAAGCTAACCTCTGCGCTAAGGTGGCCTCCTCCATAGTGGCACGGAGTGAATTAATATATGCAACCTCTTTTTAATCAAATCTTACTTAAACTAAGTTCGGCGGGGCCGAAACTTGGAAATCCACCACCATGGATTCTGCTGAAAAACTAAGTTTAGTTAAAGGACATCATTTTATTCATTTATACCAAACACCTGTTAAACCAGCAAAAATTAAAGCTTCTAGGAACCGAAAAAGAATAATCGAGAAACCGGTTTATAGGGAAGCCATATGAGTTTATAGACTGATTTGGACCGATGTTGGTACAGTTGTTGGAAGTCCTAGGAGAAATCCGCATAAAAAATTTCAGCCACTTCGGATAAAAATTGCAGCTTGTAAGGACTCAAGAAGTCAAATCGGCAAATCTGGAAGTCGTAACAGAACACCGCATGCAAAGTTTCAGCCAAATCGGATAAAAATTGTGGCTTGTAAGGACTCAAGAAATCAAATCGGCAGATCGGTTCATATGGGAGCTATATCAGATTATAGACATATTTGGACCGTACTTGGCACAGTTGTTAGAAGTCATAATAGAACACTACGTGCAAAATTTCAGCCAAATCGAAAAAAATGTTGGCTTCCAGGGGCTCAAGAAGTCAAATCGAGAGATCGGTTTATAGGGGAGCTATATCAGCTTACAGACCCATTTAGACCGTATATAGCACAGTTGTTGGAAGTCATACCAGAACACCGCATGCAAAGTTTCAGCCAAATCGGATAAAAATTGCGGCTTGTACGGACTCAAGAAGTCAAATCGGGAGATCGGTTTATATGGCAGCTATATCAAGCTTTGGACTAATTTGGACCGTATTTGGCACATTTGTTAGAAGTCGTAACAGAACATCGCATGCAAAATTTCAGCCAAATCGGACAAAATTTGCGGCATGTAAGAACTCAAGAAGTCAAATCGGGAGATCGGTTTATATGGACGCTATATCAGGTTATAGGCCGATTTGGACCATATAAAGCACAGTTCTTAGAACTCATGCCAGAACACTACGTCAAAAATTTTAGCCAAATCGAACAAAAATTGCGGCTTGTAAGGGCTCAAGAAGTTAAATCGGGAGATCGGTTTATATAGGAGCTATGCCAGTTTACAGACCGATTTGAACTATACAAAAATTGCGGCTTGTAAGGGCTCAGGAAGTCAAATCGGGAGTTTGGTTGATATAAGAGCTATATCAGGTTATAGACCGATTTGAACCATACTTAGCACTATTTTTGAAAGTCATACAAGAACACTACGTGCAAAATTTCAGCCAAATTGAACACAAATTGCGGCTTCCAGGGGTTCAAGAAGTCAAATCGGAAGATCTGGTTTATATGTGGGCTATAACAGGTTATAGACCGATTTGCATCATACTTGACACAGCTATTAGAAGTAATAATAGAACACTACATGCAAAATTTCAGCCAAATCGAACGAAAATTGCGGCTTGTAAGGACTCAAGAAGTCAAATCGGGAGATCGGTTTATATGGGAGCTATACCAGTTTACAGACCGATTTGAACCATATTTAGCACTGTTATTGAAAGTCCTACCAGAACACTACCTACAAAATTTCAGCCAAATTGAACACAAATTGCGGCTTCCAGGGGTTCAAGAGGTCAAATCGGGAGATCGGTTTATATAGAATCTATATCCAAATCCGAACCGATATGGTTAATTTTCAAGCCTCCACGCCCTACATTAGTATGAAGTATCTGTGCAAAATTTCAAGTGGCTAGCTTTACGCGTTCAACCGCTATTGTGACAGACGGACGGACGGACGGTCGGACATGGCTAGATCGACTCAGAACGTCGAGACAATCAAGAATATATACGAGGGTTGCCTTTTATATTTTGCGATTGGACAACCCTTGTGTTGCATTCCGCCAACTGACAGCTCTATCGTAAAGCTTGACATTTTTGAGGCTATACGTACTCGGAACGATTTGACATACGAGCGCTATTTGTGTTGTTTACAGTAACTTAAAAGATTCATCGCGCCCAAAAAATTTTTACAACTTTCGACGTGGATTAACTCAACAACAGTGCATCGATGAACTTAATTCAATTTTTGGCGATGAAGCTCCATCAAGGACCAGTGTTTATCGGTGGTATGGTGAATTCAACCGAGGTCGTAGTTCACCGCAAGACGAATTTGGTGAAGGTCGTCCAAAATCAGTTGTTGTTCCAAAAACTATTGATGCGGCGAGCCAATCTTTATATGATCTATCGTGAGATTGAGACAACCTTAGGCATAGTGGCACAGGCATACATTTAATGTTGCATGAACATTTGAACGAAAAAAAAAAAATTCGAGTTGGATCGCACACAATTTGTCAATCGCTCAAAAACAAGGCTCGTGTCGATTGGGAGAAAGAAATGGTCCAAAAATGCGATCGCGGGCTTCGAAACTAATCGAGGACATCGTGACAGGTAATGAATCGTGGATTTACTCGTATGAGTCCGAAAGTAAACAGCAGTCGACTGAATGGGTGTTTCAAGATGAGCCAAATCGGCGGTTGGTTTTCCTGATTTCTTGGAAGACAGCTGGCAAACAAATGGTTGTGGTACGATTGTGACATGTCCAGTTTTTCCGAAAAAACAGGCGATCATTTGCTTGGAAGTGCTTCATACGCGAGCAAGCCAAATCTAACGGTACTTCGAAACACGTCTATGACATCGTGACAGGTGATAAATGGTGAATTTACTCGTATGAGTCCGGAAGTAAACACCCATACAGTCGACTGCTGTTTACTTTCGGACTCATACGGGTAAATCTACGATTCATCATCTGTCACGATGTCATAGAGGTGTTTCGAAGTACCGTTAGATTTGCTTGCTCGTGCACGAAGCACTTCCAAGCTAATGATCGCCTGTTTTTTCGGAAAAACTGGACATGTCGCAATCGTACCACAACAACATCAGTTCTGACTGGTACACAACCATTTGTTTGCCAGCTGTCTTCAAGAAATCAGGAAAACCAACCGCCGAAAACGGATCATTCTTCATCGCGACAATGCGAGCTCTCACACATCGGCTCAAACAACAGCATGTTTGAGCACTCAAAACATGGATTTGATGAGTCATCCGTCGTATAGTCCTGACTTGGCACGGAATTACTTCTTTTTTCCCGTACGTAAAAAATAAAATGAGAGGTCAACCTTTTTCGACACCTGAAGAAGCGGTTGATGCGTTCAGAATGTATGTTTTAGAGATACCTCAATCAGAGTGGCAAAAGTGCTTCGACATTTGGTTCAAACGCATGCAAACGTGTATAGATCTTAATGGGGAATATTTTGAAACACAATAAAGCGATTTTCGATGATTAATATTTGTTTTGGTTCTCTAATCCCGAAATATAAAAGGCAACCCTCGTATACCTTATGGGGTCTTAGACGAATATTCCGAGGTGCTACAAACGGAATGACTAGATTAGTATACCCCCATCCTATGGTGGTGGGTATAAAAACTGCTCTCGACTGTCGCAGATCTCTCAACGAGATGGCTGAACCGTTCACAATTCATCTGTTCTGGGTTCCGGGCCACAGAGATTGCAAATTTGCAAATTTTGCCCATGAACATTCCACTAAGAAACAGGGGGAAACTTCTCACATATCAATGTGCGCAGTCCGATTCAAGTTTTTGGCTCAATGATAAGGAGCCTCCTTTTTAAAGCCGAATCTTAACGGCGTGCCACAGTGCGACACCTCTTTTGAGAGAAGTTTTACAGGGCATAGTACCTCACAAATGTTGCCAGCATTAGGAGGGGAAAACCACCGCTGAAAATTTTTTCTGATGGTCTCGCCAGGATTCGAACCTAGGCGTTCAGCGTCATAGGCGGACATGCTAACCTCTACGCTGTGGTGGCCTCCACAGAGATATCCCAGGTAATTGTAGAGCAGAGGAGCTTGAGAGGCTGGGAACCTCTCCACACATTCCAGGTGAACTGGGGAATCTGTGGGTATGCCTCTAACAACATGTAAGCAAAGTCTTCAGGATCAGGCCTGAGGGGGATTGTGGGCATTCCAAAATTATATGGCCTGGTGTAGATTTGAAGAGATCTACCGCTTTGCTGTTGCTGGCTAGAACGGACGTCTCAGTCATTGCATCCGTCATGACAGCTCACTGTCTGATAGCAAAATATGCTACCAGACTGAAGGTTGCCACTAACGACTTTTTCCGAAGCTGTAAGGACAGCGAAGAAGAAGAGCCTATAGAACACCTTCTGTGGATGTGTGCCGCGCTGGCAGCCAGAAAGAGATCAATTTTAGGTTCTCATTTCTTTGAAAAGCTGTCTGATTTAGCGGATGTGAACATTCGCAAGTTAATGGGCTTTTTCAAGCGATTTGAATGGTTCAACGATAGGAACTAGAAGGCATCTTCCTTCACCTGTTTCTGTGGTATCACAATGGACGAAAACCTCTAAGTGAGTCTGATGGCAGACTGCCACTTTACCATAACCTAACCTCAAAACATAAATTTTGGCCTGCAGATGCTCAAGAAGTCAAAACCTGTGATCGATTTATATCAGAGCTATGTCAGGTTATGAAGCAATTCAGACCATACTTTTCATGGATGTTTGAGGTCATAGTAGGAGTCCTTGTGCAAAGTTTTGAGCAAAATATCATAGGAATGGCGCCCTCTAGGGGCTTAAGAATTACAATTGGAAGATCGGTTTATATAGGAGCTATATCAGGTTATGGGCCCATTCAGACCACACATGCTGAAATCCATTCTGCAAGTTATCAACAGACTCTGATAAGAGCTGCGACTTCTATCAAGATATAGTCCGATATAGCTCACCTTCGGGCTTAACTGGCCTATGGACAAAAAAAAACAATCTTTGTAAAGTTTCAGCTCAATATCTCTATTTTTAAAGACTACAGCGTGATTTCAACAAGCAGACGGACGTACATGGCAAGATCGTACGTAGGGTCGGAAATAGATATTTCGATGTGTTGCAAACGGAATGAAAAATGAATATACCCCCATCCTTCGGCGGTGGGTATAAAAACCTTGCATTGCTTTAATTACCAGCGCCATCTAACATTCGAAATGTGTACTACACAACCCATAATTAAATCATCTATCATTCGAGCTTGCCACATTGTTTTCTGAGGTTGTTGTCTAAACTAACTCAAAATTTTATTTACTTTAGCGCCATTCAATAGAAACAAATGTAGACACTTACCACTCTTATGGCGGTAAGCATTGTTGGGTATTAATATGACAATTTAATAAGGGCATTATTGTATCATGAGGTTATTATTTTGCCTGATTTTAGTTAAATCAATGACTGCTAGGGACAATCTTTTGTGGGTGTTGCCAACTATTTACACAAACATCCGTGTATTTCATCATATCATCATATTAGCTGTTTTACTAAATGTTTGAATAATATTGGGTTGCCCAAAAAGTAATTGCGGATTTTTCATATAGTCGGCGTTGACAAATTTTTTCACAGCTTGTGACTCTGTAATTGCATTCTTTCTTCTGTCAGTTATCAGCTGTTACTTTTAGCTTGCTTTAGAAAAAAAGTGTAAAAAAATTATATTTGATTAAAGTTCATTCTAAGATTTATTAAAAATGCATTTACTTTCTTTTAAAAAATCCGCAATTACTTTTTGGGCAATCCAATAATATAAAGATCGACTCCTCTAAGAAAAATCTTAAGATGGTCGATACGATGTACTCTTATCAACACATTTTGAACAGGATACAAGTTAGAAAATTCGGATAAGTCTTGTTATGTCTGACTTTAATTATAAAAATGAGATAATTTTGAAATGATGTGAAAAACACGGGATAACTATGAGCACCACACAGGCTGGAACTTTGAGCTCCGACTTGTGTGGCTTCCATCATTATCACGGGAAGCTACCGGGCGATTCCACACGCTGCCGATAGTGGAAAACTTCGTTTTTGTGCGGAGTAGCTGCAAATGCGGCCGCGGGCAGTCAGCGATTTCGAGAGGAGATTATCAGTGAGGAGTCAAGTAGCACTGGCTCTTAATTTAATACTGGGTGTTAATGATGCTCGAGATGCCAAGGCGAAATATAGGCACCTTCAAATAACTAACGGCCAACATCAGAGTCTGTTCCCAAGTTAGGGGCGACTGGAAGCGATCATCTTTTCTTGAAGCAAGCGGCTCGCGACATCGAGAGAGCGATCCCACAAAACCCATGAGGTTCGGGCACTGGGCCAGAACCCGCCCCCAAAAATATACAAGAATCACTCTGGGAAACAAAAGAATAGTAAAAACGGACCCGGAACAAAAAAAAAAGAACCATGATTTGCGGGTTTGCACCTGGAATGTCCACACTCTTTATAGAGAAGGTGCAGTATACGCGTTAACGGATGTATTGGAGAAGTACAAGACAGACACTGCCGACTTACAGGAAGTGCAATGGACTGGGAATGGCGTCACAACAACACCAAACGGTGACGAACTATACTAAAGCCGTCATAACACGAAACATGAATTGGGCTGTGGATTTATGGTTAGTCGGAGAGTGAAACACCTTGTCTCCAGCTTTACTCCGGTGGATGAGAGGCTAGCCACAATCCGCATAAAAGCCAGATTCTTCGACATCAGCCTTACTTGTGCCCATACCCCCGACGGAAGACAAAGACAAGCTGACCAAGGATATTTTCTATCAGCGCCTAAAGAGAGAATATGACAGCTGCCCCGCCCATGATATGAAAATCGTTTTGGGAGATTTTAATGCGAAGATAGGGAAGGAAGACCTCTTTGGCCCAACAGTCGGAATGTTAGCCTTAACGAGATAACGTCCGATAATGGGTTGAGGCTGTAATATTTCGCCGCGGCAAAAAACACGGTAGTTAGCAGCACCAGATTTCAACATAAAAATATTCACAAAGCCACTTAGCTGTCGGGAGGCCACCATGGCGCAGAGGTTAGCATGTCCGTCTATGACACCGAGCGCCTGGGTTCAAATCCCTGCACGAACATCCGACAAATTTTCAGCGGTGGTAGTCCTCTTACTAAAGCTAGCTACATTTGTAAGGTATCCTGCCATGTTAAAACTTCTCTACCAAGTGGTGTCGCTATGGGGCACGCCATTCGAATTCAACGTAAAAAAGGGGCCCCACACTGATACTACTTGTGTTGTTATATGGAGGCATGGGTGCTTGTGAAAGCAGATGAGGCAATGCTTGGAGTATTTGATAGAAAGTTTCTTCGTTTGCGTTAATGAAGAATATAGGCGACGTATGAACCACGAGCTGTATGACGTCGAGAGCATATTTACACGTTTCAAAATACAACGGCTGCGTTGGCTAGGTCATGTTGTCAGAAGGGATGAAGAAGCTCTAGCAAAAAAGGCTTTTGAAGGCAAACACGGTGGTACACGCAAGCCGGGAAGACCAAAGAAGACACTTTGAAACTTGGTGTCAAAGATAATAAGCGCAGAAGATCGCTATTTTACTTTCGGCTAGTGGAACAAATGTTCTGTCATAGCCAATTAAAGAAAATGTAAAGTTTGGAGGCCACCGTAGCGCAGAGATTAGCATGTCCGCCTATGACGCTGAACGCTTGGGTTCTAATCCTGGCGAAACCATCAAACAAATTTTCAGCGGAAGTTTTCCCCTCCTGCTGGCAACATTTGTGAGATACTATGCCATGTAAAACTTCTCTCCAAAGAGGTGTCGCACTGCGGCACGCCGTTCGGACTCAGCTATTAAAAGGAGGCCCCTTATCATTGAGCTTGCAACTTGAATCGACTTGCACTCATTGATATGTAAGAAGTTTGCCCCTGTTCATTAGTGGATGTTCATGGGCAAAATTAGTATTGGGTTGCCCAAAAAGTAATTGCGGATTTTTTAAAAGAAAGTAAATGCATTTTTAATAAAACTTAGAATGAACTTTAATCAAATATACTTCTTTTTTGCACTTTTTTCTAAAGCAAGATAAAAGTAACAGCTGATAACTGACAGAAGAAAGAATGCAATTACAGCGTCACAAGCTATGAAAAAATTTGTCAACGCCGACTATATGAAAAATCCGCAATTACTTTTTGGGCAACGCAATATTTTGCAAAGTTTGCCAGCTCTACTCAGCGGTGCTTACCCTCTTATTTATGTTGATATTATTAAATTCTCCTTAAAGTATGCTTTTCTATTTGAAATAAATAATTGTTATTTCTCAGCTTAGCGTAGACAACAATCTTAATTTAATACCAAAAAATACTTTAATTGCCGTTTTCTCATTCTCCGGTTACATTTTATCGTATCGACATTGTTCTGGTTAAAGGAATTTTGTTAACTGACTATATGCTTATTGCTTAACATAACGACGAACCTTAACCGACGGATGGGTTAGAGCCGGCAAACTATCGATACTAGCAATATTCGATATTTCTAATAATAAATATCGATAGTATCGATACTATCGTTAATTTCCCATCACCAATATTTCAAACGAAACTGAAAAGTTAAAATCAGTTAATCGATTTATATAGAAGCAATATCAGTGCACAGTCCAAATAAAACCAAATTTAATAAAGCCATCGGAAATCATTGTACCAAATTTTATTCCAATCGGATAAAAATTGCGCCTTCTATAGGTGTAATGAATCTTATAGGGTACAATCTGTGTCGGATCGCTTATTATACCCACCACCGAAGGATGGGGGTATAGTCATTTTGTCATTACGTTCGCAACACATCGAAATATCCATTTCGGACCATAAAAAGACGACGACCCTATCTAAGACGATCTAGCCATGTCCGTCTGTCTGTTTGTTAAAATCAAGCTACAGTCTTTAAAAATAGAGATATTGAGCTGAAACTTTGCACAGTTTCTTTTTTTTCTATAAGCAGGTTAAGTTCGAAGGTGGGCTATATCGGACTATATATTGATATAGCCCCTATATAGACCGATCCGCCGATATAGGATCTTAGGCCATAAAAGCCATATTTATTATCCGATTTTGCTGAAATTTGGGACAGTGAATTGTGTTAGGCCCTACAACATCCTTCTTCAATTTCACCCAGATCGGTCCTGATTTGGATATAGCTGTCATATATACTGATCCGCCGATTTAGGGTCTTAGGCACATAAAAGGCGCATTCATTGTCCGATTTTGCCAAAATTTGGGACAGTGAGTTGTGTTAGGCCCTTCGACATCCTTCTTCAATGTGGCCTAAATCGGTCCAGATTTGGATATAGCTGACATATAGACGGATCTTTCGATTTAAGGTTTAGGGCCCATAAAAGTAGCATTTATTGTCCAATGTCGCCGAAATTTGGGACAGTGAGTTAAGTTAAGCCCCTCGACATACTTCAGCATTATGGTACAGATAGTTCCAGATTTGGATATAATTGCCATATAGACCGATCTCTTGATTTAATGTTTTGCCCCATAAAAGGCGCATATATTGTCCGATTTCGCTGAAATTTGGGACAGTGAGTTGTGTTAGCCTCTTCGAAATTTTTCTGCAACTTGGCCCAAATCGGTCCAGATTTGGATATAGCTATCATATAGACCGATCCGCCGATTTAGGGTCTTAGGCCCATAAAAGGCGCATTTATTGTCCGTTGTCGCCGAAATTTGGGACAGTGGGTTGTGTTAGCTTCTTCGAAATTTTTCTGCAACTTGGCCCAAATCGGTCCAGATTTGGATATAGCTGCCATATAGACCGATATCTCGATTTAAGGTTTTGGGCCCATAAAAGGCGCATTTATTGCCCAATGTCGTCCAAATTTGGGACAGTGAGTGAAGATAAGCCCCTCGACACTTTCCACCTAACAATATTTGTAGCCTCCACAGCATATTTACTAAAAAATGCCGATTTTAAAACCATCTTTGTTTGAAAGGGATATTTTGGGGATTTTTGAAAAAAAAATTGGGGCAGAATTTATTTTTAGTTTTTTTTTAGGACACTTATTTGCAATATTCAAGATATCACTATTCGTTTTTTTTTTCTTAGACTTTTTAAAAACAGACCATAAATGAAGATTTTGCAGCCCGAAATACCAAGGTGACCAATTTTAGGGGACTGCCGAAAGGTGCCCGGACAACCTAGGGCCTTGAAATTTTGCACACGCTCTCATTAATACCTCAGCTCTAATCATTTCACATTTCAAGGAGATATTCCTACCCGTTCTATTTTTTAATAGTTTTTTTTTCGATTTTCTCCCACTGTGTGCCGTCCGGTCTCTCACTGAGACTCTCCACTCGGTACAGCTGCTTGTCCGCGACTCCAGTTGAAGCTAACCTGTATGGAGCATTCCACTATTCGAAACCTGTGGAGCATTCCACTATTCGCAACCCAGTAGCTTCCAGCTGAGCTTCTCATGATAACGATAAACACCACACAAATCGGAGCTCAAACCCGTATGTTGCCTACATTCTAAATCGAACTACAAATATATCTATTATATAAAATTGAATTTATTGCGCTTTGTTTGTTTGTTAGTTTGTTTGCCTGATCCGTATTTCACAGATGGTGGAGTTTTGGCTCCCGTTGAAAATAGGGTACAAAATTTTTTGATATCCATAGGGGGACCCTCCCTCATACCTCAATTTTCAAAAACGCCAGATCTCTGAGATGCGTGCACCGATTTAAACGAAAATTTTTATGCCAGCTTATGGTACCCTAAGAACACGAAATTGGAAAATAATTTTGGGGTGTAATAACCAGGGGGACGCCCCATCCCAAAACCCACCCAAACGGACATGTGTACCGATTGGGACAATATGGGTATCAAATGAAAGGTGTTTAAGAGTAGAATACGAATCTGGTATACACATTTCGTTCTTAATTTTCGGGGGGGTCCCCACCCCCAAAAGGAGACTTTTACCGCTTTGAACAATATGGGTATCATATGAAAGGTATTTAAGAGTAGTGTACGAACTTGGCATAAAAATGTTACCCTTAGTGTCAGGGGGTCCCCCAACCCCCAAAAACTCCACCCTAACGTTTTGAGCAATATGAATATGAAATGAAAGGTATTTAAAAGTAGAATACAAATTTGACACAAAAAATTATTTTTTAGTGTCTGAGGGCCCTCCCCACCCCACCCCCCAGTAGGACAAATTTACCGATTGGGATTATAAGGATATCAAATGAAATTTATTTAAAGCTGAGTACACATCTGTTATAAGAATTTGGTCCAAGGTGTCTACGGGGCCTCCCCAACCCCAAAAACCCCCAAAACGGGCATAAATGTCCAACGTCCCAAATTGAGTATCAATTGAAAGGTCTTTGGCAGTTGACTACGAATCTGGTATGCACTATTAGGACAGAGTCTGGGACCGGCCCACCCTATAAGTGGGTGGGCCGGTCCCAGACAAGTAAAGGGTGATTTTTTTGAGATTAGGATTTTCAAGCATTAGTATTTGACAGATCACGTGGGATTTCAGACATGGTGTCAAAGAGAAAGATGCTCAGTATGCTTTGACATTTCATCATGAATAGACTTACTAACGAGCAACACTTGCAAATCATTGAATTTTATTACCAAAATCAGTGTTCGGTTCGAAATGTGTTCAAATTTTGACAAATTTTGTTCAGCGATGAGGCTCATTTCTGGTTGAATGGCTACGTAAATAAGCAAAATTGCCGCATTTGGAGTGAAGAGCAACCAGAAGCCGTTCAAGAACTGCCCATGCATCCCGAAAAATGCACTGTTTGGTGTGGTTTGTACGCTGGTGGAATCATTGGACCGTATTTTTTCAAAGATGCTGTTGGACGCAACGTTACGGTGAATGAACACATTTCGAACCGAACACTGATTTTGGTAATAAAATTCAATGATTTGCAAGCGTTGCTCGTTAGTAAGTCTATTCATGATAAAATGTCAAAGCATACTGAGCATCTTTCTCTTTGACACCATGTCTGAAATCCCACGTGATCTGTCAAATACTAATGCATGAAAATCCTAACCTCAAAAAAATCACCCTTTAGTTCGATCGAAATTATATGTCAATTAAAAGAAAGGTATATGACAGTATATTTCGAATCTAGTGTTGGTATAAAGATTCAAGTATCTGGGTCATGTCCTACCGTTCCGCAGGTTAGTATATCGCGACAATAAAAGATTCAAATAAATTGTCGTTTGGCTCTTAGCGTCAGGGGAACCGACCCTCCCCTCCTAGTAAATGCAACGCCAAACTGTCATGACCGAGAATATATTGTACTCAAATGAAAGGACGTGTCAGAGGGCAATCCCCCTCCCCCCAATCCTACCCAAAAAAAAAGGAATTAAAAATAATATATGAATGATGTGAAATAATATATGATCCCCGATCAGGATAGAATAGGACAGAAATAAAGATCTTTGGTAGTAGAATACACTTTTTACCCTCAAATTGGGATGAACACAGTAGGACCTGCAGATCTTTAAAAATATGGCATCCCAAATGGTCGCTTTGAAATATGATTTTGAATGTAGATAACCAAAACAAAAAAAAAAAAAATTAATTAGTGCGTATCTGAACGAGACCCGTAGCCCTGAATATATTGATAGCCTCCTTGACATTATGGGGCTCAAACAAAATCGTGCTCTAGCACGATGCTGATATTACTTCAGGGCCCGCCTCTAAACTCCCTTCAAATCGATCATGATTGCCTACTATGGCGTTAAATAATAGGTATTTGATAGTAGGAAACGAATTTGATATCCAATTTTGAGGTCAAATGTTTGGAGGTCGTGTCACCCCATAAACTCTCCCTAAACCAATGGCAATTGGGGCTCAAATTAAAGAAATTTGAGAGTACAGCATGATGCTGATATTTTTTTAAGGCTAAGTATGTGGGTTGCCGCCGCACCCTGCATACCCCTCAAATTGGACATATTTGTGGATTATGGCAAAAAGGGGCTCAAATCCGTATCTGCAAAGTGTTTCAGGGACGCCTCACCACATAAACTCCCCTAAACCACACATATATACCGACTATAGCACTATGTAGCTCCAATGTGGTTTTTGGGAGTCGATTATGAATCTGATATCCACTTTCGGGGCAAAGAGTTTGGCTACTCCAATCCACCACCAAATCCAAGAGAACGAAGTAGATCTAACATCCAAACTTTAATGGGCGAACCCTCCCACTTACCCTATTTTCAAAAACGCCAAATCTCGGAGATGGCTGAGGCAATTTAAACGAAATTTAGTTTGTTTATAATAACTCGAAAACACAAATTTCATATACCTTTTTAAGGTGGGATGTCTAGGGCGGCCGCCACAGTTCCAAAGCCCGCCAAATGGGAATATAGACCAATAATGACAATATTAGGCTCAAACGAAAGGTATTTGAAACTAGAGCATGAATCTGATACTGGGGGTCCACCTCACCCCTATGCCGGAGATATTCACCGATCATTGCAATAAAAGGCTCAAATGAAAGAAATTTGAGAGTAGGGCACCAATATGATATCCCCATTAGAGCAAAAAATCTGAAAGGCCGTACCAGCACCCCCAAACATAACTTTTTTCCTGACCATGCCAATATAGGGCTCAGATAAAATAAGAGAGTGAAAGAAGGCGCAGCGGAGCGGGCCTTGTCCAGCTAGTATATAATAATTTTTTCTGCAGTTAAATATTTTCAGAACAGTTTAAGTTTCTATGCTAAAAACAATATAAAGAATTTAAATCTAAAAATATTTTATCGATATATCAAATTCAACTTGTTATCAAATATTAAATTAAAATAAAACAAGTAAAAGCGTGCTAAGTTCGGCCGGGCCGAATCTTATATACCCTCCACCATGGATCGCATTTGTCGAGTTCTTTTCCCGGCATCTCTTCTTAGGCAAAAAAGGATATAAGAAAAGAGTTGCTCTGCTATTAAAACGATATCAAGATATGGTCCGGTTCGGACCACAATTAAATTATATGTTGGAGACCTGTGTAAAATTTCCGCCAATTCGTATAAGAATTGCGCCCATTGGGGCTCACGAAGTAAAATAGAGAGAACGGTTTACATGGGATCTGTATCGGGCTATAGACCGATTCAGACCATAATAAACACGTTTGTTGATGGTCATGAGAGGATCCATCGTATAAAATTTCAGGCATATCGGATAATAATTGCGACCTCTAGGGGTCAAGAAGTCAAGATCCCAGATCGGTTTATATGGTAGCTATATCAGGTTATGAACCGATTTGAACCTTATTTGACACAGTTGTTGAAAGTAAAAATAAAATACGTCATGCAAAATTTTAGCCAAATCGGATAGGAATTGCGCCCTCTAGAAGCTCAAGAAGTCAAATCCCCAGATCTGTTTATATGACAGCAATATCAGGTTATGAACCGATTTCAACCATACTTGGCACAGTTGTTGGATATCATAACGATATACTTCGTGCAAAAATTCATTCCAATCGGATAAGAATTGCGCACGCTAGAGGCTCAAGAAGTCAAGACCCAAGATCGGTTTATATGGCAGCTATATCAGGTTATGGACCGATTTGAACTATACTTGGCACAGTTGTTGGATATCATAACAAAACACGTAGTGCAAAATTTCATTCCAATCGGATAAGAATTGCGCTCTCTAGAGGCTCAAGAAGTCAAGACCCAAGATCGGTTTATATGGCAGCTATATCAGGTTATGGACCAATTTGAACTATACTTGGCACAGTTGTTGGATATCATAACAAAACACGTCGTGCATAATTTCATTCCAATCGGATAAGAATTGCGCTCTCTAGAGGCTCAAGAAGTCAAGACCCAAGATCGGTTTATATGGCAGCTATATCAAAACATGGACCGATATGGCCCATTTACAATACCAGCCGACCTACACTAATAAGAAGTATTTGTGCAAAATTTCAAGCGGCTAGCTTTACTCCTTCGGAAGTTAGCGTGCTTTCGACAGACGGACGGACGGACGGACATGGCTAGATCGACATAAAATGTCGCGACGACCAAGAATATATATACTTTATGGGGTCTCAGACGAATATTTCGAGTAGTTACAAACAGAATGACAAAATTAGTATACCCCCCATCTTACGGTGGAGGGTATAAAAATAATAGATAAAAACCAATTGTTTTGTAGGAATGATAATTTCTTAAAATACAATAATTGAAACACACACACACACACATAAATTGATTCAATAATTTGTTTAAAATAAAAATCTAGCACAACAGCAAACGCAGTCGCGGTCTCCCTTGAATTGAATAACGAAACAGTTGGAAATCTATTTGGGCACAGAATAAAATATCAATGCAAGTGTTGGGTATGAAACAGCAACAGCACGATGTAGCCTCAGCCCATATGAGGGACAGAGGGAAAGAACCCGCGCCACAGCAGTGATACGACGACAACTGTGAACTAAAAATAACCAACACAAAACAAAAGAACACACTGACATCGTTACGTTGAACGTATTGATATATGAATTGTGTGAAAAGCTCGCATAGTAGACTCCGTGGCGCAACGGTAGCGCGTCTGACTCCAGATCAGAAGGTTGCGTGTTCAAATCACGTCGGGGTCAAAAATTAACTTTTTTGTATAAATAAATAAATATTTTAATGACAATGTTTAATATTTTTTTTGCCAAAAATGGCCTCTGCAACGTTAAAGGTATATTGCAACGAATTAATATCTGAATGTTGATCCACATTTCAAGATTTCCTTGAAACTTTGCGGTGTGGAATTTGGTCATTGGACAATGTGGAATTTGACAAACATATGGGCCCCTACCTTAAGCTTCGTTCAGATTAGTCAAATATTTGACCCAACTTGTTTTACCAATTTTGCCCAAAATTTGTCAAATTGGTACATTCTTAATGATACCCCCGACCATAGGATGAGGGTATACTAGACTAGTCATTCCGTTTGTAACACCTTGAAATATTCGTCTAAGACCCCATAGAGTGTACATATTCTTGATCGCCTCGACGCTCGGAGTCAATCTAGCCATGTCCGTCTGTCGAAATTACGATAGGGAACGCGTAAAGCCAGCCGCTTGAGATTTGGCACAGATACTTAATACTGATGTAGGTCGTTGGGGATTGCAAATGGGCCATATCGGTTCAGATTTAAATATAGCTCCTATATAAACCGATCTCCCGATTTGACTTCTTGAGGCCTTACAAGCTGTAATTTTTGTCCGATTTCACTGAAATTTTGCACGTAGTGTTCTGCTATGATTTTCAACAACTGTGCCAAATACGGTTAAAATCGGTCTATAACCTGATATAGCTCCCATAGAAACCGATCTCCCGATTTGACTTTTTGAGCCCTTACAAGGCGCAATTTTTTTCGATTTGACTGAAATTTTATTTTTACGTAGTGTTCTGTTGACTTTCAATAACTGAGACAAATACGGTTCAAATCGGTCAATAACCTGATATAACGCCCATAACAACCGATCTCCCGATTTGACTTCTTGAGCCCTTACAAGACGCAATTTTTGTCCGATTTGGCTAAAATTTTGTATGTTGTGCTCTGTTGTGTTCCCATAACTGTACAACGTACGATCCGAATCGATCTATAACCTGATATAGCGCCCATATAAACCGATCTCCCAATTTGACTTCTTGAGCCCTTTCAAGCCGCAATTTTTGTCCGATTTGCCTAAAATTGAGCATGTCATGCTCCGTTATGACTTCCAATAACTATTCAAAGTACAATCCGAATCGGTCTATAACCTGATATAGCGCCCATATAAACCGATCTCCCGATTTGACTTCTTGAGCTCTTACAAGCCGCAATTTTTGCCCGATTTGGCTACAATTTTGCAAGTGGTGCTCCCTTTTGACTTCCAATAACTGTTCAAAGTAAAATCCGAATCGGTCTATAACCTGATATAGCGCCCATATAAACCGATCTCCCGATTTGACTTCTTGAGCCCCTGGAAGCCACAATTTTTGTCCGATTTGGCTGAAATTTTGCAGATAATGTTCCGTTATGACTTTCAACAACTGTGCCAAGTACAGTTAATATCTGCCCATAACCTGATATAGTTCCCATTTTGAACCGATCTCCCGATTGGACTTCTTGAGCCCCTGGTAGTCATACTTTTCGTCCTATTTGGCTAAAATTTTGTATGTAGTGTTCTATTATGACTTTCAACCGTCGTACTAAGTAAAGTCCAAGTCGGTCTATAACCTGGTATCAGCTCCCATATAAAACGATCTGCCGATTTGACTTCTTGAGTCCATACAATCCGCAATGTTAGTCCGATTTGGCTGAATTTCGCATGCGGTGTTATGTTACGACTTCCAACAACTGTGCTAAGTTCGCTCCAAATCAGTCTATAACCTGGTATAGCTCCCATATAAACCGGTCTCTCGATTATCTTTGTTCAGTTCCTAGAAGCTTTAATTTTGAATTTGGTGGTTTAACAGAAGTTTGGTATGTAGAATAAAAAAATATATACAAAATTTATTTTGTATACATTTTTAGCAGAATCCATGGAGGCGGGTTTCCAAGATTCGGCCCGGCCGAACTTAGTACGCTTTTACTTTTTGTTTTAACCATATACGGCAATAGTTGGATGCAATTTTTACCAGACATTTTTTCCTTCGAAGTTGGATTTTCGATCGATTTTAATAAAGTTCGGAGGAGAACATGGGAGATTCATGAAGGTGTGTCACGCGAACAGCTGAAAACAGCCGGTCAGCTTGACGGTGTTAAAATGACAGTTGTGTGTTTACATTCTCAGCAACCAAACCCATTTTTTTGCATGTTCTCTTTGTTTGAGTTTCTCTCATTTAACTGGCACACGAACGCAAACGAGAGCAAGTTTCTTTGGTTTTGTTGAGAACAATGCCAATTTTGAAATGACATCTTGATGACCAGATGGCGGATTGCACCATATGATTTGTGGTTGTCAAACAAATGAGACCACCTTTAATAGTTTGCCTGATTTAAGCCGAACGTAGATGGCTCATCGTAGAAATTTGGTCAAAATTAATTTTTTTTGAAATATTAAACATTTATCGTTCCTTAAATTTTTAATTTATTTGCGTAAAATTTCATGGAACTAAAAGTCATTTAAAACCAATTGACCGTCACAAACAATAACGTGTTGAAACCATAAAACTAGTTTGAGATCAAATAAAAATGAGCGCAAAAGAAAACATTTCATCAAAATACTGAAGCTGGTTCGCCAAAACTATCACCGTAAAAAGATATTCGCAAAGACAAGCACATTTTTAAGGCTTTGAAAAATTAAGATCGGCCTGATAATAGTGTGTTGGCAAGAAGTACAAAATTCACCTCTCACTTTGACCACATGTCACCGCTGTTGTACCAATTCCAGCAATTAGTAGCTACAACTAAAAAAAAAATTGAGGTATCTTTACCAATTTCGCAGTAAGAGAAACATTTTGGTAATTTTCGATTTTGAAAATACGTGGGGTAGCCTACCCCCCCAAAATAAAATCCTGGCTACGGCCCTGAAGGGAGCTATATCCAAATTTGGACCGATATGGCCCACTTGCAGTAGCCCAACAACCTAGATCAATATTATGTATCTTTGCAAAATTTCAAGCAGCTAGCTTTTCGCGTTCGCCCGCTATCGTGATTTCGACAGACGGACGGACATGGCTAGTTCCAATCAGATTGTCGCGACGATCAAGAATATATACACTTCATGGGATCTTAGATCAATATTTCGAGGTGTTACAAAAGGAATGACTAAATTAGTATACCCGCATCCTATAGTGGTGGGTATAATAAATCGCCCTATATGCAAACTACTTTTCGTCATAATCCGGCGAAAAAACCCATAGCGTGTATATCCAAATATAGTCCGATTTCGACCAAATTCGGAACGGACAATGGGTGCTCTAATAAATACAAGTCACTGTTCAATTTTAGATCAATATTAGTCTTTTTGGCAGCTACATCCAAATAGGGATCGAACTGAACCATACAGGACACTGTCCCGAATTACAACGAAATCGGACAATAAATGCCCCTTTTATGGGCTCAGGACCTTAAATCGAGTGATCGGTCTATATGGGAACTATATTCAAAACTGGACCTATATGGGCTATCTTCAAAAAGGATATCGGGGGCCTAACATAATTCACTTTTCCAGCTTTCAGCGAAATCGGACAATAAATGATCTTTTTATGGGCTCAAGACATTAAATCGAGTGATTGGTCTATATAGCAACTATATCCAAATCTGTACCGATCTGTGCTAAACTAAAGAAGTATGTCGAGTTTGAGCTGGTTCACCATGCTTGGACCATGATCGTTTTCGACTAACGTTGTTGTAAACAATCCATTTTTCATCTCCAGTTATGATTCGTTTTAAAAACGGATCGAATTCATTGCGTTTAAGGTGCATATCACAAGCGTTGATTCGGTTTGTTAAATGAATTTCTTTCAATACATGTGGTGCCCATATTAAAATTGACGCCAAACAAACAAATGTAAACAAAATTTCGCGCACTTTTTTTCTAAAGCAAGCTAAAAGTAAAAGCTGATAACTGACAGAAGAAAGAATGCAAGTACAGAGTCACAAGCCGTTGAAAAAATTTGTCAACGCGACTATATTACCGACAATTACTTTTTGGGCAACCCAATACTCTATAGGGTCGGAAATGGATATTTCGATGTGTTGCAAACGGAATGGTCCGAAATGGATATTCCGATGTGTTACAAACGGAATGACAAAATGAATATACCCCCATCCTTCGGTGGTGGGTATAAAAATTGGGTAAAATAAACTGAGGGAATGTACCAATGACATGTAATACGATCATGTGTGATTATTTGGGAACAGAATAAAAACTTGGAATCCATATTGGGGGCCACAAAATAGACCATAGAGAATCTGACAATCCAATCTACACTTCTAAACAATCAAATAAAACCTTATAGGAGTACAAAAACGAAATTTGGAACAAAATGTCTGGAGAGAGCCTTCAGAAGTCCACGTTTCCCCGACCGGATATTTGCATCTTTGTAATATGAGAAAGTAGCAGTAGATTGTGAATTTTGCACCGAAATGGTGTAAAAGGGACTGGGAAAGAACTTTGAGTGTTTATATATGCAATATGAAATTCTAGGTATATTATATAAATGAACTATTAAAGGTACCCACCCTAAATTTTTCCAAGCAATAACGAGCTAAGTTCCAGACCGAATCTTGAGTACCAACCACAATGGATTCTTCTAAAAATGTACTACATAATTTAACTCAATTTCTATCTGGATTAGATGGAAGAAATAAAGTCGGCTATTAACTAACTCTATCTGCCGTCTCAAGATGTCAGATCGGAGAAGTCAATTTGAAATACCAAAAACGGTTTCTAATCGAGGCTAGCAACTGCGTAAACCAATTACTTTCTTAGGACGTTCAAGAACATGGATGTGTTGGAAAAATTGTCTCATATAACAGTTCGATTTATGAAGCCGTCACTTATAGGGACTCCGTGGCGCAACGGTAGCGCGTCTGACTCCAGATCAGAAGGTTGCGTGTTCAAATCACGTCGGGGTCAAACTTTTCATAAAATGTTATAACTTTTTATGTATAAACAAGCAAAAGCGTGCTAAGTTCGGCCGAGCAGAATCTAATATACCCTCTATCATGGATCGCATTTGTCGAGTTATTTCCCGGTATCTCTTTTTAGATAAACAAAGGATAAAAGAAAATAATTGATTGCTAATTGAATTGAATGTTGGAGATCACAGTAGAAGTATATGTGCAAAATTTCAGCCAAATCGAATAAGAATTGGTCCTTTTAAGGGCTCAAGAAGTAAAATAGGGAGATCGGTTTATTGGGGAGCTCTATCAGGATAAAGACCGATTCAGACCATCTTTGACACGTATGTTGGAGGTCATAGAAGAAGACGTTGTACAAAATTTCAGCCAAATCGGATAGGAATTGCGCCCTCTAGTGGGTAAAGAAGTCCAGATTCAAGATCGGTTTATATGGCAGCTATAACAGTTTATGGACCGATTTAAACCAAACTTAGCATAGTTGTTGGAAGTTATAACGAAACACGTCATGCAAAATTTCAGCCACGGTTAGGAATTGCGCCCTCTAGTGGGTAAAGAATCAAGATCCTAGATCGGTTTATATGACAACTATATCAGGACCGATGGACCGATTTGGACTATATTTGGCCCAGTTGTTGAAAGTCATAACAAAACACCTCATGCAAAATTTCAGCCAAATCGGATAGGAATTGCGTCCTCTAGTAGGTAAAGAAGTTCTGATTCAAGATCGGTTTATATGGCAGCTATATCAGGTTATAGACCGATTTGGAACATATTTGTCACAGTTGTTGGAAGTCATAACAAAACACGTCATGCCAAATTTCAGCCAAATCGGATAAGAATTCCGCCCTCTAGAGGCTCAAGAAACCAAGAACCTAGATCGGTTTATATGACAGCTGTATCAGGTTATGGACCGATTTGAACCATATCTGGCAAAGTTGTTGGAAGTCATAACAAAACACCTCATGCAAAATTTCAGCCAAATCGGATAGGAATTGCGCCCTCTAGTGGGTAAAGAAGTCCAGATTCAAGATCGGTTTATATGGCAGCTATATCAGGTTATAGATCGATTCGGACCATATTTGTCACAGTTGTTGAAACTCATAACAAAACATCTCATGCAAAATTTTCAGTTTTCAAGTTCAGATTCAAGATCGGTTTGTATGGAAGCTATATCAAGTTATGGACCGATTTCATCCATACTTGGCATAGTTGTTGGAAAGTAAAACGAAACATGTCATGCAAAATTTCAGCCAAATCGGATAAGAATTGGGCCCTCTAGAGGCTCAAGAAGTCAAGACCCCAGAACGGTTTATATGACAGCTATATCAGGTTATAGACCGATTTGAACCATATTTGGCACAGTTGTTGGAAGTCATAACAAAACAACTCATGCAAAATTTCAGCCAAATCAGATAGGAATTGCGCCCTCTAGAGGTTCAAGAAGTCAAGACCCCAGAACGGTTTATATGGCAGGTATATCAGGTTATGGACCGATTTAAACCACACTTAATACAGTTGTTGGAAATCATAACACAACACCTCATGCTAAATTTCAGCCAAATAGGATAAGAATTGCGTCCTCTAGTGACTCGAGAAGTCAAGATCCAAGATCGGTTAATGGTCAGCTATATCAAAACTTGGACCGATATGGCCCATTTACAATCCCAACCGATCTACACTAATAAGAAGTATTTAAGCGAAATTTCAAGCGGATAGCTTTACTCCTTCGAAAGTTAGCGTGCTTTCGACAGACAGACGGACAGACGGACGGGCGGACGGACGGACGGAAGGACATGGCTAGATCAACATAAAATGTCGCAACGATCAAGAATATATATACTCTATGGGATCTCAGACGAATATTTCGAGGTGTTACAAACGGAATGACTAGATTAGTATACCCCCATCTTATGGTGTTGGGTATAAAATGGGTCTAAATTTTGAGGTTCTAAGAGTATTAGGAGGAAATGGGTTTTCAATTGACAAAATACTGCGAAATGATAAATCACCAAACTAAATTCTAAATTGATAGAATAATTTCTCAATATTTTACTTTTTATTATATAGTGAAATGCACGACATTCCAAGTCCTAGCCTAACTTGGCCCTAAGCATTTTGGTTTGAAAAAATGTGGTTAAAAGAGACTCCGTGGCGCAACGGTAGCGCGTCTGACTCCAGATCAGAAGGTTGCGTGTTCAAATCACGTCGGGGTCAAATTTTTTTTAAATAATTTTTTTTAAGTTAAAGTTTGACAAAGTAATCCATTTGATATTGCGCCTATGAGAGGGAGGGCTTCAGAAATACACTGAAAAAATAACTTTAAGGACCACAGACTTAGTTTAATAATGACCAATTTTCCAACTATTATAGTAAACTTTGTATTTGGTGAAACATTTTTTAGATGTTATTAAAGAATTTTTATCCTAAATAGAAGTTTAATATATCCTTCGGCTCATCATCATAATCAAAATCTTTTAATCAAGGACTTCTTTGAATTTGAGTTAATTTTTTTTTGTGTATAGTCTACAGTTCTGAGTAACCAAATACTATCGTTTAAAATTATTGTGGACATTAGAAATATAGAGAACAATTCTGCGATTTTATATGACTCCGTGGCGCAACGGTAGCGCGTCTGACTCCAGATCAGAAGGTTGCGTGTTCAAATCACGTCGGGGTCAACTTATTTTTACCCAAATGCGTATATACAATGCAAAGGGTACGCCGTAAAAAGATCTGCTTTCAATTTGGCAAAAGGTTTACTACAAAAGTTATGTATGAATTGTTATATCAAAGAGATCGATAAATATTATCAACAAATTAAATACATAAATTGTAGTTCAAAAAGCAACCGCTATATGGGTCACCCTATTTAATTATATTCTTTTAAGTGGTAGAAAGATTTCAGCAATAGGCTTAAATGGTTTCACTTTTAAAAAGCCCTATGAGAATTCCTATCATTTGATTAAATTTCAATCATGTTTATTAATTAATATTTGTAAAGAAGTACTTAAGGGTGGTACTGGAATACTTGGAAGTGGTTACCAACTGAAAATGTTTCGCATCCTTAATCTGATAAGCTGATACATACGAAAAATTTAATATGACAAATGGATTTTGGAATACATCAGCAACTTTTTCGATTAAATCGAGCTTTTATTTCATCGAACATACATAGAGTCTAATTTGTAGACACATGTCTATAAAAAAAAGTACAATACATATGAGAATACATGTCGATTAGAGCGCCCTGTATTAAATAGTATCTTAAGTACATAAGACAAGTCTGATGACTACAAGAAGTGACAGCTCTTATGACATGTCCGATCATGCAATAAAAGCTATATTAGAACAAGTGGTAAAAAATAAAGCTTTTTACTGTATATTGTTGCTATAGGACTCCGTGGCGCAACGGTAGCGCGTCTGACTCCAGATCAGAAGGTTGCGTGTTCAAATCACGTCGGGGTCAAATGTTTCTTTTTATACCAAAACTCGAATTATTTGTACTCACTACCATGGGTTCTTCTATAAAACATAACGAAAGAAGTAAGAATACAGCAACTCAAAATATAATCGTTCCACTGAAATCTTAACCTGTGTATTTTTGTTCCCACCACCATAGGATGGGTGTATACTTATCTAGTCATTCCTAAAGATGGGTTTCCACCGGGTAAATACCCAAAGGCTTGGGTATTTATTAGGTAAATTATAATTTTGCACATGTCTAAAACATTTCTCAAAAATTTTTTGATGATTTCGTATTCTTTGCATATAAACCTGATCTTCTGATCATATAAAATTGGATTTTAGTTATATATAGCCGCTATATAGACCTATCTCCAGACTTAAAGTCTTGAGCAATAAATTGGTAATTTTCATCAGATTTCGATGAAATTTGGCACAGTGAGTTCTGGTAGACCCCTATTAATTTCTGTAAAGTGCGGTTCTGATCGGGATATATTTGGATATAGCTGCCCTTAGACCTGCCACTCAATCTCCCGATATAGGGCATAAAAGATCCCTTTATAACCCGAAAGTCGATAAAATTTGGCACAGTGTGTTCTAGTAGACCCCTACTCATTCCTGTAAAATTTGGTACAGATTGGACAATATTTGGATATAGCTGCCATATATACCGAGCTCCCGATATTGTGTAATGAGCCTATAAAAGGAGCATTTTTCGTCCTATTTCGATGAAATTTTGCACAGCGAGTTCCGGAACCTCTCTAAACCTTTCTGTTGAATTAAGTCCAGATCGGACTATATTTGGATATAGTTGCCATAGGGACCGATCTCCCAAAATAGACCCCTATTCATTTCTGTGAAGTGCGGTTCTGATCGGAATATATTTGGATATAGCTGCCCTTAGACCTGCCACTCAATCTCCCGATATAGGGCAGCGAGGCCATAAAAGATCCCTTTATAACCCGAAAGTCGATAAAATTTGGCACAGTGTGTTCTAGTAGACCCCTACTCATTCCTGTAAAATTTGGTACAGATCGGACAATATTTGGATATAGCTACCATATATACCGAGCTCCCGATATTGTATAATGAGCCTACAAAAGGAGCATTTTTCGTCCTATTTCGATGAACAGCGAGTTCCGGAACCTCTCTAAACCTTTCATTTGAATTTAGTCCAGATCAGACTATATTTGGATATAGTTGCCATAGGGACCGATCTCCCAAAATAGAGTATTGAGCTGATAAAACGAGCATTTTTCATCAGATTTTGATGAAATTTGAAACAGTGAGTATGTAGTGAGTAGTCAATGAGTAGTACCTCTACACCTGATTGTTGAATATCGTCCAACATCCATGCCAAGAATGATCCGAATCGGTCTATAAACACATATAGCCCATTTATAAACCCATCCCTGGCTTTGACTTCTTGATTCCCAAGAAGCCTAAATTTTCACCTGATTTTGTTGAAATTTTACCCTAAGACTTACAACATCCGTGTCAAGTTTTAACCAAATCGGTCAATATGGTGATATAGGTCCCTCATAGGTACCGATAAGACTTTCTGAGACCATTGAAGATTTAATCAATTCACGATTTGATTGCTACAAATTAAATCAAATACAAACTCAGTTAATAAGGGTACATTTTTAGCGGAATTCATGGTGGTGGGTACTCAATATTCGGCCCGGCCGAACTTAGCACTTTTTACTTGCTATACTCACCATCGTAGGATGGGGTATACTAACCTGGTCATTCTGTTTGTAACACATCGAAATATTCGTCTGTCGAAATCTCGATAGCGGTCGAACGCGTAAAGCTAGCCGCTTGAAATTTTGCGCAGACACTTTTATTGATGTAGATCGTTAGATATATATTGCAAATGGGTTACATAGGTTCAGATTTGGATATATCCCCCATATAAATCGATTCCCGGTTTCGACCTCTTGAGCCCCTAGAAACCTAAATTTGGAACAAAAACTTGTGTTATGGCTTCCAACATCCATGCCATGTAAGATCCTAGTAGTCTATAAACTGGTATAGCCATTTAAACCGATCCCAGGTTTTGACTTCTTGAGCCCCTAAAAGCCTGAAATTTGAAGCAAAGATTTGTATTATGACTTCCAATATACAAGCCAAGTATGATCCGAATCGGTCTATAAACAGATATAGCCCCCATACAAACCGATCCCCCGATTTAACTTCTTGAGCCCCTAGAAGCCTCAATTTTCATCCGATTTGACTAAAATTTGAAACAAAAACTTGAGTTATGACTTTCAACATTCATGCCAAGTATGATCCGAATCGGTCCGTTAACAATTATAGCCCCCATATAAGCCCATCGCCAAATTTGCCTTATTCAGCCCTTAGAAGCCACAATTTTCACCCGATTTGGCTGAAATTCGCAACAAAGACTTACGTTATGACTTTCAACATTCATGCCAAGTATGATCCGAATGGGTCCGTAAACAGATATAGCTACCATATGAACCGATCCCCGGATTTGACTTATTCAGCCTTTTGAAGCCTAAATTTTCAAATGATTTGTCTAAAATTTTAGACTAAAAAAAAACTTCGAATCGGTCAATATGGTGATATAGGCCCCCATATGTACCGATCTCCCGACATGACTTCTTGAGATCAAAATAATTCAAATACAAACTCAGTTAATGAGGGCGGAATCCATGGTGGTGGGTATCCAAGATTCGGCCCGGCCGGACTTAGCACTTTTTACATGCTACACTCACCACCGTAGCATGGGGGTATACTAACCTAGTCATTCTGCTTGTAATACATCGAAATATTCGTCTAAAACCCCATAAAGTATATATATTCTTGATCGTCTTGACTTTCAGAGTCGATCTAGCCATGTCCATGTCCGTCTGTCGAAATCACGACAACGGTCGAACGCGTAAAACTAGTAGCTTGAAATTTTGCATAGATACTTAATATTGATGTAAGTCATTGGGGATTGCAAATGGGCCATACCGGTTCAGATTTAGATATAGCTCGCATATAAACCGATCTCCCGATTTGACTTCTAGAGCCCCTGGTAGCCGCAATTTATGTCCGATTTGGTTTGCAGATTTTGCACATAGTGTTCTGTTATGACTTCCAACAATTGTGCCAAGTACGTTCCGAATCGGCCAAAAACCTGATATAGCATCCATATAAACCTCATTTCTCAATTTAAATTCTTCGGCCCCTGGAAGCCTCAGTTGTCATCCGATTTGGCACATATTTGACACATGAAATTTTGCACATAGTGTTCTGTTATGACTTTCAACAACTGTGTCAAGTACGGATCAAATCGGTCTATAACCTGATATAGCTCCCATCCGATATCTAAAAATTAAAGAACCTATGTTTCCTTTCACAAAAACCTTCACAGTCTGTGAAAGTTTTAAGAAATTCGAATCACCCTTTTTTTAATTTTACTGAACAAACAAACAGATCGAGTCTCATATAGTCATGATGGCTCATATGCCCATTTGGGGGGTGAGCTGACCCCCTACACTTCGATCTGATTTTGTATGCCAAATTTATAATCTACTTCCAAATTCCTTTCATTTGAGCCCCAATATGGACGTTCAGTTTGTCTGCTTTTAATTTTGGGGTTAGGGCGACTTAGGGCGACTACCATATTCGCATTATGCTCTTCAATACCTTTCATATGAGTTCCATATTGTCCTTATCGGTCCACTTTTGATTTTGAGTGGTATTTTTGGGGTAACGGGGGAGGGTCCGCCCCATTCCGATATCAACAAATTCTAAGGCATATTTCATCTTCCTGACCGTATTCGTAATCTGCTCCCGTTAACCTTTAATTTAAATCTCATATTGTCATGCTCGTCCAATAAACCTATTTTAGGGTGTTTTTGGGGTAAGGGGCGGCCACCTAGTTACTTGGACCCAATTGGATTATATTTGGCTAACAGTGAGTTGTATTGGACTTTCAAATATGCTTCCACATAGCTGCGACATAGACTGATCTACCAATTTGGGTTTATAGTCCATAAATTGAGTATTTTTCATACGATTGTCACGAAATTTTATTCGGAATGTTGGCTTTGAGTTTCAATTTGTTCTATTGGGTTGCCCAAAAAGTAATTACGGATTTTTTAAAAGAAAGTAAATGCATTTTTAATAAAACTTATTATGAACTTTAATCAAATATACTTTTTTTACATTTTTTTTCTAAAGCAAGCTAAAAGTAACAGCTGATAACTGACAGAAGAAAGAATGCAATTACAGAGTAACAAGCTGTGAAAAAATTTGTCAACGCCGACTATATGAAAAATCCGCAATTACTTTTTGGGCAACCCAATAATACGGACCATGTGTAGACAAGGCTGATGCCTTGAGAGAGATCCGAGACCGATCTCCTGATTTTTTGGTAGTTCGGTTCTAGACACTTGTTACCAATATAACCGATACAACTCTACTCCCAAACTCTACTCTTAAGTTGAGTTTATGTTGATACGTTACGGGATATTTTGAACCTCTAGATATCTACTTTAAATATAAAAAAAAAAATCCCTAATTTCAAAAGGCCATTTCAGGGTGGATCGAAGCACTCCATATAATCTTAAGAATAATTTTAAATTCTTGGCTATGACTTAAAATTATTTGCGTTTTATTGCATCATGAAGATTTAATGGGTTCCATTTTTCTTTAGTTCAATTTATTGATCATGTTTTTGGTAACTAATAGTAGGATAGAGCGAGAGGAGTTAGGGTAAGCTTACTTCTTAAGGCCCTCTTTTGTAAAATTTCAATTATGTGAAATGTCTCTGCTCCTTATATGCTTTTCATATTTCAATACAATTATGTACATATATTAATTTTGTGCCTTATTGTTGCAAACCTATTGCAACAATATAAAAAATCGAGGTTAAGATGGGGTTACCAGCTGTTCGTTGGTTTGGTTGGTTTTATGGCAATTTATTTGCCATATAATTACAATCATCTGTGGGCTATTTCTCTCCACCTTTCGTAAAGGGGTTATGTTTTTTACAATTTCATAAAAGACAATACATGAATTGTATATAAAAATGGTTCGATAATCCACTTTAAATGTGGTACTTGAGGGAAAGAATATTGCAATACTTGCCACTATTGTTTATTATTGCTTGCTTTTGGTTGCTATACCAAGCCAAGGTACTTACTATAGATGAACTACCCGCTCGCCTGCTGCTAGTTGTGTGGCAAACATTAAGGGTTAGAATAGTTTCACCGTTTTATTTTGAGGTTTAGGGGATTATAGTTTTCCAGTTGGTTGTTGTCTTTGTCTGTCTGACATTGTTAATATTTAATGCTTGAATCATTGTGAAAAGCCATAGCGAAATTTATTTCAATAATAGGTTATTACAACATATGCGTTGTTTTCACCGAAATTTGTAAGGGGTTGCTGATTCAAATTTTGCTTGACAATTTTTATTGAAGAAAAATTTACTAATACTTGTGTAATGAGTAGGAAATTGAATATATTATTAGGAAACATAGCCCCAAAGTCTGTAGAACCCATCATAGTTGGCACTTTGAGGATCTTCCATGGTCGTTTATTGATAAAAAATTAGCTAAACATAAAGTTGTTGATTTTATCAATACAGTCATATCATATGTGCTCTACATCCATAGATCAATTGGATATAGTTCCAATAAGGATGATCACACATGACATTACGGCCACATCGGATTATAAAGTAGACTTTTTGCTTCAAATATTTATAGGTTTATCCAAAAACGATGTGAGAAAAATGTCCGCTAAAGGGCAGAAGTTCCGGGGAACCGAAGTAGAAGAATACGGTGTTTGTCAAGGCAATGTAAGCTTCATTCATGTGGTTAAATCCTTCTTTTTGAATGTGGTAGAATCTGTTGTCTTAATAAAAAAAACCTCTTTGGAATACGCCTCTTTTTTCGGAAATCTAGAAGGATATTTTTATGATCCCATAATCAGATATCTATACAAAAAAGCGTACAGATAATTTAAGATTTTTTCCCTGATCGAAAGATTAATGATTGCGAGCTAAACAAGCTGATCTTTAAAATAAAATGTTAACTTTTAAGTTGTGAGATTTTAATTTCGACCGCTGAATGTTTCTACTTTTACTTCTTCTCCTATTTTCTTATTTTTTTAAAAATCGATTTTTATACCCTTACCATAGGATTGGAGAACTCTAATTAATACCGTCATTCCTCATAATATATATATATATACCATCGCCATGGCACTTTAAGTCGATTTACCCGAGGCCAAGCCCTGGCAAAATTCTTGAATACAAACGACCTAAAAAATCCTAATATTGGTAACACAGCTACCTTTGTTAATAGGATTAGAGTGAATGTTCCAAATGTGACAATATGTTCGGAAAATCTGATCGATGAGGTTCAGGATTGCAGAGTCTCCAAGGATCACTCCTTCTCAGACCATCGCTACATTACGGTTTAGAGTAGCACGGCCAGCGCCGAATCCGACAAGCTTTCGTAATAAGTTGAAAAGCAACTGGACAAAATTCGGAAGACTAATCTGAAAAAGACTTCGGCAAGATAATTAAGATTGTCTCAGCATAGAAGACTTTGAGGACAATGTCAACAGGTTTACGACTGCACTGGTGGGATTTTTCGAAGATAGTTATCTTTTTCGAGAAAGGATTCCCAATATTGGGAAAGAGGTCCACAGACTTTATAACAGAGCATGTCAAAAAAAAAAACAAGTAAAAGCGTGCTAAGTTCGGCCGGGCCGAATCTTATATACCCTCCACCATGGATCGCATTTGTCGAGTTCTTTTCCCGGCATCTCTTTTTAGGCAAAAAAGGATATAAGAAAAGAGTTGCTCTGCTATTAAAACGATATCAAGATATGGTCCGGTTCGGACCACAATTAAATTATATGTTGGAGACCTGTGTAAAATTTCAGCCAATTCGAATAAGAATTGCGCCCATTGGGGCTCACGAAGTAAAACAGAGAGAACGATTTATATGGGATCTGTATCGGGCTATAGACCGATTCAGACCATAATAAACACGTTTGTTGATGGTCATGAGAGGATCCATCGTACAAAATTTCAGGCATATCGGATAATAATTGCGACCTCTAGAGGTCAAGAAGTCAAGATCCCAGATCGGTTTATATGGCAGCTATATCAGGTTATGAACCGATTTGAACCTTATTTGACACAGTTGTTGAAAGTAAAAATTAAATACATCATGCAAAATTTCAGCCAAATCGGATAGGAATTGCGCCCTCTAGAAGCTCAAGAAATCAAATCCCCAGATCTGTTTATATGACAGCTATATCAGGTTATGAACCGATTTGAACCATACTTGGCACAGTTGTTGGATATCATAACGAAATACTTAGTGCAAAAATTCATTCAAATCGGATAAGAATTGTGCCCTCTAGAGGGTCAAGAAGTCAAGACCCAAGATCGGTTTATATGGTAGCTATATCAGGTTATGGACCGATTTGAACCATACTTGGCACAGTTGTTGGGTATCATAACAAAACACGTCGTGCGAAATTCCATTCCAATCGGATAAGAATTGCGCCCTCTAGAGGGTCAAGAAGTCAAGACCCAAGATCGGTTTATATGGTAGCTATATCAGGTTATGGACCGATTTAAACCATACTTGGCAAAGTTGTTGGATATCATAACAAAACACGTCGTGCAAAATTTCATTCTGATCGGATAAGAATTGCGCACGCTAGAGGCTCAAGAAGTCAAGACCCAAGATCGGTTTATATGGCAGCTATATCAGGTTATGGACCGATTTGAACCATACTTGGCACAGTTGTTGGATATCATGGCAAAACACGTCATGCAAAATTTCTTTCCAATCGGATAAGAATTGCGCACTCTAGAGGCTCAAGAAGTCAAGACCCAAGATCGGTTTATATGGCAGCTATATCAAAACATGGACCGATATAGCCCATTTACAATACCAACCGACCTACACTAATAAGAAGTATTTGTGCAAAATTTCAAGCGGCTAGCTTTACTCCTTCGGAAGTTAGCGTGCTTTCGACAGACAGACGGACGGACGGACGGACGGACGGACGGACAGACGGACGGACATGGCTAGATCGACATAAAATGTCACGACGATCAAGAATATATATACTTTATGGGGTCTCAGACGAATATTTCGAGTAGTTACAAACAGAATGACGAAATTAGTATACCCCCCATCTTATGGTGGAGGGTATAACAAGTAAAAGCGTGCTAAGTTCGGCCGGGCCGAATCTTATATACCCTCCACCATGTATCGCATTTTTCGAGTTCTTTTCCCGGCATCTCTTCTTAGGAAAAAAAGGAAATAAGAAAAGAGTTGCTCTGCTATTAAAACGATATGGTCCGGTTCGGACCACAATTAAATTATATGTTGGAGACCTGTGTAAAATTTCAGCCAATTCGTATAAGAATTGCGCCCATTGGGGCTCACGAAATAAAATAGAGAGAACGATTTATATGGGATCTGTATCGGGCTATAGACCGATTCAGACCATAATAAACACATTTGTTGATGGTCATGAGAGGATAATAATTGCGACCTCTAGGGGTCAAGAAGTCAAGATCCCAGATCGGTTTATATGGCAGCTATATCAGGTTATGAACCGATTTGAACCTTATTTGACACAGTTGTTGAAAGTAAAAATAAAATACGTCATGCAAAATTTCAGCCAAATGGGATAGGAATTGCGCCCTCTAAAAGCTCAAGAAGTCAAATCCCCAGATCTGCTTATATGACAGCTATATCAGGTTATGGACCGATTTCAACCATACTTGGCACAGTTGTTGGATATCATAACGAAATACTTCGTGCAAAAATTCATTCGAATCGGATAAGCATTGTGCCCTCTAGAGGCTCAAGAAGTCAAGACCCAAGATCGGTTTATATGGCAGCTATATCAGGTTATGGACCGATTTAAACCATACTTGGCACAGTTGTTGGGTATCATAACAAAACACGTCGTGCGAAATTCCATTCCATTCGGATAAGAATTGCGCCCTCTAGAGGCTCAAGAAGTCAAGACCCAAGATCGGTTTATATGGCAGCTATATCAGGTTATGGACCGATTTAAACCATACTTAGCACAGTTGTTGGGTATCATAACAAAACACGTCGTGCGAAATTCCATTTCATTCGGATAAGAATTGCGCCCTCTAGAGGCTCAAGAAGTCAAGACCCAAGATCGGTTTATATGGCAGCTATATCAGGTTATGGACCGATTTGAACCATACTTGGCACAGTTGTTGGATATCACAACAAAATACGTCGTGCAAAATTTCACTCCAATCGGATAAGAATTGCGCACTCTAGAGGCTCAAGAAGTCAAGACCCAAGATCGGTTTATATGGCAGCTATATCAAAACATGGACCGATATGGCCCATTTACAATACCAACCGACCTACACTAATAAGAAGTATTTGTGCAAAATTTCAAGCGGCTAGGTTTACTCCTTCGGAAGTTTGCGTGCTTTTGACAGACAGACGGACGGGCGGACGGACGGACGGACATGGCTAGATCGACATAAAATTTCACGACGATCAAGAATATATATACTTTATGGGGTCTCAGACGAATATTTCGAGTAGTTACAAACAGAATGACGAAATTAGTATACCCCTCATCTTATGGTGGAGGGTATAAAAAAACGGATGTTTATTGGAGGGTGTATTACACTCGGCACGTGAAATACAATAAGAGTGTCAGAGCTGCAACACGTGCCGCCTGGAAGCTTTTCTACGAAAAGGTCGATAGCTTTGATGATACCGCCAGGATGAAAACAGTTTCCTCAAAAATCCATGAACAAACTGAAACGTTAGAAGACGACAAGGAAGTGGAAGCAGAGGAGAACATGTTGAGGCTTTGGATGCAAACCGATTTTCCCCAGGATAAGGCGGGACTCACGGAGATATTGGAATCTTGGAATAACGAGGTTGATCAAAGGCTTATAATTTAGGAATTTATGGTAAAGAACCCCTTAAGGAGCTTGAAACCATTTAAATCATCCGAACCTGATGGAACATTTCCATCATTTTCTGGTTCCCCATCTGGCCACTATTTCGACAGCATGCCTAGGGCTTGCTAGGGTGGTATTGATAAGTAAGTCTGGCAAGGCAAGTTATGCGACACCAAAGGCCTACAGACCAATAAGCCTTTCGTCCTTTCTAGTCAAAACCAAATAAAATAAAAACAGCATACCTATTTTAAGGTATGCTGACCTCGTACAGCATAAAATAGAAGAATCTTTCGATGCTAATGCATACATCGAGGGGGTGTTTAACAATGTGCGGACCGACACACTGATCCAATCCCTAGACCAGTAGCAGGTAGACTTTACAGATTGGATAAACCATATGCTAAGGAACATGGGGGTAAATTGTGGGGGTAATGGTGGGTAAATATGGGTGACCAGCATAAATGACCTATTACGGATACTGACTGACGATAATATAATACTTCTAAGAGGTAAGGATCCGAATCAGTTATGCAGAAGTGTCAAATGGGTTTTGCAGATGGTTTACGACTGGTCTTAGGGGTCTCAATGTTAACCCATTGAGACAGATTTGAGAGTGAAATCTGTCTGTTGGGCCAATTTGAAGCACCTCGTTTCCTCAATGGAACGATTTCGATATCTGATAAGGTCAAATAATTAGGAGTTACCTTGGACATCCAGGAGTGTACTGAGAAGGCTCACAGATGTTGGGCACTATGAAGAAGGCCCGTAGGCTCGAAATGGGGCTTGAATCCGAGGAGAGTTCACTAGATCTACAGGAACGTGTTTAGATCAATGTTTACTTAATCCTCAGTAGGTTGGAGAAAAAGTGCAATGTAAGGCTAATACAACAGGTTCAGAGACCATGTTGTCTTGACATTGGTGGAGCGATGAGAACCACGACCACTAGGGCACTGGGGAATAATCTAGATTTCCGACTTATTGACATACAGATAAAGGGTGAGGCAGCCACTGCGGCTATGGGACTAAAGACGATGGAAGAATCTCCTGCCAACTGGGAGATCATGCTGTATAGATGGATCTAATCTTGAGGACAAAGTTGGCCTGGTGGTCTACATTGAGAACCCAGGGACTGGAATCTGTTTTAGAATACCTGACCTGCAGGAAGAGCTCCGGGCGATCACGCAATATGTGTGGTGTTCACGCGAAGTCGTCAAGTGCGAACATCTGTAAGGACAGTTAACTGGCCATCAGGGCAATAACAACGTCTATGAGGATGGCGCAAAACGCTTCGTTTGGGTGAAAGGTCATAGCGAACTAAGAGGGAATGAAAGAGCAGACGATTTGGCTGTGAAAGCCAATAAACTTGGTTAACCCAAAGCCTTTCGGTGCAGTCTGAGTTGAGGGCGTGGGCGACGAATACGCATGTAACCCTGTGGAACAGCGAAACGGTCGGTAGGACGACGAAAATCCTATGGGGAGATCCGGATCGTCAGAAGACGAGGCTATTAGTGAAAGGAGGTAAGAAGGAAGTCAGTAAAGCTTTCGGTATCGTAACGGGACACTTAGGACTACAAGCTTACTTATGCAAAGTCGGTGTGGCAATTGATAGCATGTGGGGAAGAGGATGAGACGTTGGAGCATTTCCTATGTCATTGCCCGGCTTTCGCGGCTAAAGACAACGGTACTTATATGGGGCACAATACCAAACATGAACCAAGTTAGGAGCGTGGCATGGAAAACAATGATATGGATATGGTCGTTGCAGCTATATCCATACATAAACCAATCTAGACCATATTGAACAGGGATGTTCAATACAACGCATTGTGTCAAATTTCAGTGAAATCGGTTGATAAATGCACATTTTATGGACCCGAGAACTTAAATAAGGCGATCGGTATATATTATTTACCTCGAAGGGTCCAACGCAACTCATCGTGATAAATTTCAGTGAAATCGAATAATATATGCGCCTTTTGTAGGCCCTAGAACTTATATCGGGAGATCGGTATATATGCTATGTCCACATATACACCAATCTGGACCATATCCACTGGACTGTCATCAGTATACTCTGATGTCCTTGCAGAATTTCCTGGGTCTCCTTCAGTTTGTGACGATGCAGGCTGGAATCGGGGCCCATACAGACTAAATGCCTTCGGGGATCAACGCTCAATTGAAATGTATCGTTGTGCGCTGAAAAAGATTGGTGAGATCTGGCCAGGTGCAGCACTAGAATAAGTCAAGAAGGAAGATATTCCTTCTCGACCAATGGCGTTTGCTTGAATATCAAGGATTCCCTCAGATGTTGAATCGATACTTGGAAGACTAATCCTAATCTTTCAACTACCTACTGGAAGATTGGTAGATTGGATGAGGGTGATGGTGACCGGAGACATGCAGTATTCTTACTAAATTCCGGCTGTCTCGCAGACCTCAACAAGTCTGAAGGGGTTGTATACTACAGATTGAACAAGTTTAAAGTGAAAGTGGGATTGGGGAAACAGGAGACGACTCAGCTGTTGTTGCTGAACACTTGCCTGAGGAACTATCGACCATATTGCTAAAGTCTGGCGGATTGCAGGAGACTGAAAATCCTTCTGCCACAATCGAGACAGGAGAGGATGGCTCCAGGTGTGCGCCAGCGGGGATGCAGGGAACTCAAAAAGTACTTCGACAGCAGCAGTTTACGAAGCATCTAAGGACAAATCTTCCAGACCGCAAGTATCCAGTGTCCTGAGGGCGAGTAGTTCCACAGCTTTCTCACCTGCCCCTGGATGCCTATGGAAGCTCATCATGACAAGTTCTAACGAATCTTGTGAGGATGAACTACTGGTGGAATCAGCAGACGAGGCTAACACAACAGTGGTGGAAGTTCTGAATCCTGACTATGGTCCGGTTTCTACAGATAAATCTCCACCATTGTAAGGACGCTTCGGCGGCACTAAAGGTCCTCCTGACGGCAGGGCGATTTAACGTGGTTCTTATCCAGGAACCAGGGGTGTGTGGAGGAATGGTTCGTGGATTAATGAAGCATCTAAGGACAAATCTTCCACACCGCAAGTATCCAGTGTCCTGAGGGCGAGTAGTTCCACAGCTTTCTCACCTGGCCCTGGATGCCTATGGAAGCTCATCATGACAAGTTCTAACGAATCTTGTGAGGATGAACTACTGGTGGAATCAGCAGACGAGGCTAACTCTACAGTGGTGGAAGTTCTGAATCCTGACTATGGTCCGATTTCTACAGATAAATCTCCACCATTGAAAGGTGGCTTCGGCGGCACTAAAGGTCCTCTTGACGGCACGGCGATTTAACGTGGTTCTTGTTCAGGAACCATGGGTGTGTGGAGGAATGGTTCGTGGACTAAGAGTTCCGTGATTTAAACTTCTCAAGGGTACAGGGAATGAGAGACAAAATACCTGTATTCTAGCAAAGAGTAGTCGAATTGTTTTTGTTTTCCTCTCGTCGCTAAGCACTGAAGATTTAGTAGTAGCCAGCTTTGAAATAAACAAGCCTCATTATTGGCTGGCTTTCCTATATATGGCACACGATTCAGAGATGGCGCCTTCAAACCTAAAGTCGCTGATTGAAGCCGCTTCGGTAGGGAAGAAGAGCCTTATTGTACGAAGTGATGCTGATACACATCACCAGATATTCGGAAGTTCGGAAGGCAACGAAAAGGGTGAGCTGCTTATTATAAGTTGCAATCTGGCGATTTGTAATAAAGGGGATAAACCGACCTTTATTATCAGGAACAGGCAGGAGGTACTAGATATTGCCATTGTTTTGGAAGATGTAAGTGGAAGAATATGCGACTGGGAAGTGTTGGATAACCACAACTTCTCTGATCATCGTTAGATTAGTTTCAGCCTTGGAGAAAGTACTGCAGAAGTGGTCTCTCGGCTAAACAGAAAAAAGGCGGATTGGGATAAATGTCGGCACAAATTCTGCACGTCTACCCATTCTAGACCAGAAATGGAAGTGGAAACTTCGGAGGATATGGACCTAGTGGTCAAGCGGATCATGAAGGGTCTGAATTACTCGCGCACTAGCAGTCAAAGGAATTCCACTTTAGGTTCTCATTTCTTTGGGAACCTGTCTGATTTAGCGGATGTGAACATTCGCAAGTTATTGGGATTTTTAAAGCGATTTGGATAATTCAACGGTAGGAACTAGAAGGCATATTCCTTCTTCCGTTCCTGTGGTATCACAATGGACGAAAATGTCTATGTGAGTTTGATGGCAGACTGCCACTTAAACCTCACGCAACCTATCCCCTTACTAATGTTGGCTACATTTGTGAGGCATCTTCTTCTCTTCACTTCTTCTTTCTATCTTCTTCTGTCTAACTTCTCCATCAAGTGGTATCGCTATACGACACGCCGTTCAGACTCGCTGTAAAAAAGGAGGACGCTTATCAGTAACTATAATCGGTCTCTCATTGATATGAGAGAAGTATCCCTTGTTCCCAAATGGAATGTTCATGGAAAATTTTTTAAATGCGCCTTTTGTGGGCCAAGAATTTAAATCGGGAGATCGGTCTAAAAGGCAGCTATATCCAGATATAGTCCGATATTCCTTATCTTTAAACTAAACCTGGCTATGGATAAAAAATAATCTGTGCAAAGTTTCAGTTCAACATCCCTATTTTTAAAGCGTAATTTCAAAACACAGACATGGCTATATCGTCTTAGATATTTGCGACGATCAAGAACATATGTATATACTCTACAGGGTGAGAAATTTGTATCTCAATATGTTGTAAAAGGAATGACAAAATGAATAAATGCCCATCCTACATTGGTGGGTATAAAAAGTGAGATTTTCAACCTATTTCACCTTAATTAAGAAAGATAAGGTCTAAGTCTTAATTTGGATGCAGCTACAATGTAGACAGATCACTAAATATAACTTCTGGAGCTCATGGAATTGACACTTTTCATCCGCTTGAATTCGGAATAGTGTATTGCATGGGATGCGATCATGTTTGGTCTTGAGTCCATTTTCTGAATAAATCGTCTAAATCCATAAACTGTGAATTTTTCACAATTTTTTTTTTTGAGTTCAAAAAAAATAGACTCTAGTTTAAGAACAAGATCTTCATACTAATATTTCTGTAAAGGACATCAATTTAAGAGAATCGCTCAGAAAAGTTATGTTCAAAAAAGCTGTGCTCAGCGAATAAATGGTTTAATAGCCCAAAAAGGATCTGAAGTATTTCTCATGAATGAATCCAAATTTTGCTCACCATGTACATATTGTGAATGGATTATGTCTTGAAGAGTTAAATCTGAACAGCTTTTAACCCTTTAACCAAACCACATGAGACAATCGCATGCCCTTTTCAATGAACTGACATTGCAGCCAAGTAAATAACAAATAAAACAGAACCAAAAACTCTTCGCAAAAACGAGTAAACCTTAAATGAAAAGTCTTCCACATGGTTGAACGCTGTACAAGCCAAAAATATCCGGTCGAAATTCAATTGGCGAAATACGAAAAAAAACAAACTTTCAACCAAAGGAGATGTGAAGAGAATGGAAATGAAATAAAATAAATAAGAGAAGAAAAAATAACACTCAAATGGTAAACAAAGGAAACTTTTCCCAACAAACTCCCATTGGTTGGGAGCCACCAATCCACCCAACGAAATTCAAACAAAGAGAAAGCATATACACATACCATGGGCCATATATACATGGCCACATACATAAGTGCTTGTACATATTTACCATATACAAGTGAGAATAAATAAAATAAACTTAAAAGGAAAGATGGCAATAAAAATAAAAGGTCTTGCATTGATGGTAAATGGTAAGAATATGCAAAAGAAATTCGCTATTTTGTGGATCTCGATGTTAATAAATCTTCAGGCCCGTCTTTGTTCTTTGTAAGTGTTCTGCGATGCTTGCTCTTTCACCGTACAAGAGTTTTTCCGGCACGTGGGAAGGTTGCGAACGTTCATCTCATTCGCAAAAAAGTTTAGGCGAACAATCCTGCGAATTACCAGCCAATTGTGATATGCTCCGCTCTCTCCAAGGTTATGGAAAGTATGGTTAATCATCATCTTGTGAGATATCAAGAGTCCAATGGCCTTATTAGCGATAGAAAGTATGGGTTCCCCTAAAATCGCTCTACGGGAGACCTAATGACTTTTTTCTCGAAACGTTAGAGTCGCTCTATCCACCAGTATGGTGAGAGTAAGGTCGTGGCTCTGAATATCTCCAAGGCATTTGAAAGAGCCTGGCACGGTTCACTTTTATCAAAGCTAGTCTCTTTGGGAGTCGGCAATGACCTCGTTCGATTTATATCGAGCTATCTTAGAGATCGCACTATTTGAGTGGTTGTAGATGGTTTCTCATCCGATGAGTATACATTGACCGCAGGTATTCCACAAGGCTCTGATCTTTCCCCTTTCCTGTTCCTTATTTTCATTGATGATCTAATGGGTCCGACTTCGAATCTTGTCTACTCATTTGCCGATAAACAGTAGTCTGTGTCATTCATATTCACTTGACCATAGGCCAGGTCATCAAGAAATTAAAGCCATGAGGTGCATTATCGATGAGACGCTCTCCCAGGATTTGTTGGCCATTTCCGAATGAACAGAGTAGTCTTTAACGCTTAGAAGCTCCAGTGCGCGATTCACTGACCCACTACAATCGTAATATCTATCAACGGTATGGATCCAAAGTCACCCTTGGAACTGCTTGACCGGGTTCAGCGGAGAGTGATGGTGTTGATTGGGAGCAGTATTCGATTATGTTGCTTTTCATGAACATCGTCGAAATGTGGGTAGCGGTGTATTGCTCTATCGTTACTTTCATGGCTTACCAGGTACTCCCAGCCGTTTGTAATTGATTGGCCAATTGACTGGACCTTGAATTACCGAGAAAAAACATTTTTCGCCCGAACCATTCGTATGTGGAATCGACATCCGGCAAATGTCTAACCACAAACATTGACGTTCAGAAATTTAAAAGGAATATCGATGAGCACTTCTGCCTCAACCCCCGCTCCCTCCAATCCTTAACATTCGCAAATGCAATGCATTGCATTTATAGGGGATATCCCCAGAGTGTTGGTTACGAGAAAAAAAGAAGAGCCCGACACCCTTCTGCAAGTTCGAAAAATCTCCTTGTATAACCTTACGAGTTTCAACCACACATGGTTCGAAGCCAAAGCTTTCCGCTTTGCCCGATTGTTCACGTATATCGTGATAGCCCTATCGGGCAGCCGCTTCTGCATCCACATAATCTCTATTGCTTTCATGTTCGCGAAGAGCTTCGTCTGGAAGACCCTCCACCCGTCGAGAAGCCCATGCAAATGTTAATTTTCCCATTAAAATTCCATGGAACTGGGGCAAAGTTTTCACATATCACTGAGTGCTATCAAATTCAAGTTTAAGATCAATGATGCCTGCTCTTCATAGAGTCCGAAAAGCGTGGCGCAGTATGACACCTTTTTGGGGAGAAATTTTTACATGGCGTAGCACCACACAAATGTTGTATGGTTGCCCAAAAAGTAATTGCGGATTTTTCATATAGTCATTCACTGCTTGTGACTCTGTAAATGCATTCTTTCTTCTGTCAGTTATCAGCTGTTACTTTTAGCTTGCTTTAGAAAAAAAAATGTAAAAAAAGTATATTTGATTAAAGTTTATTCTAAGTTTTATTAAAAATGCATTTACTTTCTTTTAAAAAATCCGCAATTACTTTTTGGGCAACCCAATATTAGGAGAGGATTACCACCGCTGAAATTTTTTCTGATTTTCTCGCCAGTTATAGGCTGACATAGTAAACGCTGTGCTACATCGGGCTCCTAGAGAAGTGTATATGATTCCCTAGTCCCGGTAACCCATCCAACTTAGACCCAACAGCCATAAGGTCCGTGGATAGGCAGACCTTTGCGGGAAAACGACTTCAACAAGGACGGACTTTCTTGGCACATTATTAAGCGCACACTCAACGTAAAAGTGCAAAGGCATAAAGTCGAGCATGACATTCAGTGTCTCTGTTTAAAAACTTTTCCACGGTCCAGAGATCAACATTGCCGCTGTATCATATTGTATTGAAATTGAAAGATTGATCCTCCCTGTCAACATGTTCGTTTGGGAAAATAGTCCTCCAAATATGATAATCCAAGAAGCCAAAGAACCAAATCTTTAAAATAAAGATGCTATCTTTAAATTTAATTTCTTATTTACTCACTGACAAGACTATCTATTTCAAATTTCAATCGCTGATTGACTCTTATTGTACTTCACAGATGATTATCCAGTTATTATTTTTTGAAAAATCCTTTTTTTTATTTGGCATCTAACCTAAACAAGTAAGAGGGTGCTAAGTTCGGCAGGGCCGAATCTTATATACCCTCCACCATGGATCGCATTTGTCGAGTTCTATGCGCGGTATCTCTTTTTAGGCAAAGAAAGAATATTGAATAAGAACTCTTATGCTATTAGAGCTATATCAAGTTATAGTCCGATTCGGACCACAAATGAATGCTGAACATTGTAGAAGTCATTCTGTAATATTTCAGTTCATTCGGATAAGAATTGCGCCTTGTAGGGGCTCAAGAAGCAAAATCGGGAGATAGGTTTATATGGGAGCTGTATCAAGCTATTGATCTATTCAGACCATGTTAGACACGTATGTTGAAGGTCATGAGAGAAGCCGTTGTACAAAATTTCTGCCAAATCGGATGATAATTGCGCCCTCTAGAGGCTCAAGAAGTCAAGATCCCAGATTGGTTTATATGGCAGCTATAGCAGGTTATGTACCGATTTGCGCCATACTCAGCACATTTATTGGAAGTCAGAACAAAACACCTCATGCAAAATTTTAGTCAATTCGGATGAGAATTGCGCGCTCTATTGGTTCAAGAACTCAAGATCCAAGATCGGTTTATATGGCAGCTATAGCAGATTATGAACCGATTTGAATTATACTTAACACAGTTGTTGAAAGTGATGCCAAAACCCTACGTGCAAAATTTCAGTCAAATCGGACGAGAATTGCGTCCTCTAGAGGCTCAAGAAGTCAAGATCCCAGATCGGTTTATATGGCTGCTATATCAGGTTATGTACCGATTTGCGCCATACTAAACACACTTATTGGAAGTCATAACAAAACACCTCATGCAAAATTTTAGTCAATTCGGATGAGAATTGCGCGCTCTATTGGTTCAAAAAGTCAAGATCCAAGATCGGTTTATATGACAGCTATACCAGATTATGAACCGATTTGAATTATACTTAACACAGTTGTTGAAAGTGATACCAAAACCCTACATGCAAAATTTCAGTCAAATCGGATGAGAATTGCCCCCTCTAGTGGCTCAAGAAGTCAAGACCTAAGATCGGTTTATATCGCAGGTATATCAGGCAATGAACCGATTTGAACCATACTTAGCACAATTGTTGGAAGTGATACCAAAACACCATGTGCAAAATTTCAATCAAATCGAACGAGAATTACGCCCTCTAGAGGCTCAAGCAATCAAGATCCCAGATCGGTTAATATGGCAGCTATATCAAAACATGGACCGATATGGCCCATTTACAATCCCAACCGACCTACGATAATAAGAAGTATTTGTGCAAAATTTCAAGCTCTTACCTTTGCTCCTTCGAAAGTTAGGGTGCTTTCGACAGATGGACGGACAGATGGATATGGCTTGATCGACTTAAAATGTCATGACGATCAGGAATATATATGGGATATTTATGGGATTTTAAATGAATATTTCGAGGTGTTACAAACGGAATGACAATATTAGTCCTATGGTAGAGGGTATAAAAAAAGTTAATAATATATTAAAATGCTCCTTAAGGTATGCAATAAAAAACCATATGAATGATTGTTAACCTATTATTTATAATTGGTTGCCCAAAAAGTAATTGCGGATTTTTTAAAAGAAAGTAAATGCATTTTTAATAAAACTTAGAATGAACTTTAATCAAATATATTTTTTTACACTTTTTTTCTAAAGCAAGCTAAAAGTAACAGGTGATAACTGACAGAAGAAAGAATGGAATTACAGAGTCACAAGCTGTGAAAAAATTTGTCAACGCCGACTATATGAAAAATCCGCAATTACTTTTTGGGCAACCCAATAATTTTATGTGTTAAAGTGTGTTGTCTTTGGTATGCAGTTAACATAATTTTTCTCGTGTTCCTTGGAGCACAACTATGTTCGTATAACCTCGTCTGGTTATATATACGAGTTGCCTTTTGTATTTCGGGATACCCCATGAAGATCTATTCACTTTTGCATGCGTTTGTATCAATTGCAAAATTTTAATGAATTTTTTTTTATACACAAAATTTATATGAACATTTTTTAAAACAAGATTTTAATAAAATTTTTTGTTAACACAAAATTCTAAAAAATTTTATGGAATTTTTGATTACGACTACATTTTAATGAAATTTTTCCTTACAACAAAAATTTAATAAAATTTTTTCCCAAGGCTAAATTTTGATACGGGATAAGGATCCCAACGAGCTATGCAGAAGGGCCGAAAAGATCTGGCATTTGACTGGGCTAGACCCAGAGGTCTCAATGTTCACCCAGAGAAGACTGAAATATGCCTGTTAACGAGGAAGACGAAGGTGGGCCAATTTAATGCACCACGTTTCCTCAATAAGACGATTTCGATATCTGACAAGGTCAAATACTTAGATGTGATCTTGGACAGGAAACTGAATTGGAAGTGTCACATTCAGAAGTGTACTGAGAAGGCTCACAGTGAGGCAGCCATTGCGGCTATGAGACTTAAGGCGATGGTAGAATGGATTGAGGATGGGAGCAGCTCATAACATCGCGGTATAATCGAGGCGAGGAAGAGAAGAGGTATCCGATCGGATACCTAAGATGAACCTTGAAGTTGAGTGCAAGGCACTGCTACCATCAGCACAATCCTGGATTGACGGAACCCTAGTATTGCCATCTGGAAGATCATGTTACACGGTTGGATCAAAGCTAAAGGACAGAGTGGGCCTGGGGGTTAACATTGAGAACAAAGGGACAGAGAACTGTTTTAGACTGCCTGACCATAATACGGTCCTGCAGGCGGAGATCCGGGCGATCACGGAATGCGTGAAGTGGTGTGGTGCTAATGCGAGGATGTCGAGTGTGAATATCTTTACCGACAGTAAAATTGCCATAAGGGCAATAACAACCAGAACGGTTAGCTCATGAAAAGTCTTGCAGTATAAGAAGAAGATTAACGCCTTCTCTGAGAATGGCAAAATCCGCATCGTTTGAGTGCCGGGCCATAACGGTGTATGGGGAAATGAAAGGGCAGACGATTTGGCGGTGATGACCAGAGGACTGCCGTCAATAAACTTGGTTAACCCGAAACCATTCGTGTCGACGTAGTCCGAGTTAAGGTAGCCGGCGACAAATTTCGCTGTTGTGGAACAGCAAAACGGTCGGTAGGAAGGCGACAATAGGATGTGGGGATCCAGATCGTGAGAAGATGAGGCTTTTACTGAAAGGAAGCAAGAAAGAGGTCAGTATAGCTATTGGTGTCATAAATGGCCACATAGGACTACGAGCTCACTTATGTAAAATCGGTGCGGCAAGTGATGATATGCGTAGGGCATGCAAGGAAGATGATGAGACGTTGGAGCATTTGCTTTTTCATTACCCGTCTTTTGCGTCTAACAGATGCCGGCACTTAGGTGGAGACTCTATACTAGACATGAGCCAACTTAGGTGAGTGGTATTGATTTTGTAAGTAACACGGAATTCCTAACTTAAAATTTTCTTTTTGGAGGTTACTTTACAGTTTTTAGAGCGCACAACCAGCCTATTACTGGCTTAGGTGTATGTCCATAGTGGCATGGGACGGATTTATATCTGCACCCTCTTTTCAGCCTAACCTAACCTAAATTTTAATAATTGACATTTTTATGAAAAAAATTATTGAAACTTTCTTCAATGTCAACAATTACCCATATAGCCAACCTAGGCAATATGGGTATCAAATGAAAGGTATTCGATTTCAAATATGCAAAAACAAAAAAATAAATCTTGAGGATTTTGGACCCCTTTAATTAACCCTAGGCAATATGTGTACCAAATAAAAGGAGTAGATTATGGAGTATTAAGAAATAGATTAGGGAGTAGATTATGAAAATGCAAAAAACCAAAGAATTACACTCACCTATTGCGCTATTTTCCAATATTCATTTTTATCCAAAATGTTGGATGAATGGGAAGACGAGGATGATGATGAACATGAAGACATCACATCGTGGGTGAAAAAGGGAGCCCTTATTAAATATACTGTTGATTATATTAGAATGTGATTGCCAAATCCATGCGGAATTCCATGGTAGCGCCAACGACAATTTTTTCTGAAAAAAAAAAATTAAAAAATTTTTTTTTTTAAAAAATAAAATTATGTTAAAAACAATGAAATTTTTTTTTCAATAATTTACATTAAATTTTTCCTATAAATAAGATTTCAAACAATTTTTTTAAAGACTGAATTTTAATGAATATTTTTTTTTAATTAAATTTTTTTTATTGAAAAATTTTTTTCTATTTTGTCCGGAGTGGGAGTAGAGGTATTTCTTTCGACTCCGATTCCGCAGCCCTGATTTTGCGCCTCACCTGCTCTCTTAATCCAAAGTAGCATCTGTTAGCTAATATTATCCTTTGTTTTATTTCAAAACTGCAGCCATTTGTTACGGTTATGGTGGTGCCGAGGAAGATAAATACTTAAATAAGATTTTCTCTAAAAAGTTTCTCTATACCCACCACCATAGGATGGAGGTATACTAATCTTGTCATTTTGTTTGTAACACCCCGAAATATTCGTCTAAGACCCCATATTCTTTTTCTTGCCCCATATTCTTCTCGCCTCGACGTTCTGAGTCGATATAGCCATGTCCACCCGTCCGTCTGTCGAAATCAAGATAGCGGTCGAATGCGTAAAGCTAGGCGCTTGATATTTTGCACAGATACTTACTATTGATGTAGGTCGTTGGGGACTGCAAATGGACCATATCGGTTCAGATTTAGATATAGCTCAAATATAAACCGATCTCATGATTTGTAATCTTAAGCCCCTGGAAGCCGCAAATTTTGTCCGATTGGGCTGAAATGTTGCACATAGTGTTCTGTTACGACATCCAACAACTGTGTAAAGTGCAATCCAAGTCAGTCAATAACCTGATATAGCTCCCATATAACCCTATCTCCCGTTTTGACTTCTTGAGCCCTTACAAGCCCCAAATTTTATCCGATTTGGCTGAGATGTTGCACATAGTGTTCTGTTACGACATCCAATATTTGTGTCAAGTGCGGTTCAAATCGGTCGACAACCTGATATTGCTCCCATATAAACCGATCTCCCGATTTTACTCCTTGAGCCCTTACAAGCCGCAATTGTAAGGGCTCAAACGATCTGGGATCTTGATTTCTAGAGGGCGTAATTCTCGTCCGATTTGGCAGATATTTTGTACAACGGCTTCTCTCATGACCCGATTTTACTCCTTGAGCCCTTACAAGCCGCAATTTTTGTCAGATTTGGCTGAAATTGAGCATGTAATGTTTTGTTATGATTTTCAATAACTGTGCCAAATACGGTCCAAATCAGTCTATAACCTGATATAGCTCCCATATAAACCGATCTTTCAGTTTGACTTCTTTAGCCCTTACTTGCCTCAATTTTGTTTGAAATGTTGCATGTTGTTCTTCCAATAACTGTGCCAAGTACGGTCCAATTCAGTCTTTAACCTGGTATAGCTCCTATATAAACCGATCTCCCGATTTAGCTTCTTCAGCCCTTGGAAGCCGCAATTTCTGTTATGACTTGTTTGTTAAGTATAGTCCAAATCGGTCTATAAGCTGATTCAGCTCCCATATAAACAGATATCCCTATTTGACTTCTTGAGCCCTCACAAGCCGAAATTTTTGCCCGATTTTGCTGACATTTTGCATATAGTGTTCTGTTACGATTTCCAACAAGTGTGCCAAAATCAGTCTATAACGTGATATAGCTCCCATGTAAAGCGGTCTCTCGATCATCCTTGTTCGGTTCATAAAAGCTTTAATTTTTGTTGGTTTGCCAGAAGTTTGGTATGTAGATTAAAATTAAACCCTTCAACTAAGTTTATTTAGTATAAACTTTTTGCAGAATCCATGGTGGTGGGTTCCCAAAATTCGGCCCGGCCGAACTTAGCACGCTTTTACTTGTTTCTATGAAAAATTTCCTGAAGTTTTGGCTGTTTTATTTTTTAATTTTGTTGTTTTTCAATTCAAGCACAGGTTTTTTCTGTTTTTATACCCTACATCACTACTGTGGTACTGGGTAATACAGCATCAGTGCATCAACACCCAGAAGGAAGAGAGCCAGGACCATTGATAAGTATGCCGATCGACGTTGGCACAGAAAAGATGAGCAGACAAACGTGTATGGCACTGGCAAGCAGAAGGAGGACAATTTAGGAGTTATTTCTTTAAAGACTAGTCTGAGTTAGCGGTTGTGAACATTAGCAAATTACTAGACTTCTTAATGCAATGAAGCTGATTTAACTGTAGGAGCTAGAAGGCATCTTTCTTTTCCTGATCCTATGGTATCAAAATGGGCTAAAATGGGTAACTGAGTCTGATTGTAGACTGTCATTAAAACCTTAGTCAACCTAACCTAAATGAGTCCTTGAAAATGTCACACTCCCTCTGGTTCATAAAAAAGCTCTTGAAGGGTAAAACAAATGATGAAACATTTTAAGTTTAAGATTTTTTTCCTATATAAGTGCCTTAGAATCTATAATTTCCATTCCTTACAACAACAGTTAGAATTTAGCAATATCTGGTTTGACTTTTCCAATACATTTGTTTTCCAAACCAAGGGGAGAATGAAAAAAAAAACTAAAATTAAGAAATAAATTAAATTCCATTATTAAACGAAAGCTGGCACTATGGCAGTGCCATCAAAAGAGAAGAACAAAACAAAAAACCAATATTAATGTTGACATTCGCGAAAATATAGAAAGAAAATGATGATGATGATGACGGTGTCGAGAAGGACGCCATAGGAAGGAAATTGCATAATGTTGGCGAGGGAGCGAGATGGAAGAGGAGGAAAATTACAACAGCAACCTTTGGAGAAGATTGACAAATTAATCATTTAATTAAAATGTTAAGAACATAAAGAGAACCTCGAAATACACCCCAACACCAGCAAGTTCCTTCCACACCGTAGCTGCCGCCGCAACTCATAAAACCAACAACGAATAACGTCAAACGATTGTCGCATTGAGTGTGAGAAAGAGATATTTATGTGGGCATAGCTTGTTGGAGAGCAAAAGAGAAGGATAATTGCACACAAGGAACAAAAAAAATACATATTTTATTTTTATTTTCATTTCAAATCAAAATAAAAAGAAATGTACTCTCACACACACACACACGTACAAATGTATGTGTTTGGACAGTTGAATGGAAATTCACATAAAACCCAATTGTCATTCGAATGTCGCCTTTGTATGAGTGAGGATTCGGCAGAAGGCAGCATACATACATACATTCGCAGCTAAGAGCAGCAGCGAATTAGTAAACTCCCTCCCACTTTCTTTCAATAGATAGAATGCCATCTACAACTCTCAACAAACATTTGCACATGCATACATACGGATTTATATGTATATGAATGTTGCCGTACAAATGTACAATCACTCAGCACTCGAATTAAGAGCGTAGCACTCACTGGCCCCGAGTAATAAGAAAATTGAGAAAGAGAGCGTGGTCTTTCCTCTGTGTGTGTGTGTGTTTTTTTTTTGTTTTCTTCATTTCATTTCGACTACGAGATACAATTAAACCTACACTCCTCATGGCAATTGTACTCGAAAACGAAGAAGAAACAACAACTCCAAAGCGAATGGCAAGCACAGACACATACTAACTTGAATGAAATGTATGCCGATGAGCTGCCGTCTTCATGCCATCCATACACACACACGCATACACATACAACAACAATGAACGAAGAGCACAAAGGCAACGACTGAGACGTTGAGATGTTTTTGTTGTTGCTGGAAATGTCGATGACGACTGTTATTGGTGCACGACCCACCTGCAATGGCCGTATAGAGCAATTGAAACAACAAAGACACAAAATACTACATTTCAAATGCCATGGAGTGATTGCGAATGAGAGAGGAGCATTTTTGTTGTTGATGTTGGCCGGTGCCATTGCTGTAGGTCTTTTTTAATTCGCATGAGGAACGAATGGAATTGGCATGGTAATGAAATACTATTCAATATTTTTTTTTAATACATATTTAGGAGATTGGTGGGGGGGGGAGGTGTATGAACTTTGTAAATGGTTTAAATAACAACCACTGTAAATCAAAAAAATGTGTGGCTTAATTGAAGCCACTAAGAAATAGAAGAAAAATTTGATAGGATTTGTCTTAAATGATGCAGCCAGGCTTTGGAGTGGTCGATCTTACTTTAGTTTTTGCCGCCGGGCAGCACAAACTGTGGCACTCAGTCCATGGACAGCGAAGTATGAATGTTCAATTTTGTTCAAAACATCATGGGATTTAAGAAAGGAAACAATTGTATTGAATTGAATTTAGAAGACAAATCTGACGATTCATTTATATGACAGTTGTGTCTATATATTTGCAAGGATGTTGCAATTCAAGACAAACAAAAATTTAGAATGCAATGATGTTAAGCCCCTTATATTCAAATCCGGCGGGAGAAGTTATGTGACACCAAAGGCATAGACACCTATTAACCCATTTTACCCAAAACCATGGAACTTAGTTGAAGAGCATGTCATTAGTTGAGCTGCGAACAGCCTATATCAAGGGCGACTACGACGTTAGTCCAATTGTTCTATAGGAGGGGTAGTATAGTGAACGGCTATTCGAACTTGCAAGCTATGCAAATAACGTTATAACACTTCTAAGAGGCAGGAAACCAAGTCAGCTTTTCATAAAAGTCGAAAGACCTTGGGGATAACATTCAAATGGATTACACCTATGGGCCTGTAACTTTTAATCGAAGAAAACCGAAATCTCTCTGCTTAAGAAGTAGACGAAGGTTGCCTAATTTTCTCGACAGAACAATTTTTATTTTCGAGCCAGGTTAAATGCTTGGAAGGGATGCACTGAGATGGCCCACTGTGTAGGCGGCTCGTAGGTTCAATATGGGACATGAATTTGACATACGTCCATTGGATCTACAAGAGCGTGTTTAGAGCAAGTCAGACTTAGGCCTTGGTAGAATGGTAGACGGCGACATGAACCTGAGCAAAAGAAGGAGCCAGGTATCTGAATCTTATAACTGATTTAGACCAACGTTAATTTGGAGAAGATGATAATCTGACTGTTTACGGGGAAGTCTAAGTCGAAACAGAATAATCTGGATATTCGGCAAGGGTAATTACGTGGGAGTGATATTGGACAGGAAACTGAACTGGGAGGGTCACATCCAGGAGAGATCGGGAAGGCTGTGATGGACTATATACAAATTTAATGTGGGCGGATTGTAGGCTCAAAAGGAGTCTGCTTCCAAAAATATTCCATGAGCGTTATTAGACTCATAACTTACGCTTCGGTGGTAAGGTGGAAGGTGATGGGTGGGAAATTCAACATAAGGATATTACAACAAGTGCTGAAAAGGTCCTGCTAAAGACGGAGACGACGGGGAGAATTCTAGATGTCCGATTCATAAACATTCAGATTCTGTGTGAGGTATTAACTGGTACTAAGAAACTTAAGTGGCAGGAAATAGGAGCAAATCATACCATTGTGAGATAATGAAGGCGGCGAAAGGAAAAGTGACTGGATTGTAAGAGGCTTTGTATCGGATACCTGAAACAGGATTTTACATAGGTGAGCTCGAAAATCCCATAGGATTTTCGCCGTTCTATCAACCGTTTTGATGTTCCACAGGGTTACATCTGCATTTGTCGCCCACGCCCTAACTCGGAATGCCTCGTCCCGAAAGGCTTCTGGTTGACCAAGTTTATTTACGGCAGTTCTCTGGCCTTTACTGTCAAATCGTTTGCTTTCTCATTACCAGTTACTCTGCTTTGGCCCGGCACACAGACGATGCGAATCGTGCCATCCTAAGAGAAGGCGTTAATCTCTTTCTTACATTTCAAGACTGTTCGTGATTCTACAGTCCTGGTTGTTATTGCCCTTATGGCTGGTTTACTGTCCGTAAAGTGTTCATGCTCGACTTCTACGCGTTAATACCACACCAACTCACGCATTTCGTGATCGCCCGATTCTCCGCCTGCAGGACCGTATCATGGTCAGACAGTCTAAAACAGATCTCAGTCCCCCAGGCCCACTCTGTCTTCTAGTTTTGATCCATCCATGTAACATGATCTTCCAGATGGCAATACTAGGGTTCCGTCAACGTAGCACTTTTTCTCCATCGCAGTCCACCACACTACTGAGGCGTAAGTAAGTATCGATCTAATCACGCTTTTGTAAAGTCAGTGGACTATCCTAGGATTCAGCCTCCATTTCGAGCCTATGGCCCGTCTACATAGTACCCAACATTTGTGAGCCTTCTCGGTGCGCTCCTGAATGTGACACTTCCAATTCAAAATCGTTCTATTTACGAAACGTGGCGCGGCAAATTGGCCCCCTTTCATCTTCCTCGTGAACGGGCATATTTCTGTCTTCTCTGGATTAACATTGAGACCCCAAGGTCTAGCTCAGTCGTATGACATCTGCAAGACCCTTTCGGCCCTTCTGCATAGCTGGTTCAGATCCTTACCCATAAGAAGTATTGTAGCATCGTCTGCATAGCAGACGGGTACAAATCCCTCCTCAGTCAGCATCCGTAATAGGTCTTCGCCCATAGGAGTGACGATAAATAGCCCCCTTGTGGTTTGCCTTGTGCCACTATCGGATTCACCCGATGTCGCTCCCCACATTGTTAAAAGCCCCCTCAATGTTAATGCATACCGTCAATGTGTACGTTTTGGCATCCAACAATTCTTCTACGATCCTCGTGCAGGACAGCCTTCCCTTGCCAATAGGCATGCAGTTTTCATTTGAGCAGTTCGCTCGATGTCCTACTCTTTACCATGGTGTCCACAATACGTTCCTTGGTTTTGAGTAGAATGTACATAAGGCTAATAGGTCAATATGCCTTTGGTGTAGCATAACTTGCCTTGCCAGGCTTGTGTATAAATGCCACCCTTGCCTCCTGCCAGGATTTCGGAGTATATGCAAGTCCTAGGCACGCTGCGAAAATATTGGCCAGGTGAGGCACCAGATAGTCTGCCTAATGCCGGAAATATTCCATTAGGTCCGAGCGACTTAAACGGTTTAAGGAGCTTTAATTGCTTTATCATTAATTCTGTAATGATGAGCCTTCGATCAATATCATTATTCCAAGATTCCGGTGTCTCTGTCGTATCCTGTGAAAAATGGGTTTTCATCAAAAGCCTCAACATATGCACCGTTGTCTTTGCTCCTACTCCCATGTCGTCTCTATGACTTCTCACAGCTATGCCAATTATGGTCCATATCGATCTATAACTCGATAACTTCTAATGTAGAAAAATTAATCTATGTCTGTTTATTTGTTGGTATGTCCCGTGTAGACTCGAAAACGGTTGAACCGATTGTCTTCAAATTTTCCCAGATGGTGTAGAATGGTCGTGTGTAACCTGGGTACTACATTTTCGATATCTAAAGAAGAGGCGGACCCTCCCCGTTACTCAAATTTTTGGCAAGATCTAAGAATTTGTTGTTAGGATTCATGCAAAATTTTGTTTGCACTCTTATAGTATCCTAAAAATTGGTTACCACCCCAAATTTGGGGTGGGCAAACTGAGGGGACCGACCCTACCTCAAACCGAAATATATAACGATCAGCACAATATGGGACTCAAATGAAAGGTAATTTAGAGTAGAAAACGAATCTGGTATCAAACTTTGAGACCAAATACCCTTTACTTGTACCCAAAATTGGTTTTTAGCTATTATCTTTTTGGAATCTGTCTCTTTTAGTTAAAACAACTCACGCACGGTTTGTGTTGTGTGTTCTACAAACGAACAACGTTTGCAAATTATTGAATTTTATTATTAAAATGCGTGCTCTGTTAGGAAAGTTTATCGCGCGCTTCTTCCATTGAGCGACGAAGCTCATTTTTGGCTCAATGGATAAGTAAATAAGCAGAATTATTGATTTTGTAGTGAAGATCAGGCAGAATTATTGCAAGAGCTACCAATGCATCCAGGAATATTCATAGTTTGGTGCGGTTTATGGGCTGGTGGTATCATTGGACTGTACTTCTTAAAGTTAATGCGAATCGTAACGTAACTGTGAATGGTGAGCGCTATAGTGAGATGATTCAACTTTTTCCAAAGTCAAGCTTTTCAAGAGCTTGACTTGCATGACATGTGGTTTCAGCACGCGTTACAATGAACTTATTGAGAGCCGAGTTCGGTGAACATTTTTTCACGTTCGGGACCGGTCAATTGGCCGCCTAGATCGTGCGATTTAAAGCCTTTAGACTATGTTAAAGCTCATGTTTATACAGCCAAGCGCGCTTCAATTGAAGCATTGGAAGACAACATTGAAGAATTTATTCGTGAGATACTGACCCATAATGTTGGAAAGAATATGCCAAAATTGAACTAAGCGGATCGACCTTTTGAGGCGCAGTCATGGTCAAACATTAAACTATATGGACCGTACTATCATTTCAGATAAAGATTTCATGCATTTTTCTGTCATGTTTTATGTTTAGAACATTATTCTCCATTTGCTATCGCAGAAATCAATGACCCAATTATGACCTAAGACCTTGAGTTGCAATGAAATGAATGTTTATTTGTTTTTCCTCCAGTCCATTTCGTGGCCCCTCTTATAATAAAGGTTTGGTCCTGATTTAGTTCATACCTCCGCACAAATTCATTTGCCATTGTGTTCCAGCAATTCCTTATTTCACAATTCCTGTCCAAGAGAGAACTCTAAATGAGAAATGACTGTATAGGTGTGTTGGTGAGAAAGAAACACACACAGCAGTAGTCGTCGTCCTCGTCAATTAAAACGAAAGCAAACCCAAAATTCCAACTGTTCCAACTTTTGAATCGTTCGAATGTGGTAATGTGTCTCTGCCAAACATATTAATTTTGTTAAAAGAGCGTTTTACTTTTTGTTTTTTTCTTTCACGAGAGAGGGACATGTATGGGGTGAGTTTAAATAAATAAAATGTAGATTTGTATAAATACGAAAAATATACATACCAATGCAGTATGTAAGTGGGCACATACACATGCATATACGTAAATATGTTGATTTTCCATTTGGTAGTAAAAGAGCGAGCAAGAAGCATGTAGCATGTAAACACATTTGTATGAGTGAGACAGTAAATTGAGTTGACAGAACAATTGAAAATGTAAAAGAAATGAAATTGAAGAAACAATAAGAAATGAAAGAATATCATATGTATGTATGCAGGAGAAAAAAAAAACATCAATTGTCATTGTGTGTTTGCGTACTAGGGTAGGGGTAGTTAGGAGGAGGTGTTTAGCCAAAAGCATAGCGCAGGATCCTTAATAATATTTGAAAAAGTCTAGGAGTAAATGAAATAAATGAATTAGCTTGCTATAAGACTTTTGATTAATTGTGTTATATTGTAATTTCAAGTAAATTTTAAAATGTGCTTCAATTTGCGCCTTAATTTATTATTAAATCTTTTGAATATCTTAAAAATTATAAAATTGACAAATCCTTAGTCGTTGCTAGAACTTTTGCCTCAGGCTATTTTTTTTAGACAATATTTCCATTTGTAGCAACAACAAACCAATTCTACTCATTTACATACAGACATTCATTCATTTGTTGGCTCCGCATTCGTCCAAATAAATCCCAGAAAGCATACGAAAACCATCCCCCTTTTTGAGAGTGTATGTGTGTGTGTTTGTTTGCATGCTGCCAACTGCCTACAGCTGCTGGCAGTGTATAATAACAACAACAAAATCCATTACGAATGAAATACAAAACACAGTGGAAACGAAGAAGAATAACTACCACGACGTACGACCCTATAGTGAGATAATGTATACGCACACTACCCCCTCCTTACAGACATTTGCACATTCGTACTCAGAGACATGAACAGACCAAAAACAAATATAACATTCGAAATGGAAAGAAAACGTTGAAACATAGCAAGCACACACACACAAATACAAAACCCACTCACGCCGCATACAATCCTGCTGTGTGGACAAAAAAAAAGCACACAAGTAACAACAACAACAACAACAATAACAGGACAGCCACCACCAACTGCTGTGAGCAAAGCACCACCATCTCTTGATTATGCCACACAAAACACCAACAACACCGTTAATATCTCCAGGAGGTGGAGAGTAACACAGCAATCATACAAACAAACGAACGAACAAACAAACGAATGGGAATTATAATTGTACGATTCTGACTGACTCTCTTCTCTGTTTCTGCTGCTCTGTCACTGCTATGTATAATGTGATTGTTGGTAGAGGTAGCTGTAGTGATGATGGTAGTGGTGGTGGTGTGGTGGTGTTGTTGGCGTTTGTTATTATTGCTGCTGCTGTTGTAATTCATTTCATTTGCTGTATTTGTCTGAGCACAAATCGCACAACGTTTTGCCGTGCCTCTGTTGGTAGTGTTGGTGGAGAGCCTTTTATTTGATTGTTGGAACAGTCCGTATGTGTATGCCGACGACAGACCAAAGCAATTTTAACAGTTCTTTTTGTCTTCTTCTTCATACTCTCTTTAAGTGCTACTGATGCCAGTGCTGCTTTGACTCTCCCAACAATTTGTGTAAGGCTGTGCCAACTGCGAGTTAGCATATGTGTGAGTGGTGTGCCTTGCCAACATAACATTGATATTCGTAGCAATGTTTCGTTTCTCATTACGAATTTGTCATTCGTAAGTGAAGGTACACACAACACAAATATCCCAGTGACTCTCAAATCGTAACGAAACGAATCAACTCACTCACTCACCGTTGTTCATTGCCGCCGCCGCCGTGTAGTGCAGTATTGTATTTTATACGTTCCTTGTAGTCATCGTTAACGTCGTTTGCAGTGTAGTACATTGAGCGACGGTGGTTTTTCATTTGAATTCGGAACACGTCTAGGACTATACGAGGATCGGGTGGTGGTGGTTACGGTACGGTTGCAAGACCACCTCTCCTTTGAAAACAAACCAACCAAATAGAAATGGAAATGGAATAATAAAAATACCTATACATACATAAGAAATACATATGTATTATACTATACATATATGTACCTACATCAGAAAGGAAAATAAAAATCCAAAACAAAACTGAGCAGAAGAAGCAAAAGAAAAAAAAAACAAAATCATACAATTCGTTATTTTGCGCGCGCGTAAAACATTTGTGTGCTACAACAACAAGAAATCAAATAAATACAAATATTACAACAACACTAAAGCATAGATTGGGAACACCAACAACAACAACAACGAAAAGTAATATAATTTCAGTGTTATATTTGTAAAGTGTCTTTGCTCAACGATTGTAAGCCGCTGTCGCTGCCACCGCCGCAGCAGCAGCCGGGACTGCGACATTTGTATTTGAGCAAGGAGCGGCGACACCACTCATTGAGAGATTGTGTGCGTGTGTGAGCATACATTTGTGTTAAGTGCTCCCCATTCCACCCCACCTCTACTTTGTGACGGTGTGTGTGTGTGTGCGTGTGTATATTTGCAAGTTTTCGACAATTGTTTGTCCAACGTTTCTGTTGGTCGTCGATGTCGTTTCGTTTTGTGCTGTTGTTTTTCCACAGAGTACGTTTGTCTGTGCCCGTTGTGTTTTTTTTTTGCTTTTTGCATCTCCGTTTGTTCGTTTCCATTTCCAATTACGTTTGGTTTTCGGTTACGATTGCTTAACGTTTTCCAGCAATAATCATACGTCGTGTGACACGCCGTCGGTTAACAACACCTAACGGTTAAATCAGCAAACGAGCCAAAAATTTTGTTGCCTTATGCTGGGTGTGTACATTACATTTCATTAGTGTGCGTGTGTGCAATTGTATGGTGAGCTTAAGTCCTCCCTCATCAACAGACCCCATGCACGATACAACACAGAGTGCTAAGCAGCATCAACATCAACATCATCATCACCATCGTCATCGTGTTTCGCGCGTCATCATCATCGTAATGTGTTGCCGCACCACAAGCCAGTGCATCGCGTCGTGAACATTTTCGTTTGTAATTATTTCGGGAATTTTAATTGCAACATTTCCGTTACTATTTCTTTTTTTTCTCAAGTTAGAAAACAAATTAAAATTTTATGAAAATTGACAAAATAAGATTGAATCACAAATATTCTAAAAACGTTAAACTAGAGTGAATTAAAAAAATCAAATCAAATAAACCTAACTCAAAAACAAAAGGTGATTATTTTCATGTTTTTTTTTGAAAAAAAAAAAAAATATTTTGAATGGAAATAAAATACAGTTGAGCATTAAAACAAACAAAAACAAAGTTTAACAATTTTAAGTGTATGAAAAGTAAACAAAAATTTTAAGTTATCTGTCTGATAACAAAAATCGTTGAGAATGTTTTAAACTCAGGAGCTTATTCGCTTGACTATAGTGCAAGATTGCTTGTTTAACAACATACCATTTTTTGTTAGAATTATTTTTTAAATTTTTTAGAGACTTTTATATTATGATTGGCAAAAAGAAGCACTGCATTTTGAAAATGAATAACTTAAAATATGAATATGTATGGAAAAGACATTCAAATATTGAGGCAATTATTGTCAAGTTATAATACTTTAAATATAATTGGTAGTTCCAACAAAATTTCCACCGTCTTAAAAACTGTTTTAGAATATGAACTCTTATCAAAGGTTTAAGTGCAATTGTGCTACAGGCAGGTTTTTACAGTGATGCCTAAGAAATAGAAAAATTGTTAAAAAAGAAACTGGAACTATACAAAATTTATAATATTGTTCTTTAATTTTTATTTCTGGAAAAGATTGGCTTTAAAATAAAGGATTGCTCAGGAAAAGTTCCAATAAAATTTTTGTATAAAAAAGGAGGAACAAATATTTTTCAAAATTATTGCCTTTATTGAGATGTTTCAATATTCCGGTTAATCATTCTATCATATTCCTGCCGCACATAGTGAATGCAGTTGAACACCCCATAGCTCCAACATTTCCAGGGATCCAAATCTTAACTCTTTGAGGAAAATAAAGTTTTCATGTTATTGCATACTTTATTCGTATTTAGAATGATCCGATTTAAGTTAAGTGACGCCAGAAATGTAAATTCAATCTGAAAAACAAGTATGGAAAATGTATACCCCATTCTGTTATTGGTTCACTACTGATTTAATACATTTCTATGTGGTAGAGCTCAGTATGTACATTGCAATGGCTTTACCTATGGAAAACGTAGCATATATCGTGGGGTTCCTCAGGGATCGATTTAGGCTCACTATTGTTTTCTATATACATTAACCACATTAGGCAAAACCTTTTCTATATGTGGATAATCTCCAGTTAGTGGCTCATGGGGTGGAGAACTTTTATTTTCAGAACTCTATAAATCGTATTGAGATTCCATTGGAGGATACTATCCATCTATAAACCATTGTTTAATGCTTTCTATTCAAAGAAGAGTATAGCAGAAAACATTTAAAAGTCAGCAAAAGTTTGTTGTTGCTGGAGACATTAGACTGGTTACCCGTATTGTGATTTCAATTTCGACCAAGAAATATCATCCGAGGGAGATGTCAAATGAATCATGGTGCTTTACAACCATCCCAACTAGAGTAGGTGGTAAAGTACACCTCTGAATTTGAACAGGGCTCTTTAAGTCGACATGATTCATAAGTGCAATAGAAAATAAATCAAATTTTACTTCACTTATTCAAATCCAACTGAACTGAAATAGATTAATGGTTTTGAAACTAATTTGTAAACAACTTTACTATTCCTTATTTGAGATAATACCTTGAATTCATAGTTGGTCATATCAATGATGTACAGTCAATTATAACACCCCAATAAAATAAATAAATAAATTAGATCTGTATTTCTATTATATAAAATTCTAGAATTTAACACTCCTTCCATTTTGGCGGACAAATTTCGATTCGGAGTTTCAAATAGAACCCTCCTTGACACCTTGACAGTCCCTAGATTTCAGACGTTGTTAATGCAACGATCATTCCAAGTACGAGTGATAAGGTTGTAGGACAGATTAAACCGAGTTTAGCAATCAAATATTCACCACCATAGAATGAGGGTATTCTAATCTAGTCATTCCTTTAGCATCACCTTGAAATATTCGTCTAAGACCCCTAAAAGTAATGGGTTGCCCAAAAAGTAATTGCGGATTTTTTATATAGTCGGCGTTGATAAATTTTTTCACAGCTTGTGACTCTGTAATTGCATTCTTTCTTCTGTCAGTTATCAGCTGTTACTTTTAGTTTGCTTTAGAAAAAAAAGTGTAAAAAAAGTATATTTGATTAAAGTTCATTCTAAGTTTTATTAAAAATGCATTTACTTTCTTTTAAAAAATCCGCAATTACTTTTTGGGCAACACAATATATATAGTCTTGATCGTCTTGACGTTCTGAGTCAATGTAGACATGTCCGTCTGACTTCTTGAGCTCTCACAAGCAGCAATTTTTGTCCGATTTGGCTGAAATGGTGCATTCGGTGTTCATTTACGACTTCAAACAACTGTGCCCAATACGGTCCAAATCAGTCTATAACCTGATAAAGCTCCCATATAAACCGATCTCCCGATTTGATTTCTTGAGCCCTTACAACCCGCAATTTTTGTCCCATTTGACTGAAATTAAGCATGCTGTGTTTTGTTATGACTTCTAACAATTGTGCCAAATACGGTCCGAATCGGCCTATAACTTGATATAGCTATATATATGAATATATATAAACCGATCTGCCGATTTGAATTCTTAAGTCCTTACAAGCCGCGATTTTTGTCCGTTGTGGCTGAAATTTTGCTTGTAGTGTTTAGTTAAGACTTCCAACAACTGTGCCAAGTACGGTTCGAATCGGTCTATAATCTGATATAGCTCCCATATAAACCGATCTCCCGATTTGACTTCTTGAATCCTTACAAGCCGAAAGTTTTTTTCGATTTAGCTAAAATTTTGCACAAAGTTTTCAGTTGTAATTTCCAACAGCTGTGCCGAGTATGGTTTAAATCGGTCTATAACCTGGTATAACCCCCATATAAACCGATCTCCCGATTTGTTTCTTGAGCCCTTACAAGCCGCAATTTTTGTCTGATATGACTGAAATTTTGCATGTAGTGTTCGGTTAAGACTTCCAACAACTGTGCCGAGTATGGGCCAAACCAGTCTATAACCTGATATAGCTCCCATATAAATTAATCTCTCGATCATCCTTGTTCGGTTCCTAGAAGCTTTAATTTTTTCTAGTTTGAAAAAAGTTTGGTGTGTAGAATAAAATTATGCACTTAAACTAAATTTATTTTGAATACATTTTTAGCCAAATCCATGGTGGTGGATTGCCAAGATTCGGTCCTGCCGTACTTAGCACGCCTCTACTTGTTTTATTTTTTAGTGTTTAAGAGTGTTGATAATAGAATTCCGTTATTATTTTGTTCAAATACTTCACTTGAAAACTTGACTTTTTGCCTCGAAACCTGTCATTAGCCTCAGAGTGCTGTGTTAACAAACTTATGACTGCTGTTTTAGCAAACATTTTCGCCTACTGTTTTTACTAAAAACCAGTAAGGAAAAGCAAAAGTCGGGCAGAGTCGACTGCAAAACATCCTACACCTACCCTGTAAATGCAAAATGGGAGCTATATCTAATTTTAAACCAATTTTGAGGGACCTCGGCGGATATTTTCAGATGGGTCATTAAGCAATCAGTATCAAATTTCGAGCAAATATGTTCAAACTGTAATAACTACGGTTGACAAATAACAATATTGCAAATTACTCAAAATCTGACGAACATATTCAAGTGAGCTATATTTAAATCTGAGTCCGATTTCGGCCAAACTTCTTAGATATTATTGTAGTTGTCGAGAAAAGCGGTGTACAAAATTTTTGGCATGATTGGTCAATAAATGCCCCTTGCAGTGGCTTTAGAAATGAAAACCGGGCGATATACATTTATGAAAGCCAGATCTGAATCTGAACCAAATTCCATGAAATTCATATATAATGTCGAGAGCCAGGAGAAAATCCTTCGTGGCTAATTGCGAGAGAATCGGTTAACAAATGACCACTATATTTCAATATTAGTCCAAATCGGTCGAACATATATTTATGGGAGGTATATCCAAATGTGATCCCATATCCAAATCTAACCCGATTTTTTCCAATTTCAACAGGCTTCGTCTCTAGGCCGAAAAATATGCCTGTACCAAATTTGAAGACGACCGGACGAAAACAGCGACCTGTAGTTTGTACACAAATTAACATGGACAGACAGACAGATGGACATAGCTAAATCGAATCAGAAAGTGATTCTGAGTCATCTGTGTTTTTTTTTGCTCACCACAATCGAACCGATACGTTCGATTGTCAGGAGAATTGTCAGTATTTGCTATTTTCTGCAGATATTTTTCTTTGAGTGTTTTTAATATTTGCTGCCTGATGTATTATAGGTTTAGTGGCATGGAAACTTTATTTTATTAATGAGCCACTCTATTCTGGCCAAAAGTCTAAACCCAGAGCAGTTTTTTGTAATTACAGCAAAATTTTTTGCTGTATTAACAGTTCTATAATTTGATAATTTTTTGACGATTTTTTATGACAGCTGACAAAATAACTAAATTTGCCCATGAACATATCTCACATATCAATGCTGGGAACTTGAGCCAGCACATTCTGTCGTTTAAATCAACCGGCCGATCTTCATGAAAAAGAAAATTTTTAAGTTTGAAACAAACTGGTTTAGATTTATAATAAATATAAAAATTTAACGATGCTTCAATTGGAAAGGCATTTTGTGATTTCTTACCACAAAGGATATTTTGATCTTCATTAACACATTGTGTGCCACGACATACGTTTCAGTACGATATTTGACCGGTCGTGAAATTTTGGTTACGATTTCTAAATTGAAAACCCTTTACTGAATATTTTTGCAAAAGCATGCATTAATGAAGAATGGTCTTCAATGAATTTCGTCAAACCGAATGGATTTCGTCAAAACCGTTTGGCATTAATGTGTTAAAATATTTTCATAACCTCCACCATAGGATTTCGTCATTACGTTTGAAACACCTCAAAATGTATGTATAAGACCCCATATAGTATAGAAAGGGTGAATTTTTAGCTATTATCTTTTAGGCAACACTGGTTTCTACAGCTCATGCACGTTTCGTGTTTTGTTTCACTGTCAAACATCTTCAGTTTGGTCTATAATTTAGCCATGAATCGTCTTACAAACGAACAACGCTTGCAAATTATTGAATTTTATTATCAAATTGCGTGCTCTGTTAAGAAAGTTCATTGTGCGCTCATTTTTTCTAATTTTTGACTCAATGGGTACGTAAAAAGGCAGAATTGTCGATTTTGGAGTAAAGATCAGCCAGAAGCATTGCAAAAACTACCAATGCATCCAGAAGCGGTCACAGTTTGGTGCAGTATATGGGCTGGTGGCATCCTTGGACCCTACTTCTTCATAGCTGATGTGTATCGTAATGTAATTGTGAATGGTGAGAGCCATGAGATGATATCCAACTTTTTTTTGCCCAAAATGCAAGAGCTTTACATGTATGACATGTGGTTTCAACAAGACTGTGTCACATGCCACACAGCATGCATAATAATGAACTTACTGAGAGGCGAGTTGGGTGAACATTTTACTTCACGTTCGGGACCGGTCAATTGGCAAACTAGATTGTGCGATTTAACGCCTTTAGACAATTTTTTGTGGGGCTATGTTAAAGCTCATGTCTATTGGGACAAGACCGCTTTAATTTACGCATTGGAAGACAACATCGAAGCATTTATTCGAGAGGCGGCCGAAATGTTGGAAAGAGTAAGCTAAACTTGGACTAATCAAATGGACCATTTGAGGTGCAGTCAGGGTCAACATTTGCATGAAATTATCTTCAAACATTAAATTATATGGACCATACTATCAATTCAAATAAAGATTTCATGCATTGTTCAGAATAAAAGGTTTTTTTTTTGAAAATCATTCCAATAGCTCCTAAAAAGTCATCCTTTACATTTCACCCAAAAAAGTGTTTCCTTTAGAAGTTGTATTAATCATCTTTAAATTAGTTTTGGTTTGGTTCCGCTTATCTTTGGCTTGATTCTTCAAATTAAGACAAACGTTTGTTCACTGCAAGTTTAGTTTGGTTCTTGGTTTCAACCCCTTGTTTACTACCACACTGCTTATTATAAAACTGTGGATTTTGATTCTAGATCAGTGTGCATCAAACTGAGTTGTATTAATACAAACTATACAAACTTGACAAATTAACCTCAAAATGGCAATCTTGGAGTTTATTGCGGATTTCAATGAATTATAAATACAAGCCAAATTCACTAAGAAAACCTTGTTTTTCTTGTTAAGTATTGTAAATTATTATCATTAGTGTATTAATAATTTTTTGATCTCAATTACTCAAGTACTAAGAAACCCCATTGGCTATTAATTCAGAGTTAGCCGTACAATTGAAACGTATAGAAACATTGCAACTAAATTAGTTTGAATATGTCTACTAGATTTTTGTTATTGTGCAAATGATGGAAAATGCAACAAAAGTCGTTCCATTATAATATACTCTATACCACAGTGGTACAGGTGCCCGATCGATTTGCAATGTTTAGAAGGAGAAGAGCTAGCATTTAGTTATTCCTATGGTCTATATTCAGTTACTAGTTAGATTAAGCCATGTCCGTTTGTCTGGGCTTCCATCCATCCTTTTTCCTATTTGTCCCGCCATCCTTATGTTCCTGTTATCAGGGAATGGTAGCTTGTTTTCCGAATGTCATAAATACAGAATGACACATTTCATTCATTTGTCTGTATGTTCTTGGGATGAAAAGTTCAACAATGTGATATAAACCCCATAAGTTATCTATCCCGAGTTATCCATAGCTTGTGTACGAGTATATGTATTTCACTTAATGCCAATCGTAGCGAAGTAATGGAGGGACTATAATGAAAAGTTGCACCGAACTTCAATGAAAAAAATTTGGCCCAAAATTTAAGATTTTTCCTAAAGAACGCAAAACTTTAAAATAATGAACCTAACTTTAAATTTAATTTCCTACCTACTAACGGACAAATTTTGATCTCTGACTGATACTTCGTTTACTTCATAGATGACTGTCCAATTATTATTTTTTGAAAAATTCTTTTTTGAACTTAGCATCTTAACCTAAACACATTAAACTTTTAAAGATGCTCCTATTTCTAAGGCTATTGTGCGTCTTTAACTACGTTTCACTATTGTCTTGCCTCAAAGTCAATTTCCTAACATTCAACGATACTTTGATCTTCATTTCAGATTTGTGTCTTAAATAACAAGACTTACAGTTAAGGATTTATTAACCTACCATTAAACAAGTAAAGGCGGGTTAAGTTATGCCGGGCCGAATCTTACCCCCATCCTCCACCATGGATAGCATTTGTCGAGTTCTTTGCGCGGTATCTCTTTTTATGCAAACAACTGCGCCCTCTGGAGGCTCAAGAAATCAAGATCCCATACCGATATCTATGACAGCTATATCAGGTTATGTACTGATTTGCGCCATACTAAGCTCACTCAGTCATAACAAAACACCTCATGCAAAATTTCAGCCAAATCAGAAGAGAATTGCGCCCTCTAGCGGCTCAAGAAGTCAAGATCCAAGATCGGTTTATATGGCAGCTATACCAGGTTATTAACCGGTTTAAACCATACTAAGCACAGTGGTTGGAAGTGACACCAAAACACCACTTGCAAAATTACAGCCAAATCGGATAAGAATTGCCCACTCTAAAAGCTGAAGAAGTCAAGACCCAAGATCGGTTTATATGGCAGCAATATAGCAAAGGTGTTGGAAGTGATACCAAATCATCAGGTGCGAAATTCTGGAGGCTCAAGAAGTCAAGACCCAAGATCGGTTTATATGTCAGCTATATTCAAACTTGCACCGATTTGGCCCATTTACAATTTCAACCGACCTACACTAATAGAAAGTGTTTGTATAAAATTCCAAACGTCTAGCTTTACTCCTTCGAAAGTAAGCGTGCTTCCGACAGACGGAAGGACGGACAGACGGGCGCCATATAAACCGATCTTCCGATTAGATTTCTTGGGCTTCTAGAGGGCGCAAATCTTATCTAATATGGTTGCAAATTGGCATATGTCATTTTGGTATGACTTCCAACAAATGTTTCAAGTATGGTCTAAATCGGTATATAACCTGATATAGCTGCCATATAAACCGATCTCCCAGTTTGACTTTTTGAGCCTCTCGATTTTCCTGAAATTTTGGAGGTCGTATTTTTCTATGACAGATGTTTTTGAAAATGTCATTCAAAGAACTTGACAAATGCGATCCATGGTGGAGGGTATATAAGATTCGGCCCGACCAAACTTTGGCTCTAACCTTTAAAATGGGGACAAACATTTTTCCAGTGTACATAGTCAACCCCAGTCTGCTTATAACTTTCTTTACTTCATTTTTGATAATTAATTGTACAAAAAATTGATTTTTTATGCAATGATCTAAAAGATCTGGAAATCGCGATTAATTTCAACATTCAAAAAATAAACTCAGCTGTATTTTTTTTTTCTTACAACAAAAATCTTATTATTTTAAAATTTAAAATTTTTGTTTCGTTTGTTTTCAGAATGATAATATTTGAAGAAACTGTGTTTTAAAAAAAGTGAAATGCTATAGAGTCCTTAAAACATTAAAAAATTACTATGAAATCCTATTAATTTAAGCGGGAAAAAACCAAAATTTACCAACTTAAAAGAATTCTCAGCAAAATGTTGTGTTTCCTAAAACTATGAACGTTTACTGTGCTAACAGATCACCCAACAATAACCACATAGACATCAGTGTTAAACAAATTCCAACGGATCGTTTCAATGATCCTCCTGCAAAGGCTTTGATTCATGTCAAACCTGAATTCTCCATAAGTGCTAATGAAAAGGAGATGAACAATAATAACAACAACAACAACAATAACATCGCAAGCATCAATAATAACAACTTATTAATGAACAACAGCCACAACAACAACAACAGCAGCGGCAAAAGTCCTTTACACCAGAAACTTAGTCCTTCATATCCTCCATATCACAGCAGTGCCATGAATTCGGCCACAATGCTGATGCATCACCAGCAGCAGCAGCAACAACAACAACAGCAGCAACAACAAAACGGAGCACGTGACAGCAGTAGCAGTCGCGGCACCGAACGCGGCGATGACAGGCCCAATGGACGTTCCTCCCATGGGGCCGGTCGCGGTTCCAGCTGCTCACCTGCCTCATCGCCCACACGCCATCCAAATGCGGTGAGTCCGGTCACCTCGCTAAATCACAGCATGATGCAACAAATGCAACAGCAACAACATCAACTCTCACCGCCACCCCATATGGGTGGTGTGCCCACAGCCAATGGTTTGCCCGCCGGCCTGCCACCACGTATGCCCCATGGCCTGCCACCCCATTCGTTGGGTCTACTCAATTCCCTGCAAATGATGCATCATGCCTCACCATTGGAACTAATGGCGGCGGCCCATCATCATGTACCGCCTAGGACCTACAATAGCCCGCCACCCATATCCACCTCAGATCCCAGTGCCAATGAGTGCAAACTTGTCGAGTATCGTGGACAAAAAGTGGCCGCCTTCATTATAAGCGGCGAGACGATGTTGTGTCTGCCGCAAGCCTTTGAATTGTTTTTGAAGCATTTGGTTGGTGGCCTACATACGGTGTATACAAAATTGAAGCGTTTGGACATTGTGCCGCTGGTATGCAATGTGGAACAGGTGCGAATATTGCGCGGTTTGGGTGCCATACAACCGGGGGTAAATCGTTGTAAGCTGTTGTGTTGCAAGGACTTTGATGTACTGTATCGCGACTGTACAACAGCCAGGTAAGTTGGATGTATTTTTTGTTTTTTGTTTAAACGTACAACAAGGGAACGAAAGAAATGTTTAATTATGAGTAAGGGGGGGATAAGATACTGTTGGGGGGGAAATACAAAGAAAAGCCAAGGAAAAGCTGGTTTAAATGTTTTTTTGTACCTCTTATAAATTTGTATACCCTACACCATTACAGTGATACAGTGTATGGTAACTTGTTACATTTGTTTGCAACGCTAGAAAGAAGAGGAGCTGGATCCTTTATTTGGTGTAAAAGTCATTTATAATCACTTTCTATCGCAAATGACTATCGCTAGGCTTTGCACAGGCATCAACTTGATTTTAATCCTTTTACACCCTCCTTTGAAGAATAGTACATTAATTGTGTCTTCTAGGACAGAAAATTGAACTTTAAATCAAAAATTTTGGAAAGGCCAAGGAAGGCAACTCTTGCCCTATACAGCTGCAAGAGATACATTGGCAAAAAATTTAGGGTTTGAACCAGGTGTCATGCACTGGGTATATACTGCAGTTGTCAGCAATTCCATAGTAGCCGGTTGTAAAGGGTGATTTTTTTGAGGTTAGGATTTTCATGCATTAGTATTTGACAGATCACGTGGGATTTCAGACATGGTGTCAAAGAGAAAGATGCTCAGTATGCTTTGACATTTCATCATGAATAGACTTACTAACGAGCAACGCTTGCAAATCATTGAATTTTATTACCAAAATCAGTGTTCGGTTCGAAATGTGTTCATTCACCGTAACGTTGCGTCCAACAGCATCTTTGAAAAAATACGGTCCAATGATTCCACCAGCGTACAAACCACACCAAACAGTGCATTTTTCGGGATGCATGGGCAGTTCTTGAACGGCTTCTGGTTGCTCTTCACTCCAAATGCGGCAATTTTGCTTATTTACGTAGCCATTCAACCAGAAATGAGCCTCATCGCTGAACGGTGAATGAACACATTTCGAACCGAACACTGATTTTGGTAATAAAATTCAATGATTTGCAAGCGTTGCTCGTTAGTAAGTCTATTCATGATGAAATGTCAAAGCATACTGAGCATCTTTCTCTTTGACACCATGTCTGAAATCCCACGTGATCTGTCAAATACTAATGCATGAAAATCCTAACCTCAAAAAAATCACCCTTTATGTTCCGCATTGACCCGCTAGAGTTTTTCATTGGCAAGGGCTGACGCCTCAGTGCATAACACACTGCTACAACAACAACAACTGCAATTGTCAGATCTATAATACTATATGGTGTTGTTGTCTGGTGGACGGTGCTTCAAAAGTCCAACTACTCTTCAATATTCAGCCGGATCTAATGAATGGCTTGTTTGTGCATCATAGCGGCACTGAAGACTACGTCATGTACTGAAATTAATGCTTAACCTAATGCCTCTGTATTTAGAGCGCACACACGCCGATTACTTAGGCTTAGGTATACGTCCATAGTGGCATGGGGCGGATTAATATCTATACCCTCTTTTCAACCTAACCTATGCCTCTGGACATTGTGGTTAGACAGATTGTTGCTACTACTGCTGTGGGAGCTTTCTTTTTGGTAATACGGCTGCTACGAGCATTGTGTTATCCTTCATATAATGCCCGATGTTCCAGGCTGTGTGGATTACACTTTGCCTGAGCCCCTGATTGATAAAAGTACTATGCCACTATTTCCGATATGACCAATTGGAACTACGATATCCCTGGTAATAAAAGTTAAGTTGAATTCTATAGGGATGGTTCCAAACTAGACGACCACGTGGGCTTTGGGGTGTACTCTAAAGATCTAGAACTGGCCATATCGAAAAGGTTACCCGACCACTACAGTGTGTATCAAGAGGAGGTCCTTGCAATTAAAGAAGTGATGGAATGTCTTAGACATGATGTCATAACGACGATTGGCGTATAATTTTTTTTAGATAACCAGGCAGCCCTTAAATCTCTGGGGAGCACATTTCTGAATTCAAAAAACCAACCTCGACTGTCGCAGATTTTTCAACGAGGTGGCTGAGCAATTTCCAATCCTTTTGTGCTGGGTGTCGGGCCACTGAGATTGCTAATTTTGCCCATGAACATTCCACTAAGGAACAGGGGCAAACTTCTCACATATCAATGAGTGCAGTTCGATTCAAGTTTAAGCTCAATGATAAGGGGTCTCCTTTTTATAGCCGAGTCCGAACAATGTGCCACTGTGCGACACCTCTTTAGAGAGAAGTTTTACCTCACAAATGTTGCCAGCATTAGGAGGGGAAAACCACCGTCGACAATTTTTTCTGGTGTTGTCGCTAAGATTCGAACCCAGGCGTTTAGCGTCATAGGCGGACATGCTAACCTCTGCGTTACGGTGGCCTCTACATAGAGATATCCCAGGGAATTGTGGAGCAAGCAACTAAGAACTACCACATTCCAGGGGAACAAGAATCTGTGAGTATGCCTCTAGAGACACATAAGCTAAGTCTTCAGGATAAGGCCGAAGGACAACGAATGGTAGATTGTCGAAAAGGGAGAGTTGTGAGCATTCCAAAATTATGTGGCCTAATTTAGGCTTAAAGAAGCCTAAAGCTTTACTGTCGCTGGCTAGAACAGATGTCTCAGGTATTGTGTCCGTCATGACATGCCACTGTCTGATCGGAAAACATGCTGTCAGTCTAAAGGTTGCATGTAAAGACTTTTACAGAAGCTGTGAGAACGTTGAGAAAGAAGGGACCATAGAATGTCTGATGTGTGTGTGTCCCGCATTGGCAGTCTGAAGGAGCTCAACATAAGGTGTTAAATTCTTTGAGAACTTGTCTGATTTAGCGGATGTGAACATTCGCTAGTTGTTGGGCTTTTTAAAGCGATCGGGATGGTTCAGAGGTAGGAACTGCACAGAAAAAAATGTTGTCCCAATTTTAAAGATTCGAGCTAAGACTAGAAAATTTTATTTTAAGATGATCAATTCCCACATTTTAAGGGAACATTCCCTTTGGAGAAAATATTTTCTTTATAATAAGGATTTTTTATTTTATATGGTAGGTTAATAAATCTAGGAACGAAAAATGGATAATCAAGAGACCGGTTTATATGGCAGCTATATCAGGTTATAGACCGTTATGAACCGTACTTGACACTGTAGTTGGAAGTCTTAACAGAACACAATGTACAATATTTTAGCTAAATTGTCAAATCGGGAGATCGGTTTATATGGGATCTATATGAGGTTATAGACCGATTTGAACCGATCTTGGCACAGTTGTTGAAAGTCATAATAAAACACTACATGCAAAATTTCAGACAAATCGGACAAAAATTGCGGCTCCCAGGGGCTCAAGAATCCAAATCGGCAGATCGGTTTGTATGGCATCTATATCAGGTTAATGACAGTTTCAAACCGCACTTGGCACAGTTGTTGGAAGTCATAACAGAACCCCACATGCAAAATTTCAGCCAAATCGGACAACACTTGCGGTTTGTAAGGGCTTAAGAAGTCAAATCGGGAGATCGGTTTATTTGGTAGCTATATCAGGTTGTAGACTGATTTGGACCGTACTTGGTACAGTTGTTGGAAATCATAGCAGAATATTATATGCTAATTTTTAATTCAATCAGACAAAAATTGCAGCTACCAGTGGCTGAAGAATTCAAATCTGGAGATCAGTTTATTTGGGAGCTATATCCAAATCTGATCCGATATGGCCCATTTGGAATGGCCAACGACCTACATCCATATTGAGCATCTGTTCAGAATTTCAAGCGGTTAGCTTAACGCCTTCGACCGCTATTGTGATTTTGACAGACGGATGGACGGACATGGCTAGTTCGCCTTAGAGTGTTGAAACGATCAAGAATATTTACTTTATAGGGTCTTAGGTCAATATTTCAAGGTGTTACAAACGGATTGTCTAGATTAGTATACCGCCATCCTATGGGGGTCGGTAATAAAAAAAAATTTTCAAAACATATTAATTGGATTGAATAAGAATCAATCAGCGATAAAAAATTTGAAACGGATGGTCATGTCCGCTAGTAATTAGGAAATTAAATTTAAAAATATCATCTTGATTTAAAAATTCTGATTCTTTGGTTGGTTTTCAGTGCAAAAATCCTACGAATAAGGAAAAATCTTAAATTTTGGGCCAAGTTTTTTTTTTCAGTGTAGAAGAAATTTTTCCTTTACTGTTCCCAGGGTAGCACAATAGACAAAAATATCTGATCACAGACTACCACATAAAGCCAACCTAACCTATCCAGGCTGATGTGAGTAAATATATAAGACCTTCTAGCCATGGTCCGTCCGTTTGACAGACACACTTAAATCTTTAATAATAACTGTATTGAGCTGAAACTTTGCACAGATAACTTTTTCTTTCATAGTCAGGTTAAGTTCAAAGATGAGCTATATATCGGACTATATCTTGAGATAGTCCACATGCAGGCGGTTCTTCCAATATAAAGTTTTCTGAGCCTTATAAGGAGAACTTATTACCTGGTCCTTTGACATCTGCTCAAAACATGGTCCATATCGAACCACATTTGGATGTCCCGGTTTAAAGTTTCAAGTCCATTTGTTAGCCCCTTTTTTCTGAATTTTGCAAGAGTGAGTTATATTAGATACCTGGACCGAGAATGGTTCAGATTGGACCCTTTTTGGATATAACTGCCATATAGACCCATCTATCGATTTCAGGCTTTTGGTCTATAAAACGCGCATTTACCACCCAACGTCGGTAAAATTTTTAACAAGATCCAATCCATATCCAACCATATTTGTATTTAGCTGCGACAAAGACCGATTCCATCCTTCAGACCTTTCGTCCGTCCGCCTTTTCTTTTATCTGTGTGTCTGTCTTTATACCCTACACCACCATTGTGGGACAGGGTATTATAACTTTGCATTTGTGCATTTGTTTGCAACGCTAAGAAGAAGAAGAGCTAGACCGACAAGTATACCGATCGGTTTAAGACCAAAACAGAATGAACGCGTAGCGATACAGGCAGCTTCTGTTGCGTCCATGACCAGTCAAAAATTGGGTCAAGTTAACGTTAAGCTCCCCATGCTTTATACGATCAACCGCTGTTTGGGGAATTTTCCCATCGCTTCTGCCAGTTTTCCAACGTTGTTTCTGTCTCAGGCCTATGAATGGCCTTACTGGTCGTGCTTCCGTTTTCAAGTACTCACCTATATATAGGAATGTTCTCTAGCTTGAGAAGCCTTTGCATACTTGGAGAGAGTTTCGTGTAGCTACGGATGTCATGTGGGATCTTGAATACATCTTTAGTTTGACCATATTGGTTCAGATTTGGATACAGCTCTGTTAAAAAATGGTCCTTCGACTTCATAAGACCCTAGGAACTGATTCCACTGAAATTTGGTAGATAATGTATTCCACATAAAACTTCATACAATTTGAATAGGAACTAAGCAACCACTACCAAGATTGGTTCATATATTCAGTCCCATTCGGAATCACAACCGATTTACATGGTTCACTTACACAAAGCCTTAAAATTATCATTCAGCCATATACTTTAAATGCTTATAATAAGAAAATTAATTTTTAATATACAAAACCAAAAAGTAAAACTTCCAGTTTCAAAATCTCACTCAGGAACCCGAAACCTATGTAACCAGCCCTACCATTCTTTTCCTTGAGCAAGGGAAACTTAAAGTGAATTTTATGTTCATATATGACTTTTGGGCTTTATACCCTTCTGTGCTATGCTGAATGTTTTGTCTGACTACTTGGGTTGTGTTTTCAGTCTACTTTGTGGACACCATAATAAAAAAAAGGCTACACAAAAATTGATACTTTCCTCCTCACCCCAAGACCTTCTGTGTACGACTGGTTTGAATAATTGCCCGACTGTGTAATGCCACAACAAAAAAAAAAACCTGCAAAAGTGAACAAAACATTCATCGTTTAAACCTTATTTAGCTTTATGTGGGCCATAAGGAAGCTAACCAAATGGGGAGCAGACTTCAAGACTTGTAGAACTATGATGAAGAGGGTTCACAAAAATGGGGATTCATTTTTATGTTGCTGGTTACTGTTCCTGCTAGTTGTAGTTGGCTAATGTTGTGGATAACCAAATTTAAGTGGTTTCTCTCTATGTATTTAGCTACACCAATACCTACGTCACTCCATGTATTACAAGTACTTGCGAGTGTTTGTCTGCCAGGGCCTTTAAGTAGTTCCTTGTGATGGAAATTCGAGAAGTGTGGGCAGTGCTCAAGTGTTGAGTGCCAAAAATTTAATGAGCCATATTATTTGCTTATATTTGTATTATGATGTTGGGGAAAAGTTTTCAGAGATTTCAGTTTTAGTTAAAGGAGTTAATAACTTGAAGTTGGAGTTTGAAATTCATGTATAATTTTTAAGTGACTTTTAAAATGCATTAAGCTTTGAAGCAAGCAGGGGATTTGGCTATGTCATTTTCTTTGGACATAATAGGAAATTTAATTTGCTAGTGGAGTTATGAACTTTTACGAATTTTAGGTGAAGTTAAATAGTTGATAGCAAGAACCCTTCGACATATGAATGTCGGTGCATATTTAGATATATTGGGTTGCCCAAAAAGTAATTGCGGATTTTTCATATGGTCGGCGTTGACAAATTTTTTAACCGCTTGTGACTCTGTAATTGCATTCTTTCTTCTGTCAGTTATCAGCTGTTACTTTTAGCTTGCTTTAGAAAAAAAGTGTAAAAAAAGTATATTTGATTAAAGTTCATTCTAAGTTTTATTACAAATGCATTTACTTTCTTTTAAAAAATCCGCAATTACTTTTTGGGCAACCCAATAGTTGCCACATAGACCGATCTCTCAGCTTAGGGTCTTGGGCCTATGAAAGGAGCAGATAATATTTCGCTTGATATGGGAGCTACATCAAGTTGTGAAGCGATTGGATCATACTTGGCACAGTTGTTAAAAGTTAGAACAAAGCACTTCATGGAAAATTTCAGCCAAATCGGATAACTATTGCGCCATCTAGCGGCTGAAGAAGTCAAGATCCGCTAGATGGCGCCAAGATAAATGGCAGCTATAAAAAAACATGGACAATCTAAACCGACCTGCATTAATAAGAAGCATTTATTCAAATTTCAAGCACGTAGCTTTACTTCTTCGAAAGTTAGCGTACTTTCGACAGACAGACGGATGGACGGACGGACATGCGGCTAAATCTACTAAGAATGGCAAGCTTATCGGATTTATATACTTTATGGGGTCTCAGATCAATATTTCAATGTGTTACAAATGGAATGACGAAGTTTTTCCAATTAGACAGTGACCTGTCATGACGGACACAATAACTGAGACGTCTGTTCTTGCCAATGACAGCAAAGCGCTAGACCTCTTCAAGTCTAGATTAGGTCACATCGTTTTGGAATGCTAACAGCCCCCTTCTTGTGACCATCTATGATTCGTTGTCCTTCGGGCCTGCTCCTGAAAACTCTGTTAGGCAGTGCCTAGTCTCGTCAGCTCGCCCGCTTTACAATTCCCTGGGATATCTCTATGGCGAACTTCTTCCGAATAGACAGTGACCTGTCATGACGGACACAATAACCGAGACGTATGTTCTTGCCAATGACAACAAAGCGGTAGACCTCTTCAAGTCTAGATTAGGTCACATAGTTTTGGAATCTTGACAGCCTCCTCCTTGTGACCATCTATGATTCGTTGTCCTTCGGGCCTGCTCCTGAAAACTGTAAGGTAGTGCCTAGTCTCGTCAGCTCGCCCGCTTTACAATTCCCTGGGACATATCTGTGGCCCGGCAGTCAGAACAGGTGAATTTCGAACTGTTCAGTCATCTCGCGTGAGAGATCTGCGACAGTCGAGGGTGGTTTTTGTGTTCGGAAATACGTGCTTGGCTGTCTGAGAAGATAGTTATGCCAATCGTCGTTATGACATTATATCTTAGCCATTTCACCACTTCCTTAATTGCAATAGAGGATCACCTCTTGATACACACTGTAGTGGTCCGGTAACCTTTTCGATACGGCCAGTTCTAGATCTTTAGAGTACACACCAAAGCCCACCTGGTCGTCTAGTATGGAACCATCCGTATAGAAGTTCGTGTGAGTTCTATTACCAGGGATATCGTAGTTCTAATCGGTTCTATCAGGAATAGTGGAACAGTAATTTTTATCAAAAACCGTCTCAGGTAGTTTGTAATCCACACTGCCTAGAACATCGGATATTGTACCGAGGAGAACGCAGTGTCGGAAGCCGCCACATGACCAAAGAAAAAGTTCCATTAGCCTTACAGCAGTGGCAACACAGCAACACTTCCGGCGCGTTGACAAATGTGATGCCGTCGATTCTTAATAGCCTCCTCTGTCTGGTATTGAATTGATACCAAATGGTATTACAAATCTTTGGCAATGCGGCGAATAATACCAGACGGTATTGGTAAATTACAGTAATTTTTCTATCAGTGTAGGGGGTGTCAGTTCGAAAATGGGTTATATCGGACTATATCTTAATATATCTCCCGATTTAGGGGTTTAGTCTTAATAAAAGCTGCATTTGTAATCCGATTTGGCTACAATTTGGCACAATTATTTGTGCTAAGATCCAGATCGGTCTCAATTTTAAAATAGTCTCCATATAGACGGATCTCCCGATTTAAGTTCCTTGGCCCATTAAAGCCACATTTATTATCCGATTTCCCTGAAATTTGGCACAATGACTTGGGGTAAGACTCTCGACATCCGTGCTGAATATGGTTCACATCAGTCTATATCTTAATATAGCCCCCATATAGAGCGATCTCCCGATTTAGGGAGATTTGCAAATGCAAATTAGCCCATAAGCAATCCGTTAAGGAACAGGGACAAAATTCTCACATATTAATGAGTGCTGTCCGATTCAAGTTCAAGCTCAATGATAAGGAGCCCTCTTTTTATAGCCGAGTACGAAAAGCGTGCCGCAGAACGACACCTTTTGTGGGGAAGTTTTTACATAGCTTCCATACCAAATGGTACAGTACCTCACATATGTCGCCAGGATTAGGAGGGGATAACCACTGCTGAAAAATTTTCTGTTGATGTTTATGCCGGGATTTGAACTCGGAAGTTCAGCATCATAGGCGGACCGACTAACCTTTGTGCCACGGTGGGTCTTATATATGCTCATAAAAGTGGATGGTGGATTATTTTGTGCGAATATGAATTTCCCGATTTAAGGTTTCGGGCCAATCACAGCCGCATTTATTGCCCCATTTCGCCGAAATATAACAAAGTGAGCTGTGTTCGGCCCTTCGATGTCCGTGTCGAGTATGGTTTAGATTGGACTATATTTGGTTATAGCCCCCATATAGATCGATATCCCGATTGAGGAGTTTTCACCCATAAATAGCGCATTTTCTGAAATTAGGTGCGTGAGCTTGCACACATCATCCCAGAATATGGTGCAGATCGGATAATTTTTGAATATAGCAGCTATATATATCGATTTCTCCATTGATGGTCTTGAACCCATACAAGACTCATTTATTACCGGATTTTAGCTGCTATCGGTTCAGAGCCGTGAATTTTTCATCGGATTTTAAAAATTTTGTTTATTATTTACCCGAGGTTGTGGCAAAGCTCTTTTCCAACTTGGCCTGTAGAGTAACTTTTTTTTTTCTTTTTTACTTCTAAACCTATTTTTTTTACAAAATTTTCCAACCAATCCTTTAACATTTCAAAACCATCAATACAATGCCAACAGAGGAACTTTGTCTGGTGCGTTTACAAAGCTACACCACCAGGTTACGTATGTCAGTTCAAGTTGGCTTCCTGTGCATTTCTCATTTCCGGCTTCCGTTTGATTGTTGCCTTTAGATTTTTTTTTATAAGTTTTCCATGAGGAAATCAATAACAGCAAATAGAAAATACAATGCAAAATATTAAAGTTTATTTAAAAGCTAACATGAGACCATTAATACCTACTTGGTTTTTATAGTAACCAGTTATGGTTTTCTAAGGAAGAAACTGCAATTGATACGTTTTTTTTTAATAGAATTGGAAAAATTTTAGTGCAATGGCTTAACAAGAAACAATGTACAGCAGATAGAATGTGAACAAGAACACAATACCTAGACAAAGGAGGTGGAAGGAAAATTTATAGAGCATTTTATGTTGTGTTGCCCAAAAAGTAATTGCGGATTTTTCATATAGTCGGCGTTGACAAATTTTTTCACAGCTTGTGACTCTGTAATTGCATTCTTTCTTCGGTCAGTTATCAGCTGTTACTTTTAGCTTGCTTTAGGAAGAAAGTGTAAAAAAAAGTATATTTGATTAAAGTTCATTCTAAGTTTTATTAAAAATGCATTTACTTTCTTTTAAAAAATCCGCAATTACTTTTTGGGCAACCCATAGAATGTGAACAAGAACACTATACCTAGACAAAGGAGGTAGATATATGTATCATTTGTAGTTAGTACCAAGTATAAGAGCGCCTCGGTAGCTGAGTTGCTAGCTAGCTTGGATTAGCAGCGCGGGGTATTGGTCTCAATTGTGATTAGAGGTTTTGGTATATTGCTGCTGAGGTATCACAATGAACAAAGATTGTGTGGATGAGTCCGATTTCATGCTGTCGCTATAACCCACGTTTAGCCGATGATTCCACATACGAACGGTTCCGGCGAAATAAGAATTCTCTCTATAATGCATTGTGCGGTCCGCTAACCAATCCATTGCAAACGGGTCTGAGTTCCTGGAATGTCTAGTATCCCTGACAAACATCCTTACATCAGGAATAAAAAGACGAATATCAGACGAACACACAACATGAAAATACCGATAGAACTGCGCCAATCAACCCACAATGCGACGATATTCAAGGAGGCAATAGAGTTGGATACCCTACATTCCCCAATCAAAGCCATCGCTGTCCTCTGTACACGGTGCAGTAGCTCCAGGGATGATTTTGAAGCCCATACATGTGAGTTGTACTCCATCTTCGGCCTTATGAAAGTGGTGTAGATGTTAAGAAGATCAGAAGGAGTGAAGTAATTCTTACATCGTTTAGGGAAGCCTAAAAACTTGAATGCTTCTTTCGACACTTCAAATACATGTTTACACTTCAAATACATGTTTACAGAACATCAAGAGCTTCTGATTGCTCAACATCTGTACCGTTGATAGACAAAGATGATCTAAATGGGTCAGCAAATCGTTTGTGTGACAACAAACAGCACTGAGTCTTTCTTGCATTAAAATCTATTCGATTCATTCAGCCCCTTTCAGAAATGGCCAGCAAATTCTGGTAGAGTGCATCATCCATAAACCGCCACTTGTCCTCAATCTCTCGAAGACTCGGCCTATGGTCTAATGAGTACGAATGACAGAGATTACTGGCATCCGCAAATGAGTAGATCGAATTCGATGTCTGACTCCACAGATTGTTGATGAAGATAAGAAAAAGAGAAGGAAAAAGAACATAGCCCTGGGGTACACCTGCGGTTAATTTACGCTCATTGGATGAGAACCCATCTATAACGACTCGTATAGGGCGATCTCTGAGAAAGCTCAAAATAAATCGGATGAAGCCATTATCGACACCAAATGCGACAAGCTTTGATAGTAAAGCACCGTGCAGGCCCTATCAAATGCCTGAGAGATATCCAGAGTCACAACCTTACTCTCACCAAAATGGTGGATTCAGCCACTTCAACGTTCCAACAGAAGTACCTTGAGGTCGCCCGTAGAGCAAGTTCTGCGGAACTCAAACGGTTTTGTGGGTAAGAACTTTGCCCTCACCAAACTGGTGGATTGAGCGACTCCAACGTTCAAACAGAAGTGCTCGCAAAGCGATTTTTGCGGAACACCTACTGTTGGTCGCTAAGAAGGCCATTAGACTCTAAATACCTCACAAGATGTTGATTAACCAAGCTTTCCATAACCTTGGAGAGAGCAGAGCGGAGAGAAATTTGCACAGATTGAGTAGGTTGGTCTGATAGGAAACATAGGCTTTATAATTTTTTGATATCGGGAGGGGGCGGACCCTCCCCCTTACCCCAAAAGTACTACCCAAAAATAAAAGTGGACCGATCGGGACAATATGAGATGCAAATGAAAGGTATTCAAGAGTAGAGTACGAATTTCACAATAGAAGTAGGGTCTAAGTATCTGGGGGCCGCTCCAGCCCCGAAACCCCTTAAAATAGGTTTATTAGACGAAATCACCGAAATATGAGACTCGGTTTGTTTGTTCCGTATAGACTGAAAAACGGCAGAACCGATTTTCTTGAAATTTTTCGCATATTGTGAAGGTTGGTCTAGAAGGAAACAAAGGCTATATAATTTTTACGAATTTCATAATAAAAGTAGGGTCCAAGTATCTGGGGGGCCCCCCTAGCCCCGAAACCCCTTAAAATAGGTTTATTAGACGATCATGACAATATGGGACTCAAATTAAAGGCATTCGGGAGTAGATTGCGAATATGGTCGGGAAAAAGGAATAGGCTTTTATTTAATGATAACGGAAGGGGGTGGAGGGTCCGCCACCGTTACCCCAAAAACACCCCCCAAAATCGAAAGTGGATCGATAAGGACAATATGGGCATCAAATGAAAAGTATGCGGAAGTAGATAACGAATCTGGCATACAAATTCATGTCGAAGTATAGGAGGTCACTCCACCCCCACAAAAACGCCCAAAATGGGCACATTACCCAATCACCGAAATTTGAGACTCGGTTTGTTTGTTCCGTATAGACTGAAAAACGGCAGAACCGATTTTCTTGAAATTTTTCGCATATTGTGAAGGTTGGTCTAGAAGGAAACAAAGGCTATATAATTTTTACGAATTTCATAATAAAAGTAGGGTCCAAGTATCTGGGGGGCCCCCCTAGCCCCGAAACCCCTTAAAATAGGTTTATTAGACGATCATGACAATATGGGACTCAAATTAAAGGCATTCGGGAGTAGATTACGAATATGGTCGGTAAAAAGAATAGGCTTTTATTTAATGATAACGGAAGGGGGCGGACCCTCCACCGTTACCCCAAAAACACCACCCAAAATCAAAATTGGACCGACAAGGACAATATGGGTATCAAATGAAAAGTATGCGGAAGTAGATAACGAATCTGCCATGTCGAGCCCCACAAAAACGCCCAAAATGGGCACATTAGCCAATCACCGAAATATGAGACTCGGTTTGTTTGTTCCGTATAGACTGAAAAACGGCAAAACCGATTTTCTTGAAATTTTCGCATATTGTGAAGGTTGGTCTGGAAGGAAACAAAGGCTATATAATTTTTCGGTATCATAAGGAGGACAATCCAAAATCAAAAGTGGACCGATCAGGACATTATAGGTATTAAATGAAAGATATTGGATAGTAGATACGAATGTGGTATTAAAATTTGAGTCTAAGTACCCATCGGGCCGCCCCAACCCCAAAAACTCCCCAAACAGGCATACTGGACGTTCATTTCAATATGCGGCTCAAATGAAAGGTATTCGGGAGTAGATTTTGAATCTGGCATATAAAATCAGATCAAAGTTTAGGGAGTCATGCCACCCCGTCAAAAACGCCATTTGACCCATTATGACTATATGATACTTGGCTGAACCGATTGTCTTAAAATGTTCATAGATAGTCTATCGGGTGGAGGCGGACCCTCCCCTTTACCCCAAAAATTCCACCCATATACGAAAGTAGTCCGATGGGCACAATAAGGTTATCAAATGAAAGGTATTGGAGACCAAAACACGAATATGGTATAAAAATTTGCGTTCAAGTACCTAGCGGGTACCCATTCTAGGTGGCACTTTTCCTCCTAAAGATACGTCAAATGGGTTATTTGACCCATTATGACAATATGCGACTCAATTGAAAGGTATTTGAGAGTAGAAAACGAATCCAATTTTGGAGCCAAGTGTTTTTAATTTTCCATGGGAATAAAGAACGAATTAGATATTTAATTTAAAGTAAAAAGTGCCGGTGGCCGCCCCAGCCCCAAAACACCCTCCAAACGGTTCATATTTAGCGGCCATGGCAATAAGGGGCTCAAATTGAAGGGATTTACCGGCTATGGCAATAAGGGGCTCAGATTAAAGGGATTTACCGACCATGGCATTATGGGGCTCAAATTAAAGGGATGTGGAAGTGCAGCACGAATTTGATATCCATATTTGAGTCGAAATGTCTGAGGTGCCATCCCTCCTCTAATGAGAACATTACACTAAGGAAGAACATTACCACCAGGAACCGAGAAGGGGCAAATTCTCACACATCAATGAGTGCTTTCCGATTCAAGTTTAAACTCAATGATGAGGGACCTTTTTTTTAGCCGAATCCGAACGGCGTCCCGCAGTGCTTCACCTCTTTGGGGAAAAATGTTTATATGACCATGCATGGCATTGAACCTCGCAAATGATGCCAACTTTAAGAGGGGATAAACACCGCTTTGTTCGACGTTCTCGCCAGGATTCCAATGCGTTCAGCGTCATAGGCTAAAGTGGCACGAATCCGATATCCGCATTTAGAGCGAAGTGTCTTCACCCTAAAAAGATATTAGAGAGTAAAAGAAGGCGCAGCGGAGCGGGCCCGGTTCGGCTAGTTACTTATAAAAGTAACTTTGTTACTTACCATACTTTGTAACTTATACAAGTTTAAAAAGTAATCGGATTTTCCCATATTTTTTCTGATATCTTTTCTACATTGTTTTTCCAATACGCCTCTGTTTTGACTTGTTTGGTTTTTTGCAACAAACATTGCAATTAATGGGTGTACTTAGGCATTTTTTAAAGGTCCTCCCTTTCCATTTCCATAAACACAAGTGCGGGTCCCTATCAACTACTTATGTGTACAATGTGTATACAAGAATAGTACCCCTCATCAATTGTAGTTTGTACTATCGGCCTAAAACATTTCGCATTTCAAAGTTGGAAAAACTTTTGTGAGTGGTTGATTGCAAACAGAACTTATATTTAGATGCACATGGCTTATAATAGTGGTTGCCCTATACATACATACATACATACGTACGACTAGGTAGGTAAATAAGTATGTCGGTCGTTGGCCGTATATACCTATACACATACAAACAATAATAGACACACAAGCCTAGATGAATGTCAGACATGTATTCGCATATATGTAAATAGACATAGGTATATTTTCTTGTATGTATGTACTTCTGTATGTGCAGATATTGGTATTACATGCAATGTAATGCACAAAACAATGCGTTGCATTTGTTGGCTTGGGTTGTTAAATGCGATGACATCGAACGGAAATACGCAATACAAACCTACGAGAAAAAATTACCTTTCAATGGAAATAAATTTGCAGCAAACTTTTCAAAATGGCTTAGGAGGTGGAGGCATCAAAATACGGGTATCTTAAGGCAGGGCAAAAGGAGTGATGACTTTTGAGCATTTCCAATGTTGTTCGATTGAACAAAGAACCCAAATTTTTATTCACCTTCCATAAATGGTTGAAAAATTTCTATCATTTGAAATCTTATCCCACTTTAGCTCATATATAAATACTAAGTTGGAGAACTTTTCCAAACGCATTGTAGTATTGAGGAAAGTGAAAAGTTTTCCAATATTTGTGACTGACGCAAACAGAAATCTTTACTAAAACTTGGAGTTCTTTGTAAATATATTGAAAAAAAAAAATATGTAAAAGCCTGCTAAGTTCGGCCGGGCCGAATCTTATATACCCTCCTCCATGGATTGAATTTGTCAAGTTTTATGGCCGATATCTCTTTATACACAAACCAGTAAAGAAGGGCAAAAGTAGGGCGGTAGCGACTGTATAATACCCTACACCTACCCTATAAGCACAATGTGGGAGCTATTGTATATACAATGCTGACCCAACTATGATGGACTTCGGCGAGCAAATATGTACAAACTGTGATAACTACGGTTGACAAATGACAACATTATTGCAAATTAACCAAAATCTGACGAACATATATATGGCAGCTATACCTAAATCTGAAGCGATTTCGAGCAAACTGAATCTGAACCGATTTCCATGACATTCATCAGTAATGTGCAAAATTTCAATCAAATCAGATAAGAATTGCGCCCTCTAGAGGATTAAGAAGTCATGATCTGAGATCGGTTTATATGGCAGCTATTTGGTTGCAAAAAGTAATTGCGGATTTTTCATATAGTCGGCGTTGACAAATTTTAAGCAAATTTTAAGCATTAATCGAATATGATCGTCATGTAACTGAGCGTGAGATAAGAAAGAAGTTAAATATACCAAAATCAAACGTTCATTATCATATAAAAAGTCTTGGACTGGTGAAAAAGCTTGATATTTGGGTACCACATGTATTGAAATAATTTCATTTAACAAACCGAATCAACGCTTGTGATATGCACCTTAAACGCAATGAATTCGATCCGTTTTTAAAACGAATCATAACTGGAGATGAAAAATGGATTGTTTACAACAACGTTAGTCGAAAACATTTCTGAATTCTCGACTCTTCTGAATTCTCGACTCTTCGGGCTATATATATATATATATATAAATATATGATCGTCTTGACATTCAAAGTCGATCTAGGTATGTGCGTCTGTCGATATCGGTCGAACTCGTAAATCGACAAATGCTGATTTGCCCACGAACATTCATAGGAGCAAACTTCTCACACTTCAATGAATGTGACCTACAACAGATGTGCCAAGTGTGGTCTGAATCGGACCAAAACCTGGTATGGTTCCCATATAAACTGCTATCCCGATAATAATTCTTGAGCCACATAAGGAGCAAATCTTACCTGATGTTGCTGAAATTTTGCACTATGACTTCTTCTATGTCCTTCAACATACGTGCCAAGTGTGGTCTAAATCGGTCTAAAACCTGATGTCGCTCCCATATAAACCCATCTGCCGATTTTATTTCTTGAGCCCCTATAGGGCTAGCCCCCTATAGGGCTAGTTTGTGCAGTGACATCTACAAACCCAATAATCGGTCTATTATATGATACAGCTCTAATAGCTTAGCAATTCGTATCCATTATTCATTGTTTGCCTTAAAAGAGATACCGGGCAAAGAACTTGACAAGTGTTATCCTTGGTGGTCCGAATCCTGTACCGGCCCAGCTTCCCTTACGTTTACTTGTTATACCCCCACCATAGGATGGTGGTATACTAATTTCGTCATTCTGTTTGTAAAATCTTGAAATATGCGTCTAAGACCCCATAAAGTATATAAATTCTTGATCGTCGTGACATTTATAGGTCGGTTCAGATTTAAATGGGCCAAATCGGTCCATGTTTTGATATAGCTGCCTTATAAACCGATCTTGGGTCTCATCCGATTTAACTAAAATTCTGCATGAGGTGTTTTGTTATGATATCCACCAACGGTGTTAAGTATGATTCAAATTGGTTCATAATCTGGTATAGCTGCCATATAAACCGATCTGGGATCTTGACTTCTTGAGCCTCTAGAGGGCGCAATTCTCATCCGATTTGACTGAAATTCTGCATGACATGTTTTGTTATGTCTTCCTATAACCATAATAAGTATGGCGCAAATCGGAAAATAACCTGATATAGCTGCTATATAAACCGATCTGGGATTTTGACTTCTTCAGCCTCTAGAGGGCGCAATTCTCGTCCGATTTGGCTGAAATTTTGCACGCAATGCTTTGGTATCACTTCCAACAACTATGTAAAGTATTATTCATATCGGTTCATAATCTGGTATAGCTGTCATATAAACCGATCTGGGATCTTGACTTCTTGAGCCTCTAGAGGGCGCAATTCTCATCCGATGTGGTTGAAATTTTGCATGAGGTGTTTCGTTATGACTTCCAATAACGGTGCTAAGTATGGCGCCTTGATTAAAGTTCATTCTTAGTTCCATAAAAAAATGCATTTACTTTCTTTTAAAAAATCCGCAATTACTTTTTAGGCAACCCAATAGTTACATCGTGTGAGAGAACGAAAGGATATGGGTATGTATGCACAAGAGGTGAATAACATATACGTACTAGACATCCCAAGTGAGGACGAAAAGATTTTTAGACTTTTCGACTTTTATCAAAATAGCAAAAGTCGATGTTTCGCTTTTTCGACTTATTGTAGCAAAAAGTCAACTTTTCGACATTTGGCAAAAGTAGACATTTCGACTATTTGTCAAAAATGTCCAAAATTTTCTTAATAATTTTCTATTTCCTATTAGTCTTGTTAGACTTTTGTCATGAAGATGTAATCATATCTTTGTTTTTTCATAAAGGAAAGTTATAAGGAAGAATTTAAATGCAAAATTGGCGCACTTTTATATCAAAACCACCCTGCTATCTTAAAGCCAATATGGCTTATTGCAAAAGTTTCCACATTCCCCTTTTTCGTAATTGAATGAAGCTTGATTTGGTCTATATAACCTAGCCGAATTTCAACAAGTGTTACTCTGATTTTTAAAATCCAAGTAGAACATCACATTTTATTGCACATATGAGTAACAAACTTTTATTCTCTATCACTTCCTCTATGAAATCCCAAAAGAAACACAAAATGATCTCTATTCTATCCGATTCATGTATTCGATTAAATTTAACATGACAGACCACCTTTACCAAATCGGAGTCTATCGATTCGATATTCCATCTTGACTTCGCTAAATTCGGTGCCAGAATCTCTATTTGTGAAATGGGTGCTACTATAAACCATTGTTCGATTCGTCCATGGTTTGATATACTTCTACAATGCCGAGAAAATTTTGCTTTTGGGTTTTAGAGCAAAACTACCGAAAATTGGTGGTAGCTTAGTTTGGTACCAAAAACTAAAGCTGGCACCATATGGACCACATTCGCAATTTATGAGCTTAAGAATTTTAATCTCGGACATTAAATACTCCTTTAAGGAGCTGAGGATTTCGAATCTGGAGTCCAGTCTTTGCGGGTGCAATGAAAAAATATAGTCCTATACAGCTCATCCTCGAACATAAACGTCTAATGGATAAAAAAAAACACATTTGTGCCAAAATTCCATGTACATTAAACTATTAAGCCGAATCTTACACTTATAAGGACGTAATCCCTAAAAGTTTGCTTAGACATGGCACGAATTTTTATTACCATCTGAATACCGCTGCCGAAGATCATCAAATCGATTCAACCATATAATGCTATTACCATATTTTACCTTCCGTTTTAATGTTTAGATAACTACGAAATGCATCTCAGAAAAAATGGAAAAAATTCTTACATAGCAGCAACATAAGCAAAAAAAAACTTGTATATCTGTGCAGCTTTCTTTTTGTATGCAACTTCAAAATCGATTATTCGACTTTTTATGATTTTTTTTTTCAAATGATGATTTTCAAATTCAAAAAAATTACAATAATGAATCAAAAATATTTTTTTATATTACTTCAATGAATTTGTAATTAGTTAAAAACTATTTTGAATTAAAGAAATAAATTTACTAATCTTTTCCATTTTCTATCTTCTCTCTTATTACAGATGCTTATCGATTAAACCACCAGAGAGGTAATGTCAAACAAATATAATAACTCACTAACAATAGTCAAGTCGTCTCAACTAGATAATAACTCAAAAAAAAAAATACTTGAGAGTTTTTAGACCGAAAAAATGAACGAAGGACTCCTCAAAAAGTATTTGAGAAACATAAACACAAAAATTAAAACGGAAATGACCAAACATTCAAAGTCAAACTTGTAAGGGTTAAAAAGGATATCAAGCAAAAGATCGAATGTGATCAACAGTTAACAGCCAAGGGTTGAGGACTGCTTCAACACCTTATACTTTGTTGAATAGCCGGAACCTGTGACCCAAATGGAAAGGTTCAAACAAACATTTGATTAGTATAATAATTAGAGCATAAAATATTGAAAAAATTATCAAACATTTTAAGGAGTTGGGGGAGTTTACCAAATAAATTAAGATATTCGATATAACAATTGCAATTTTGAAAATGGAATATTTTTGGAACAAAAAATTTTTGGAGGACGAGCAATAATTAGAGCATGATAAAATGATGGGAAGTCATAAAAAGTATACAACGCCATAGTGGGGGATATTTTTATAATACAGATCCCTTTTGCAGGGTTAAAAAGCCAGCGAGCCATAAATGCAAACCACCAGCATTAGTGAGGGGATAAACACCGTTGAGTAGTGATGATGCTCTTTTTTTGTTGCCATTTTAGTTTTAGCTTATTTTATAAATCACACCTGTTCATTATTGAAAAGTCTTAATCTTATATATGTATAGTGTAATTACTTAATGGGACTGATGGCTTTGTATTTCATGTGTTGCATTGATGAAAGCTAGCCCACCCAAACACGCTTCCATATGCCTTCTATTGGGTTGCCCAAAAAGTAATTGCGGATTTTTCATATAGTCGGCGTTGACAAATTTTTTCACAGCTTGTGACTCTGTAATTGCATTCTTTCTTCTGTCAGTTATCAGCTGTTATTTTTAGCTTGCTTTAGAAAAAAAGTGTAAAAAAGTATATTTGATTAAAGTTCATTCTAAGTTTTATTAAAAATGTATTTACTTTCTTTTAAAAAATCCGCAATTACTTTTTGGGCAACCCAATACAATACACAGAATAATAAGTACTTTTATTTATAATCTTAATTTCTAGAACTCATGGGTGTATCTTGACTTCAAATATACTCCACATTGTTAGCGTACACAACTTCTTAATACCTTTCTTATAAAAGCAGAGCATATTCAAAAAAGGTCAAGATTGTGCAGCCGGGCACGGGCACTTGGCCCAAAATGTTTGTATTTTCATTTATTAGTTGCAGGATTCTTACCGCTCTTCTTTAATTTATGCCCCACATTGATCTTATGGGGTAATGTGTCCGTTTGATGGCAATTGAAGGAGGGACGAGTGCTAGAAACTTGACTTTCTATAACTATTTCAGGTGCTTACCATACTCACTATCAAGAGCTTTTACATGTGGACGAAACAATTATTCGACCACCCTATACTCGTCATTTGAATATCATATTGCCATTATTAGGCTACAAGTCAACTTAGGTATAAGACGGACTCTCACCCACTTGTTAAATATTTGAATGTTACGTTCCTACTCTACTCCTAAAACCATTTCTTTTAGACCCAGATTTTGTTAAATCGACAATAAGTCCTTTTGAGCGGATCTGAAGGCCCTTTGAGATTGTTGGTCCAAAATTTCAATGTCAAATTCCTAGTCCATTCTCAAATACCTTGAATTTGAGCTCCATATTGCCATAGTAAAATCGACAATAAGTCCTTTTGAGCAGGTCTGAAGGCCTTTGAGATTGTAAGGCAGCCTTTCACCCATTTGTTAAATGTTTGAATGTTATGTTCCTACTCTACTGCTAAAACCCTTTCTTTCAGACCCAGAATAAATCCTTTCGAGCAGATCTGAAAGACCTTGAGATGGTTGGCCCAAAATTTCTATGTCAAAGTCCTACTCTATCCTGAAATACCTTGAATTTGAGCTCCATATTGCCATAGTAAGGCTACATGTCCATTGGTGGCCTTTTAGGCTAAAACTCCCTGAAGGTTGAGTTCATATTTCAAACTAAGGTTCATACTGTACTTGTAAAACCCTCATTGTCATGATACACGTGACTTCATATTATTATGTCAGATTCGTACTGCTTTCCATTCGTGACTCCATATTGCCAGATCGCGCTACAAGTCGCTTTGAGTTGTTCAGTGGCAGAGTGATTCATCATACAGCCCCATTCAACATACCAAAAGATATAGATTTTTTACCTTAAAACATATGGGACCCATCACATAATGTAAACAAAAATACTGCGCACTCTTTCCTTAACTTTTTTTAACTCCCTGCCAACTCATTTATTCATTAAGTGCATAGTGTGGCCACGAAATTACTTACATTGACTATTTTTTATGTTAACTTCAAAGTAAAAAAAAAAATGCGTTGCCAAAGTTGTATTTAACCGTTGCCAAAATATTAATCCACAAAAATCATTGTTCATAGCCACAGCTTAAGCTACTGACTGTAAGAGAAACAGCTTAGAGCCGCAGCTTAGGCTACTGACTGACCAAAGAATACCAAGTGGGGACACACGCATCACACCCGCACCCCAATAGTGACCTCTTGGCTGATCTACATGCCATGTAGGGCCACGCACATCACACTCCAACAACACCCTCAAACTAAATACTTTTTCTCCCGCACCATTTGTTTCTCTTACTCTCACCACTAATACTCCCACATATGGCTTTGCATTCACGAACGCATGTCATTGTTCATAGCCGCAGCTTAGGCTACTGACTGACCAAAGAATACCAAGTGGACACACACACATCACACCCGCACCCCAATAGTGACCTCTTGGCTGATCTACATGCCAAAAAGGGGAAACCCACATCACACTCCAACAACACCCTCAAACTAAATACTCTTTCTCCCGCACCATTTGTTTCTCTTACTCTCACCACTAATACTCCCACATGTGGCTTTGCATTCACGAATGCTTTAGAAAAAGACAAACAACAACTTGCTGTGTTTTTGCATCTTCGCATTTTATTGAAATTAATTCCTCAATTTTATGGCTTTTCTTTAAGGAAAATTAATTTTTATATATATTTGTCGCTTCTCTGCGAAAATATATTTCGATTGATGCCAATCTCATTAATGTGCTTCAGCCGTTTGTCAATAATATGTAGCGCACAATCGCCTTGACCGTTAATTAACATATATATGTATATTTGTTCTGATATTCTCACCAGGATTCAAACCTAAGCGTTTGTGGTGCATGGTTACCTCTTAGATATGAAGGCTTAAAGCCAGCTAGGCAGAATATTTAAAATATTCAATATGCCGTTATAGAAAAACTCCTCCTATTTTATGATTCAACATTAAAAGAAAGAATAAACTTGAGCTAAACCATATCTTAGTTGTAATTACTCTCTGTTTGTCTTTCTTTTTTTTTCAATAATCATTCAACCCTTCAATTCGTTCTTGTGGTTCTTGCCTTTTTTATTTTGCATTGCATTTCCCTCAATTAAACACTTAATTAAACATCTCCCAATGTAATCCAAATGTGGCGCCCCCCCATTCTTCATTGCATTGACCACATTTTGGCATGTGCTTTCTGTAGTATTTCGCCTTTTGTACTGGCGCAGATCATACATCTATCAGTTGAAAAACCCTTGGTGTTGTTCTTGAAGCAAAATTTTGTCGTATTTATTTTTGTTCTTTAGCTGTACGCTGTGATCTCTGGCAAGTGATCTGATCACAAGTGACACATGGCTTGAGGTTGAGTTTTTGTCTGTTGGCTGGCTGGCTGGTTGGCTGGTTGGCAGCCTGTGCCCGCCTGGTATGGTCTGGTATGGACCACCATCCAACCACATTGGCATCGTCAACCGCATTTATATGTTGGAATAGTTGTTTGGCAAGCTCGATTCAAGACAATGCGACTTTAATGCAAGCCTTGTTACACAGTTTGTTAAGTATAAATGTGGCTTAAATGATTTCTGCGGTATATGTAAGAATCTGTCCGTCCGTCCTTCCGTCTGTCTGTCTGTTTTTTTTTTTTTGTAGTCAAGTAAACGCTTTGTACTTTGTTTAACTGTCATTTAATTTTGCATTGCTTGTTGCTGTCTCTGATTTCTTTCACTATCTCTCTCTCTCTCTCACTCCCTCTCCCCATCCACATTTTTCTTGCCAAAGGCTTGCGATGCCAAAGAAACCGCAGAAAAGGTAAATTTGTTTATTAGCCAACTTGAGACTGTTGGAAAACAACAGAAGACCCCCTAAGACAGAGGCTCAGAGAGGGAACACACACAAAGTTTAGTTAAACATTAATTGTGACAAATGATGTTTAAGCCAATATAAATCTAAAATGACAAGTGCGATTTAGCATTGCAACATTATTCTGGTTGGCCATAATGATAATAGATCGATTGGGTCAAGGTTTCGTTTTTCCTATGGTAGGAAGGTATGTCGGCTCTCAGACATTTTTTTCTAAGTGCTGATGGCGGCTTTTTAGCCTTTGGATTGTGGGTGGCTGTATTGTACATCTAAGTCGGTAGTGTTCAATTTAATGACAGTCGTTACAAAGTAACCAACTATTGTCAATAGAGTGAAATCACCATTTGAGGGGTAGTACAATGAAGTGGGCAATTCGAAAGTGGTATTGAATTTTGCTTTAGTTTTCAATAACTGCAGATCTTATATTTAGTATACCAAAAATTTGAATTTCTTTTAAAAATTTGGGATGAATCAACCTCATAGAATGTCCCATCCTAAACCCCCTTAACTTAGACAACGAAAGGTATATGGGAGTTGAGGGGGAATGGGCCACCCCCAAAAACCTCCACAAAGTGACACAATCAGTAGAATACGGATGTCAAATAAATGATAGTTACTTGCAGATGTCTGTAATCAGACTTACTTTGACATTTTAGTCCACTGTGGGACCAAAGTAACAAAAGAAGGAAGATACCTTTCGCTTTCAAACATTTAACATGCCATATCACTTTAAAAAGCCTTAAAACTTTCGAATATTCACATCCTCAAAAAAGTGAGAACCTAAAGATTCCCATCATCTTTGAAGAAGTACGGTCCAATGATGTCACCAGCCCATAAACCGCACCAAACTGTGACTGTTTCTGGATGCATTGGCAGCCCATGCAATGCTTCTGGCTGATTTTCACTCCAAATTCGACAATACTGTTTTTTTACGTACGCATTGAGCCAAAAAAGAGCTTCGTCGCTCAATGGAAGAAGTTCGCGAAGAAGTTTCTTACCAGAGCACGCATTTTGATAATAAAATTCAATAATTTGCAAGCGTTTTTAGTTTTTAAGACAATTCATGGTTAAATTATGGTGTTGCCAAAAAGATAATAGCTAAAAATCATCGTTTATGTTGTAGAAATCAAATCGGGAATTGATTGAAGCTTCAATAGCCTCAAGAAGACATATCGCGATATCGGTACTTAGGGGGACCTATGTCACCAAATTTATCGATTCGTATAAAACTTGGCACTGATGTTGTAAGACAGAAGATAGTTTTTTGGGTCAAATTGCAATCAAATCAGGTGAACATTTAGGCGTCTAGGGGATCAAGAATTCAAAATCAGGAATCGGATTATATGGGGGCTATATCAGTTTATAGACCGACTAGGACCGTACGTGGTGTGGATGTTGAAAGTCACAACACAAGTCTTTTTTCCAAATTTCATCCAAATCTGATGAGGCTTCTAGGGGCTCAAGAAGTCAAATCGGGGATTCTGTTTTTATGGGGGCTATACTAGTTTATCGATTAAGATAGTACTTGGCATTGATGTTGGATGTCATGATACTGGTCTTTGTTCCAAATTTCAGCCATATCAAATGAAATATGAGGCTTCTAGCGGCTCAAGAAGTCAAATCGGGGGATCTGTTTATATGGGAGCTATATCAGTTTATAGACCGACGTGGATGTTCGAAGTCATAGTCTTTGTTCCAAATCTGATGAAACTTGAGGCTCACGAAGTCAAAGCCGGGGATCGATTTATATGGGGGCTATATCTTTATTGGTTTATGGACCGATTCGAATCATATTTGGCATATGCCCGTTTCGGAAGGTTTTCGATTGGAGAGTTCCCCTTAGGTTGGACGCAGAATGGATCGCAATTCTTTTACCGGTATCCATTTATGGGCAAACAAAGGATAGTGGATACAAAATTGTCATGCTATTGCAGCTCTATCATTCCATAATATACTTGGTTTGGATGTTGGATACTATAGCACAAGTCATCGTTTAAGATCGGTTTATACGAGAGCTATATCAGATTATGAACCGATTCAGACCGTATTTAGCACGTATATTGAAGATCACGGGAGAAGTCGTGTAAAATTTCATCCAAATCAGACAAGAACTGCGCCCTCTAGGGGCTAAAGAAGTAAAATCGGAAGATCGGTTTATGTGGGAGCTATATCAGGTTTTATATCGATTCAAGCCATATTTGGCACATATATTGAAGGTCATAGGAGAAGATGATGTATAAAATTTCAACCTAATAGGATAAGAATTGCGTTCTCTAGATGGTTTAGAAGTATAATCGGTAGATCGGTTTATATAAGAGCTTCAGATTATGAACAGATTTAGACCATATTTGGCATAGTGTTGAAAGTCTTTACAAAACACTTCTTTCAAGACTTCAGCTAAATCGTATAAGAATTGCTACGTTTGGGGTGGAAGAAGTCAAGATCCGAGATGCATAATGACGCCGTGGCGAAAATAGGGTACTAAATTTTTTGATATCTGAAGGGGGGCGGACCCTCCCCTTACCCTAATTTTCAGAAACGCCAGATCTCGGAGATGGGTGGTGCGATTTAAGCGAAATTTTATGTGCTCTCATATAGTGCCCTAAATATAAAAATTTGGTATACAAATTTCGGATGGGGTACCTAGGGGGACTGCCCCACCCTAAAACCTACCAAACATATATTTAGACCAATCACGACAATATGGGACTCAAATGAAAGGTATTTAGGATAAGAAAACGTATTTGATATCCAATTGCCAGACCAAATGCTAGGGGGACCACCCCAACCCCCAAAACACCCCTAAATCGGACATATTTTCCGACCATGACAATATGGGACTCAAGTGAAAGGTATTTGCGAGTAGAATACGAATCTGATGTCAAAATGTGGGACCACCCCCAAAACACCCCTAAATCGGACATATTTTCCGACCATGACAATATGGGACTCAAGTGAAAGGTATTTGCGAGTAGAATACGAATCTGATGTCAAAATGTGGGACCACGTTTCTGGGGGTCCACCCCTTCCCCAAAACTGGACTTACTTACTGACCATGGGAATATGGGGCTTAGAGCAAGAATTAGTACCCATTTTCGGGACCAATTTTCTGGGGGTCTACCCTTTTTTCCAAAATACCCCATAAACAGCATTTTTTTAGTGACCATCGCAATATGGGGCTCAAATAAAGATATTTGGGAGTAGAATACGAATTTGATATACAAATGTAGGACCATGTATTGAGGGCATCACCCCTTTCCGAAAAACCCCAAAGGGAAAAAATTTTTCGACCATGCCATTATGTGGCTCAAATGAAAGGTATTTGAGATAATCATATGGGATTTGGACAAAGGCACTTATGTTGTTAAATTGTTAGTGAAGCGATATATTGGGTTGCCCAAAAAGTAATTGCGGATTTTTCATATAGTCGGCGTTGACAAATTTTTTCACAGCTTGTGACTCTGTAATTGCATTCTTTCTTCTGTCAGTTATCAGCTGTTACTTTTAGTTTGCTTTAGAAAAAAAAGTGTAAAATAGTATATTTGATTAAAGTTCATTGTGAGTTTTATTAAAAATGCATTTACTTTCTTTCAAAAAATCCGCAATTACTTTTTGGGCAACCCAATACTATTTTCGTAGCATGGTATTTCACTAAAAGATCTTTAACTGTCGAAAATAAATATTCCAAGGAAACTTTTGTTCCATATAAAGTAGAAGAAGGCGCAGCGGAGCGAGCCCGGGTCAGCTAGTAGACTCTAAAAATGATTGGCCCAAGAACTTCATCTCCTTTAGGGGTTTTGTTCTATTGATCAAACATCATCACCACCCAGACCATGACACTGAAATTGTTTCACATTGTTTTTTGAAGAGCTAATCCAACACAGATCCCTAAAATGAGACTAAAATGAAAGCTTTTCCAGTGTAGTATAGCAATCTGGCATTCAAATGTCAGGACAATTAACTTGCTGAGAAAGAAGTCCCCGCCATTTGATTTTTTTAAATTTTTTGACAGCATTATCAGCTTTGCCCAATATTCAGTAACCCATTTGTTTAGTGTTATGCCAATATCCAGAAGCTTGAAACCACCTTTCTAGGCAGCTTTATTAGGTTTGTCTAATATTCAGTAACCCGTTTGCTTAGTGTTATGCAGAAACTTGAAACCACCTTTCTTCGCAGCTCAGAGAATTCTTCCACCACCACCTGAACTCAAAGCAAATATCTTAACACAAATTTGTATGAAACTTGAATACTACATCTCTATCACCTTCAGCTGTAAGGTGTGATTTTTGCACAAAAAGACCATAAACGTTAATTGAGCAGAACCAGATCAACTAAGCATTAGCGTTCATTCGCACTACAGGGGCTTCTTTGCCAGCTCTTCTTTGGAGCTAGTACTCAGCTCCAGTAGCCCCTTGCACAAAGGAAAAAAAAAACAATAATTTCTTATTGTTATTATTATTTAAAATAGCAATGGAAGAGCAATAAATTGAAACCCCCAACGGTAGTCGGGGCTTCAAAATAAACTAATTACAAAATTACTCTTCATTTTCTAGTGTTACGCTTGCTTCTGTCTAAATGGTCTTAGTGGAGAAGACTTAAAGCAAATCTTGATAATCATTCACACTCTCATTGTTCCCATACCAGAGGGTGAGCAAAAAATATTGAAATTAAAAAAAAAAAAAATATTGTCTGCCCGGCTGGCTGTTATGTCCGTGTTTCGTTAAATACACGAATAGATCACAAACATTGTATATTTTTATTCACATTGGTGGGCGCAATTATTCATCATTTGAACAAATTGGGCTTGAATTTTGTTCGGAGTAGCTTTTTCTTGCTGCTGCTGAGATCTGTTGGAGTTCATAATTCATTATCAGTTGCTGTTGGCTGCTTTTGTATTTTGAAATCCAATTTGTTTTGTTTTGTTGGGATTTCTTTATTATTTTTTTGTGCTTTTTTTTTTGCTTCTTCAAAACAATTTTCTTTAGTTTTCATCAAGTTTCAATAAAGGTGGCAAATAAATGAGTTATTAACACGCTAAATTAAATTAGGCTTGGGATTTACTTGGAGCAACACAAAAGGGCACACCAACCATACACAAAAACCTCAGCCATATTGGTATTGATTCGTACAATTGCCACTGATGATGTTTATGATCTTTTTTTTAGTAGTATTCAAAGTAAAAACACATATGCATGATACTAGGTAACAATGTTTTGTTTATGAGAACTTGAGTTTTTTGATTTTTGGGGGATGTATATGACATAAGGCTCCATTAAAAATACTCTAAACATTTAAAGAGAGTTTCTTATTTAACGAAAATATTGGGTTGCCCAAAAAGTAATTGCGGATTTTTCATATAGTAGGTGTTGACAAATTTTTTCACAGCTTGTGACTCTGTAATTGCATTCTTTCTTCTGTCAGTTATCAGCTGTTACTTTTAGTTTGCTTTAGAAAAAAAGTGTAAAAAAAGTATATTTGATTAAAGTTCATTCTAAGTTTTATTAAAAATGCATTTACTTTCTTTTAAAAAATCCGCAATTACTTTTTGGGCAACCCAATATTTTATTAAAAGAGGTCTGGACTTACCTTCCCTGGAATGTTGTTTGCTAATATTTGTTTCCATGTACGAATGTTGAGTGTAGAATAGCTTTTCGAGCTCCTTGATCGAATTTTTGTATTCATTTCATTTCGAAGGCTAGAATAGGTTTAGGTGACCGGCTGCCATCAGACTCAGCTAAACGTTTTAGTCCACTGAGATACCACAGGCAAAGGAATATTCCTTCTAGTTCCAGATCGCCTTAAAACACACCTCACATCCTTTAAATCAGACAAGTTCTCAAAGAAATGAGAACCTACAGTGGAACTTTTTCTCACTGCCAATGTGGGAACTCCTTCTGACTGCCAGTGTGGGAACTCCTTCCGACTGCCAGTTCACCACAGCATATGTCCTATAATCTCTTCTTCCTTGACGTCCCCACAGCTTTTGCAGAAATTGTTTCTTGCTACCTTCAGTCTGCCACAGCGATGTCAACAGTTCACCTGCGAACAGCGTAAAAAAGTTGTAAAAATGGTAAAAAAGAGTAAAATTATGTGTAAAAAGGAGTAAAAAAGCACTAACTTAGATTTTTGGTAAATTTAACAAATAGGTGTATAATTTTAACGAAAAATATTTTCAAAACGTGGATAAACCATTGAAGTGATATTTTAGTAAACGGCAACCCGGAATAACAATAACAAGGCAGCAAGAGCCGATGGGTTACCAGCGGTCAATACATTGCTGCATGTACCAGCATAAAATCAAGAAAATCATAACCAGTGTTCGAATAGACGCACAAAAGTAGAGCATCGCCATCAAATTTCGGATGGGGTACCTAGGGAGGCAGCCCCACCCCAAAACCTATCAAATATATACATATACACCAATCACGGCAATATGGAACTCAAATGAAAGGTATTTAAGATTAGAAAACGTATCTGATATTCAATTGTCGGACCAAGTGTTTGGGGGACCACCCCAACCCCCAAAACACCCCTAAATCGGACATATTTTCCGACCATGGCAATATGGGACTCAAATGAAAAGTATTTGCGAGTAAAATACGAATCTGTTATCCAAATGTGGAACAAAGTTTCCGGGGTCCATCCCTTTCCCAAAACAACTCCCAAACATGACTTATTTACTGACCATAGCAATATGGGGCTTTAATAAAAGGTATTTGAATGTAGAATACGTATCTGATATCCAGATGTGGGGATGGGGCCGCCCATCCCCGAGAACATCCCCCTAAGCAAGCAAAATACAAATTTACGGCCATAGCAATATGGGGCTCAAATGAAAGGTCTTTGGGAGTAAAGCACGAATCTGATATCAATATTTGGGAAAAGGTGTGTATGGGATCACCTCACTGCCATAACACCACCCAAATATGACGTATTTGCTGACCATTGCAATATGGGGCTCAAAAAAGAGGTATTTTTTTTAGTAGAATCTGATATATATTTTTAGGGCCAACTCACTGAGTGGCCGTCCCTTCGCCCAAAACTCCCTCCAAACACTATAGAAATATGGGGTTCAAATGAAAATTAATTGGGGGTAGACCACGAATCTGATATCAACATTCGGGTCCAACTGTCTGGGGGACGTCCCCCCATCCCCAGAACAACCCCCGTCCCAGCCCCATTAAAGAGAGTGAAGCTCGATATTGATAGTTTTTAAGGCCTTTTCCAAACTTTTCCAAAGGTATTTGAGATATAAAACGAATTTGATATCTAATTGTGAGGCCAATGGCAATATGGGGTTTAAATAAATGATATTTGAGAGCAGAGCACAATGCCCCCAAAAAACACCCCTAACTCAGACATATTTACCGATCATGACATTGTGGGACTTAAATGAAAGGTATTGGGGAGTAAAACACGAAATTGATACCCATTTGGCGGGACCAATTTTCTGGGGTCTACCCCTTCCCTAAAACAGCAATTATTTAATGACCATCTGATATCCAAATGTGGGACCATGTATTTGGGGCACCTTCCCTTTCCAAAACAACCCCCAAAGGGTACAAATTTACCGACCATGGCAATATGTGGCTAAAGGTCAATATGTAGCTCAAAAGGTATTTGAGATTAGAAAACCGTTTGGATAACCAATTTTGGGGCAAGTGTTTGGCAGACGCCTCATCACATAAACTCCCCTTAAACCAATGGCAATATGGAGTTTAAACCAATGACAATATGGAATAAATGCTATTTGGGAGTAGAGCACGATGCTGATATTTTTTCAGGGCTAAGTATCTGGGGGACCATCGAAAACACCCCTAAATCAGACATACATATTGGCCGGTCATGGCAGTGTGGAGATCAAATGAAATGTATTAGGGAGTAGAGCACGAAATTCTTACCCATATTCGGGACCACCCTAAACCCACCACCATGGGAGCCTTCCCACTTCCAGAACCCCCATGAGAATATCGGGCTCAAATAAAGTAAAGTTAAAGTCTGAGTACGTCTAACATCCAAACTTAAATAACCTGAATTCATAGACCAATAAAGATCATATGGGTATCAGATAAAGGATATGCAGATATTGTTATGCTGTTAGTCAAGCGATATACATATAGCATGGTGTTTCATTAAAAGCTCTTTAATTATCGAAAATAAATATTCAAGGATAATATTGTTCCATATGAAGTAAAATAAGGCACAGCGGAGCGAGCCCGGTCCAGCTAGTGGTATATAAAGTTCATCTGTAGATAATCAAAGTTTAACCTGTAGCTCATCAGTAATTTGCAACTCCCCCCTTTTGTTTTGCTGTACTTAAATTGTGTCTTATTTACACCTCTAACTTGTCCTTATGCCTTTGCCAACAAATACTTATTAAATAATTCTAACAAAGTCAGTCGCAATATATATATAATTGAAAAATATTAGCTCCGCCTTTAAGTTTATTAATAAACTAAAATAATAAGGCAGTCAGTTCCCTCTCAGGCTCATTTCATTTTTTTTTTGTTTTTTTTTTTATGTATTTTTCACACTAAACCCATTTAAGCTTCTGTGTGTGCGCGTGTGTGTGTGTGTGTGAGTAAGTGTAGTTTGGCTTGGTTGGCGCGAATGTTTATTATAATAATTGCACAATGCCTTTGGGCATTTAATTACATTTTTATATGTTTATGACTACAGAGCTACTTGTGTTTGTTTGTTGTTACCATAAATTTGTTATCGATTTTTTGTTTGCTGCTTGCTGCTGTTGTTTTTTTTTTTTTGTCTATTCAAATGAGTTATGATGGCTGCTTATACTGCCAGTTGAGTTGTTGGGCCAGCAACAGCAGCAGCAATGTATGGCTATGTAGTGCTTTTCTTCTTGTGCTGTAGTGCCAAAAGTAAATTATGGTGAAAATTTATAGCAAAATATTTGCGTTTTGAAAATATTCATATTTTGATTAATGACTAAATTGTGGCTAATTTCAAAAAAAAAAAAAAAAAAGCCAGCAATAGTAGCAGTTGAAATGAAATTGGGTATATTTATAATAAAAAAAAAATTCAAAAAAGATAACATAAATAATTAGGGTAATAAAAATATTTTAGATTTTTTTTCTTTGCTGGTTATATGAAACATTAAATTTGTGTTAAAGATTGCATACAATTTCATTTAAACTTTAACACTGGTATTCACAAAACTTCATGTAGATTTGAAATAGGTTTATTTGACAGATTTCCTTTATAGAACTGAATTCTCTGAACATACCTGTCTGTTATACCCTGCACCACCACTGTAAAATGCAAATGTTGCCCAAGAACATTCCACTAAGGAACAACAACAAACTTATCACATATCAATGAGTGCAGTCCGATTCAAGTTTAAGCTCAATGATAAGGGGCGTCCTTTTTATAGCCGAGTTCGAACGGCGTGCCGCAGTGCGAAACCTCTTTGGAGAGAAGTTTTACATGGCATAGTTCCTCACAAATGTTGCCAGTATTAGGGCGGGGGAAAACCACCGCTGAAAATTTTTTCTGATGGTCTCTCCAGGATTCGAACCCAGGCGTTCAGCGTCATAGGCGGTCATGCTAACCTCTGCGCTAGGGTTCTACAGATTTGTGCATTTGTTTGCAACGCTAAGAAGGAGAAGAGCTAGACCCGTTGATAAGTATACCGATCGACTCAGAATCACTTTCTGATTCGATTTAGCCATGTCCGTTGGTCCGTCTGTGAAGCCATGTAATCTTGCAATCATAGTGCAGGTCGTATTTGTTGTGCGTTTGTCACGAAATTTTGCACATGTCGCTTTTTTGGCCCAACGACAAACGCTGTTAATTTAAAAAAAAATCCGTTCAGATTTAGATATAGCTCCCTTATATATCTTTCATCCGATATGGACTTTTAAGGATGTAGAAGCCACAATTTTGGTCCGATCTTTACAAAATGTGGCACTGGGTATTTTATTTGAGGTCTACATATGTGTGCAAAATTGCATCATAATCGGTTCGGATTTAGATATAGCTCCCATATATATCTTTCATCCGATATGGACTTTTAAGGCTGTAAAAGCCAAAATTTTGGTCCAATCTTTACAAAATTGGACACTAGCTATTCTTTTTGAGGTCTACATATGTGTGCAAAATTTCATAAAAATCGGTTCAGATTTAGATATAGCTCCCATATATATATTTCATCCGATATGGCTTTTTAAGGCTGTAGAAGTCACAACTTTGGTCCGATCTTTACAAAATTGAGCACTGGGTATTTTATTTGAGTTCTTCATATGTGTGCAAAATTTCATAAAAATCGGTTCAGAGTTAGCTATAGCTACCATACATATCTTTCATCCGATATGGCCTTTTAAGGGTATAGATGCCACAATTTTGGTCCGATCTTTACAAAACTTGGCATGGGGCGTTTTATTCAACGTCCTCATATGATTGCAAAATTTCATAAAAATCGGTTCAGATTTAGATATAGCTCCCATATATATCTTTCATCCGATATGGACTTTTAAAGCTGTAGAAGCCACAATTTTGGTCCGATCTTTACAAAATTGGACACTGGCTATTCTTTTTGAGGTCTACATATGTGTGTAATATTTCATAATAATCGGTTCAGATTTAGATAAAGCTCCCATATATATCTTTCATCCGATATGGAGATTTAAGGCTCTAGAAACCACAATTTTGGCCCGATCTTTACAAAATTGGACACTAGCTATTCTTTTTGAGGTCTACATATGTGTGCAAAATTTCATAAAAACTGGTTCAGATTTAGATATAGCTCTCATATATATCTTTCATCCGATATGGCTTTTTAAGGCTGTAGAAGCCACAATTTTTTACCGATCTTTACAAAATTGGGCACAGGGTATTTTATTTGAGTTCTTCATATGTGTGCAAAATTTCATAAAAATCGGTCCAAATTTAGATATAACTCCCATATATATCTTTCATCCGATATGGTCTTTTTAGGGTGTAGATGCCACAATTTTGGTCCGATCTTTACAAAATGTGGCACTGGGTATTTTATTTGAGGTCTACATATGTGTGCAAAATTCCATCATAATCGGTTCAGATTTAGATATAGCTACCATACATATCTTTCATCCGATATGGTCTTTTTAGGGTGTAGATGCCACAATTTTGGTCTGATCTTTACAAAATTTGGCATGCAAAATTTCATAAAAATCGGTCCAGAGTTAGATATAGCTCTCATATATATCATTCATCCGATATGAACTTTTAAGGCTATAGAAGCCACAATTTTTTTACCGATCTTTACAAAATTTGGCTTGGGGTGTTTTATTTGATGTCTCCATATGTGTGCAAAATTTCATAAAAATCGGTTCAGATTTAGATATAGCTCCCATATATATCTTTCATCCGATATGGCTTTTTAAGGCTGTAGAATCCACAATTTTGTTCCGATCTTCACAAAATTGAACACTGGCTATTCTTTTTGAGGTCTTCATATGTATACAAAATTCTATAAAAATCGGTTCAGATTTAGATATAGCTCCCATATATATCTTTCATCCGATATGGACTTTTAAGGCTGTAGATGGCACAATTTTGGTCCGATCTTTACGAAATTGGGCACTGGGTATTTTATTTGAGTTCTCCATATGTGTGCAAAATTTCATAAAAATCGGTTCAGATTTAGATATAGCTCCCATATATATCTTTCATCCGATATGGCTTTTTAAGGCTGTAGAAGCCACAATTTTGGTCCAATCTTTACAAAATTTGGCAATGGGTATTTTATTTGAGGTCTCCATATGTGTGCAAAATTTCATAAAAATCGGTTCAGATTTAGATATAGCTCCCATATATATTTTTCATCCGATATGGCTTTCAAAGGCTGTAGAAGCCACAATTTTGGTTCAATCTTTACAAAATTTGGCAATGGGTATTTTATTTGAGTTCTTCATATGTGTGCAAAATTTCATAAAAATCGGTTCAGATTTAGATATAGCTCCCACACATATCTTTCATCCGATATGAACTTTTAAGGCTGTAGAAGTCACAGTTTTGGTTTGATCTTTACAGAACTTGGCATGATGCGTTTTATTTAACGTCCTTATATGTCTGCAAAATTTCATAAAAATCGGTCCAGATTTAGATATAGCTCCCATATATATCTTTCATCCGATATGGTTTTTTAAAGCTGTAGAAGCCAAAATTTTTTACCGATCTGTGCAAAATTTGGCTTGGGGTGTTTTAATTGATGTTTCCACATGTGTGCAAAATTTCATAAAAATCGGTTCAGATTTAGATATAGGTCACATATATATGTGTCGCCCGATTTGCACTTGAATGGCCGTAGTAGCTTCAATTTTCAACCGATCTGCACAAAAATTGGCCCATACTGTTTTGTTACTGATCTTAACGTATCTGGGAAATTTCATCATAATCGGTTCAGATTTATATATAGCTCCCATATATATCTTTCATTAGATTTGAACTATTAAGGCTTTAGAAGCCACAATTTTGGTCCGATCTTCACCAAATTTGGCGTGGAGTCATTTAGAGATAGCTCCCATACATATCGTTCATCCGTTATGGCCTCTTAAGTCTGTTGAATCCACAATTTTCGTCCGACGTTGCATGAGATGTTTCACTTGACGTTCCAATACGTGCGCAAACTTTCATTAAAATTGGTCCTAATTTAGATATATGTATATGTGTATATTTCATTCGATATGGATAGTAAAATCCACAATTTCGTCATATTTCTACAATACATGTGTCATTACAATTGGCACAGATGTCGATATAACTGCCATATAATCTTTTAGCCGATATAGCCTTTATGATGTGGAAATCCAAATCTTTTGTCCAATGGTAGTAAAATCTTACAAGGTTCCAAATTGCTATTTCAATTAGTATCCAAATTAAAGTCTGACTAGATTTCGAGATAAGTTCTAAATATATAAAAAGTACTACACACACTAGGTGGTGAAGGGTATTATAAAGTCGGCACCGCCCAACTTTTGCCTTTCCTTACTGGTTTTTATATAGGTTTCCTATATTAAATGAAGGTTTTTTTGCATTAGTTTCTATATTCCATTTCATGCCATATAAACAATGCACAACTTTTGACATAAACACTCAGTGGAGGAGAGCAAATGCGTTTTGATTCTGGAAACCTGGGTATGTTCACACAGACATGTCACTGATAGCGATAATAAGCGATGATAAAACGTATCTGCTTGACCTCTTTCACCATTTGTGAAAATCACGCTTGAAACTCACGTCAACTGCCAGCCAGCTCAAGGCTGTGAAACCCTAATTAGGTTGTTAAACCCCCATACTTTGTATTCCAAAATTCACAACTCATTGTATTCGTCGGACATATTTGCAAATCGTCAAGTGTTTTAAATATTTAAAAAGCCTGATTTTCTCTTCAAGCCTCAACTCATGCACATTTCTGCATTTAAGAATTGTCCGATAGTATTTTATTGTTGTTGTTTTCAATCATAAATATTTATTTATTATACCAGAGGATATTAATCTTTGCTTTTTTCTCGCTGCTCTTTCTTATAACAAAAAATCATTAAGTAAATATTGTTTTTAATTCATTCTTACTTTCATTATAAATGAAAGCAAAAAAAAAGAGGGAAAAATATTTAACAAATAAAAACATTTCATGTGGTACAATTTGTTACAGATAGCTTAGTGTTGTTGTTGTTGTTATTCGTTCTGGCCGCTTGGTATTTTCTCATTTTATGATAATACAAAAAAAAAAAAAAAAAACAAAAATTACATGCCAACCACCAACATTTTTATTTGTTTTCTTGAGATAATACGAATAACATATTTGTTATACTTGTTTGCTTCATATTTAAATATTAGATTTTTGTGGCTGCTTGGCCACTTGCTGACTTACTGCTGGGGTGTAATGATCGTAAGTTCAATGTTTACTTAGATGAAAACGCAAGTGAACAAACTAGGTAATATGACTAATCGGTTGTAACAAAAGAGGAGAAGAAAATGCCAGAATTGTCTCTATGCATTGCTTTAAACTGTATTACTTAAAAAAAGGTTAAAATTTAATTACCATTGTGCAGATTTTTTTCGCAAAGCAATCTTACAATATTTACAAAATCGTACAAAACATTCTATGTTTTTCCATTCAAATTATTATGCTGGGATTTGAACCCCTATCGTTTCTCCGGAAGTCTAATCATTGCCTTCCAGTAAATGCAAATTTTGCCTATAGAAATTCCACTAAGGAATAGGGGCAAACTTCTCACATATCAATGAGTGCAGTCCGATTCAGGTTTAAACTCAATGATAAGGGGCTAACCGAGTCCGAACGGCGTGCCGCAGTGCGACACCTCTTTGGAGAGAAGTTTTACATGGCATAGTACCTCAGAAATGTTGCCAGCATTAGGAGGGGAAAACCACCATTGAAAATTGTTTCTAATGGTCTCGCCAGGATTCGAACCCAGGCGTTCAGCGTCAAAGGCGGACATGCTAACCTCTGCGCTACGGTTGCCTCCCAGTATGGCTGTTAATTGTTAAAATGACATCCTAGATCACCACACGCAAAAAAAAAAATAAAACGTTTGGGACATTTTTACGACAAACAAAATACTTTTATCACAAAGTTTGTCTTTATTGTAACCAAGTAACGTTTCGCTGCAACGAATCAAATGATGGCCATAAACGTCGCATTGTTGAACTTAACAAACTTCGATGTAAGCCCTTTAGCAGCTTCGCTTGCGGCAAAAGAACATTTATTTTGTTGTAAAAGCAAAAGTTTTTTAATTGCAAAAGTGCTTTGAAATCCGCAAACCATTATTCGTGTACTTGTGTTCTCCTGCTAGAGAGAAAGAGTGCGTATTTGAGCGTATAGACCAGTGGTTGACACAAATACTCATCATATTGCTCATTTCTTTGTGCGTATACAAGAAATCTCAAGCAGGCCCATGGACTTGCAATCGTGTTCTACTCATTGGTTTGGACACATTATTACATACAAAATTTTTTTCTTTTTTCTAATGCCTCAGCTAAGAGCAGTCAGTATATTGAACAGCTTAGTTGAGTGCTCGAAAGGTGACAATTTACAAAATTTTGCCTTTAGTCCCAAAAATTCTGGTATGTCCAATCACAAAACTCATTAGAGCAGCAAACAAATAGCTGCCAGGTACAAAAGAAAAACACAACAATAACTTCTAAGGCAACATTTACGCGATAAAGTAATATCCGTCCCTGCCAAAAGTATTTTTTTTGTTTTATTTGTAGCATAAGGAACATCGCAGACCCCTAATTTAAATCTCAGATTGGTACTCTAGCCCCAAAATTGTGTAATTTTAGTCCTATACTGTCGACCGCCATTATTGTGCAACTAGGCTATTAATATAAGGTGCGTTTTAACTGAATTTAGGTTAAATGTTTGATCCTCTGCTCTTATTGGATGTATTAAATTGCAAATTTTGCCATGAACATTCCATTAAGTAACAGCGGCAAACTTCTTGCATATCAATGAGTGCTGACCGATTCAAGTTTGCATGCAATGATAAGTGACCTCCTTTGCATAGCTGAATGTGACACTTTTTTGGGTAGCAGTTTTTACACGGCATACTACCTCACAAATGTCCCTAGCATTAGGAGGGGATAACCACCGCTGACATTTCTTGATGATGCTCTCGCCAGGATTCGAATCCAGGCTTTCAGCGTAAAAGGCGGACATGTTAAACTCTGCCTTACGATGGCCTCCCTTAATGGAAAGATAGTGGGTTAATATTCATTCAAAGTTTAAGTTCTAAAGGGTGATTTTTTAGCTATTATCTTTTTGGCAACACTGGTTTGCACAGCTTACGCACGTTTCGAGTTTTGTTTCATTGTCCAGTTTGGTCTTTAATTTAACCATGAATCGTCTTCCAAACGAACAACGCTTACAAATGATTGAATTTTTTTTTATCAAAATGCGTGCTCTGTTAAGAAAGTTCATCACACGCTTCTTTAATTTTACGACGAAGCTCATTTTTGGCTCAAAGATGACGTATATAAGCAGAATTGTAATTTTTTGGAGTGAAGATCAGCCATAAGCATTGGAAGAGTTACCAATGGATACAGAAAAAGTCACAGTTTGGTGCGGTTTATGGGCTGGTGGCATCATTGGACCGTACTTCTTCAAAGATGATGCGAATCGTAAGGTAACTGTGAATGGTGAGCGCGACTGTAAGATGATATCCACATTTGTTTTTCCCAAAACGAAAGAGCTTGACTTGCATGACATGTGGTTTCAACAAGACGGTGCCACATGCCACAAAGCATGCGTAATTCTGCTTATATACGTGAGAGGCGAGTTCGGTGAACATTTTATTTCACGTTCGGGACCGGATATTTGGCCGCTTAGATCGTGCGGTTTTGTGGGGCTCTTTTAAAGCTCTTTTCAATACAGACAAGCCCACTTCAAATTGACGCATTGGGAGACAACGTTGAAGCATTTATTCGTGAGATGATGGCCGAAATGTTGGAAAGAGTATGCCAAAATTGGTCTCAGGTTTATGGACCATTTGAGGCGCAGTCACAGTCAACATTTGCAACATTAAATTATATGGAACCTACTATCGATTCAAATAAAGACTTCATGAATTTTTATACCCTCCACTATAGAATGGGGGTTTACTAATTTCGTCATTCTGTTTGTAACACCTCGAAATATGCGTCTGAGACCCCATAAAGTCGATCTAGCCATGTCCACCTGCCCGTCCGTCTGTCTGTCGAAAGCGCGCTAACTTTCGAAGAAGTAAAGATAGCCGCTTGAAATTTTGCAAAAATACTTTTTGTTAGTGTAGGTCGGTGGGGATTGTAAATGGGCCATATCGGTCCATGTTTTGATATAGCTGCTCTAGAAACCGATCTTGGGTCTTGACTTCTCGAGCCTCTAGAGAGACCAATTCTTTTCCGATTGGAATGAAATTCTGCATGTAGAGTTTTGTTAGCACTTCCAACAACTACGCTAAGTATGGTTTACATTGGTCCATGTTTTGATATAGCTGCCTTGACTTCTTGAGCCTCTAGAGGGCACAATTCTTATCCGATTGGAATGAAATTTTGCCCGACGTGTTTTGTTATGATATCCAACAACTGTGCTAAGTATGGTTCAAATCAGTCCATGTTTTGATGTAGCTGCCATATAAACCGATCTTGGGCCTTGACTTCTTGAGCCTCTAAAGGGCGCAATTCACATCCGATTTGGCTAAAATTTTGTACAATTTTGTATTTCTCTCATGACCTTCAACATACGTGTCTAATATGGTCTGAATCGATCAATAGCTTGATACAGCTCCCATATAAAGCGATCTCCCGATTTTTCATCTTGAACCCCTACAAGGCGCAATTCTTATCCGAATGAACTGAAATATCACACAATGACTTCTACAATGTTCAGCATTCATTTATGGTCCGACTATCGGACTATAACTAGATATAGCTCCAATAGCCTAACAGTTCTTATTCAATATTCTTTGTTTGCCTAAAACGAGATACCGCGCATGGAACTCGACAAATGCGATCCATGGTGTAGGGTATATAAGATTCGGTCTGGCCGAACTTAGCACGCTCTTACTTGTTTTGAATTTTATGTGTTTTTTTTTTTTGAAAAACTTTCCTATAGCTCTTAAAACACTTCACCCTTTACTAGGAGTTAAATGCCATCTAATACAGACATTTTGTCATGTTGATGAATTTATAATACCAAATTTTTCCTAAAAAGTTGCTTCAGTCAAACACCTACATTTTTCTATGAAGAAGTTATGACGTTTCACAGCCTTTCTCTCATACCAATCTTAATTCCATTCCATTCAACTGGCAACAGATAAGTCTAGCCAGTTCTGCTTGGCTTTTCTATGAATTTTTCTTTTTTCTGAAAAAAAAAATTAGTTTGTTACCTATTTGTTGACACAGTTGTACGAGTGCATATACCACAACCTAAGTTAACAATAAACAATTATAAGGAAAAAATACAATATTGTCTCAAGTAATTTCAAATTAAATATGCTACCGAATTCTCAGTTCTCAGCTAAGCGATTATTTTATCTTAAAAAAAGATTTACTCGCTTCGCTACCGGCTGGTGGCTGGCTGGTGGTGGCGCTCTAAATTTTATTTCTCTATTTGTTGGGGGCAAATAAATTCTGTTGATAGTTCCAAATGCATATCTGTGTACATCTTGATATATATATGCGAGATAAGAATTTATGTTTATTTGTTCAATCTTAGGGGAGAATTTAGATGCTGACAACATAAATCCCCCAAAAAAGCCGTTTGAAAGCGCTTAATTCCCCAAAAGTGGGCAAATCAGCGTCAGCAACTATATAAACATTTGTCTTACGATGTGGAAGATAAAGCAGCTCCATGTTAAGAAGGTTAAACAATAGTTGAGACCTTTGGAATGTTTTAGTATAACAATGAAATGAGAGCATAAATCGATTGATCACTTAAGGATATGATGGGAAATTCAAAGTTTTCGATAGAGCAGAAACCAAATAATCTTAGGTCGTATCACTTTTTCTTTACAAAGTAGGAGAGAAGCATAATAAGAGATTAACTTATTAAAACCAGCTGAAACAGGCTTGTTCAGCTATGTATTGCTTACTGGAAAATTGGTACTCGTACTCTACTCCGAAATACTAAAAAAAAGTCTAACATTGTTCAGCTCGGTTCACCGAAGATATAAACAAAATTTGGCTTAAATGTTACACCCATCTCCTAGACACTTAAATGTTGCACCCATCTCCTAGACATTTCACATTGTGAAATTCGGGTAAGGGGAAGGGCACCATCCCTTTCTTTGCTTAAATTATGGCTATTTTCCTACAAAAGTTTTCCATGGCAAAAACAAACGCCAATCTCTCCCTAAATTACAAAGGGAATATTTTCCTCTCCAAAGAGTATAGTAGTCTATGCACCATTATAGTTCCAAATCCACATAATCTCTCCCTAAATTCAAAGGGAATATTTTCCTCTCCAAAGAGTATGATAGCCTATGCATCCATTATAGTTCACCCCAACCAACATTTTTTTCTTCTCTCCTTCCATGATTTTTTTGCAACATTTTTTGAGTAAATTATTTGTTTGTCCAACTTATTGGCTTTGAATGCAACATAGTATTGAAACCAAATTAAAAGAACCTGATGAAAAAATTACTAGTTTTTGTCCCAGTGTTTTGCTACCACCCAAAAACAAAACAAAAACAAGTAAAAGCGTGCTAAGTTCGGCCGGGCCGAATCTTATATTCCCTCTACCATGGATCGCATTTGCAGAGTTCTTTTCCCAGCATCCCTTCTTAGGCAAAAAAAAAAAAACGATAAAAGAAAAGATTTGCTCTGCTATTAGAGCGATATCAAGATATGGTCCGGTTCGGAACACAATTAAATTATTTGTTGGAGAACTGTGTAAAATGTCAGCCAATTCGAATTGGAATTGAGCCCTTTGGGGGCTCAACAAGTAAAATAGAGAGACCGATTTATATGGCAGCTGTATCAAGCTATTAATCGATTCAGACCATAATAGACATGTATGTTGAAGGTCATGAGAGAAGATGTTGTGCAAAATTTCAGCCAAATCGGATGAGAAATGCGCCCTCTAGAGGCTCAAGAAGTCAAGATCCCAGATCGGTTTATATGACAGCTATATCAGGTTATTAACCGATTTGAACCTTTTTTGACACAGTTATTGAAGGTCATAATAAAATACGTCGTGCAAAATTCCAGCCAAATCGGATAAGAATAGCGCCCTCTAGAAGCTCATGAAGTCAAGATCCAAAATCGGTTTATATGGCAGCTATATCAGGTTATCGACCGATTTTAGCCATACTTGGTACAGTTGTTGGATATCATAACAAAATACTTCGTGCAAAATTTCATTCAAATCGGATAAGAATTGCGCCCTCTAGAGGTTCAAGATCCAAAATCGGTTTATATGGCAGCTATATCAGGTTATTAACCAATTTGAATCTTTTTTGACACAGTTGCTGAAAGTCATAATAAAATACGTCACGCAAAATTTCATTCAAATCGGATAAGAATTGCGCCCTCTAGAGGCTCAAGAAGTCAAGATCCAAAATCGGTTTATATGGCAGCTATATCAGGTTATTAACCGATTTGAATCTTTTTTGACACAGTCGTTGAAAGTCATAATAGAATACGTCACGCAAAATTTCAGCCAAATCGGATAGGAATTGCGCCCTCTAGAAGCTCAAGAAGTCAAATCCCCAGATCGGTTTATATGACAGCTATATCAGGTTATGAACCGATTTGGACCGTACTTGGTACAGTTATTGGAAGTCATAGCAAAACACGTCGCGCAAAATTTCAATCCAATCGGATAGGAATTGCACCCTATAGAAGCTCAAGAAGTCAAGACCCAAGATCGGTTTATATGACATCTATATCAGGTTATGAACCGATTTGAACCTTTTTTTACACAGTTGTTGGAAGTCATAATAAAATACGTCACGCAAAATTTCAGCCAAATCGGATAGGAATTGCGCCCTCTAGAAGCTCAAGAAGTCAAGTCCCCAGATCGGTTTATATGACGGCTATATCAGATCATGAACCGATTTGGACCGTACTTGGTACAGTTATTGGAAGTCACAGCGAAACACGTTGTGCAAAATTTCAATCCAATCGGATAAGAATAGCGCCCTCTAGAGGCTCAAGAAGTCAAGACCCAAGATCGGTTTATATGGCAGCTATATCAGGTTATTCACCGATTTCAACCATACTAAGCACAGTTGTTGGGTATCATAACAAAACACGCAGTGCAAAATTTCATTTCATTCGGATAAGAATTGCGCCCTATAGAGGCTCAAGAAGTCAAGATCCAAGATCGGTTTATATGGCAGCTATATCAAAACATTGAGCGATATTTCCCATACTTGGTGCCGTTATTGGATATCATAGCAAAATACGTTGTGCATAATTTCATTCCAATCGGATAAGAATTGCGCCCTCTAGAGGGTCAAGAAGTTAAGAAGTCAAGACCCAAGATCGACAGCTATGTCAAAACATGGACCGATATGGGCCATGTACAATCCCAACCGACCTTCACTAATAAGAAGTATTTTTGCAAAATTTCATGTGGCTAGCTTAACTCCTTCGAAAGTTAGCGTGTTTCCAACTGACAGACAGGCGGACGGATGGACAGACGGACAGACAGATGGACATGGCTAGATCGGAAAATGCCCCGACGATCAAGAATATATATACTTTATGGGGTCTCAGACGAATATTTCGAGTAGTTACAAACACAATGACGAAATTAGTATACCCCCATCCTTTGGTGGAGGGTATAAAAATGTTTCACTTCAAAACAATTCAACTTTGAAAACCTGCTGGCAGCTGTTTTGAAATGACTACCCATTTGCAAGTGCAGCAAAATCGATTACAGCCATGTGATGATCATAGTTGTTCTCATGCAGACTAAATGAAAATGCATTGCGGCCAAAGAAAACATGTTTTGGGCATCAACAGTCCTCCAGCAACGGGCCAATGCAATTTACAGACAGACTTGTTAATTGGCCAATTTAAAACAAAACCCGCTGCAGTTTTGTATAGAATTTTTTCTTGCCATTTCCTTCAAAAGTTTTGTATGTTTTTTTGGTATATGATCTAATAAATTTTGTATGAAACCTTTAACTAGAATGAAGTTTCAATAACTTTAAAGTCATCGAAAGATTGAAAATGGGGGTAGAGAAAGCTGATGTATTTCAGCGCATGTTTTAGTATATTGGGTTTCCCAAAAAGTAATTGCGGATTTTTCATATAGTCGGCGTTGACAAATTTTTTCACAGCTTGTGACTCTGTAATTGCATTCTTTTTTCTGTCAGTTATCAGCTGTTACTTTTAGCTTGCTTTAGAAAAAAAGTGTAAAAAAAGTATATTTGATTAAAGTTTATTCTAAGTTTTATTAAAAAAATGCATTTACTTTCTTTTAAAAAATCCGCAATTACTTTTTGGGCAACCCAATATAATAGTACTTGGTCTAAAATAAAAGCGTGCTAAATTTGGCCGGGCCGAATCTTGGGGACCCACCACCATGGATTTTGCTTAAATATGGGAGCTACATCAGGTTATAGACCGATTGTTGTTGAGAGAACAGATCACTATATGCAAAGTTTCGTCCAAATCGGAAACAATCGCGGTTTGTAAGGGCTCAAGAAATCAAATTGGGATAGCGGTTTATATGAAAGCTGTATTATGTTCTTGACCCATTTGGACCGTACTTGGTACAGTTGTTGGGAGTCGTAACCAGAACATTATGTGCAAAATTTTAGCCAAATCAGACAAATATTGCGGCTTCCAGGGGCTCAAGAAGTCAAATCGCGAGATCGGTTTATATAGGGGCTATATCAGATTATAGACCGATTTCGACCGTATTAAGTGGAGTTGTTGAAATTCATAACAGAACACTATATACAAAATTTCATCCAAATCGGAAGAAAATTGAGGCTCTCAGGAACTCAAGAAGTCAAATCGGGAGATCGGTTTATATGGGAGTAATATCAGGTTATAGACCGATTTATACCGTACTGGGCACAGTTGTTGGAAGTCATAACAAAACACCTCGTGCAAAATTTCAGCCAATTCGGACAAAAATTGCGACTACCAGTGGCTCAAGAAGTCAAATCGGGAGATCTCGACATTCTGAGTCGATCTACCATGTCCGTCTATCGAAATCACGATAGTGGTCGAACGCGTAAAGCTGGCTGCTTGAAATTTTGCACAGATACTTCTAATTGATGTAGGTCGTTGGAGGTTGCAAATGGGCCACATCAGTTAAGATTTTGATATAGACCCCATATAAACCGATCTGAGTATTTGACTTTTGGAGCACCTAGAAGCCTCAATTTTCATCCGATTTGACCGAAATTGGGAACAAAGATTTGAGTTATGACTCTCAACCTCAATGCCTAATATGATCCAAATCGGTCTATAAACAGATATAGCCCCCATATAAACCGAACCCCGGATTTGACTTCTTGAGCCTTTAGAAGCCTCAATTTTCATTCGAATTAGCTGAAATTAAGAACAAAGACTTGCATTATGATTTCCAACATCTTTGCCAAGTATGTTCCGAATCGGTCTATAAACGGATGTAGCCCCCATATAAACCGATTCTCGGATTTGACTTCTTGAGCCTTTACAAGCCTCCATTTTCATCTGATTTGGCTAAAATTTTGAACAAAAACCTATCTTATGACTTATAACATCAGTGCCAAGTATTATCCGAATCGGTCTATATGGTGATGTAGGCCCCCCAAAGTACCGATATCACTATATTACTTCTTGACACCAAAATAATTCAAATACAAACTCTAATTATTAAGGGTAAATTTTTGGTGGAATCCATGGTAGTGGATACTCAAGATTCGGCCCGATTGAACTTAGCACGCTTTTACTTTTTTTTTTATTAACCTTTTACGTAATTAAGTTTTCTGGCGCACCCTGTAACTCGTTGATAACAAGTACCCAGTGGGAAATCTAGTGTGGTCTGTTTTTAATCAGTTCTGACAATAGATCTTCAAGACCTTCTAAAGGACCGTATGCCTTCTAAAACAAAGCTTCCAGAAGGACTACCTTGCAACTTCTAAAAGTTTGACAGGAGATGCCTCCACCATCTTTATTTATTCCTTATGAAGTACATCATAAAATATATGAGACACATGTAAGTGTCTACTGAACTTTTGAAGTTTTTAAGCTGTAATTCAGTCCTTCTGAAAGCTATGTGTATATCGTGAAAGGTAAGTACTAACCAGAAAATGTCACTCAATGTTTAAAAGGCATAAATATGGAATCCGGATGCAAATGCTCCAAGCCGCCGACTTTTCTCGCTGGTAAACCCCCAGCGGTGTTCGTCGATTCTCGTTCTAGTTTGTTCTCTCTGCAGTATGGTTAAGTTAAGCTGCAGTTAAATTTTTTTTTTCGAGGAAAAATTCCCCACTATTGTTTGTCCCTTTACCTTTCGTTGGTGTTAACGGCAAGCGATTGGTTGTTGTTGCTTATTATTGATCTCCAAAGTGCTTAGTCACCGATTTTCTTTCTTTGATTGCGGAAGAAATGGAATTATTAACTGGCAAATTCATTGCGGCTTTAGGTGATAGGAATACCGACCAATTTTCTAGTGATCGTTTAAAGGATCTGGAGATTTTCTTTTTGTACTATAACTATCATAGTTGTCATAGACTTATAACGAGGCCTGCAAGTTTTACTTATATTGATCACGTCTATTGTAATGCACTACGTCCACATACAGCTTATGATTACAGAACGAGGAATTATGTTGAGCAGTCCAGTATTTATTGGGACCTGAATGGGGTTAGAGATACTTTGGATTTCAGGTTATCTGTAGACTTTAACTCTTTTGGTGCCAATGACAGCACGAAAAAATTGGTGATATTTTAAGTTCTTCTGTCACTGAAGCGACATAGAAATTTACAGCATTTAATACTTGGTAAACAAAAGTTACTTAGACTCAGAAAGAAGATGAAGGATTTTAAGTACGGCAATACTTTGAGACTAATTGGAAATATTGCGAGGAAGGCTTCAAGGCTATGTAGGAAAAATTATTATCGCCGCTGTATTATGGAGACAGGAGGTGACCAAAAGAAATGTTGTATGTTTTTAAATAAGTTTTTAGGACGTAACAATACGCGTGTCATAGATTCAGATTCATTTGATGGAGTTTCATTTGATGATGACCAGGAGAAGTCAAATTGTTTCAACTGTTATTTTATAAACTCAGTAATTGAGTTGAGATAAAATACGCAGACAAATTCTGGGGTTCATTGGAGTGGATTTGGGACATTAGGTGACACACGATGTAGATTCATCTTAGATGAGGTAGATAATAACGACATATACGATATTATGAACTCATTGGAGACAAGAGGTGACCAAAAGAAATGTTGTATATTTTTAAATAAGATTTTAGGAAGTAACAATACACGTGTCATAGATTCAGATTCATTTGATGGAGTTTCATTTGATGATGACCAGGAGAAGTCAAATTGTTTCAACTGTTATTTTATAAACTCAGTAAGTGAGTTGAGATAAAATACGCAGGCAAATTCTGGGGATCATTGGAGTGGATTTGGGACATTAGGTGACACACGATGTAGATTCATCTTAGATGAGGTAGATAATAACGACATATACGATATTATGAACTCATTGGATCGTTCATCTTCGCCAGGTTATGACCTAATACGGGCTAATGTCGTTAAAGAACGCAGGAATCTAATAATTTCACCTATGGTATTAATCATTAATAAAATCTTTCAATCATCAATATACACAGATACTCTGAAGATTTGCAAAATTGTACCAGTTGCGAAGTCAGTACAAGAATACAGGCGAATATCAAATTTGCCAATTGTGGATAAGATTTTAGAGAAGATAATTTTTAGGAAACTAGTGTCGATTTTAGATACGAACAATATTCAATATAACTACCAATTTGGCTTCAGAAAAGGCGGTGAGATGGAAGAAGCTGTTGTTAATTTGGTAAACTTAATTTTTATGGGTTTGGATTGTGGAATGTCTAGAGTTGCCGGACTATTCTTAGATTTTTCGACAGAGTTTGATTTTGTGGATCACGACATATTGCGTGAGCTATTACTTTTTCAATACTTTCTGTCAAGGCGTAAGGCCTGTGGGGCCTACAGCAACATTGGGGCGGTGGATTGTGCTGTGCCACTAGAAAGTTACCTGGGACCACTTCTATTTTTGATATATTTGAATGACTTGTCGAATTTGAAGTTATTTGGGCGTCTCTAAAACAGGAATCAGATATACTACGAACAGGTAAATAAAGCTATTCTATTGGGTTGCCCAAAAAGTAATTGCGGATTTTTCATATAGTCGGCGTTGACAAATTTTTTCACAGCTTGTGACTCTGTAATTGCATTCTTTCTTCATTCAGTTATCAGCTGTGACTTTTAGCTTGCTTTAGAAAAAAAGTGTAAAAAAAGTATATTTGATTAAAGTTCATTCAAAGTTTTATTAAAAATGCATTTACTTTCTTTTAAAAAAATCCGCAACTACTTTTTGGGCAACCCATTATTTGTTTTTCATTGAAAGACAATTGAGCCCCTGGGCTAATTATTTTGTCCTTTTCAATGTCTTTCTCATAATGCCAAATCTAGGCAATATTTTATGTGATCAGGAATCTGTAAAATTTTCGCCTTAAAAACCTCAAGTATTTTTTATAAATAAAATTCTCGAAAAAAGTAACGCAAAATCAAAAAAAAAATTATATAATTTTGACCAAGTTATGGAAAATAATCATGGCCTTTAAGTCAATAAAAATCTTTATAAAAAAATCTATATTTTAATTATAAAAAAAAATACAAGCTGTAGTCCTTCAGTGCATGGACATTGAGCGCTGGACTATTTGCGTTACTAACTTACACATTAATCGAACTTCAAACGTATTTAACCCAACAGTAACTCTCTGCAATTCCGCAGTTCCAGGCCGGGTAGACCGCCAAAACGTGGCCCAGTTGGACTATCACTGCCGCCCACACATCTCAGCCAACATCCGCAACTGAAGAAGCATCGACTGGACAATGGTGAATATCCCTATGAGAATGGGCACATAAGTGGTAAGTATTTCAAATCACAAAATCACCAAAACCTATTCTAGATCATCTGTTGCTGACTTCTTTTCCAAACATAAAAAAAAACAATTTTAAATATTGCATATCATTTGAAATTTAACGCCCCGTTTTCTTGTTGACCATAAAAGGAATGAAAAAAAATAAAAAAGAGACCGACTTTTGCTCAGGTTTCAACAAAGCGCCTGTGCGCCTTTGTTAAGCCTCATTTACCAGATCACTTGGAGTCAACTCAAACATACCGACCAGAACCATGGCACCATGACTTGGCAGTTTTCGCTGCTGGTATTGAAATTCTTCTTTCAATTTGATTTGATGTTTGACTGACTTCTTAGGAACTTACCAAAATCAAAGAGCAGCAATGTTTAGCAGTGTAATCTCATAATTTGTTGGTTGAATGTGAATTGCTTTCACATAATTTAGGTATCTTCATAAAATATTGGAGCTGAAAAACAGTAAAAAAAATAGAATTTTAACAAATCATTGAATACATTAGCGTGAAGAAAATAACAAAAGGACCTAAGATACGATTAAAAAAAAACCGGCAGAAGTATTCCTTCATACAACTATTCATCCATGTCTCCTCGTAAGCATTTATGCCTCGATTTGTGTTCACTCACTTCAATGGTATTTCAATAAAAGTAGGCGTTTCTTATATGTCAGAGTTAAAAATCGAAAAGGAAAAAATGCTTCATAAATTGAAAACATTACTTATAAATGTTGAAGGCAAAAGCAAGTTGATATCCATTAAGAAATACTTTTTAACAGGTTTTGTTTTCGTTTTCGTTACTTGAGATTTTATGGGAAATCCCTAGGCCTTTAAACTGGTTGGCAATAATGGGAAATGTAGAAATTTTTGAAAAAAGTTTGTTCAAGTTTGTCCAAGCTAGGTGAAGTCAAAGTTCTTTTTTATAAAAAACCGCTCCGCTGCACCTTCTTCAACTCTCTAATATCTTTTTAGGGTGGCGACACTTCGCCTTGAATGCGGATATCGAATTCGTCTCATTGTAGCCTATGACGCTGAATGCTTTAGAATCCTGGCGAGAACATCGGACAAAGCCGTAATTATCCTTTCTTAATGCTGGCGACATGGTCCTTTAAAATATGGTCCGCAAAGAGGGGTCACACTGCGGGATGCCGTCGGGGCTTGTTTAAACTTGAATCGGAAAGCACTCATTGATGTGTGAGAATTTGCCCCTTCTCGATTCTTCTCTTATGGGAGGGATGGCACCTCAGACATTTCGACTTAAATATGGACATCAAATTCATGCTGCACTTCCAAATCCCTTTAATTTGAGCCCCATATTGCCATGGTCGGTAAATATGAAGCGTTTGGAGGGTGTTTTGGGGCTGGGGCGGCCACCGGCACTTTGCACTGAAAATAGATATGATATTCGTTCTTTATTCCCAACGGAAATGTAGTTCAGTTAAGTTCAAAATACTTGGCTCCAAATTCGTTTTCTACTACGAATTTGGATATTCATTTTCTACTCTCAAATACCCTTCCTTTGAGTCCCATATTATAATAATGAGTCAAATAACCCATTTGCCGAATCTTGAGGAGGAAAAGCGCCACCTAGATTTGAACGCAAATTATAATGTCACATTCGTAGTCTAATCCCTAATACCTTTCCTTTGAATCCCATATAGCTATGGTCGGCTAATATGCCCATTTGGGGGTATTTGGGGGTGGGCGATCTCCCATTACTTAGACCTAATGTGTGCCCGTTGGGTACTTGGACCAACATTTTAATACCATATTCGTTTTCTGGTCTCCAATAATTTTCATTTGAAACCCTTATTGTGCCCATCGGACCACTTTCAGATATGGGTGGCCTTCTTGGGGGTAAGGGGGAGGGTCCGCCTCCACCCTATAACTAAAAATTATATAGCCTATGTTTCATTCCAGATAGAAGTACACAATGCATGAAAATTTTCAGGAAATCGGTTCAGCCAAGCATCATATAGTCATAATGGGACTACTGGCGTTTTTGAGGGGTAACGTGACCCCTTATACTTCGATCTGAGTCAGATTCGTAATCTACTCCCAAATACCATTCACGCCCGATGGGTACTTTGAATCAAATTTTAAAACCATATTCGTATTCTACTCTTCAACACCTTTCATTTGATACCTGTATTGTCTCGATCGGTCCACTTTTGATTTTGGGTTGTTGTAGTAGTGTTTATTGATATTCATCTTAAATTTCTGAACGTCTGTGCTGGTCAATTACAAACTGGTATGAGTTCCTGGCAAGTTTTGTATTATTGGTGAACATCCCAACGTCAGGAATAAGAAGACGAATATCCTCCGAAGACACGCCATGAAAGTAACGATAGAAGAGTACAGCGCTACCCATTTTCCGACGATGCTCCAGAGAAACGATTCTCTTGAGCTTCGTCGCAAAAAGTCACATTACCGGGTAGGTCAGTGGGTAACCCGAAACGAAATTCAGTAACCAATTACTTTCAGGTGTACTAAGAGTACACCTGGGCATGACATTAGAGAAAAGTACTTCAGAGTAAACATACCACCAGATGATCAATAATTAATTCTTCGTACAAATATTGAAGTGCTATAAATAATGACATACCTCTAAACAAACTGAAAAATGGAAAATAATAGCTTCGATTTAGGGAGGATGGAAGGCGGTTAGTTAATAATCTACCTCCATTCCCAATTTCGAAATACGATTTTCTTCCCGATTTTTCGCACACCCTCACAATTCCAATTCAGGATAAGAAATCTGAAGTCCGTTAAGGTTGGCGACACTGGCAACCAGAAATCCGCTGAAACGAGAAAACGGACACAATGTCGTACTCAAGTACTTGAAATTTACTCTGCAGGTGGGCCGCAGGTTTGGCATTGGGGCTGACTCCGAAAATAGTCCACTATCTCCATAGGAGCAATCGTAATAAACGAACATTACAACAGATTCAGAGAACTTGTTGTTTTGGCATAGGTAGGGCCATGAGAATCGCTGCTACTACAGCGCAGTCGCTGCGGCTATGAGATTTATGTTCCGGCAATAGGAGAGGGGATAGAAAAAATTAGCAGATCTGTGCATTGCGGGAAATCGAACTAATTACTTACTCCTTAATTTCCCATGAACATTCCATAACTGAACAGGGGAATTTTCTCTCATATCAATGAGTACAAACTGATTAAAGTTTAAACTCAATGATAAAAGGTCTCCTTTTTTATGCCGAATAGGAACGGCGTGCCTTATGGCGACATCATTTAGTAGAGAAGTTTTTAACATGGCAGGATACCTCAAAAATGATGCCAGCAATAGTAAGGGGATAACCACCACTAATGTTAACGGGATTTGAACCCAGGCGTTCGGCGTCATAGGCGGACATGCTAACCTCTGCGCCACGGTGGCCTCGATATAATTAGGATCAGATAATTAAGATGGCACCGGAATTCTAGTTCAACCGACTGTTGCTTGGGAAACTCTGCAATTGCCATCTAGAAGATGATGCTAGAACAAGTCTGGTCTTTTAAATTTAAAATGCGGAAACAGAATTCTACTTTCGGCTGCCTTACCATAACACGATGCTGCATGCGAAAATAACCGGCGGATAGCAGAACGTATGAGTTGGTGTGAGTGTGTTTGGTGCGTCTAGTGTGAACATCTTTACGGGTAGAATGTTGGCATCTACAGGAATATTAATCAGGCCGTTGAGATTACAGAGATTCTTGTGGTGTAGGATTCAGAGTATGACAGAATCTGCCTTATCTGTGCGTCCGACTAGGGCGGAGTAAAAAGGAATGATAGGGCAGACGACTTGGTCATAAGGGCCTGAGGATATCCGTTGCAAAACTTGATCGATTCCATGCCTAACAAGGCGACACTGTCCGTTAATGGCATGTGCGCGGAACACACATGTAGTGCAGTGAAACGGTTTTTAGGATGACAAAAATCCTATAGGTCCGATCCGGATAGTAAGAGCACGAGGCAAACACTGAAGGTTAGTAAGAATCACCCCATGGGATTATCCCCATCCTACCGCCTGTTTCGTTTGCCGCCCACGCTCTTAAATCGGACTGCGTCGATCCGAAGGGCTTCGGTTTAAGCAAGTTTATCGACGGCACTTCTCTGGCCTTTAGTGCGAAGTCGCCTGCCTTTCATTTCCCCTTACTCCGTTATGGCCCGGCACCCAAACGAAGACATTAATCTTACACTCTAAGACAGTTCCTGACCTTGCCCTACTGGTTTTTATGGCCCTTATGGCAATTATACTGTCCGTAAAGAAGTTCACACTCGACGTCCTCGCGTTAGTACCACACCACTCACGCATTCCGTGATCGCCCTGCCCGGATCTCCGCCTGCAGGACCGTATTATGGTCAGGCAGTCTATAACAGATCTCAGTCCCTGGGTTTTCAATGTAGACCCCCAGGGCCCATTCTGTCCTTCAGCTTAACTTCGATCGATCCGTGTAACATGATCTTTTAGATGGCAATACTAGGGTCCCGTCAATCCAAGACTGTGCCGATATCATCAGTGCGTCGCACTCGACTTCAAGATTCATCTCAGGTATCCGATCGGAAACCTCTCCACTTCCTTCCAGGTTTCCTATCGTCGCCTCGATTATACCGCAATGGTATAAGCTGCTCCCATCCTCAATCCATTCTCCCATCGCCTTAAGTCGCATAGCCGTAGTGGCTGCCTCTAGAATAGTCTCCAGTGCCCTAGTGGGCGTGGCCTTCATCGCTCCGCCTATGCCAAGCGACAGTTCTCTGAACCTGTTGTATGGTCCTTATTAAGTTTTTACTTAAAAATGACAAAAATTTTAGTCACGATAGTAATTGAAAAATAGTTCAGTTTCAATTAAAAAAATTATTGATTCAATCAAATTTTTAATTGAAAATTGGCGATACTAATTAAAAAAATCCCATTTCATATGCTTGCGTATGTCCTTAAGATAAGATGTTCTGTGGTCGGTGCCGCCATGTTTTCCTTACATGTTTTCTCTATGAATTCACCATTTAGCTTTGTTAATATTGTCGCATATCTTTGTATTTCGAAAACTATAGGGTTTTCCAATAAGAGGTGTTATTTTTGGTATTCAATGAAAAATTCAAGTTTTTTGAAATAAATGATCGGATAAAGAGAAAGGTATGCCCTTACTGAAAAAGAACTTCGGCCAAATAGCCACCAGGACCACGCTTACAGAACCATACCGAATGATACTAAATAGCACCTCTTGTTGGAAACCCCTACCTCATATTAACGTGACCAAAACCCCATATCCAAAAAAAATTAATGCTTTCCTATATAATTACAGGTGTTTGTTGTGAGCGAATTTTTTTTTTTTTTTTGTTAAAAATTACTTTGACATTTGTGTTAATTCAGGGTTACAGCCCCTTTTTGTTGGTGCAATGAGATTGAGACATGCGTGTTACATTCCCTTGCGGTCGGTCGGTTTCGAAGAAAGGAGGGTTTTCGTTTGTGCCCTATGAAAAGTGGTGCATTTCATAGGGGTCATTTGGAAACTAAACCACAAAATACATTCGGGTGGCTGCTTTATATCTAAACTGTCCGACAATGGCGATTGTAACAGCGATTTAGGGGACAAAGAATGGGAGGGTTTTAATAATAATAATTGCCAATTGCCAGTATCTATGGCTTTGCCCACAAATGAGGGATGATAAAATTTTTATGTATAGATAATATGGAGAAAATAGTGTTTATGACAATTTCTTTCTATGAAAAGGAAAACCGATAAATAAAATTAGTAGTAAACATGAACAGAGAGTCCTATACAATAATCTAAAGGGTGATTTTTTTGAGGTTAGGATTTTCATGCATTAGTATTTGACAGATCACGTGGGATTTCAGACATGGTGTCAAAGAGAAAGATGCTCAGTATGTTTTGACATTTCATCATGAATAGACTTACTAACGAGCAACGCTTGCAAATCATTGAATTTTATTACCAAAATCAGTGTTCGGTTCGAAATGTGTTCAAATTTTGACAAATTTTGTTCAGCGATGAGGCTCATTTCTGGTTGAATGGCTACGTAAATAAGCAAAATTGCCGCATTTGGAGTGAAGAGCAACCAGAAGCCGTTCAAGAACTGCCCATGCATCCCGAAAAATGCACTGTTTGGTGTGGTTTGTACGCTGGTGGAATCATTGGACCGTATTTTTTCAAAGATGCTGTTGGACGCAACGTTACGGTGAATGAACACATTTCGAACCGAACACTGATTTTGGTAATAAAATTCAATGATTTGCAAGCGTTGCTCGTTAATAAGTCTATTCATGATGAAATGTCAAAGCATACTGACCATCTTTCTCTTTGACACCATGTCTGAAATCCCACGTGATCTGTCAAATACTAATGCATGAAAATCCTAACCTCAAAAAAATCACCCTTTACAATAGTAGAAAAATTGTTAAAATATTATAAACAAATCACTTATTCATGAAACCTAATAAAACCTTATGGACGGTTTACATGGCACATCATGATGTAAATAATAATAAAACCTTATGGACGGTTTACATGGCACATCATGATGCGTGGCCATTGTAATAGTATTAGTATACAATTGGGCTATTGTAATTGGTCTATTTGATAGTTCTATAAGGAAAATCTGTTAAATCTTCATTGAGTTTTGTTTTGTACCGGTGTTAATTTTGATTTCAACTTCTTTCTGAAGTTTATTGCATTACCTCTTATAATGTTTCGATAACAGCCATGCTGTTTGCCTAAACCCAAAAATCTTGGGGCAAAGTAAATAAACAAGGATTTGGCTTATATATATATGTGAGTTTTGCCTTGTGCAAATCATAGTGGATTTTCAATTCTCAGGAAATTGAAACTGACATTCACCACCAGGTCCATATACTCATATGGATTGAGGCAATCGCAAAACAATCATCACTGGAACAGAAACATAACCGGGCATTAGCATCACCGTCATCCTTTAGCATTCATATGTAGCCATTTAAAGTTGGTTTCTGGCTGACTGGTTGAGTGTGGATGTTGGTTAGGTTTGCTGGCAATTTAAACGTTTGGTTTTTTTTTCTTCTTTTCTTTCGGTTTCGAATTTCAGTGAGTGTAGGTAGAGATGTATTGTGTTTGTATGCGCGATTGCAACTCCAATGATAATTCATGGCTTCAAGTCCATCATAACGCTAAAATGTTGAACTCAACTTTTCGCACAATTCCATTTGCCCATTTTCAAAGGAAATATGTATTGTATATAACCATTATAATTCTTCGTTGAAGGGGGAATACGGCGAGGATAATTTTCTTTTCCATTTGCGATTTCGTTTCTTGGCCATTCGAACAGGAAAAGACAGATTTGTAAAACAAAGCAACATTTCGCACAAAAAAAAAAGGAAAGATGGAAAAACATTTGGGAGATATTGCATCTCAAGAAATGGCCCAGAAGTCGTGCAGAAATATCCCATATCATTGCTTATGAATAGTTGTTGCAATAGCAACAATATCTTCTTGATTTGTTTGTTGGCGGCACAGCCAGCACAACAATTGCAGGTTAGATAGCATTGCGGCATGATGATTGCTTGATGGGCCAACAGTAAGACCATAAAATGAAATTAACATTCATGCCAGTCAGACAGTCGTACAAAATTGTATTGCCCACAAACATTCTCCTCTGGTCATTGGGAAAGTTGAAATTATAGATTCCATAGAAGAGGGGGGGAAGGGATGTCAAGTAACATGTTTTGGTTGTGCTCTTGCATTTGCCAAATATAAACTTAAGAGCGTATTAATTTTTATTTCCACTTGCTTGGCCTTTTAAAGGAAGTCTTAAGATGGCTTTTGAGCAATGGCAGACACTTGTAATGTAAAATAAGAAATAAATTGTTTTTAAGTTGAGAAAAGCAATCAATTTTACCTTTTTAACCTTAAGAGTCTATAACTTAAGAAAGATTTTAACAAACGTTGACTCCCTCAAAAATGTCCAAGCGTTTAAATGCTTCTTACAACCCTGTGAATGCATATCTTGGGTCACATTGCATCTTTGTGGTCATAGCATTTGATACTGATGATTAAAATGATCAGAAAAATATCACCGCATATTCTGTCCATCACAAATGTGCGTCCTAAGTGTACCTCACATATCTAATTTTTACCCTATTGGATAAAAGTCAAATCGTAAGACCAAGGAGACAATCCTTTAATGCACCTAGGGAGGGTGTCATCAGATGTACTACTAATGGAGGTTTTTTTGGTGAGTCGTGAGTCTTCATTGTTGTACGTCCTAAGTGTACCTTACATATCAAATTTTTACCCAATTGGATAAAAGTCAAATCGTAAGACAAAAAAAAAACAACCCTTTAATGCTCCTACGGAGGGTGTCATCAGATGTACTACTAATGTAGGTTTTTTGGTGAGTCGTGAGTCTTCATTGTCTTCATTGTTGTACGTCCTATATGTACCTCACATATTTAATTTTTACCCCATTGGATAAAAGTCAAATCGTAAGACAAAGGAGACAACCCTTTAATGCAGCTACGGAGGTTGCCATCAGATGTACTACTAATAGAGGTTTTTTGGTGAGTCGTGAGTCTTCATTGTCTTCATTGTTGTACGTCCTATATGTACCTCACATATTTAATTTTTACCCCATTGGATAAAAGTCATATCATAAGACAAAGGAGACAATCTTTTAATGCACTTAGGGAGGGTGCCATCAGATGTACTACTAATGGAGGTTTTTTGGTGAGTCTTCATTGTTGTACGTCCTAAGTATAGCTCAGATATTTAATTTTTACCCAATTGGATAAAAGTCAAATCGTAAGATAAAGGAAACAACGCTTTAATGCACCTACGGAGGGTGCCATCAGATGTACTACTAATGGAGGTTTTTTGGTGAGTCGTGAGTCTTCATTGTCTTCATTGTTGTACGTCCTATATGTACCTCACATATTTAATTTTTACCCAATTGGATAAAAGTTAAATCGTAAGACAAAAAAACAACCCTTTAATGCCCCCATGGAGGGTGCCATCAGATGTACTACTAATGGAGGTTTACTTGTGAGTCGTGAGTCTTCATTGTTGCACGTCCTAAGTGTACCTCACATATTTAATTTTTACCCAATTGGATAAAAGTGAAATCGTAAGACAAAGGAGACAACTCTTTGATGCACCTACGGAGGGTGCCATCAGATGTACTACTAATGGAGGTTTTTTGGTGAGTCGTGAGTCCTCATTGTTTTACGTCCTAAGTGTACCTCACATATAAAATGTTTACCCCATTGGATAAAAGTGAAATCGTAAGACAAAGGAGGCAACCCTTTAATGCACCTACGGAGGGTGCCATCAGATGTATTACTAATGGTGGTTTACTTGTGAGTCGTGAGTCTTCATTGTCTCATGAGTGTCTCGTATGTCGTGCGTGAATAAAATTTTTGTCTTGTGAGAGTGTGTGAACGTGACTTGAAATAACAAAGACGTAGGTAGGTTAGGTTAAGTAAGAGTGGCAGTCCTTTACAAACTCACTTGGACAATTTTAAGTCCATTGTGATACCACAGTAGCGACAGACCAAGGCTTCTGGCGGGAATCGAACCCAAAGGCGCCTGCGCTGGTAATACAAGCACGCTACCAACTCGGTTACCGGGTCGCTTATGTAAATCAAGTTTAATATCGTGCCTGAGTGTGAGTATAAAATCACTCATATGCACATACTCTGCAAACTTTTTTGATCGCCAAACAATATTCCACAAATCTTCTAGACAAAGGTTACGTACGCGGACGAGCTCGTCCAAAAATCGTAAACTATTCCCCAGTCGTGGGGAGTTGTGTCCTCAAGACGAATCTTCTGAAATAGTATTCCGCGAATAGTATTCCGAAATAGTATTCCGAAACAATATTCCACAAATCTTCTAGACAAAGGTTACGTACGCGGACGAGCTCGTCCAAAAATCGTAAACTATTCCCCAGTCGTGGGGAGTTGTGTCCTCAAGACGAATCTTCTGGAATAGTATTCCGCGAATCTTTCACATGAGTTACTAAAGGGTAAGTTAGAAGAGTCTTGGAAGATCTTAGAATAGCGCAAGAATCGTGTGGACGAGTAACAAATGATTATTTTAGAAGAAACATAAGATATCCTTCTGGAAGAGTTACGCATTACTCTCCTGGACGAGTAACAAATAAATGTTTTAGAATATTTATTACATATGGTTCTAGAAGAGTTGCGCTTTAATCGGTTAAGAGATCTAAAAATGCATATTAAGATTACTTGTTCATCAAAAACGTCACAACTACTAACAAACCTAAGAAGAATTTCTTATTTTTTGTATTAGTCATCATATTCGCCATACTAAGTACCAATCGTCATACAGGGTGGCTGATGAAAGCCGCTACCAAAAAAAAATGTAATAACTTTTTTTCTATTTAATAATAATAATTTAATAATTAATTTAATTAATTAATTAATTAATTTAATTAATAATAATTTAATAATTAATTTAATAATTTAATTTAACATGAATAAAAGAAAAATGTATTCCATACACCGAAAAAAAAATGTAGCAATATTCATCATTGTAGCAATATTCATCAGCCACCCTGTATAAACCAAGTGAGAAATCAGTTTGGTGTTGTAGAAGATGTCCACTTAAAACAAAACAGCGAATAACATAATGCAATACAACTCCTAAACGAACCACACATGAAAATAAAAACAATCGCGAAAAGTTAACTCAGGCGATTAATAAACAAATCTTTAGGACGATTTTAACGCAATGGGTTGCGCAATAATTGTCATAAAGAGTTGTTAAAACAGCCGCATACGGAATAGATTGTCCAATGATAAACTAGAAGAGAGTTTCACGAGTCATACGGATGATTATAAGGCAATGGGTTGTAAGAGAGTCGTGGCGAAATGTTGCTAAAACCGCCGCACCCGCTATGGATTGTCCAATGATGACCTAGAAGAGTGTTTAACGGCTCATACGGACGATTATAATGCAATGGGTTGTAAGAGAATCGTGGCGAAAAGTTGGCAAAAAATCCGCACACGCAATGGATTGTTTAATGACATCAAATTAGAGTATTTCGCGACTCATTCGAATAACAATTGCATAAAAGTCTTCCAGAAGAGTGTTTTTTTCATCGCGGAGACAAACGCTCTCCCAAAATTATGAAATATGTTTTCTTAAGTGACCCAATATGTGTAGTTCCCATCTTTCCGAGGTATGGGACATTTTCTTGCGAAATCGGGGCACTGGCATAGGGATTACTTCAATATCTCTGTCCTATGTTCGTGTGCTGTTTTTCCTACCTCTTATGTTGTCTAAGCATTCGCCTAGTTTTGTCGCGGTCAGAATTCCACCATTTAATTTTAGCTGTTCTTAAGACAAGCTCTTCATTTGAATGCATCAAATGCTCCCCTCTCTCATGGCCGCGTTGCCTCGTAGAATTTAGCGTTTCCAATGTTCATCGTCAGTAAATCCTGGCCCTAACTGCCCAGTTGCCCCATCTTTCATTTTCTGTTACTCCTCAGTGGCTTAGTACTCAATTGATGCGAATGCTGCCAAATATACAATATCTCTCTATTGCCGTTTAGTACGATCTTTGACCGTACTTTTTGTTATTAGCCATTTGACCAACCATGAGCACTTTCATATTCGCAGGTCTCGTGTTAGCATTATACCAGTTCATAAATTCTGTGATCTTTGAGATCCCCGCGTGATCCACATTGCTACGACCTAGCTGCGCTAGAAGAGCTCCATATCTAGATCTAAAAGGTAAACACCTATACCTTTTCCGAATATTCTAGCCGTCCGTGTTGAAAGCTGCCAGGTGGTATGCTAGGGTTTCTCTCTTCCTATGAAGCATGCTTACTGTTAGTGTTTTAAACTCCACCTCGTTTGTCGTCTTAAATATTCGATTTGTCTTCTTCCGTCCCATACCGTTTCCGAATGAATTTTTTGTCTACACACCTACAACTGCTTCCAGGGTATACATATAGTTTTGTGCATCGTTTGGAAGTTGTATTGTCTAAACTTCCCGGTCTTTAATCACGGCGTGGCTCAGCCGATTTTTTTTTAGTCTAATTTGTTTGTCTTTAAGGACGAAGATAACTTTCCTAATGATATGTTTATTTCTCTTTCGAGATGAGCTTAATGGTCGAACATTAATCTGCCATGAAAAATTGGAAAGCCATAAGAGTTACATCGATCGGTTTCTTGGTAAGGGGACCACCATCAGAAATCTTTGGGTGTGGGTGGCAAAGCACCGCCAGAAAAGTTAACTCCCCCCAAGAACTTTAAAATCTTTGTAGTTTTTGACGAAATTTTCTGATTTTATTGCTTTTCAAAGGTTTTTAGTGCGATCCATGGTGGAAAGTATATATGATTTGGACTAGCCAAACTTGACACGCTTTTACTTGTCTTTACATTAACATTTTGTGGCAACTTTTTGGTTAATTCAACTTATACACCACCTATTTACAACATAAACTTTCTTTACATTTCAGATATGAAATCTCCTCTCTTAGCAAATGGTTATAATCCCCCGCCCATCAATCACATGGCATTCATGCAAATGAATCATCATCCCGGTTCGGCATTAATGTCACCCGGTATGCCACCACATGGTCTGCATGCTAGACCGGATAGTCAAATGCTGAAGGCAGCTGCCCAAAGTGGTATGTCGGCGGCAAATATGGATGCTTTGGCCCGATCGGGCATTTGGGAGAATTGTCGAGCTGCCTATGAGGATATAGTGAAACACTTGGAAAGGTAAGAAATTGAAACAAAAACAAACTACAAACCAAGAAGTAAAACTAACTGAAAGAGAAAAAGAGAATATTGTTTTAATTCAAATAAAAATTGGTCTACTGAACGGACATTCAAAGCCTCTAAAGGATTAAATATTTTCATAATATGAAATGAACATAACGAGAATATTTCACAATTGGTTAGTCTTTTTTTACAAAATTTTCCTTATTTTTCACTTTTGTCTTTTCAGACTACGTGAAGAACGCACCGATGAACGTCAACAAATGGGTGGTGGATCAAATGCTGTCAGTGCCATTGGCAGCGTTGAACAAAAACCACGCGATTTAAGTTCACGTAATTGTATGTATCATACACTCTCTTTTAACTTCCTATATATCTAAGTCTAAGAAGTCTATGAAATATATGTAAATATTCTCTTTTTGTTATGTTTTTTTAAATTTATTTTAAGGCTCGCCCAATCGTCAAAGTCCTGTCCTAAATCTTTCCAAATCCGGCGGCAATACAGATCAAGGCAGTAATTGTGATGAGCGTAGTGAACGCAGTGATATGCATTCACCGGCGCATTCTGTGCGAGATGATAGCATAGAAAGAACCAGCGGCCGCAGCGGTGGTGTTGGTGGCGATATGAGTGGGGGTAATGGTCGCAATATCGACGATGAGGACATTGAAAATATGAGTGATGATAATGTTTCGGATGTCGATGATAGAATGGTAAAAGATGAAGAAGGTAGGTAGAGCAGGAAACTGATGGATCATATATCATGTATCATGTACATTATATCATATATCATATATCATATATCACATATCATATATCATATATCATATATCATATATCATATATCATATATCATATATCATATATCATATATCATATATCATATATCATATATCATATATCATATATCATATATCATATATCATATATCATATATCATATATCATATATCATATATCATATATCATATATCATATATCATATATCATATATCATATATCATATATCATATATCATATATCATATATCATATATCATATATCATATATCATATATCATATATCATATATCATATATCATATATCATATATCATATATCATATATCATATATCATATATCATATATCATATATCATATATCATATATCATATATCATATATCATATATCATATATCATATATCATATATCATATATCATATATCATATATCATATATCATATATCATATATCATATATCATATATCATATATCATATATCATATATCATATATCATATATCATATATCATATATCATATATCATATATCATATATCATATATCATATATAATATATCATATATCATATATCATATATCATATATCATATATCATATATCATATATCATATATCATATATCATATATCATATATCATATATCATATATCATATATCATATATCATATATCATATATCATATATCATATATCATATATCATATATCATATATCATATATCATATATCATATATCATATATCATATATCATATATCATATATCATATATCATATATCATATATCATATATCATATATCATATATCATATATCATATATCATATATCATATATCAAATATCATATATCATATATCATATATCATATATCATATATCATATATCATATATCATATATCATATATCATATATCATATATCATATATCATATATCATATATCATATATCATATATCATATATCATATATCATATATCATATATCATATATCATATATCATATATCATATATCATATATCATATATCATATATCATATATCATATATCATATATCATATATCATATATCATATATCATATATCATATATCATATATCATATATCATATATCATATATCATATATCATATATCATATATCATATATCATATATCATATATCATATATCATATATCATATATCATATATCATATATCATATATCATATATCATATATCATATATCATATATCATATATCATATATCATATATCATATATCATATATCATATATCATATATCATATATCATATATCATATATCATATATCATATATCATATATCATATATCATATATCATATATCATATATCATATATCATATATCATATATCATATATCATATATCATATATCATACATCATATATCATATATCATATATCATATATCATATATCATATATCATATATCATATATCATATATCATATATCATATATCATATATCATATATCATATATCATATATCATATATCATATATCATATATCATATATCATATATCATATATCATATATCATATATCATATATCATATATCATATATCATATATCATATATCATATATCATATATCATATATCATATATCATATATCATATATCATATATCATATATCATATATCATATATCATATATCATATATCATATATCATATATCATATATCATATATCATATATATATCATATATCATATTGTATCATATCCTTTCTTATCATCCAATTCTTTTTAAAACGAAGTCTTATAAACAAAATTTGTTTGTTTTTTTTAATTTTTTTCCAGACTTAAGTGATGTCGAACGTGATAATATTTCACCCTCCTCCTCCCAACGCCATCTTCAGCATAGCCTTCCGCACAACAACACCTCCTTGACGACGAGTGGTGATCGCGTTGCCAGCTCAGTATCCTTAGTCGATCGCGAGGCCTCACATCCTGCACTACATCATGGCTCACCCTCACACAGTGCTGCTGCTGTTGCAGTCCTACAGCATCAACGGGCTTTAAATTATTCCCAATTGGCAGCGGCCGCGGCTGCAGCAAATGGTGCCGTAAATGGACCTACTGGTGTTGTGTCTGGATCCGGAAATGGTGGTGCTCTGACACCAAACGAAGCACTACAATTGGCGGCGACAGATGCCACTACAGCGGCAGCAGCTTTAGCCGCTGGTGCAATCAATTTAGGCCCTTTGGCCATGGATCCAGGTCTACCTTCGTCGACGGAAACATTGCTGAGAAATATTCAAAGTTTGCTTAAGGTGGCGGCAGACAATGCAAGGCAGCAGGAAAGGCAAATTACATATGAGAAAGGTATGAGAGAATCAATCAATGCAAAAAAGGAAAAAAAATTTATTAAAAAAAAAACTTGTAAAAAAAATATTTTTAAAAAATTGTACCATAAGTAAATTAATTTCAAAAAAAATTTAAGTCTTTTGTCTTCTAATTCCTTGTTTTTGTTGTCTATTTTCTTTTTATTTTTCTCTATTTACACCCTGCAGCTGAATTGAAAATGGACGTTTTACGTGAACGTGAAGTCAAAGATTCATTAGAAAGGCAATTAGTTGATGAAAGGAAGTTAAGAGGTAAGTCTCACAAATTCAGCATAAATTTACATACTCTTAGTCCAAGATCTATGTGAAGTCAAACTCACTTTAGATATACACAAAAAACAAAAGAAGAAAAACTATTGAGGCACACTAATCGAACTTTGCAACAATGAAAAACTTTTAATGTGCACGTTTTACGATTAGTGCAACAACAAAAGAAAAATCCTTTAGAAAGGCCGACATTGTGCTAAAGTCCATTTTATATGCATAAGAGAATATTTTTGTGATTTGCATGAGTTTAAAACATTTAAGTGTTAGGTTTCCGAACTAAAGAAAACATGTTATTAGTGAAGTAGGAATTAAAAGAAGCACGAATTTGGTATCCCAAACGGAATAGTACGACGAGTTGAAAGAAAAGTTATTTCGTTGAACATTTCGTAAAGAATTTATTAAATCAAGGAGTCATAAAGAAAAAAAATTTTTAGGGGAATTTTTAGAGAATACTTTGTTTAAAATATGTTCAAGAAATATTTAAGAAATCTTCATAAATAATTTAGCATGAAATCTTCATAGAAAATTTTATATGAAATTTTCATAGAAAATTTTGTATGAAATTTTCTTTAGAAAAATTTGTAGAAAATTTTCAAAGATTTTTTTTTTGATTTTGTATGAAATTTTCTTTGGAAAATTTTCCCAAATATTTTTTTGATTTTCATTAAAAATTTGAAGAAAACAAAATGTTTTGTGGTAAATTTCCATAGAAAAAGTTTGTTTACCATTTGATAAAATGTTCAAGAAAAATTTTAAGAAATTTTTATAGAAAACTAGCTGATCTGGGTCCGATCCGTTGCGTCTTCTTTTACAATATATGGCATAAATTTATTAAAGAGCTTTTTGTGAAATACCATGCTAAGAAAGTGGCATATGAATGTCGCATGACTTAGAGTGTAACGTCACAAATGCCTTTATGATCATTATTGGTCTATGAATTCGCTCAAAGGGTTTAGGGTCATTTAAGATTGGATGTTAGACGAACTCCATTCTTAAAGGATTTTACTAGAACCTGATAAGGAAAGGGCCCACGGTGAAAGTTGGGAGTTAAGGGGGTCCCGAATGTTCTACCCCAAATAACTTTCATTTGAGCCCCGTATTGTCATGGTCGGTAAATAGGTGTGTGCGATTTAAGAGTGTTTTTCAAATCCCATTCATTTAAACCCCATATTGCCATTGGTTTAAGGGGAGTTTATGGGATGAAGCGTCCGCCAAATACTTGGGGGAGTGGGGCCTAAAAACTATCAACAACGTTTTCCACTCTCTTTGGGCCACAAATTGTAATGGTGAGTACATACGACCTATTTGGAGGTTGTTATGGGGGTGAGACGTCCCCCAGGCAGTTGGTCCCAATGGTTGATATCAGATTCGTGCTATACTCTCAATTATCTTTCATTTGAGCCCCTTATTTCTATAATCGCAAAACATGTTCAGTTTGGGGTTTGTTTCTTGGCCCTGGAAATATATATCAAATTCGTATTCTACTCTAAAATACCTTTTATATGAGTCCCATATTGCAATGGTTAGCAAATACGTCCTGTTTGGGTGGTGTTATGGGGGTGGGGTGGCCTCATATACACTTTTTCCGAAAATTGATATCAGGTTCGTGCTTTACTCCCAAGGACCTTTCATTTTAATCCCCTATTGCTATGGTCACAAATTTGTTTTTTTTTTTTTTTTGGGTGTTTTTGGGAAGAGGCATCTGAGATTCATATTCTACACTTAAATACCTTTTATTTAAGCCCCATTTTGCCATGGTCAGTAAATAAGTCCTGTTTGGGGAGGGGATGGACCCCCAGAAACTTAGTCCCAAATATGGATATCAGATACGTATTCTACTCTTAAATACTTTTCATTTGAGTCCCATATTGCCATGGTCGGTAATCATGTCCGACTTAGGGGTCTTTTGGGGGTTGAGAAGGTCCCTCACACACTTCGTCCGACAATGCGATTTATACGTTTTTTAATCCTAAATACCTTTCATTTGAGTCCCATATTGTCGTGATTGGTCTATACATATATATTTGGTTGGTTTTGGGGGTAGGGCGGCCTCCCTAGGTACTCCATCCGTAATTAGGATACCAAATTTTTGTTTTTAGGTTACTGTAAGAGAGTACACAACATTTTGCTTAAATCGTACCACCCATCTCCGAGATCTGTCATTTCTGAAAATTAGGATAAGGGGGAGGGTGCGTCCTTCATAATTCCGCAATTATATGAGGATTATAGGATCCTTTGCAACAAGGTTAGAAAGTTTTAATTCGAAGAATGATTGAAGGAACCTCAAATCTTTAGGTATTGGTATTAAAACTTGTACGAGAAACGCTTTTGGTTGTGACATAAATGAGTTGAATAGAGATCTTGTTAATATACCCATGCAGGACGCAGATGGAGGTTTTTACAGACCGTCGGGCAATAACGATGTTGGTACGGATACAAGCAAATTCGGCTTTAGGGATTTTTCAGAGGAAGAAGTTTTTAATTGTTTAAGGGAGTTCAAGTCGAAAGCAGAGGGTTTCGACGGAATTGATCCAAAGTTTTTACGAATAATTTTTCCATACATTTCTTCTTAAGTTCTGCACATTTTTAATTCAATCCTTACTACATCAACATTTCCAGAATCTTGGAAACACGCCAAAATAATTACGATTCCAAAAGACAAGAGCGAATATCGGCCCATAGCAATACTTCCAGTTCTTTCTAAGTTATTTGAAAAGCTTTTGAGTAAACAAATGAATGCGAAAATCGGCTATTAACAGAGTTTCAGTCCGGATTTAGGACCAAGCAAAGTTGCCTGAGGGCTTTGCAAAAATTTTCTAGGCGAGTATGGAAAAGAGAGATATTTCATCATTTGGTATTGTTGGACCATTCAAAGGCATTTGATACAGTTGACCCTGAGATACTTCGATTTAACCTTGAGAACTATTTCAATTTTGCTACTGATGCGTGTTGTCTCATATAGTCTTATCTTATCTAGATTTCAATTTGTCGATGTTAATGCCACCACTTCAAGTCCGGCAATGATAAAAAGAGAAGTACCTCAAGGGTCCATTTTGGGTTCATTATTATATTCTTTGTACAGCAATGACTTACCGTCTCAGATTAGAAATTGCAGCATCCATATGTATGCGGATGATGTTCAGCTATACATAAATGCGCCAAAATCAGATTTTCGAAACTGTATTGAACGTTTAAATAGCGATTTTGACAGAATCGTAGTCTGAGCAAGGGCTAAGGGTTGGAGCATTAATCCAAGGATATCGAAATTTTTAATTATAAGTACGGGATCATTCCGCAAACCAGACAATATCTCGATAGGACTGTCAGATCAGCTAAACACATTGGGGTGATATTTAAAAGTCGTTTGACGTGGTGTAACCAGATAAAATCGGCGGCTGACAGGACTTACAGAAATCTAAGAAATAATTATAACCATACTCCTTTAAAGATAGGGATTCTTTCGGTTAAAACAATGTTGGTTCCAACTTTGTTATATGCCTGCGAATTATTTTCGAGTTGTAGTGAGAGAATGATGAACAAATTGAAAGTGGCGAATATTTTTTTCTTTAAAATTTTCATAAAAATGTCTCTAAAAAATTGTAGGAAATATTCATCAAATATGTTATTTAATGTTTTATTAATTTTTTAAACTTTTTATTAACCTTTCAACATTTAGTTTATAAGTAATGAAGGATAAGAATGCTCATCTCATTATCTTATTACTAATTTTTTCTTTAAGAATCATTTTCCATTTAAGGCAAATACAATTTCGCTTTGTGTTCTTCGTATGCCACAGTTATTCAATGCTGTTATTCCTCTTCACTGAAGTGTTTATAATTCAAATTGACTCAAATAATGGCCCTTAATGACACCTGATATCATCGAATGATGTTGAACGAATACAAAAATAACGCAAAAAAAAAGAAATAAGGAAGACACAACTCCATCTCTATGGCGGGAGGCGCACAGTCCATTCCTACGTTTGTCTTGTACAACTGTCTCCTTAGACTCTCTGATGCGTTTCTTTTATTTTTTCTTACCTACCGACCATGTTATAGTCTGGGGGTAAGTTGAAAGTTCCGCGAGCACACAATGCAATATTAAATGTGTTATTTAATATCTTAAGCAGAAGAAGAAAAGTGTCCTTTTCTTAAAATCAATGCGTATGTATGTATAAGGAATGTGCCTTTTTAGCATAAACATAAAGATTACTCTCCGATCTAAAGTTTATGTGGAGGTAGGATTAAAAGTGATGGGTGGCTTACCTACTAGAAGTTCAATGAACCCAGAAAGACAAAACACTAGAACGAAGTGTTCTTGGAACAAGGATCAGTATTGTACAGAAACAATCCATTGCAAAAGATTTCAAATGTTGTACTTTATACAATATGCGATGATCGTTTTTTGTAACTATTTTATCTCTGGCGTTTTACCTACGCAAATTTAAAATATCGAAATTCTGAACATATTTGAGATCAAATTTTATCTAATTGTATCTAGTAATTTAATCAAAAATATGGTAACCCTAGTAAAAAAATTGATATGGTCAGATCCAATTATATCTGATGGCAAACTATTCTATTGGGTTGCCCAAAAAGTAATTGCGGATTTTTCATATTTTTTTCACAGCTTGTGACTTTGTAATTGAATTCTTTCTTCTGTCAGTTATCAGCTGTTACCTTTAGCTTGCTTTAGAAAAAAAATGTAAAAAAAGTATATTTGATTAAAGTTCATTCGAAGTTTTATTAAAAATGCATTTACTTTCTTTTAAAAAATCCGCAATTACTTTTTGGGCAACCCAATAGAATAGTTTGCCATCAGATATAATTGGATCTGACCATATCAATTTTTTACTAGGGTTACCATATTTTTGATTAAATTGCATCTATGGGATATAAAGATTTTTTTTTTGACAATATTCCAAAATTATTATACCATACCTCGTTTAGCACTCTAAAGTGCCCAATGATTGAGACTTTTTGGATGATATTTTATATGTTATATATGTTACCTCTTTCCCTTTATACATTTGAAACTTTTTCAACAGAAATCATAATTTAAATGAATTTAATATCATTTGATTAGTTAGTAACACTTGAATGCGATTGAATTTCTAAAAAAATGAATTTAAAGAAGAAGGACAAATAACGACAGTTTGATCAAAGAAGTCAATTGGTTGTAGTTACGGCCATTATACAAATAAATGGTTTGTCTTTGCAAGTTTGAACAAAGACCTTAATTTTTGTTTTGTCGATAAGGTAACCGAAAAGACTGTGAGCTGTTTTTTGCGTGTTGGGCAATTAAATATCATTGAAGTTTTCTACATTAACAAAATTTAAATTGTCACAGAAAGTGCAGGATCATTTTGAAGGAATTATAAGTTATTTAATGTTTCCATATCTGACGGACGGCGGAACTTTTCTCTAACTTCAGTGTTTATAAGTAAGATACCACGGAAATGAGCCTATCGAATTGATAGATTTTTTACCTGTATCTCTTTAGTACTCCCAAAAACCCATATCTTATATCTAAAGCGGGGAACGTCCCACTCCAAAACCCCTTAATAGTGTATTCAAACCAATCAGGACAATATGGGACTTAATTGAAATAAGCTGGAAGAAATCCTTAAAAGTCTCTTCAAGCCAACATGTTGACCGATCAAACAAAGTGGGGGACTCAAATGCAAGCTATTTGGTTGGCTTGCTACTTAGGGACCGATAGCAATTCTCGCAAAAAAAACAACCAAGTAGACATATAGGAATAAACCAAATAAAAGCGTGCTAAGTTCGGCCGGGCCGAATCTTATATACCCTCCACCATGGATCGCATTTGTCGAGCTCTTGCCACGGTATCTCTTTGCAGGCAAACAAAAGATAAAAGAAAAGAATTGCTATCAAGTTATGGTTCATTTCGGACCATATTTGAACTGAATATTGGAGACCATAGTAGAAGTCATTGTGTAAAATTTCAGCCAAATCTAGTAAGAATAGCGAACTTTAGGGGCTGAAGAAATAAAATAGAGATCAGTTTATAGGGGAGCTGTATCAGGCTATAAACCGATTCATGCCATTTTCGACACGTATGTTAAAGGTCATAAAAGAAGCCGTTGTACAAAATTTCAGCTAAATCGGATAATAATTGCGCCCTCTAGTGGCTCAAGGAGTCAAAACCCCAGATCGGTTTATAACGGTTTATAACCATAACCTATATCAGGATATGGACCAATTTGAACCATTCTTAGCACAATTATTGGAAATCATAACAAAACACCTCATGCAAAATTTCAGTCAAATCGGATGAGAATTGCGCCCTCTAGAGGCTCCAGAAGTCAAGACCCAAGATCGGTTTATATGACAGCTATATCAAAGCATAAACCGATGTCAACCATACTTCGCACAGTTGTTGGAAGTGATACCAAACCACTACGTGCAAAATTTCAATCAAATCGGATAAGAATTGCGCCCTCTAGAGGCTTAAGAAGTCAAGACCCAAGATCGGTTTATATGGTAGCAATAGCAAAACATGGGCCGATGTCAACCATACTTAGCACAGTTGTTGGAAGTGATACCAAAACACCTCATGCAAAATTTCAATCAAATCGGATAATAATTGCGCCCTCTAGAGGCTCAAAAAGTCAAGACCCAAGATCGGTTTATATGGCTGCTTTATTAAAGCATAAACCGATTTGGCCCATTTACAATACCAACCGACCTACACTAATAAAAAGTACTTGTGCAAAATTTAAAGCGGCTAGCTTTACTCATTCGAAAGTAAGCGTGCTTTCGACAGACAGACGGACGGACATGGCTACATCGACTTAAAATGTCTTTATGGGGTCTCAGACGCATATATCGAGATGTTACAAACGGAATGACGAAATTAGTATACCCCCATCCTATGGTGAAGGGTATAAAAATCAATTTGTGTTTGTTTGTTTGTCTGTTTCGTATAGACTCATAAACGGCTAAACCGATTTTCTTGAAATTTTCACAGATGGTGCATAATGATCCCGTGGTGAAAATAGGTTACTACATTTTTGATATCTGAAGTGGAGGCGGACCCTCCCCCTTACCCTAAATTTCAAAAACACCAGATCTCGGAGATGGGTGGTGCGATTAAAGCGAAATTTTGTGTGCTCTCTTAAAGTAACCTAAAAACAAAAATTTGGTATCCAAAATTTCGGATGGGGTATGTAGGGGAACCGCCCCACCCTTAAACCTACCAAACATATATTTAGACCAATCACGACAATATGGGACTCAAATAAAAGGTATTTGGGATAAGAAAACGTATCTGATATCCAATTGTCGGACCAAATGCTAGGGGGACCACCCCAATCGGACATATTTACCGACCATGGCAATATGAACGAAAGGTATTTGCGAGTAGAATACGATTCTGATATCCAAATGTGGAACCAAGTTTCTGGGGGTCCATGCCTTCCCCAAAACACCACCCAAATAGGAATTATTTGCTGACCATGGCAATAAGGGGCTCAAATAAAAGGTATCTGATTGTAGGATACGACTCTGATATCCAAATGTGGAACCAAGTGTTTGGGGGGCTCCCCTCTACCAGAACAAACCACAAACAGGACAAATTTGCGACCATAGCAATATGGGTCTCAAATAATAGGTCTTTGGGAGTAAAGCCCGAATCTTATATCAATATTCAGGAAAAGGTATCTATGGGGCCACTCCACCCCCAACAACACCACCTAAATAGGACGTATTTGCTGACAATTGCAGGCCCATACCCCAAACTGGACATATTTGCAATAAGGGATTTAAATGAAAGGTATTTCAGATAAGAAAACGAATTTAATATCCAATTTTGAGGCCTTTGACAATATGGGGTTCAAATAAATGATGCAAATTGCAACTTTTGCCCATGAACATTCCACTAAGGAACAGGGGCCAACTTCTCACATATCAATGAGTGCAGTCTCACATATCAAGGGGCCTCCTTTTTATAGTCGAGTCCGAATGGCGTGCCGCAGTGCGACACCTCTTTGGAGAGAAGTTTTACAAGGCATAGTAACTCACAAATGTTGCCAACATTAGGAGGGAAAAACCAACGCTGAAAATTTTTGTCTCTAAAGACAAAATTTCAGTGAAATTTTCTCTATAGACAAAATTTCAGTGAAATTTTCTCTATAGACAAAATTTCAGTGAAATTTTCTCTAAAGACAAAATATCAGTGAAATTTTTTCTAAAGACAAAATTTCTGTGAAATTTCCGCTAAAGACAAAATTTCAGTGAAATTTTTTCTAAAGACAAAATTTCAGTGAAATTTTCTCTAAAGACAAAATTTCAGTGAAATTTTCTCTAAAGACAAAATTTCTATGAAATTTTCTCTAAAGACACAATTTCAGTGAAATTTTCTCTAAAGACAAGATTTCAGTGAAATTTTCTCTAAAGACAAAATTTCAGTGAAATTTTTCTTAAGACAAAATTTCAGTGAAATTTTCTCTAAATACTAAAGACAAAATTTCAGTGAAATTTTCTCTAAAGACAAAATTTCAGTGAAATTTTTCTTAACACAAATTTTCAGTGAAATTTTCTCTAAATACAAAATTTCAGTGAAATTTTCTCTAAAGACAAAATTTCAGTGAAATTTTCTCGAAAAACAAAATTTCGGTGAAATTTTCTCAAAAGAAAAAATGTCAGTGAAATTTTCTCTATAGACAAAATTTCAGTGAAATTTTTTCTAAAGACAAAATTTCAGTGAAATTTTCTCTAAAGACAAGATTTCAGTGAAATTTTCTCTAAAGAAAAAATTTCTATGAAATTTTCTCTAAAGACACAATTTCAGTGAAATTTTCTCCAAAGACACAATTTCAGTGAAATTTTCTCTAAAGACAAAATTTCAGTGAAATTTTCTCTAAAGACAAAATTTCAGTGAAATTTTCTCTAAAGACAAAATTTCAGTGAAATTTTCTCTAAAGACAAAATTTCAGTGCAATTTTCTAAAAAGACAAATTTCAGTGAAATTTTCTCTAAAGACAAAATTTCAGTGAAATCCTCTCTAAAGACAAAATTTCAGTGAAATTTTCTCTAAAGACAAAATTTCAATGAAATTTTCTCTAAAGACAAAATTTCAGTGAAATTTTCTCTAAAGACAAAATTTCAGTGAAATTTTCTCTAAAGACAAAATTTCAGTGAAATTTTCTCTATAGACAAAATTTCAGTGAAATTTTCTCTTAAGACAAAATTTCAGTGAAATTTTCTCTAAAGACAAAATTTTAGTGAAATTTTCGCTTAAGACAAAATTTTAGTGAAATTTTCGCTTAAGACAAAATTTCAGTGAAATTTTCTCTAAAGACAAAATTTCAGTAAAATGTTCTCTAAAGGCAAAAATTTTAAGAAATTTTCTCTAAAGACAAAGTTTCAGTGAAATTTTCTCTAAAGACAAAGTTTCAGTGAAATTTTCTCTTAAGACAAAATTTCAGTGAAATTTTCTCTAAAGACAAAATTTCAGTGAAATTTTCTCTAAAGACAAAATTTCAGTGAAATTTTCTCTAAAGACAAAATTTCAGTGAAATTTTCTCTAAAGACAAAATTTCAGTGAAATTTTCTCTAAAGACAAAATTTCAGTGAAATTTTCTCTAAAGACAAAATTTCAGTGAAATTTTCTCTAAAGACAAAATTTCAGTGATATTTTCTATAAAGACAAAATTTCAGTGAAATTTTCTCCAAAGACAAAATTTCAGTTAAATTTTCTCTAAAGACAAAATTTCAGTGAAATTTTCTCTAAAGACAAAATTTCAGTGAAATTTTCTCTAAAGACAAAATTTCAGTGAAATTTTCTCTAAAGACAAAATTTCAGTGAAATTTTCTCTAAAGACAAAATTTCAGTGAAATTTTCTCTATAGACAAAATTTCAGTGAAATTTTCTCTAAAGACAAAAATTCAGTGAAAATTTCTCTAAAGACAAAATTTTAGTGAAATTTTCTCTTAAGACAAAATTTCAGTGAAATTTTCTCTTAAGACAAAATTTCAGTGAAATTTTCTCTTAAGACAAAATTTCAGTGAAATTTTCTCTAAAGACAAAATTTCTATGAAATTTTCTCTAAAGACAAAATTTCAATGAAATTTTCTCTAAAGACAAAATTTCAATGAAATTTTCTCAAAAGACAAAATGTCAGTGAAATTTTCTCTAAAGACAAAATTTCAATGAAATTTTCTCTAAAGAAAAAATTTCAATGAAATTTTCTCTAAAGACAAAATTTCAGTGAAATTTTCTCTAAAAGCAAAATCTCAGCGAAATATTCTTTAAAGACAAAATTTCAATAAAACTCTCTATAAAGATGCAGCTGCGATATTGATTCAATTATAGAAAATTGTTCCTATGAAATTGTTCCACAATGTGGTGTCATGTGAGGGGAGTTTTTCATGGCCATTGTTACTTTACTAAAATGCGTTTTGTCAACCACCAATGGGTGGGTATTTACTCGATACATATATGCAATTGTCGTCAATAATGACAATCATTAAAACCTCAATCCTTCATACCCGAACGATCCTAAAAAAAAATAATCGCATACATACCCACTAATCTAAACTATGGCAAATGAAATGGAAATGGCAGAACAGTTTTCATTTTAACTTCTATCTACTACTCCACCTTCGGAATACCAAGAAACCCCTATTTGCCATTTTTTTTTTACAATGGGAGAAAATAATTGTTTTGTTTAGTTACGATCCCACAGCGCAATTTGCCATTTGTGTTCACAGAAATGTAAAAACGCGAAAATAGTTTGTGCATGTGCATGTTTTTTTTTCTCCTACTTTACCCAAATCACATACAAATACATGCTATGGATGGCTTTAGAGCTTCACTTGAGTGATTATGGCATTTAGGTGTGTCATTTTATATTAAAGGCCTCCATAACACCGAGTCATTGAAGCAAAACCTTGCTACGAAATCGACGGATAGTCGCATTGCAAACTAGTCGATAGGGAAGTAAAAAAAAGTATTAATGATTAGATTTTAGATGATTTGGTTTTTTTTTCGCTTAGAATTCTGATGAAGTCGTTACTGCGATTTTCTAAGGAAACTATTGTCGAATGAGTTTTTTTATGTTCCACGATTTGGGGACATTGTGCAGACAGAAAGAAGATAGTAAAGGGTGATTTTTTTGAGGTTAGGATTTTCATGCATTAGTATTTGACAGATCACGTGGGATTTCAGACATGGTGTCAAAGAGAAAGATGCTCAGTATGCTTTGACATTTCATCATGAATAGACTTACTAAAGAGCAACGCTTGCAAATCATTGAATTTTATTACCAAAATCAGTGTTCGGTTCGAAATGTGTTCATTCACCGTAACGTTGCGTCCAACAGCATCTTTGAAAAAATACGGTCCAATGATTCCACCAGCGTACAAACCACACCAAACAGTGCATTTTTCGGGATGCATGGGCAGTTCTTGAACGGCTTCTGGTTGCTCTTCACTCCAAATGCGGCAATTTTGCTTATTTACGTAGCCATTCAACCAGAAATGAGCCTCATCGCTGAACGGTGAATGAACACATTTCGAACCGAACACTGATTTTGGTAATAAAATTCAATGATTTGCAAGCGTTGCTCGTTAGTAAGTCTATTCATGATGAAATGTCAAAGCATACTGAGCATCTTTCTCTTTGACACCATGTCTGAAATCCCACGTGATCTGTCAAATACTAATGCATGAAAATCCTAACCTCAAAAAAATCACCCTTTAGATATTGGAAATGGGTTAGCAACATAAATTGGATTTGAGTGTGATCTTTTTCTGTCCATTTAAATCCTAAAACAAAAACAAGAAATCTCAGATCATTGATGGATGTTGCTAACCTAACAAATGGTATGACATCGGTTGTTGTTGTAGCAGTTTGTTGTGTTCTATCTTTCGTCTGCTTGATTCTGTTGAGTGTCTAGATCCAGGGACTCTGCGACTAAAATGGGGTGCGTCCAGAGGAATCTGGGATTGAGTCAAGTGGGTCTGGCTTGGTAGTTAAACAGGTGACGTGTGTCGTGTGGTCCCTGGCCACAAACGGAATATACATCTAACACGTCTGCATCAATCCTTGCTCTGTAGGAATTGATGCGGCTGCATCGTATTTGAGCTAAAACTACTCTGCTTTGCCGGGGGAGGTCAATTTCTTCAGGCGCAATGGGAGGTGGTCGTTTCCCAAGGACTGTATTCACCCGGTAGCTATTTACCGCATCTGCTACCATGTCTGCATAAATGTTGTCTAGACCCGCATGATATACCGCTTGATCTAGAGCTTCTCTCTGGTAGCGCTGAACCCACTCTCAAAATCATGTAGATCTACCTTAAGGCTTCTGGGTGGTGGATATCTATCCACATGATGATGATTTGGATGTTTTCTGCGATAATAGCCCAAAAGGTATTGCTTAGACAGCATGTATTGGGTTGCTTAAAAAGTAATTGCGGATAGTTATGTCTTCGCACGGGTAGGATCTTTGTCTCCTGATGGAAGTGGTCCACGTGAGAACTGAGGAGACAGCCCGTCGCAGTTCGGGGGGCAGGATGCTGACAGATCTGCATATTATTCCTCTGCGTGTCACAGAGCTGACCAAAGAATACCTCCTGTGTGTGTGTCCTGTACCAGCAGTCAGAAGGAGTTCCACTTTAGGTTCTAATTTCTTTGAGAAACTGTCGGACTTAGCGGATGTGAACATTCGCAAGTTATTGAGCTTTTTAAAGCGATCTGGATGGTTTAACGTTAGGAACTAGAAGGCATCTTCCTTCTTCTGTTCCTGTGGTATCACAATGGACGAAAATGTCTAAGTAAGACTGATGACAGACTGGTACTTAAACCTAACCTAGCCTAACAGAGCTGACGAGACCATCCTGGCGCTGCATTACTTATCACAGACTGAACAATTGCTTTGTAAGTGGTCAACAAGGTTTCTTTGTCGCAAATGCTGCCGGCAAGCGGCTTGAGGACCTTGTATCTGCTTTTGACTTTATCGCAAATTACTGTGGCATGTGGGGAGAATGTAAAAGAGCTGTCAAATGTGACGCCAAGTATTTTGGGACACTTGATGGTCGGAATCATTTCTCCATCAACCATCACACTCAGCTCGGCATTCACCTCACGCGTGTTTGTAATAAACAATGTGGCTAAAGATTTGGTGGCAGATATCCTCAGATTTCTGGCAGCGAAATATGAGCCAAGTTCATTGAGGTAGATGCTTAACCTATCGCAGATGTCAACAACGGGTGGGGGCCTGATGCCATGATCGTACAATTCTCCGCATATGGTACGATCTCTATGCCTTCTAGAGGGGCCACCCATGAGGGAGGCCACCCAAGGGGGACCTGATGCCACGATCGTACAAATCGTTCGCATATGTTACGATCTCTATGCCATCTGGAGGGGGTGGAATGGAGGCTAAGTAGAAGTTAAACAGTGCCGAAGATATCATACCGCCTTGGGGAACTCCCTGTTTCACTGTACGGTGCTTCGACTTCTTATCCCTAAATTCCACAAATGACTGGCGACCACACAGATAATTCGCGACTCAGCATTTCAGCCCTGGCTGGAGGGACGTGTTGGCGATGTTCTCAAATAGTTTGGCATGGTTGACCTTGTCGAATGCCTTCGATAGGTCCAGTGCTACGAGGACAGTCCTATCACATGGCCTGGGCTGATTGAAGCCACGGCAAATTTGTGCGGTGATGGTATCCGCAACGCAGAGGTAAGCATATCCGCCTATGAACCTGAACGCCTGGGTTCGAATCCTGGCGAGACCATCAGAAAAAAAATTGTCAGCCATGGTTTTCCCCTCCTAATGCTGGCAACATTTCTGAGGTACTATGTCATATAAAACTTCTCTCCAAAAAGGTGTCGCACTGTGGCACGCCATTCGGACTCGGCTATAAAAAGGAGACCCCTTGTCATTGAGCTTAAACTTGGATCGGACTGCAGTCATTGATATGTGAGAAGTTTGCCCCTGTTCCTTAGTGGAATGATCATGGGAAAATTTTGCATTTGCTCGGCGAATGGAAATTCTACTACTAGGCTCGGGAGTAGTAATGCCTCTAGCGTTTTTGCTACTGGTGATAGAAGGGAGATTGGTCTGTACGACCATTTGCCCATTTTTCAGATTTAGGAACAGGTTGAGGACAGTAGTAAGGTAATCAACACCAGGTAAATCCAGATTCTTCAGCATCAGTGTAGATACCCCGTCGGGGCCCAATGCTTTGGATGATTTGGCGTCAGGAATGATATTCGTAACTTGGCTTACGGTAAATTGTGATGGCTGTCCATCGACTTGGAAACCATGAATACGCCGAATGGCTCTCCTCCTCGCCCTGCACAATCCTCCGTGATGTACAATAAATTGACGGCTGAACAACCTGGCACATCTCTTCGGATCAGTCACGGTTACGTACCAGAAGTGACCGAGATCCTGTCGTCAAATCTAACAGGGTTCGAGAGTGACTTAACAGTATACCACAGCTTGCCTAAACCGGCGCCTAAGTTACATTGCTCCAAGTGTTTCAGTCAATAATTCCTCTTATGTTCATTGGCTACTCCGCTTATTTCCAGAATCAGCGAGTGGGATCCGTACAACGAATCCCATCACGCTTGTGTGCGAGTACCACTGCCTGTGTCGGGAAATTGGGCCCCACCTGGAGTATTCAACCGGCTGGTATAAAGCGAGCGGCTGCTGCGTTAATGATATCTTGGAATTTCCTCTCGGCAAGTAGCACATCCGAGGAGGGTGTCAGTTCACTGAAGCGGCGATTGGTGTACTCACTGAAGCCGCCCCAATCGGCCTTCTTCTGATTGATAAACGTCCGGCTCTCAGAGGCTATGAAGTCGGTTGGTCGGTCGTTGGTGAGAATTATGGGAGGTGGTCTGATCCCAAAGAAATGACGTTTTGCCCGGATACGTCACTCAGGAGATCAAGGGATGCAATGGAAATGTCTGGGGAGCTGCTACACCTCCTCGTAATCCTAATGGAGTCGTCCTTATTAACCGTACAAAACGTGGAGCCTTCAATATGCTCTGCCTAAGCTATGCTGCGCTGGGGAGAATGCTATGAAATGCGATGCGCATTAAAGTCCCCTAGAATCAGACAATTTTGGCCAGATAGTAGCCCACTTATGTCGGTCTTGTAAGCCTGCTCGTTAATAAGGACGCAGCAACCAATCGCCGGTAGGTACACGTTGTGACTTTCTATCTAGGCAGTACCGGACCTGACTGCCTTCAATCTGCTCTGCCAAAGCAATGCCACGCTGGTCGTTACCTTGGGGAGAATGCCATGAAATGTGATGTGCATTAAAGTCCTCTAGAACCAGACAATTTTGGCCAGATAGTAGCCCACCTATGTCGGTCTTGTAAGCCTGCCCGTTAATTAGGATACAACAACCAAACGCCGGTGCTCTATCGCGGCAGTACCAGACCTGACTGCTATTCCCATGCACTCTACATAGGGGTCACTAGCGCCAGGCGCTGGCGAGATGGGTCGATACTGCAAGGAATGATGTATCACGAAGGGCAATCCCCCACCTCCATATCTTGAGCGATCCTTATGTATTGTATTCACGACAGCCGTGGAAGCTGCAGGTTTTTTTGTCAGCTTTGTCTCCTGGATCGCTGCAACTAGGATGTTTCTCCGACTTATAAAATCCACAATCTCGTCGATCTTGCCATGAAGACCGTTTCAATCCAATTGTAAAAATGATACACTTTCCGGCACTGGCCTGGCAATATGGGGGCTGGGATGCTACTGCTACTGTCACATAGCCCGATGACGAGGATGCAGAAGGGGACAACGACGACGCTTGTGACGCTGTGTTCGCACAGCACCTTGCAACATATTCAGTGTGACTTACTCTCGTAGTAATGTAAGGCCGGAGCAAGATCGAAAATGTAGCCACATCATGTACCGGTTACACCGTACCGAGACCGACCGATGATGGATGCAGTTCTGGCAAACCGAGCAGAACCAGGGTCCGGGGTTCTTTTTAATCCCCGACACGGACCAGAAGCGTGCGGAGAAGGCACTACGGGATGTGTCTCTCCCATGACGAAAAAAGGGACGAACACGTACACTGAGGCAGCAGCCCTTGCCAATGAAGGGCTCTATAGGGTAAATCCTTTGCGTATGACCGACTGCCATGAGATTGATTGATAATGTAGGTAGAGATGGGTTTCTACCGGGTAAACACCCAACGCTTGGGTATTTATATTTTTGCAGATATCTTGGGTAGAAAAAAATTTTCCAAACAATTTTTGATTATTTCGTATTCTTTGTATATTTATTGTAGTTATATATAGCCGCTATATAGACCGACCTTCAGACTAAAAGTCTTGAGGTAATAAATTGGTCATTTTTCATCTAATTTGGCACAGTGAATTCTGGTAGACCCCTATCCATTTCTGTAAAGTGCGGTTCAGATCGGACAGTATGTGGATATACCTGCCCTATGGACCGACCACCCGATCTCCCGATATAGGGTATTGAGGCCAAAAAATATCCATTTATTACCCGAATTCGATGAAATTTGACACAGTGTGTTCTGGTAGACCCCTACCCATTCCTGTTAACTGTGGTACATATCGGACTATTTTTGGATATAGCTGCTATATATACCTATCTCCCGATATGGTGTATATATCGATGAAATTTGGCACATCGAGTTCCGGTATCCCTCTAAACCTTTTTGTTGAATATCGTCCAGATCGGACCATTTTTGGATATAGCTGCCATGTAGACCGATCTCCCGATATAGAGTATTGAGCCCATAAAATGAGCATTTTTCATCCGATTTGGATGAAATTTTAAACAGTGCGCCCTTGCCGATGAAGGACTTCATAGCGTCAATCCTTTGCGTACAACCGGTTGCCATGGGATTGATCGGTAATGGTGTTAAGATGTTGTGGAAATCAATCTAAATATTAGTTTGAATCTCTTTAAGGTATTGGGTTGCCCAAAAAGTAATTGCGGATTTTTTAAAAGAAAGTAAATGTATTTTTAATAAAACTTAGAGTGAACTTTAATCAAATATCCTTTTTTAAGACTTTTTTTCTAAAGCAAGCTAAAAGTAACAGCTGATAACTAACAGAAGAAAGAATGCAATTACAGAGTCACAAGTTGTGAAAAAATTAGTCAACGCCGACTATATGAAAAATCCGCAATTACTTTTTGGGCAACCCAAAATATATTCTGGACGACTTGACCATCCTGTCTTACTTCGACCATCGTCAATACATGTGTAAACATGAAAAGAGTAAGAATTTACCTTCAAAATGTGGGTCCAAATGCCAACTCAAAAGCACCAATGTGAATATCTATCGGTGTAAAGTGTAACTTCGAGTAAAGGACTTGAATATGTGAAGTGTGTATTGCCCCTGTGACTTTCACGATGCAGGCAGATCAATGTACTCTACAAAATTTCCTCTATGGAGTCTCTTTACCATAGCAGGGGCCCACGCAAATACTCCATATGCGAGTAAAAGTCTGATTATACTGGTATTGAGGCATACCACCATTCAAGGTTTGAAGCCTTAACGACTGGCAAACATTTTGCGACATGTTATATGCGATGACAGTCTAGAATACAGGATTACTCCCGAATAATAGGGAGATATAACAAAGAAATTACTCTTCTCTACCTTCACTTTTCCACAAAAAATGCACCAAATTCTTGTAGCCGTATAGGCAGGGAGACTCTCTGCCAATAACGGCCGGTTGTCACATTCCATTTGAAATTCATCAATTTTGACCACACGCATAATGACGATGATGGACCGTTTGTTATTATTTTATACTGGCATCTCAGGGCGACAACAACAACAACAATATAAAACAGAAAGATTTTCAGTGATTACCAAAGAAATATGATCGATTGCATTTGCAATATTCAGAAAAAAAGAAAAAATCACAAAACAGGCACAGTTCTATCTTTTATTTGTCCTCGCCCTAGTATGTGGTCGTCCTTCGTTGTCTTCACCGCCATACACACACACACACACACACATATATATATAAACATACATGCATGCTTGTACATCCAGCATGATTGAATTAAAAAAGTATCGAATTGCATTCAACATAAAAAAAAAAAATTGCCCTTCATATCATTTCAGTTTTGTATCAAAAACGTTATAGACGTGAGCGTAAATTGCGCATTCGCTATCAGCAGCAAATCGAGGGTGGCAAACGTAAATCGCCCAATGCTTCAAATGGCAGCAGCGGTAGCAACAACAATGCCAATGGCAGCAATAGTGGCATCAGCAGCAACAACAACAACAACAATAGTGGCAGCAATATTAACAACAATTCCTCGGCGGCATCGGCAAATGTCAGCAGCATCAATGATGATGTGCGTTCCATTGATTCAGCCTCCATGCACAGCAAACATAGTGGCAGCATTTCGGATCTAACTCGTAAATCGGAACAAGGTAGGTACACAAAAGCTTACATTCAAGTCATTTAGAAACGTATTTAGCTCGAATTACTCGAAATTCTTTGACTATGACAAAAAAAAAAAAATAAAACAGAACAACTAAGTACGCCCTAATGCGTGTTTAACTTTTTTTGTTTCTCTCTGTATAACCTCCTGTTTAACCAACACAGCGTCCTCTGTTTCTTCTTCTTCTTCTACTTTCCCTTTACCCTCATAGATCAGGATGGCAAACAAAGTGAAAAGTCTGATAAATCATCAATCTCCTCTTTAAATTCCCACAATACTACTAATAACAATAACAACAATTCAAATAACAACAACAACAACAACAACAACAACATGCATCATGCAGCCTCCGATAGCAGCGAAAATCGACTTCACCATCATCAACAACAGCAGCAGCAACAAAACTTACGTACCCACTCGGAGAGTCCCAGCTTTAAACGTGAACCCCAATCGGACCATGAATCACGCAGCGCCGAAGATTTGCCAATGCAGCCACAGCTACATCAACATCACCTTCACTCCCACAATAGTGACAGTGATCGTCACTCCTCATCAGATCGTCTCAATGAACGAGATGACCATGATGACCGCCGTTCATCGGATCGTGAAAGTAATCGTCCACCATCATCGCATGCTGCAGAAAACAGTTTGGCTGTAGCAGCGGCAGCCGCTGCTGCTGCAGCAGCCAATGGCAAAGGTCAATGGAATTATCCAGGCATAGATCTAATGGCCACCGGGGCATTTTGGCAAAATTATTCTGGTAAGTTGTACAACTAATTATGATAGCCTGCATTATCGATAATAATTTGGGATTTTTATGAAAGTTGTTTTGAAAAAGTTATCGATTTCGATAATGCTTTTATCGGAACATTTTATTAATAAGTAATGAAAAGTAGCAAAAGGTTTAAATTAACAAACATTGGTCACACAAAGACAGCCTTTGGGGCCAATTCTATAAGAAGAAGTATTGTTTTAGAAAATTTGTTGCCTTTAGAGCAGTGATGACTATGTCATCGAACTCTTGCCCTTAGAGAACTTTCCATTAAAAATTTGGTTATTAGAGGAAAAATTTCTATACAAATATATGCATTATCTCTTTCGAAACAATCTTAATGATCGAAGGTTTTTCCAATGCAAAAGGAAAGACAGAGGATACTACAACACCCCACCTCCAATCTGGTCCATTGTGATATCCCAGCGAGAAAGAAAGTGTAGACAGTGAAACGGTAAAGAAAAAGTAGCCATAGCAGACAAACCCGTAGAGGCGAGTTGCAGATTTGCCCATGAACATTCCATTAAGGAACAGGAGAAACTTCTCACATATCGTTGAGTGCTGTCCGATTTAAATTTTAAGCTCATAGATAAGGGGCCTCCTTTTTATAGCCGAGTCCGAACGGCGTGCCGCCAATGCGACACCTCCTTGGGGAGAAAATTTTACAGAAGCGAGTTAGGGAGATGAAAGAATATAATAAGATAGTAGGAAGTAATCGCCTATCCGACACTTCCATAAGTATCTCAGTGGCACCGGTCTACGCTACACCTGATAATAAACTCGGTGTGTATCAACCATTCTTCACGCGCATGCATGACCTCGTAGGTAGAATCGTATAGTATTCCCTTTCGAATCTATCCCGTCTTGTTTCTCTATCTGAGAGGACCTCCAAGGAATACATCTACAAATTCACGCATACCGGTGAAAAACTGTCTGAACAAGATGAAGAGGCTGGACCCAGAAGACTCCAAAATGAAGTCATTTAATGCCAACCTCTTCATCGACGCATCGTAATGGCCATCCCCTTTGGACGAGCCTTTCCTGGCTAATTCGTCCTCCTTTGCATGCCGACGGTCCCGGGAACCCAACTTTAGCTTTATGTCAAGGGCCCGGAATTCATTTAGGTTCAAGCCCTAAGAGCATCCACACTGTCCCCGTAAAACCTTACGTTCTAAAGCACAAAACCAGTTTTCCGGATCTGTTCTGCAGCTACCGCATTAACACAGCTCTCTACTCAAAATACAGTGCACTTGTCCTACAGTCGTAATGAAATACCAAAATTCTGTGTCACAGAGTAGGCCCCAATCCCTCCCCTTACTCAATTTGGGAACCATAAGTGAACACAGAGGTCTCATCCTCCTCAAATACAGCATACGTCTCCCAACTCTCTTTCAATCTTGAACCGGTCTCGGTGCCCAATCTTGGCGGAACAGTTTCAAAAGTATATCTCAATATGTTGCATATCCAGCATCAGGTCCGCCTGGGTTGTGGATTTTAACACTGCTGTGATTCTGACGCAGATCAGTCTTTGTACCTTTCCTGAAATTTACATCTGAGTCTTCTTATAAATAGCCTTTCACCATATCAGCGCTGCATACGTCATTACTGGCCTTACAATGGCTGTATACATCGTCTTCGAATTAACTCCCCACTTAGGTTAGATTAGGTTCGAGGGCACGCGACAAGCAACTTCCGTTACTAGCCGCTTCAATCGGAGATCTTAAGGCTCTATTACACGGTATGTAGTTGTACCTATCGTGCAATACAAACGAAACTATAGAAAGTCCCGGGAAGAGCCGGTACCTCCAGCTCAGAGATCTGTTTTTGGACAAGAAAGGATAGTTCTGATATAAACTAAGTCGCTCCGCACATAGCAAGTCGCTACTCCATCCCCCAGCAGAACAAAAGAAAGCCCAAAGTTTGAGGAACACCGGATATCCGACCTCCTCAGTCTTAGGACAATTACCGTTGTCACACATCCAACATACAGTTTCTGTACCTTCTCGATCATCCTTTGAAAGGTACACATATCTTTAGGTGCGATTCGGCCGAACAACTGCCGTAAACGTCCAGTGAACCATACCAGGTCTAAGCCCTAACTTTCACTACCTACCCAACAATCTTTCGCAGGACGCGTAGTGCCTTCCACATTTTTCGTATTTATTCCACTTTCAGGATCATTTCGAATGGAAGACTAGGCCCAGGTATTTCGCTTCCTTCGACAACAATAACTGTAAACCCAGTAAAAAGAAGTTTGCTGATGGCAACAAACAATATCTGCTGACCTTATCTCGAAATCAGCTCCGCTCCCTTAACCTAAAATTCTTTTTAATACACAATTTTATACATTACACCATGGGATGGAGGTTAACTAATTCGTCATTCTGTTTGAAACATATCGAAATATTGGTCTGAGACCCAAAATTGCAAATTTTGCCCATGAACATTCCACTAAGGAATAGGGGCAAACTTCTCACATATCAATGAGTGCAGTCCGATTCAAGTTTAAGCTCAATGATAAGGGGCTTGCTTTTTATAGCCGAGTTCAAACGGCGAGCCGCAGTGCGACACCTATTTGGAGAGAAGTTGTACATGGCATAGTACCTCACAAATGTCGCTAGCATTAGGAGGGGAAAACCACCGGTGAAAAAATTCTTTGGTCTCGCCAGGATTCGAACCCAGGCGTTCAGCGTCATAGGCGGGGTCTAAGACCCAACAAAGTGTAAAATCTGTCTGTGGTCATCACGCCAACTTTCGAATTAGTAAAGCTAGGCGCTTGAAATATGACTACTTCCTATAAGTGTTGGTCGTTAGGGATTTAAAATGGGCCATGTCGGACCATGTTTTGATATAGCTGCCATATAAATCAATTTCGGACCTTGACTTCTTAAGCCTCTAGAAATTTTTCGTTTTGAAGTCTAAGTCAACTGTGCCAAATCGGCCCCTAACCTGATATAGCTGTCTATAAACCAACTCCCTGAACCACTAGAACTGATTGACATTTTGCATGACATTTCATGGTAGAAATATATGCGAACCAATTTAGTAATGCCGGAGTCAGTGGCCTCAACATTAAGAACGCTACGTCCAACGGTCGTTTCTGGCTGGATGGCCTCGTCAAAAAGCAGAATATGCTTTATTGGTCCGACGGCAATCCCCATGAGCCATCATTGCACCCCGAATAAATTACGGTTTGGTGCGGTTTGTGGGCCGGCGGCGTCAATGGGCCGTACTTTTTTCGTGACGATCAAGACCAGCACGTTACTGTGAGTAGGAATCGCTAACATTACAGAATATTTTTGGCCCCCATTGGATGAATGATTAATGCTTCAAAACCATCGTAAATTAGGTTCAGCTTTTGGAACTCTGCAAGCATGCCCGTGGTGGCCATGCAAAAGATATTGAGCATCCATACAGTAGTTTTCACAGTAAAAACTTTGGGTCTTGCCTGTAGACTGGAGGGGAATAAGAAGTATGAGTCATTGTTGTTGTTTTGTTTCTAGAATTAGAGTATGAACACTTTTAAAGCTCGTTAGTTCATGTATGATGATATTTACAGAGAAAATATGAATCGATCGCATACTTTATAAGTATTTTATATTGACTTTTAATTGGGTTTGATCTAGTTCAAAGAGATTCAGTGACTATAATTTGATATTTATAGGATTTAAATAAAATTCAATAAAGTTACATCCACTTTTACATTATTTCTTTCAATTCAATAATGCCCCATTTGCATTTTCTTTATTCTCATTACAGAATCTCTAGCTCAAGAGATAGAATTGGAGCGTAAAACACGTTCCGCCGCTGGAGAGCAAGACGTTAAAAGTCCCTTGGCAGAGAGACAGGCAGCTGCTGCCTACTACAAAAACTCTGTATTGTTTGGTAGCGCCAATTAAATGGTTGAGCATGAGCATATATCCAAATTATGGACTAGACATAATGGCGCAGAAATTTCTTCCGATGTCACTGCATAATGCTTTATCGAATGTAGGTACATTTCGCTTTGTCAAAAGTATTGATCTCAAGGTGCAATTTGAATTGTAAGAAATGTGGTGGACGGAAAATGAAACAAAAAAAAATTAAAGAAAAAAATTATAGAATCTCAAATTGTAAGCAATCCACAAAGTGTTGGTTAAACACTTGAAGATACTGTAGAAAAATCGTTTAAACATCAAGAAAAGGAAGCTTAGTTTTATGTAAAGCTTAAGAAACGCATTGCTTAGAATTGCTAGATTTGTAAATAGCAAATGAAAAAAAAATAAATTAAACTAAAATATTATTTTGTTTTAATATTTAAAGTAAGAATTTAAAAGATTTTTTACATTAAAAAACCATATTCATAAAAAAGAATACCTGTAAATAAAGATTAAAAGCTAAGTAGAGTTTAAAATTTGCATAATTTACTGGTAAGCCTATGGTAGCCATTTAAGATAAAATGCATTAAATGAAAGGCAGAGTAGTATAGCGTTTAGCAAAGTTTTAGTATGAAATAAACACCATGGTACATAGTTTATGGGCCTAAAGTTGATGTAAATAATGTTGTATTTTTGAGAACTTTTGTGTTGATTTTTTATTTTGTATTTCTGAAGTAAGCCGCAATGAATCATTGACATTGATTGCATAGTTTTTGCAAGTGAACAAATATAATAATCATATAAAATTGTCATGGTGTTATATTGCGGATCGATGAAGGAAGATTTTTGCAAAGATATTGAAAAATATTTCGTATTGTAGTTTTTACTATAAGAAACCTATTTTAAGTATTACAAATTGCATATGGTAGAAATGAATTAAGAAATAAAGAAAAATCGTATATTTAGCAACCAGTTTTAGGCTTATGCAGTGTATAATTTTAGATATTTTTTCTAGCATTAGACAACAAACAAATATAAAGTTTAAAATATTTAATAATTTTTAAAACAAATTGAACTAAATAAGTGTAAGTAACAAAGAATAAATCAACTGCAACCAACTAATCTCACATGCTTCCCCCAAAACTGAATCCAAATCAACTCATCAACTCAAGCGCTAATCAACACAGACCACATTAACGCCACATATTAGGAGAAACAAGAGCTGAAATGTTCACATGGTCCCATTAATCACACAAGCTGACATTTTAAAAAATATTACCAAAAAAACCTAGCTCTCCCTAACTCCTCCTAAAATGAATGAAAATGGAATTTTCATATTAGCAAAAAAAGAAAAGAACACAAAATTTAATCTGCATCATCACTCCCAGATATACCATCCTCAACTTCTCATTCCACCCCTCTCCCATTATCATCATCACTATCATTATCATCAGATATTTATACCCAGTAACAATAACAATGCATAATAATTTATAATAAAATATTAACAAATAATCTATACATATAAAAACAAATTTTAAAACTAATAATATAATTATTATAAATAATAAAATGCTTCGTATTTATATATAAATATCATGAAACACAACACAGAAACACAAAAATAAAAAAAATGAGAAAAAAATCATTAACCCGAGTAAAGGACATCAAGTGACAAGCCCTCCACCCGTATCCTCATTCTATTTCAGAATTACACAAAATAGTAACAATAAATTATTATAAATCATTAATATTACGATTATTATTACTAATATAATGATGTAACAACACAACTAATATATTATTAATTACTATTATTATTATTATTATATTATTAAACAAAAGAACATTGAACAACAATAAAAATCAAATAAAAATAAATTATTATTAAAACAATAATGCCTGAGTGTGTGTTTCGAAGTATGGATACCATTAGAACTACAATGAAGGATAATTGAGTAGTAAAAGGTAAGAAAGATTGTCTAAAAATAAATCAAGAGCGTAGAAAGGGCTCTGTGGGGTAGAGGGCAAAGACACCCTCCCCCAGCCCCGGAAAACTTTAGTCTGGAGTCTCCATAACGGAAGCGCTGGCTTGGTCCTCCTAGAGTATTTGAAATCGGTGAGCTCTTTTTCGGCGGTTTAGAAGTGTTATGCTCTTCTGGAGATTTGATTCTCTTTCCACCGTGAAATTGCTTGGAATGCCAGTTTTATCCCATCCAGCATCCTGCACTTTCGCCCGATTGCGCTGCCGGTACATACGGTATGTAGGAACTCATACGAAGGTTAAAGTTTAAAAAAAATTTTCGAAAAAACAAAATTTTTTAACTTTAACCTTCGTATGAGTTCCTACATACCGTATGTACCGGCAGCGCAATCGGGCGAAAGTGCAGGATGCTGGATGAGATAAAACTGGCATTCCAAGCAATTTCACGGTGGAAAGAGAATCAAATCTCCCGAAGAGCATAACACTTCTAAACCGCCGAAAAAGAGCTTACCGCTTTCAAGTACTCTAGGAGGACCAAGCCAGCGCTCCCGTTACGGAGACTCCAGACAGTGTCCTGCAGAGGGAGACAAAATTGAAACAGGGACGAAGGAATCGTGCTCGGCCCCTAAGTCTTCATTAAGGTCTGTGACTTTCAAAAGGACGCCACAGCCATCACGGAAGAACAAGATGGTCGCTGAGAAAGTAGTGGTTAGGAAGCACAACAGAAATCAGCTGACTTATGCAGTCATCGATATCGGTAGTATCGATTACAAGTGAAGGATCTGGTTAATGAGCGAATTTTCGAACATGTGTGGAACTCTGAACAAATAATGAACTGCGAGTGTAGAGGGCACATCTTTTAATACAAACATCAAGCCTAAGTCAAGGAAAGGTTGCTGGAGACTGCCTGCATAAAGTTATGCATAAAATAGAAGAATGTCATCGAGGGGGCTTTAAACAATGTGCGGACCGACAAACTGAATTAATCTTTAGACCAGTACCGGGTGGACCGGGTCCTCTTAGAGACTGGATAAGCCATAGGCTAAGAAACAGGTGGATAAATTCTGGATCCTACAACATGAACACAAGGGAGAAAGTGACGCAAGGCACGCCGGAGGACACCGTTTTGACGCCACTCCTATGGGTGACCACCATAAAAACCTATTACGGATGCTGACTGAGACGGGATTTGGAACTCGACGATGTTATAATACTTCTAAGGGGTTAGGATCCGAACGAGCTATACAGAAATGCCGAAAGGGTCTTGCATATGGCATATGACTGGGCTAGACCTAGAGGTCTCAATGTTTACCAGGAGAACACTGAAATATGCCTGTTCATGAGGAAGACGAAGGTGGGCCAATTTAAAGCACCACGTTTCCTCAATAAGACGATTTCGATATCTCACAAGGTCAAATGCTTAGGTGTCATCTTGAACAGGAAACTGATTTGGAATAATAATACTTCTAAGGGGTAAGGATCCGAACGAGCTATGCAGAAGTGCCGAAAGGGTCTCGCATATGGCATATGACTATGCTAGGCCTAGAGGTCTCAATGTTTACCAGTAGAAGACTGAAATATGTCTGTTCATGAGGAAGACGAAGGTGGTCCAATTTAAAGCACCACGTTTCCTCAATAAGACGATTTCATCTCACAAGGTCAAATGCTTAGGTGTCATCTTGAACAGGAAACTGATTTGGAATAATAATACTTCTAAGGGGTAAGGAACCGAAGGAGATATGCAGAAGTGCCGAAAGGGTCTTGCGGATGGCATACGATGGGCTAGACATAGAGGTCTCAATGTTTACCCGGAGAAGACTGAAATATGCCTGTTCAAGAGGAAGACGAAGGTGGGCCAAATTTAACGCACCACGTTTCCTCAATAAGACGATTTCAATATCTCACAAGGTCAAATACTTAGGTGTGATCTTGAACAGGAAACTGAATTGGAAGTGTCACATTCAGGAGCGTACTGAGAAGGCTTACAGATGTTGGGCACTATGTACATGGGCTGTAGGCTCGAAATGGGGCCTGAATCCTAGGATAGTCCAATGGTTCTACAGGAGCGTGATTAGACCAATACTTACTAACGCCTCAGTAGTTTGTTGGACTGCTATGGAGAAAAATTGCAACATAAGGAGCATACAACAGGTTCAGGGAACATGTTGTCTTGGCATGGGCGGAGCGATGAGGACCACTCCTACCAGGGCACTGGAGATTATTCTAAATATCCGACCCATTGACATACGGATTAAGTGTGAGGCAGCCACTGCGACTATGAGACTTACGGCGATGGAAGAATGGATTGCGAATGAGAGCAGCTCATACCATCGCGGCGACGATAGGAAACCTGGAAGAAAGGGAAGAGGTTTCCGATCAGATACCTGAGATTAACCTTGAAGCGAGGCACTGCTGTCAGCGGCACAGTCTTGGATTGACGGAACCCTAGTATTGCCATCTGGAAGATCATGTTACACTGATGGATCAAAGCTAAAGGACAGATTGGGTACTGATATTGCGTACTGAGAAGGCTCACAGATGTTGGGCACAATGCAGACGGGCCGTAGGCTCGAAATGGGGCCTGCATCCAGTGTGAGGCAGCCACTGCGACTATGAGACTTAAGGCAATGGGAGAATGGATTGAGGATGGATTCAGCTCATACCATCGCGGTATAATCGAGGCGATGATAGGAAACCTGGAAGAAAGGGATGAGGTTTCCCATCATATACCTGAGATGAACCTGCTGCCATCGGCACAGTCTTGGATTGATGGAACCTTAGTATTGCCATCTGAAAGATCATGTTACACGGATGGATCAAAGCTAGAGGACAGAGTGGGCCTGGAGGTTTACATTGAGAACCCAGGAACTGATATTTGTTTTAGTCTGCCTGACCATAATACGGTCCTGCAGGCGGAGATCAGGACGATCACGGAATGCGTGAAGTGGTGTGGTGCAAACCCAAGGACGTCGAGTCTGAACATCTTTACCGACAGTAAAATTGCCATAAGGGCAATAACAACCAGCACGGTAAGGTCACGAACAGTCTTACAGTGTAAGAAGGAGATTAACGCCTTCTCTGAGGATGGCAAAAGCCGCAACGTTTGGATGCCAGGCCATAACGGAGTAAAGGGAAATGAAAGGGCAGATGATTTGGCGGTGATGACCAGAAGACTGCCGTCAATAAACTTGGTTAACCCGAAGCCATTCGGGTCAACGCAGACCGAGTTAAGGGAGGAGGCGACGGATTTCGCTATTCCACAACAGCGAGATTCTTCGGTCGGTAGGACGGCGAAAATCCTTTGGGGGGATCCTGAAAGCAAGCAAGATGGAGGTCAGTAAGGCTATTCTTTGAGGAAGGGAAAATCCGCAACATTTGGGTGCCGGGCCATAACGGAGAGAGGGGAAATGAAAGAGCAGACGATTTGGCGGTAAAGGCCAGAGGACTGCGGTCAATAAAATTGGTTAACCCGAAACCTTTCGGGCCGACGCAGTCCGAGTTAAGGGAGGAGGCGATGGATTTCGCTATTCCACAACAGCGAGATTCTTCGGTCGGATCGTGAAAAAACGAGGCTATTAATGAAAGGCAGTAAGAATGAGGTCGGTATGGGTTTCGGTATCATAATGGGACACTTAGGAGGAGTGAGGCAAAATCGATGCGGTAAGTTAAATAATGTGTAGGGCATATGGGGAAGATGATGAGAAGTTCGAGCCTTTCCTATGTCATTGCCCAGCTTTCGGGGCCAATAGACACCAGCACTTAGTTGGGGACACAATACCAGACATGAACCAATCTAGGGGCGTGGTATGGAAAACAATTAAAGATTTTTTAGGTAGCATGAAAGTAATGGTACAAACACTCCTCCTACGGCGAAGGGTATATTTTTATATCCACCACCATAGGATGGGGGTATTTTATTTACTCTAGTCATTCATTTGTAAATACTCGCAATAACGATCTGCGATACGATAAAAAAGAGATTTTGCACAGCTACTTCTGAAGCCCGTTGAAGGCCACCGTGGTGAAGAGGTTAGCATGTTCGCCTATGAAGCCGAACGCTTGGGCTCAAATCTTGGCGTGAACATCAGAAGAAACATTCAGCCATATTAAAACTTAGGTGTTTTCGCTAAGCGGTACGCTGAGGCGTAATTTTCTGCGGTGCTTATTCTCTCTCTAAAAATTTCTCCCCAAAAAAGTATCGTGGCCGTTCGGAGTCTGCATAAAAGTATGCGGCCCCTTATCATTGAGCTTTAACTATAATCGGAATGCACTAATATGAGAGATATACATCTTGTTCCTTAATGGAATGATCATGGGAAATTTAACATTTACACTTCTCAAGCCCCTAGAAGCACCAATTTTCATGATATTCGGCATGTGAAGTATGTATATGCCTTCAAATACCCACACCAAATCTCGCCAAGATAGATACTCCTATAAACCCCATATAAACCGATTTGACTTTGTGAGCCCTTAAAACTATCTTATATATAAAAATCACTTTGTGTTTGTTTGTGTGTTCCTTATAGACTCAGACATATCTAAAGGGGGGGGCGGACCCTCCCCCTAACCCAAATTTACAGAAACGCCAGATCTCGGAAATGGGTGATGCGATTCAAACCAAATTTTGTGTGCTTTCCAAATTTCGGATGGTGTACCTAGGGGGGACGCCCCACCCCCACACTTACCAAATATATATAGACCAATCACGACAATATGGGACTCAAATGAAAGGTATTTACGATTAGAAAACGTATCTGATATCCAATCGTCAGACTAAATGTTTGGGGGATCTCCCCAACCCCCAAAAAAAACCCTAAATCGGACATATTTACCGACCAGGGCAGTATGGGACTCAAATAAAAGGTTTTTGCAAGTAAAATACGAATCTGATGTCCAAATGTGGGACCAAGTTTCTGGGGGTCCATCCTTTTCCCAAAGCACCCCCAAACAGGGCTTATTTATGACCATCGGAAATATGGGGCCCAAATAGAAAGTATTGGGTTGCCCAAAAAGTAATTGCGGATTTTTTAAAAGAAAGTAAATGCATTTTTAATAAAACTTAGAATGAAATTTAATCAAATATACTTTTTTTACACTTTTTTTCTAAAGCAAGCTAAAAGTAACAGCTGATAACTGACAGAAGAAAGAATGCAATTACAGAGTCACAAGCTGTGAAAAAATTTGTCAACGCCGACTATATGAAAAATCCGCAATTACTTTTTGGGCAACCCAATAATTGGAAGTAAAATAGGAATCTGATATCCAAATGTGGGACCAAGTGTTTGGGGGCCTCATCTCCTAAAGCGCCCCCCCCAACACGAGTCTGATATATATTTTCAAGACGCAGTCACTGAGTGGCCCCATCCCCTAAAACATCCCTCCAAAGCGAACATGTTTCCCGACTATGGAAATATGGGGCTCAAATGAAAGGTATTTGGGAGTCTGATATTAACATTCGGCACAAACTGTCTAGGGTACGTTTCACGCCCATAAAAACCCCCATATAGGACGTATTTGCTCACCATGACAATTTGGGTCTTAAAGAGAGTAGAGCTCGATATTGATTGTTTTTAGGACCCAAACCCAATCGGATATATGTACTGACTTTTAAATGAAAGGTAGTTGAGATTAGAAAGCGAATTGGATATCCAATTTTGAGGCCACTGGCAATATAGGGTTCAAATAAATGATATTTGAGATCACTATGCTGATATATTTTCAGGGCTAGGTGGTTGGGGATCGCCCCCTAAAACAAACCTTAATCGGACATATTTACCTCCTATGTCAATGTGGGGCTCAAATGAAAGGTATTGGGAAGGGGATACCCATACTAATTGATACCTACTTTCGGAACAAATTCTCTGGGGGTCTTCCCCTTCCCCAAATCAACCCACAAACAAAAATTATGCGGCTCAAATAGAGCTCCCAACATGCCGATTACTGGCTTAGGTGAATGTCCATAGTGGCATGGGGCGGATTAATGTCTGCACCCTCTTTTCAACCTAACCTAACCGAACTTACAGTAACAAAACAAAAAAAATTTGGTAGCAAAATCTGGGGCGGGGTGCCTAGGAGGGCCGCCCACCCACAAAACCCGCCTATCGGATTTATAGAGCAATCAATACAATATGGGTATTAAATTAAAGGTATTAGAAAATAGAAAACGAATCTGATATCCTATTGTGGGACCTATTGTTTCGTGGGTCACCCCACCCCCCAAAAAAAAAAAACTCCTCAGATTGAACATATTTACCGATTATGGCAATATGGATCTTTAATGAAAGGTTTTTGGGAGTAGAGCTACTCCTCTCCAACATAGCATTATCGGGCGCAGCGGAGCGAGCTGGGCTCAGCTAGTATATTATATTTTTTAAGTTTTTTCTAAAATATTGTATGTGATGTATTTTTATGTCTTCCAATATCCACACCAAATAACCAGATAGGCCCATAAATATTCCTTTCATTGGCCTCTTGAAACTCTATTCATATCTAAACTAAGTCAATATGTGTAAATTTTTAGAATCGATGATGTTGGGTGCCCAAGATTCGGCCCGGCTGAACTTGCATGTATATAACAGCCTGTTCTAACACATAACCTTCTAACCAAGGGTTGGTTGTTTACCTGGACTTAATCAAAAACTCCTCCACTGGGGTCAACAACAACAATGCGTAACACTTTCCAATTCTCATGATAGTCTCTGAATACCCACCATTATCTCCTCATTTAATTGTTTGATTTATTGATTTGCAATAAACGCTTAAACAGTTATAGCACATATTTCGACGCCATGAACTTGAAGTTGTTTCAGCAATTAAATTTGAGCTGAGAAATGGAACACAAGGTAAAAGTCTGAAAAGAAAGGACCACTCCACTAGTCATTCAAGTAAATGGAATGTATGTACATACGTTGGCATTTAATGGATAAATGGACACATATGTTTATGCCAATGCATACAGAATATACAAACAGACATTTGGTGTGGTTGTTTTATTTATTTTCGTATTTTTTATGCCTCCTTAAATACCCGTTTGCCGAATTGTGGCCCATAAAACCGTCAATCAGTTAAACGTTCTTCTTTTAAAATTTCGAATTATAAGCATTAAAATTGGGTTGAAGTTGATGTTGGCAGTGTTATTGGCATTGTGTTGTGTTGTTGTGGGCTCGCATATCTTTTTGTGAGATAATAACCCATAATCTAATGCCGTTTGTCCAAAAAGTCCCAAATTTTTTAAAGAGAAAGAGGACCACGAGTCACAAACATACAATCAAAGAAATATTTCTTTTTTTTTCTGTGCAACATTTTCTGTGGCATTTCTTCCTCATGTTTCCTCTCTATGGGTATTTGACTTTTTGGCGAAGAATTCCCTTGAACACATGCGATTTGTGCCACAGCGCACCTTGGTGTTTTCGCCAATACCTGTCTTCCCCGTTGTCGTTTTTGCTGTGAATTAACTGAAATATAAGAAAACCAATAATAAACTTAAATCGATAATTGAGGTCAGTTTTCGTCATTTTGCCAAGTGACGAAATTTTTTTACCCAGCGAAAGTTCTGAGATGCTTTTTGCAAAGCACCACAATGTCTTTGTATACTCATTGGTCATTGGCTACATACAATGTGGGTGTATGGGAGGAGACGCCAAGGTCTACCTTTAAATCCCTCTCCGCACTGGGAAAAGTTTATGCTCCAGCATAAACTGCACTCGGCCCATTCGGCTCCCCCACCATTAGTTTATAAGTTTCTTACTTACTATCTTGTGAATCTCCCCAGTACAATTTATTTTTCTACTACCAAAGACCTTTTATTGAACCCCATATATTCACGATTGACAAATATTCACATTTTGGGAGGTGTTTTAAGGGGTAGCCAATCTCCTAGCCAACTTGAACGTCATTTTTATTACCATATTTGTTATCTACTCCCGAATACCTTTTATTTGAGACGCCTATTATCATGATCGTCTAATGTGCCCACTCGGGACGGTTTTGGTCTTATATATCCTCCACCATGGATCGCATTTGTCGAGTTCTTTTCCCGGTGTCTCTTTTTAGGCAAACAAAGGAAAGGAAAGGAAAGAAAAGAATTGCTTTGCTATTGGAGCTATATCAAGTTATGGTCCGATTCGAACCATAATGGAATGAATGTTGGAGATCACAGTAAAAGTAACTGTATAAAATTTCAGCCATATCGAGTAAGGATTTCGCCCTTTAGGGGCTCCAAAAGTAAAAGAGGGAGATCGTTTTATAGGGAAGCTGTATTAGGCTATAGACTGATTCAGAACGTATTTTACACGTATGTTGAAGGTCGTAGGAGAAGTCGTTGTAAAAAATTTCACTCAAATCAGACACGTCGTGCAAAATTTCAGCGACATCGGATAGGATCTGCGCAATCTAAAAGGCTCAAGGAGTCAAGACCCCAGACCGGTTTATATGGCAGCTATAACTGGTTATGCATCAGTTTCACCCGTACTTGGCATATTTGTTGGAAATCATAACAAAACACCTCATGCAAAATTTCAGCCAAATCGGATAACAATTGCGAACTCTAGTGGCTAAAGAAGTTAAGAACCCAGATCGGTTTATATGGCAGCTATATCTGGATATGAACCGATTTCAACTATACTAAGCACAGTTGTTGGAAGTCGTAATAAAACGTCTCATGCAAAATTTCAGCTCCATCGGATAAAAATTGTGCCATCAAGAAGAATTGTGGCTCTAGAAGTCAAGACCCGAGATCGGTTTATGTGGCAGCTATATCTGGTTATGAACCGATTTCAACCATACTAAGCACAGTTGTTGGAAGTCATAATAAAACACCTCATGCTAAATTTCAGCCAAATCGGATAAAAATTGTGCCCTCTAGTGACTCAAGAAGTCAAGACCCCTGATCGGTTTTTATGGCAGCTATACCAAAACATGGACCGATATAGCCCATTTACAATCCCAATCGACCTACATCTGTAAGAAATATTGGAGCGAAATGTCAAGCGGCTATCTTTACTCCATTGAAAGTTAGCGTGAATTTTGAGAAGCGTGAATTTTTTTCCCTCTCTAGTAGATCTGGCCAAATCAAGGAATCTATACAGATATTGCGGAGGCCACCGTAGCGCAGAGGTTAGCATGTCCGCCTATGACGCTGAACGCCTGGGTTCGAATCCTGGCGAGATCATCAGAACAAATTTTCAGCGGTGGTTTTCCCCTTCTAATGCTGGCGACATTTGTGAGGTACTATGCCATGTAAAACTTCTCTCCAAAGAGGTGTCGCACTGCGGCTCGCCGCTCGGACTCGGCTATAAAAAGGAGGTCCCTTATCATTGAGCTTTAACTTGAATCGGACTGCACTCATTGATATGTGAGAAGTTTGCCCCTGTTCCTTAGTGGAATGTTCATGGGCAAAATTTTTCAAAATTTTTTTACATATATTGTGGTGCCTGTATGCGGATCCGTATGTGCAAGAAAGTACAACAAGTGCAGCGAGGAGACGCCGTAGAGGCACGTGGAGTACTTAGAGATTGAGCCGCGCCGTCCCAAGCTAAGTCTTTGCCAAGAGAGACCTAACCCTCAGCGGAGTAACCGACTGAGTGGCCCAAAGAGCACGCAATTACCAATATCCCTGACCAACGACAGAGTCGATATGATTACTCCATACCCAAGTTCTTCGCATGAGGAACAATCTCCCATATAGCGTCGTTAATGAATATACCGACATCACATGAAAAACTAGACAACCAGTTTCTGACAACAACACACTTGGACTTTACAGGGCTGAGACACAGGGAATTGGCTTTCGCCTACATGTACATCGCCAGCGTACATATGGGCCTCACAATAAGACATTTGACTTCCAAGTTATTACTATACAATGAAAAGAGAACCCAGAATTGACCCCTGAGAAACACCTTTTAAAACAGGCAGAGGTGACAATACAGAAGACTGATAACTGACGGACTGAGCGCGATATGTCAGGAATGACATAATAAGACGAACGGTCGTAGAAGAAAAATTGTAAAGATTTCTCATCATGTCACATAACCAGAAATGATCCACAGTGTCAAATGCTTTAGAAAGGTCAAATAGAACAAGAAAATTTGATCTTGTTATTCTCCAAATTGACCCTGATCGTCTCGGTGACCTCTGCCAAGACAGTTATGGAGCTGTGGTTAGGACGATACACGGACTGTCTCACATATAACAAAGAGTTCTCGTTGATGAAAGACGGCATTTGCTAATACAACAATTTTCAAAGACCTTCGACAAGTAACAAAGAATCGCAATTGGTATATATTCCTTAGAATTCTTAGGGAGTGGGATGACCTTGGCATGCTTCCACGCTAATGGAAAATAACTCTGGTACCCGGCACGTGATAGCTGCGAGCACCACGCAGGCTGGAACATTGAGGTCTGATCTGTGTGGTGTTCATTGTTATCATGAGAAGCTTAGCTGCGAGCAACTGGACACGTCCACGGGTTGCGGATAGTGGAATGCTCCATCCGGAGTAGCTGTAACTGCAGTCGCGAACAATCAGCGGTATCGAGCGGAGAGTCTCAGTGAGAGGTTGGGTCGCACCGCCTCTTGCACAAATACTGAGTGCCTACGATGCACGATATGAAAAGGCGAGTTATTGGCGCCTTTAAATAACCCAAGACCACCCTGTTCCCGCGGAGATCGCTTCTTTGGACCGGAATGAGCTTGCCAAACTACAGGCGCTTAACGAGGATCGCCACCTCCACATGAAAATGTGATTAGAACAACAACAACTCACGGTAAAAATCCTATTGAAAACATAGGTGACATGAGAAATAATAAAAGGGAGCTAGAGTCTTATAAATCTAGGATCTTTACCATCAGATCCAACAGCGTTAGTCGCGACACACTCAAGAATATCGGCGGGATCAACACAGCAGAAGCCAAAACCAGAGGGGGTTTTGGCTTCTATGGGATATCAACTGGGATCTGTGGGATATTAACAAAGTCATCATTGAATTTATTGATGTCCAAGGTTGTTGAGCATCTATTAATATTTTTCCCAAGTTCTCTTTCTCGAATAACCTTCAAAGTTCTCTTGGAGCCTATTGCAGAAGAAAAGCGTCTGTAATAATAGTCTTTCTTGGCTGTCTTGAAAAACTTATTGACGTGGTCACTTGCTGAGCGAAAGGGATCATGTAACTTAGGCTTTCTGAAACGTTTCCACCTGCGATGCGACATTTTCCTCATATGAATAGTCTAACGAATATCTCGGGAAAAGCTCGATTTCGTTTTGTTGGTCATTTCTCTAGTCTTTAGTGGAACCGTAAGCTACTGAAGGTCACGTATACTCCTCTGTAGAAAGTCAGTTTGTTCCTCGACAATTTCCATACGATATATCAGATCCCAATCGAAAAGCACAGCATTCGAGAGCAAACAATTGGGATCGGGATTGGCAAAATCTCTATACGAATAAGTTTCCCATTGGAGTCCCATATTGTACCGATCGGCCCAATTTTGTTTTTGGGCGGTATTTCAGGTGCGGTTTAGGGCTTGGGGCGGGGACCTAGGTACTTGGATTCAATTTTTAACATCATATTCGTATTCTACTCCTGCATACATATCATTTGAGTCCCATATTGTCGCGATCAATCCACTTTGATTTTAGGCTGTATTTTTTTGGCGGTTTTAGTTTGGGACAGCTCCCTAGATATTTGGATCCAATTTTTTGTATTATATTCAAACTCTATTCCCAAATACGTTTCATTGGAGTCTTATATCGTCCCGATCGATCCATTTTTTTTTTTTTTGGGGCGACTCCAATTTTTTACACCATATTCGTATTCTACTCCCGAAAATCTATCTTTTGACTCCCATATTGGCCCGATTGGTCCGCTTTGATTTTTGGCGGTACTTTTGGGTCGGTTTGGGCTTGGTACTTGGACTCAATTTTAAATATCATATTCATACTCTAGTTCCGAATAACCATAAATGGAGTCCTATATTGTACCGATCGGTCTATTTTTAATTTTGGGCGGTACTCTTGAGGCGACTTAAATTTTTGACACCATATTCGCATTCTACACCCGAAAACCCTTCATTTGAGTCCCATATTGGCCCGATCGGTCCACTTTGATTTTTGGCGGTATTTTTGGGGCTGTTTTGAACTTGGGGCGGCTCCCTAGATATTTAGATCCAATTTTTATACCCACCACCAAAGGATGGGGGTATATTCATTTTGTCATTCCATTTGTAACACATCGAAATATCCATTTCCGACCCTATGCAGTACATGTATATATCAGCGTAAAAATCGATCCAGACGATCTAGAAATGTTCGTCCGTCTGTCCATCTGTCTGTTGAAATCACGCTACAGTCTTTAAAAATAGAGATAGTAAGCTGAAACTTTGCACAGGACTATATCTTAACATATCCCCCATATAGACCGATCTGTCGATTTAGGGTCGTAGGCCCATAAAAGCCACATTTATTATCCGATTTCGCTAAAATTTGAGACAGTGAGTTGTGTTAGGCCCTTACACATCCTTCGACAATTTGGCCCAGATCGGTTCAGATTTGGATATAGCTGCCATATAGACCGATCCTCCGATTTAGGGCCTTAGGCCCTTAAAATCCACATTTATTGTCAGATTTCGCCAAAATTTGGGACAGTGAGTTGTGTTAGGCCCTTCAAAATCCTTCGTCAATTTGGCTCAGATCGGTTCAGATTTGGATATAGCTGCCATATAGACCGATCATCCGATTTAGGGTCTTAGGCCCTTAAAAGCCACATTTATTGTCAGATTTCGCCAAAATTCGGGACTGTGAGTTGTGTTAGGCCCTCCGAAATCCTTCGTCAATTTGGCTCATATCGGTCCAGATTTGGATATAGCTGCCATATAGACCGATCTTCCGATTTAGGGTCTTAGGCCCATAAACACCACATTTATTCTCCGATTTTGCTGAAATTTGGGACAGTGAGTTGTGTTAGGCCCTTCGACATCCTTCGTCAATTTGGCCCAGATCGGTTCAGATTTGGATATAGCTGCCATATATACCGATCTTCCGATTTAGGGTCTTAGGCCCATAGAAGCCACATTTATTATCCGATTTTGCTGAAATTTGAGACAGTGAGTTGTGTTAGGCCCTTCGACATCTTTCGTCAATTTGGCCCAGATCGGTTCAGATTCGGATATAGCTGCCATATATGCCGATCATCCGATTTAGGGTCTTAGGTCCATAAAAGTCACATTTATTATCCGATTTTGCGGAAATTTGAGAGAGTGAGTTGCGTTATGCTTGTCAACGTCCTTCGTCAATTTGGCACAGATCGGTCCAGATTTGGATATAGCTGCCATATAGAGCGATCTTTCGGTTTTAGGTTTTGGGGCCATAAAAGGCGTATTTATTTTCAGATTTTGCCGAAATTTGAGACAGTGAGTTGCGTTAGGCTCTTCTACGTTCTTCGTCAATTTGGCCCAGATCGGCCCAGATGTGAATATAGCTGCCGTATAGACCGATTACTCGGTTTTGGGCCCATAAAAGGCGCATTTATTGGTCGGTTTCGCCGAGATTTGGGAGAGTTCGTTGTGTTAAGCTCTTCGAAGTCCTTCTTCAATTCGGAACATATTTCGATAAAACTGCTATGGGACATAAGGTATGCAATTTACACCGGATTTCGATGAAAGGTAGTTTACATATATACCCGAGGTGGTGGGTATTCAAAGTTCGGCCCGGCCGAACTTAACGCTTTTTTACTTGTTAATATCATATTCATACTCTTTTTCCAAATACTTTTCATTGGTGCCCTATATCTTTCCGATCGGTTCACTTTTTTTTTGGGAGGTCCTCGTGGGGCGTCTTCAATTTTTGACACCATATTCGTATTCTACGCCCAAATACCTATCATTTGTGTCCCATATTGTCCCGATTGGTTCAATTTAAATTGTGGGCGCTACTTTTGAGTTGGTTTTGGGACTAAGTACTTGGACTTAGTGTTTAATACCATATTCGTATTTAACTCCCAAATACCTTTTACTTGAATCCCATATTGTCCCAATCGATAGATATGTTCTGCTGGGAGTTTTTGGGGTGTGAAGGAGGCCCCTCAGACAACAAGGAATACATTTGTATGTCTAATTTGTACTCTACTTTTAAATACCTTTCATTTGATACCCATATTGCCCAAAGCGGTAAAAATGTCCTGTTGGGTGGGGTTTCTAAGGGTGGGGGACCCCCCCAAACACAGAGGGTGACATTTTTATACCAAGTTCGTACTCTACTCGAAATACCTTTCATTTGATACCCATATTGTCCCAATAGGTAAACATGTCCGATCGGGTGGGTTTTGGGATAGGGCGTCCCCCCCAGGTGCAACCATCTACGAGATCTGGCTTTTTCAAAATTTGGGTAAGGGGGAGGGTCCGCCCCCTTTGGTTATCAAAAAATTTAGTACCCTTCACCCAATCGTATCTGAAAATTCAATAATTAATTGCTCTCTGCCTTTTTGATTTGATTACTAACTTTGAAGCCTTTGTATCACTGGGTTGTGTGCTTTATTAAAACTGTTGTTGCAGAATTACTTAAATACCAGCCAAAGGAATCTCGTCTCCTTGTTGAAAATTTGTATCTAATTTTTTTTTTTTTGGTTTGCCATTTATTTTGACCAGTGGTGCGTGAGCACATTATGATTTGGCTGAGTGAGTTTTGTATTCTAAATTGTATCGCCTAAAATCAAAACTGCGTTAAAACGTTTTGTATACGTGATCGTTTAACTGTAAATTAAATATAATTTTCGAATAATCATAATCACAATCTTGCTTTGGCTTTTATTATATGTAGAGCCAAATTTAATATGTTGGCCAAATGAAAAGATCTTTGCATTGTTTTCTGATCAAAACTATAATTACCGCAAATGGAGTGAGCTCTCGATTTGAGGGTGTTATTTAGTCTTTGGCAGACGCATAAATCATCTTATCATGTGAACAAAGATGGATTTGCTTCAATCTGTGGCAGAAGGGATCAAAAAGCTTTCTCTAAGGCTATAAAACCCAAACCTTTGATCTGATTTGCTTTGAGCCAATGACTGTGGTGATTTCAAGGTTTTTCAAAGTCTTTCTTGCTGGGATTTTTACTTTAAAATCCGCATGCGTATCCTTGTGTCTTCTGTCCTAAAATTGTGGATAATTAATCGTATGCCATACACAGGATCACCATTGTCACCATCGTCCATCCAGTATCTTGTGGTGATGCTGTTGTGTACATATTTGTGTTTTATCTCCTCTCCCATTGCTGTGGGACATATTTTCCATGTTCGTACATGGTAATGTACAAAAAAAGCCTGTACACGAAATCATTTTTATCGAACCATAATTTACACAAATAAAACGCCGTCAATTTTCATTTTCCTAAACATAATTTTTCTATTTAGTCTGCCAGTTATTGTTTTTCCAATGCTGCCTTCTTTCCTCACGTTGGTGGTGTCTTCGGACCCACCATAAACTATTTTCCACAATTCAACACATTTGTGATGCCTTTTTTTTTTTGTTGCTTTCCTTCTCTTTTTTGGCTTTTTTGCTGAAAATAAACAATGATTTTTATACAAAACATTGGCGTTACCGAGTTATAAATCAGCAATGACTTTAGTCTTCTGTCTCGTTATGGACTACACCAACGCGAACGAGGGCTGAAGCTAAAGGCTATGCAATAGAGTATGGCAAAAAAGTGATAAGTAATTTTTTTATATTATTTTCTCAGTAACCAGAGAGAACTCGCTACAATAAACCGAATTGAGCTGAGCCAATTATAATAATTTTAAGGTGGTAGTTGTATACCCACCTGTGATGGTGGGTACACAAATGGTAAATTATTGGCCTTAGTAGAAGATTAGGTGAGGATCTAAGCATGGGTGGTGTCAGAACATTCTGGCCTGGCGTTGCCTGATGCCATGTAGGAGCTTAAGTCATGAGCTGACTGCTTGGAACTTTAACAAAGGGTGCTCCCCCCTTTGTCGAGCTCCGCCTACAGTTAATACAGCAACGGTCAACTCAAGGCGACTAAAGGTTGCGTTGTTAAAGGAGTGGAAATGATGGCGGCAGACTTTCCCCTACACATGGGACTGTCTCCATAACTGGTTGCGATTAGTGGAGGTTAAGTAAGAGTGACAGTCTATTTTCTAAATAGACTCACTTCTTGGTCCATTGTGGTACTACAGTAGTGACAGACCTGGCCTTTGGTGGGAATCGACTCCCAACAAATGGAAACTACTACAAACAAGTAAAAGCGTGCTATGTTCGACCGGGCCGAATCTTATATACCCTCCACCATGGATCGCATTTATCGAGTTCTTTTCCCGGCATCTCTACTTAGGCAAAACAAGTAATAACGTGCTAAGTTCGGCCGGGCCGAATCTTATATACCCTCCAGCGTGGATAGCATTTGACGAGTTCTTTGCGCGGTATCTCTTTTTACGTAAACAAAGACTGATGAATAAGAACTGTTATGCTATTGGAGTTATGTATATCAAGTTGTGGTCCGATTCGGACCATAAATGAATTGAATGTTGGAGACCATAGTAAATGTCATTGTGTAAAATTTCAGCCAATTCGAGTAAGAATTGCGCCCTTTAGTGGCTCAAGAAGAAAAATTGGGAGATCGGTTAATATGGGAGCTGTATCAAGCTATGGGTCGATTCAGACCATATTTCACATGTATATTGAAGGTCATGGGAGAAACCGTTGTAGAAAATTTCAGCCAAATTGAACAATAACTGCGCCCTCTAGAGGTTCAAGAAATCAAAATCCCAGATCGGTTTATATGGCAGTTATATCAGGTTATACACCGATTTGCGCTATACTTAGCATAGTTATTGGAAGTCATAACAAAACACCTCATGCAAAATTTCATTCCAAATCCATAAGAATTGCGCCCACTAGACGCTCAAGATATCAAGACCCCAGATCGGTTTATATGGCAGCTATATCAGGTTATGAACCGATTTAAACCACACATAGTACAGTTGTTGGAAATCATAAACGTCATTCAAAATTTCAGGCAAATCGAATACGAATTGCGCCCTCTAGCGGCTCAAGAAGCCAAGATCCAAGATCGGTTTATAATGCAGATATACAAGGTTATGAACCGATTTGAATCATACTTAGCGAAATTGTTGAAAGTGATGCCAAAACATCACGTGCAAAATTTCAGCCAAATCGATAAGAATTGCGCCCACTAGACGCTCAAGATATCAAGACCCCAGATCGGTTTATATGGCAGCTATATCAGGTTATGAACCGATTTAAACCACACATAGTACAGTTGTTGGAAATCATAAACGTCATTCAAAATTTCAGGCAAATCGGATAAGAATTGTGCCCTCTAGCGGCTCAAGAAGTCAAGATCCAAGATAGGTTTATATGGCAGCTATATCAGGTTATGAACCGATTTGAATCATACTTAGCGATGTTGTTGAAAGTGATATCAAAACACCACGTGCAAAATTTCAGCCAAATCGGATAAGAATTGCGCCCTCTAGACGCTCAAAAAGTCAAGACCCCTGATCCGTTTATATGACAATTTGAACCATACACAGCACAGTTGTTGGAAATCAAAACAAAACACCTCATACAAAATTTCAGCCAAATCGAATAATAATTGTGCCCTCTAGCGGCTGAAGAAGCCAAGATCCCAGATCGGTTTATATGACAGATATATCAGGTAATGGACCGATTTCGACCATACTCTGCACAGTTGTTGGTAGTTAAAAAAACACCTTATGCAAAATTTCAGCCCAATCGGATAAGAATTGTGTCCTCTAGCGGCTGAAGAAGTCAAGATCCCAGATCGGTTTATATGGCAGCTATATCAAAACGTGGACCGATATAGCCCATTTACAATCCCAACCAACCTACACTAATAGGAAGAGGTGGATACTTCTACTACGAAAAAATTTCTTATGAACATTCAATGGGTGCAGTCCGAGTTTAAGCCCAATGGTAAAAGACTTCCTTTTTATGCCGAGTTCGAACGGTGTGCCGCATACCAACACCTCTTAATAGAGAAGTTTTGACATACCTCACAAATGTAGCCATCGTTGAAAATTTTTCTGATGTTCACGCCATAAAAGTGTCTCACTATTGTCAAGGTGTTAGTCCACCACATTCATGATTACGATTCTTGTTTTGTAGGATAGGGCTTACGACCATATTCGAATGGGGACTCTCTGAAACCTGGACGGATAATGGTCGACTTTGTCCTCATTAAAATGGGTTCTTGCAGTGGAGCTCTTTTCCCTTACACTCATAAGCTGATATAAAGGGAGCAGCTGCTGCATTAATGATGTTTCGGAATTTCTTCTCGGCAACTAGCACATTCGAGGGGGTTATCAGTTCACTGAAGCGGCGATGGAAATGTCTGTCGAGCGAATGGATATGTTTGAAAAGCTGCTGCACCTCCCCGTTATCCCAGTGGGGGCATCCTCATTCACGGTGCAAAACGTGGAGCCTTCGATCTGCTCAGCCAAAGCTATGCCCCCCTAGTCGTTACCTCGGGGAGAATGTCATCAAACGTGATTGGCATTAAAGTCTCCTACAACCAGACGATTATAACCCGACATTAGCCCACTTATCTCGGGCTAATAAAAGGACTCTAAGGCGGCAGCCCTTGACACTAAGGACTGCTTCGGATCAATCCGGTGCGTACTACAAGCTGCCATGGGATTGTAAAATCCGTTATCTAGTATCTTGGAGTGAAGAGCATTAGCTCTGCCTTCGTTGGGTTGGTCCCTTCAACCATTTCTCGAAGCCTATCCCAACTCAGTGATCTTTCCATGAACTCCCTGATCTTCGATATAAACTTGTCTCCGATCTGTGGCACGACAATGTCCGCAAATGCGATCAATCTGACACCATCCATCGTTTATCACGAGATCCAAGAGAATTGGAGAATTTTATGCCTTCCGACCACACTGTCACCAGATTCCGCATTAAAAATTTTGCCGCAATAATATGCTCGTCCTGCGGAGATATTTGGGTGAGCTCCCGTGCGGTCCAGGGTGCCGTCTATCGAACCTATCTTCACATTGTCAAAAGCATACTCGATATATAGCAAGGCCACCTTGGCATACCATTTAGTGAAGGGCCGCTTTCACCGGTCTAGTCTCTTCCTCACCCGGCAGTGACAGATCAATTCGGATTCGGCTAGCGAACGAGATTGCGAGTTGCATGCCCTTCAATCTAATCTAACATAGGGTCCTCAGAGATCTTCTAAAGAGAGAAATTAGTTCTAGTTTAAATTCTGCTCATGACCAAAGAGTGCTGATAATTGGTAGTTATGATAAGATTCCCAACTTAGCCATGATTCCGTACTGCCCATTTCGTCCATTAGAATTTGTAGTTTGACAATGGAACCTAAAATCCTCCACGCAGACATTTACTGACACGGATTCTAAGTTGGTTACAAACCAACGCTCGCGACAATCGCAAAAAGTTAATTCAGATGAATAATAATGAAATTTTCTGGACGAGTATAGAGCAATGGGCTGTGTAGTTATCGTCGTGAAGAGTTGCTAAAACTTCCGCAGATGCAATGGATTGCCCAAAAATGTTGTTGTTGTAACCACATTTTCATGTGGAGGTGATGATCCTTGTGAAGCTCCTGTAGATGAGCAAGCTCGTTCCGGTCCAAAGGACCGAACGGCGTGGAAACAGGGTGGAAAATTGTTATTTAAAGTCGCCAATAACTCGCCTCGTCAAATCGAGCATCGTAAGCACTCAGTATTTGTGCAAGAGCCGGTACCACCCGACCTCTCACTGACACTCTCCGCTCAATACCGCTGATTGTCCGCGACTGCAGTTACAGCTACTCCAGATGGAGCATTCACTACCCCAACCTGTGGACGCGCCGGCTAGCTCGCAGCTAAGCTTCTCGTGACAGCAATAAACACCAGACAGATCGGACCTCAATGTTTCAGCTTGTGTGGTGGTTATAGCTATCCCGTGCCGGGATTGCCCAATGATAACCTAGAAGAGTGTTTCACGAGTCATACGGAAGATTATAATACAATGGGTTGTAAGAGAATCGTCGCGAAGAGTTGCCAAAAATTTTCGCACACGCAATAGATTGTCCAATGATATCGCAGAAGAGTGTTTCGCGACTAATACGAAGAACAATCGCGTAAAAATCCTCCAGAAGATTGTTTTATTCATCGCAGGGAAAAACACACTTCCAAAAATAGGAAAAATGTTTGTAGGGTATAAATTGTTGATACAGTTGCCAAAATATTCTGATACAGTTGACAAAAAGACTTATCTCCCTGTTTAGGATCGAGAGCCCTTAAAAGCCGCGTCTATTGAAAAATTTCGCTCAACATAGTCCAGATTGTATTATTTGAATATAGGTGGCATATGCTTCGGAGGCCACCGTAGCGCAGAGGTTAGCATGTCCGCCTATGATACTGAACGCCTGGGTTCAAATCCAGGCGAGACCATCAGAGAAATTTTTCAGCAATGGTTTTCCCCTTCATATGCTGGCAACATTTGTTAGGTACTATGCCATGTAAAACTTCTCTCCAAAGAGGTGTCGCACTGCGGCACGCCGTTCGGACTCGGCAATAAAGAGGAGGCCCCTTATCATTGAGATTAAAAACTTGTATCGGACTGTACTCATTGATATGGTTTGCCCCTGTTCCTTTGCATACACCGATTCATCGATTTCCCGCTTAAAGATTCTGAGTCACATTTTTTATTCGATTGCGACGCACCTTAAAACATTGAGTTTTTTGGACCTCTCGGCATATCTGCCCAATATGGTTTTATAACTAGCAGTTTTGAATATATGTTCACTGGTCTATCTTTCTATCTTCAAATCGGTTCATAAACCAATCATAACCTGATTTATGATTACTCGCATACGCGAGTAAACCAATCTTTAAAAATGGGTTCTTGAATACCTGTGGACATAATTCAATTTGTATACCCTCCACCATAGGATGGGGTGCAATGATTTCATCATTCTGTTTGTAATACCTCGAAATTTGCGTCTAAGACCCTATACAGTAATATATTCTTGATCCTCATGACATTTTAAGTCGATCTAGCCATGTCCGTCCGTCGAACGCTAATTTTTGAAGCAGCAAAGCTAGTTGCTTGAAATTTTGCACAAATACTTGTTATTTGTGTAGGTCGGTTGAGATTGTAAATGGGCCAAATCGGTCCATGTTTTGATATAGCTGTCATATAAACAGATCTTGGTCTTGACTTCTTGAGCCTATAGAGGGCGCAATTCTAGACCAAATTGACTGAAATTTGAAGCATGGTGTTTTGATACCATTTTCAACAACTGTGTAAAGTATGGTTCAAATCGGTTCATAACCTGATATAGCTGCGATATAAAGCGATCTTGGGTCTTGACTTCTTCAGCTTTTAGAGGGCGCAATTCTCGTCCGATTTGACTGAAATTTTGCACGTGGTGTTTTAATATCACTTTCAACTACTGTATTAAGTAGGGTTCAAATCGGTTGATTACCTGATATAGCTGCCATATAAACCGATCTGGGATATTGACTTCTTGAGCCGCAAACTAAACTATCGTTACTAATCTCACTTTCCCTGCGACACTCGCATTTGGGAGCATTTAGATACAACATTTAATAAACGTAATTGAGTCGCGCTTAAACGCGATCTCCATCCGTCTATATGTAATCATAGAACATTTGAGGGGCTTGGGAGGGGGGGTCTACAAAGGGTTTCCTTAAAAGTTGTTCCGCCTTTCGTCGACTGCTGCTCCCTCATTGATAGTTGATGAGGCTGTGAATTGAAATCTTTCCGATTCCCTTTTTCTACGGTGCGCGAATCGCGTGTGGGAATGCCGCATGGTCGTATGCGCAAAATCTTGTTTTTTTTTGATTTTTTTTGCTAAACTAAACCTTTTTTTCTTTCTTTATTTTGGGTTTTTACTTGAAAACCCAAATGTTTGAGAGCATGTTGCAATTTTTATTGTGTGCCATCTTAAGTGATCCTTGTGAGCTCAAGATTTTCTAGCTGGTTTTTGTGGCCTTTGTCGTTTTGGGGGAATTGCTTGCTTAATGTTTGAATAGTGCAATTGCTGCTTGTCGCGATTTGTGCGGTTGCTGTAGTATTTTTCGTTACGTTTTTTTCTTTGTTTTCTTTTCCTTTTGTTGTTGCTGTGAGTGTGTGCATTCCTTAGAGCGTATTAATATGTGGCACTTTGCCTGCTGTCGCCACTTTTTTCTCTGGAGTTGTTCAATGGTTTTTGTCTTTTTTTTGATACCTGCATTGGCGCTCATGGTTGTATGTAACAGGGATGGTAAATGGGGATTGTGTTGTAGGACTAGTACTAAATTTAATTGTGTAAAAGACGGTTTTCATAAATCCAAAAAATAAATAAATAAACTTTTTTTTTGAATATTTGAATATCCGCAATTACTTTTTGGGCAACCCAATATAAAGTAGATGCCAAGAGTATCACGCGCTGGCAATCATCATGTATGTCAATCTTGGCATTCTTAGCCACCCGGAAAGTCTCCCATGTGACTGCCGATGGAGTATTAACAGATCGCTCCCCAATGGAAGTCTTAGCCACTTAGACTTAGCCACCTCCTTAGCCCTGGCTTCATTCTTCCGCTCCTTGCGCTGATCTACAATCTTCAATCAATGTGGACATTCTCTCGAACCAGCCGAATGATCCAATATAGCGCAATTCACACAGCGAGCCTCCCGAGACACCTCCCTGAAGCACCCTCGTCCTACTGCCGAACCTGACAATCAACAACATCATGAGGACCACCACACATAGCACACCTAAATGGCATGTTGCAATTCCTAGACGCTTGACCGAATCAAGGTTCTGGACCAAAAGTGAACTTTAACTTGAATCACACAGCACTCATTGATATTTTAGAAGTTTGCCCCTGTAAAGAGCAAATTTTTACTCTGCTCCCTTATACCTGTCTTTGTACTCCTGTACTCTTTGTACTCCTTTACTCCCGGCGGACACGGGACAACTATGAGCATAACACTGCCTAGAACTTTGAGCTGCGACTTGTGTGGTGCTCATCGTTATCACGGGAATCTTAGCTGAGAACTATTGGGCGAGTTTACAGGTTGCGGATAGTGAAAAGCTTCGTTTTTATGCGGAGTAGATGCAAATGAGGCCTCGGGCAGTCAGCATTTTCGAGAGGAGAGTCTCAATGAGGAGTCAGGTGGCACTGGCTTTCAATTAAATACTGAGTATCAATGATTCTCGAGATGACAAGGCGAGTTATTGGCGCCCTCAAATAACCAATGGCCAACATCAGCGTCTTTTCCCAGGTTAGGGGCGGCTGGAGGCGATCATCGGTTCTTGGAGCAAGCAGTTCGCCACAACAAGGGATACCTGTGCCATCCCACAAAACACGTGCGGTTGGGGCGCTGGGCCAGTAACCCGCCCCCCGGAAAACTATGGGAACTACTAAGAGAATCAAAGGAATAGTAAAAACGATCCCCCCAAACGTTGAAGACCCACGCAAACGAAAAAAAAGACCATAATTTGCGGATCTGCACCTGCAATGTTCGGACTCTTTATAGAGAAGGTGCAGTATACGCGCTGGTGGATGTCTTGAGGAAGTACAAGGCAGATATAACCGCCTTATAAGTAGAGTGATGGATTGGGAATGGCGTCACAACAACATCAAACAGTGACGAACTATAACAGCATTAATTCAGAATTGAATTTGAGGTTAGTCAGAGATTAAAACACCTTGTCTCAAGCTTTACTCCGTTGGATGAGAGGCTAGCCACAATCTGCATTAAAGCCAAATTCTTCAACATCAGCCTTATTTGAGCCCATGCCCCAACGGAAGACAAGGACGGGCAGATCAAGGATATTTTCTACGAAAAAGAATATGATCGTTGCCCCGCCCATGATATTAAAATCGTTCTGAGAGATTTTAATGCGAAGATAGGGAAGCAAGACATTTTTGGTCCAACAGTCGGAAAGTTTAGCCTCCTCCGACATAACGTCCGAAAATGGATTGAGGCTAATAGATTTCACGGCGGCAGATTTCGACATAACAAGTAAACAGGCGTTAAGTTCGGCCGGGCCAAACTTTGGATACCCACCACCTCGGCTATATGTGTAAACCAGCTTTCGTCATAATCCGGTAAAAAATGCAGAATTTATGCCCCCTTAGCAGCTATATCGAAATATGGTCCGATTTGGATCAAATTCGACACAGACATTGAGTGGTCTAATAAGTAAAAGCCATTGTTCAATTTTTTAGAAGAAAATATTGGTCTTTTTGGTTACTATTGTGTTGCCCAAAAAGTAATTGCGGATTTTCCATATAGTCGGCGTTGACAAATTTTTTCACAGCTTGTGACTCTGTAATTTCATTCTTTCTTCTGTCAGTTATCAGCTGTTACTTTTAGCTTGCTTTAGGAAAAAAAATGTTAAAGAAGTATATTTGATTAAAGTGCATTCTAAGTTTTATTAAAAATGCATTTACATTCTTTTAAAAAATCCGCAATTACTTTTTGGGCAACCCAATATATCCAAATATAGACCGATCTGAACCATATACGACATGGATATCGAAGGGCCTGACACAACTCATTGTCCCAAATGTTGGCAAAATCGGACAGTGAGTGCGCCTTTTATGGGCCCAATACCTTAAATCGAAAGATCGATTTATATTGCAGCTATATCCGAATCTGGACCGATCTGGGCCAAATTGCAAGGTGATGTCGAGAGGCCTAACACAAATTTTGGCGAAAACGAACAACAAATGCGCCTTTTATGGGGCCAAGACTTTAAATCGTGAAATCGGTCTATATGACAGCTATATCCAAATCTGAACCGATCTAGGCCAAATTGAAGAAGGATTGCGAAGGGCCTAACACAACTCACTGTCCCAAATTTCGGCGAAATCGGAAAATAAATGGGCCTTTTATGAGCTAAAGACTTTAAATCGGGAAATCGGTCTATATGGCAGCTATATCCAAATATGAACCGATCTAGGCCAAACTGAAGAAGGATGTCGAAGGGCCTAAAACAACTAACTGTCCCAAATTTCGGCTAAATTGGACAATAAATGCTCCTTGCATGGGTCCAAAACCTTAAATCGAGAGATCGTTTCATATGGCAGCTATGTCCAAATCTGAATCGATCTAGGCCAAATTCAAGAAGCATGTCGAAGGGCCTAACGCAACTCATTGACCCAAATTTCGGCGAAATGGGACAATAAATGCGCCATTTATGAGTCCAAGGGTTTAAATCGGGAGATCGGCCTATATGACAGCTGTATCCAAATCTGGTCCGATCGGATTAGAGAGATGTCGAATGGCCTAACAGAAGTCACTGTCCCAAATTTCATCAAAATCGGTTAATAAATGTGGCTGTTATGGACCTAAGACCATAAATCGGCGGACCGGTCTATATAGGGGCTGAGAGGTGAGTAACTCCTCAACCTCCTACGGACTAAATTCATTTGAAAACCCCTCTACTACGACCGCATATGGAACCATAACCCGAGGAGGTGGATGAGACAAAATCTTCAACATCAGCTTTATTTGTGCTCATTCCCCGACGGAAGACAAGGACGAGCAGACCACGGGTATTTTCCACGAGCGTCTACAGAGAGAATATGGCCGCCGCCCCGACCATATTATTCAAATTGTTCTGGAAGATTTAAACCGATGATAAAAGTAATCCCTTTCAATAAAGAGAGCGCAAGCTCTAGTGTAACCATCAATTCTACCATTCAATACATTCTTACCAACCAACTTAACGGCGAAGTCCTCTTTCTTCAAAAAAAGTACTTGGAATCGCATCTCTTCTTAGCAGTCACACCTCTCGCCTTCATGGAGTTGAGCTTCGGAACAGCTCTAGTATTCTTGCCCAGTACAGCATTATGCAAACTCTTCGATGTTGTAGCTTTTCCAGTTTCCCCTGTAGATTTGATTTCCTCTTCGTTCGCCTTGGCCGCTAAGGAAATCGAAATATTTTGCATCATTTGCCGCTCCGGAATGGTACTCTTCAACAGCACATCATTCTTCGCAGTGACGGGGTTTTTGGCTACCCCGCCCGCTTTTTATTCTCATTTGTCACTTCTGTGACACTATTCTATACCTCTATAGCTCTGCAAGTGTCTTCCGCAGCTCGGTATTTTCGTCTTGTAAACGTGAAATAGTTTCGTTTAGACTTTCCAAAGCCAGACAGATGCAGAAACTCTCGTACGAAAATTGCTCACCGTAGGAACTCTGGCAGTTTTTCTTCTTCCTTAACACTCACGTCTGAAGACACGTTTTGGAATGACCACATTCACTTATAATTAGTCCAGTATTCCTGGCACATGATAGCTGCGAGCAACACACAAACTGGAACATTGAGGTACGATCATTGCTGTCACGAGAAGTTCAGCTGCGAGCTACCGGGCGCGTCCACGGGTTGCGGATAATGAAATGCTCCATACAGAGTAGCTGTAACTGCAGCCGCGGATCAGCGGCATGGAGTGGAAAGTCTTTGAGGGAGGTCGGGTGGCACTGGCTCTTGCACAAATACTGAGTGCCTGTGATGCTCGATATGACAAGGCGAGTTATTGGCGCCTTTAAATTACCTATGGGCACCATGATCCTGCGGCGATTGGTCCTTTCGACCGAAACGAGCTTGCTACACCATGACGAGGATCGCCACCTCCACGTGAAAAAGTGATTACAACAACAATAACATTCGTCCATTATTGCCGTCATCATTCATAATCACATTATATGGGGGACTGCTCGCCCATATGTTTGGATCAGTTTGCTCATGACCAACGAATCCAAAAACTCCGCCGCCGCCTCTTAAGATGTTCGCCTACTATGCGATTCTCAAAATTGTAGTTAATCCTCCCTTCTGAAAAATGTCTTTGCGCAACACTGGCGCCTACTATGGATTCTCAAAAATCGAGTGTTCTGCCTACTATGCGATTCTAAAAATTTCAGTTAATCCTCCCTTCTGAAAAATGTCTTTTCGCAACACTGGCGCCTTACCTATGGGCACCATGATCCTGCGGCGATTGGTCCTTTCGACCGGAACAAGCTTGCTACACCATGACGAGGATCGCCACCTCCACATGAAAATGTGGTTACAACAACATTCGTCCATTATTGCCGTCATCATTCATAATCTCATTATATGTGTGACTGCTCGCCAATATGTTTGGATCAGCTTGCTCACGACCAATGAATCCAAATACACCGCTGCCGCCTCTTAAGATATTCGCCTACTATGCGATTCTCAAAATTGCAGTTAATCCTCCCTTCTGAAAAATGTCTTTGCGCAACACTGGCGCCTACTATGGATTCTCAAAAATCGAGTGCTCTGCCTACTATGCGATTCTCAAAATTGCAGTTAATCCTCCCTTCTGAAAAATGTCTTTGCGCAACACTGGCGCCAGCAATGGATTCTCAAAAATCGAGTGCTCTGCCTACTATGCGATTCTCAAAATTGCAGTTAATCCTCCCTTTTGAAAAATGTCTTTGCGCAACACTGACGCCTACTATTTATTCTCACCGACTCTGAGTCACTCTGCGGTACGCCGTATTGAATAAACAAAAAAAATTTGGTCCCTTATCATTGAGCAAAAACTTTAATTTCTCCCTATATTTCGTCAATGCAATGTACAAATTTACATTTGTAATTTTGCCCATAAAATAGTACCACAAAAAAAGGGTACCATAGTATCAACATTGCCATCTCTGTTTAGTTTAGTGTACTCTGACGTTGAGACTGCTTTATGCAGATATGTACAATTAAACGATATTTTGCAAAGGATTGTTGTCGTCAAGATTGTTAATGAAAGTAACATATGCCGCCGCCGCCACCACCACCACTCAAGTGATATGTTTAACCATTGATCCATTTGAAAGGAACGTTGTTGTAAACTAAAAAACAAAAAGGCAGAATGGCACTGGTGGTGATTGTAATTGTTGTTGCACTCATGTCGTACAATCACTTAAACATATAGCAAATAGGTTCACCAGGGTCTAAGATTTGCGATTTATGGAAAAGGATATCTGGGACAAGTTAGTTTTTAATGGAATCTAAGAAATTTTAATCTGAAACTCTATGCGTCCAACAAGGAAATATTTTGCATCGAATATTGCCCGGAAATGAGTGTAGTTAATTTTGTGTTTTTTGAGTTGAAGATGCTTAAAAATCTTTCACCGGTGTTCACAAAACTTTATACAGCTTTATTTGACAGATTTCCTTTGTAGAACTGTCATATAACCCTATTTTAAGACTTCATTAAGATTTTTGAATAAGACCGCCTATGTTTGAATATCAAGTTAAGTGCATTTTTAATGTATTTCATGCACGCAAAAAGTCCTATTGGTAAACCTTGGACCAGTACATCTGCAAAGAAAACTTGTCAATGTTAAGCAAGGCGCCCATGATATATAGCCCTTACACTATTCGACTTTACCCAAGCTAGATCTGCAATGTGGACACCATTCCACCCATTCCCCTATTCTTAGATATGAGCATCTACCCAATAAATTCCCACATATTGTATATTTACCTAGTAAATTCGTTTCAGTTACCCTTTCTGAATACTATGCTCTTTCATTCCGTTTTCCTATTGTTACTACTGTACTCGACTTTGATGATACCTTACCAATGGTCCTAAGCGCCTTTTACAGTGTCTACTCAAAGAGGAGTTTATAGCCCCAGTTATGCCAGGACAACACATCGATTGAAAAAGTTTTTAAGTTAAGCTACGTTTCTATCCAACGCGACCCACTATACTGTCAAAGCGTATGTCAGAAACGGCCTGATTACACTATCGATCGCTAGTGGACCATCTTGGGATTCAATAGTCATAGTGATCATCTTCCCTGAGCCCTTTTCGTGTAGTAGTAGTTCCAGTTTAGTTTTTCCCTCAAATAGAGCATATGAATTTCTTACCTCAGAAGTATTATAACATCGTCTGCATGGCAGACTGGTTTAAATTCCCCAAGGGTGAAGGCGTGAACATCTTAAAACAGTTTTTAGCGGTGGTTGTGAGTACTTTAGCCATAAGCAACATCCCAATAAAGAGTATCACTTTTCAATGACACGCGGTTCGAACATTTTTTATCATTTAGCTTAAATTTGAATCGGGCAGCACTCAATTGATAATGAGAGAAGTTAGTTTGCCTCTGCTTTGTTCCGTAATGCGAATGTTCAGAAACACCAAGCCATGAGCGAACATCTTTAGCAGAATGTCAACCAACGCAGCGGTGACAGCATACCTCCCTGTGGCTATACTCAGCCCCTAACCTCCATGGGACCTGAGAGCCTGATCCAACTGATGTAACCCACTTTGGATAAGCCTTAAGTGCCCCCGCTTGATTTACTCGTGAGTTATATGGCTACTCTGTATAGTGAGTGAGGCAGATGGCAGATGGGGATGTTTGGAGCGTCTTGATGATAGGTGATAAATTAGATGGACAGACAGTGACAGTGGTCGAGTGACTTACGAATTTATTCGTGACGCGACGTTCATACAAGACCGCCCGGACTAAGTCTGGACTTCATACTGACGGGACATGGCTCGTTTAAAGCATTTTTGCATCAGAGGAAATTGTCTGCGACTGATCTGTGTAACAGTGAGAGACCTGAGGACTGGAGGCATGTACAGACGAAATGCCCGTACTATGTAAATATTAGAGATTTAGGCGCGATGGGGATTAGCGCGGCGATGTGGGATTTCAGTAGGGCCCTTGAAGACGAGACTGTTGCAAGGCTGGCCACCTTTTCCTGGGAATTGTTTATTAGGGGACGGACAAGACTTAGTGGAGGCATGAATACACGCTAGTTATCCATGACGAGGGGTTGCTGCAGTGGCACGACCGAGCGATTTGGTGCTGCGCATGATATGGCCTGGCACCTGCATTACCCATATTGATGCTGCGGCATTTTCCCATCGTTGTTTCCCGTGAGGGTTGCCGCGTTCATTGTTGAGGACTGGAGCCATGTACAGACGGAATGCCCGTACTATGTTGACGTTAGAGATTTAGCGCGATGGGGACTAGCGCGGCGGTGTGGGATTTCAGTAGGCCCCTTGAGACGACTGTTGCAAGGCTGGCCACCTTTTCCCGGGAATTGTTTATTAGGGCACGAACAGCGGTGGTTATCCATGACGAGGTGTTGCTGTACTGGCGCGACCGCGGTGATTTGTTGCTGCGTATGACGTGGCCTGGCAAGTGTCTTGCCCATGTTGATGCTGCGGCATTTGCCCATCGTTGTTTCCCGTAGCTTTTGTTTCCCGTAGCTGTTCGGTCAACCGTGAGCGTAGCCGCGTTGATTGTTGAGGACTGGAGGCATGTACTGACGGAATACCCGTACTATGTAGACATTAGAGATTTAGGCGCGATGGGGACTTGAGAGGCAGTGTGGGATTTCAGTAGGGCCCTTGAAGACGAGACGACTGTTGCAAGGGTGACCACCTTTTCCCGGGAATTGTTTATTAGGGGACGAACAAGACTTAGTGGAGGCTTAAATACACGCTAGTTATCCATGACGAGGTGTTGCTGTACAGGCGCGACCGGGTGATTTGGTGCTACGCCTGACATGGCTTGGCACCTGCCTTGCCCATATTGATGCTGCAGCATTTGCCCATCCTTGTTTCCCGTAGCTTTTGTGGTCGTGTTCGGTCAGCGTTGATTGTTGAGGACTGAAGGCATGTACTGACGGAATACCCGTACTATGTAGATATTAGAGATTTAGGCGCGATGGGGATTAGCGCGGCGATGTGGGATTTCAGTAGAGCCCTTGAAGACGAGACGACTGTTGCAAGGGTGGCCACCTTTTCCCGGGAATTGTTTATTAGGGGACGAACAAGACTTAGTGGAGGCTTAAATACACGCTAGTTATCCATGACGAGGCGTTGATGTACAGGCGCGACCGGGTGATTTGGTGCTGCGCCTGACATGGCTTGGCAACTGTCTTGCCCATGTTGATGCGGCGGCATTTGCCCATCGTTGTTTTCCGTAGCTTTTGTGGTCGTGTTCGGTCAGCCGTGGGCGTAGCCGTGTTGATTATTGAGTCCCATGCTGGAGGGCTGTCGTGTCTTGTTTGTGTATATCGTCCTGATGTATGTTGTTTCGATGCATACAGTGTATGCTGACTATAGGTCGGCTTAGAGCGATTTCTTTCTCCCAGGTGACCAGTCCGGAACTGTTTGGGATTCAACTGGTAGAAGTCTTTTAAGGCTACGAAGTCTGACGGGAAACTTTAATCTAGTACCACGGGTATCAGGAGCCCTGGAACTACGGCCTGACAATGGTGAGGCCTCAACGTGTTCGCGGTGGTTTATACCCAAATTGTGAATAGAGCATAAGCTCAGCGTGGAATTGCGTTTTCAACCGGGTGACGTGACCCATAGATCGGAAGGAGTTTTAGGTAATGCTCCGCTCCTAACCAAGGAACTAAAACATGACCAAGTACGCGGGTTCAAATTGGTACTCATGTGTGGGTTACCACATGTGGGGGCGTTTGTGGACGCATTGTATTCACCCTAAGATAATCTGTGGAGAGATTTTTAAATTAATCAATGCGAACATTTTTGCACGAAGTACGAAAAATTTGGTAGATGAAAGTGTCCTTAAAGATCAAAAACAAATACTGTCCAAAGTTTTTCACAAAAATACCCATTTCAGACAAAGATGATTACAAAATCGCCATTTTTTGTAAATTATCTGTGAAAGCTACAAATATAGTTTGAGGCAAACTTGACATAGTGAATATGGAGATGATTTCGAATATGTATGCAAAATTTTTAGGTCCAGGGGCTGACAAAGGGCGTGAATGTTGGTCATCTCGAGAATTTCAAATGTTGAAGTTTATACATCACAAGAAAACACATGCAACTCGTTTATGCCGACGATATCGACATCATAGGTCGGTCACCGGTAGAAGTAACTGCAGCCTTTGAAAGAAACGAATCGGGAGGGAGGGATCGTAGTGAAAATGGGCCTGGCAGTAAATGATAAAACGCCTTGTAAAACCGATCAGATAAAGAAAATGGAGAAAGTTGGAAACCACAACTTTGAGATAGTCAGCAACTTTATCTACCTTGGCACCATTGTAACCGAAACGAATGACACCAGTTTTGAAATAAAGCGAAGAACAATACTGGCAATTATATGCTACTTTGGATTAAGTAGTAAACTGCCTACTTAAATCAAGGCCACCACTCGAGAGACGAAGATTACACTGTACACGGATGACACTGATACTTTCCGTGTTGTTATATGGTTCTGAAGCATGGGTACTTGGGAAAGCAGACGAGGCTGTCCTTGGGATGTTTGAGAGAAAAATCATTTGTAAACTATGTGGACCGGTTTGCGTTTAAGGAGAATATAGGCGACGTATGAACCACGAGCTGTATGACGACGATAGCATAGTTACACGCATCAAAATACAACGGCTGTGTTGGCTAGGCCATGTTGTCAGAATGGATGAAGAAGCTCCAGCGAAGAAGTCTTTCGAAGGCAAACACGGTGGTACATGTGAACCGAGACGACCAAAAGCCGAATGGAGAGATCAAATGGTGGGAGACACCTCGAAACTTGGTGCCAGAGATTTAAGAATGAGCGCAGAAGATCGAAGCGCTTGGAACGCTATTCTATGTTCGGCTAGTGGGACAAATGTTCTGTCATTGCCAATTTAAGGAAGAAAAAAGAATGTAGGTTGATGGGTATTACAAACGGGCCATATCGGTACAGATTTAGATATAGCTCCCATGGAAACCGGTCTGCGGATTTGATTTCTAAAGACCCTGGAAGCCGCAATTGGCTGAAATTTTGCATTTAGTAATCTGTTACGGCTTCCAACAAATCTGCCAAGTACGGTCTCAATTGGTCAAGAACCTGATATAGCTCCAATGTAAACCGATCTCCCGATTTGATTTCTTGAGCCCCTCGAAGCCACAATTTTCATACGATTTGGCTGAAATTGTGCATGTAGTGTTCTGTTACCACTTCCAACAACTGTGCCTAGTTCGGTCAAAATCGGTCTATAACCTGATATAGCTCTCAAATAAACCTTTTTCCCGATTTGACTTCTTGGGCGCCTAGAAGCCGCAATTCTTGTCTGATTTTACTGAAATTTTGCATTTAGTGTTCTGTTACGACTTCCGCGAACTGTGCTAAATACTTCCAACAACAGTGCCTAGTACGGTCAAAATCGGTAAAGAACCTGTTATAGCTCCCATATAAACCGGTGTTCATAACATGGTGTTCTGTTATGACTGTCATAACATGGTGTTCTGTTATGACTTGCAACAACGGTGCAAATTCGGTTTAAATCGGTCAAGAACCTGACATAGCTCCCATATAATCCGATCTCCCAATTTGATTTCTTGAGGAACATTTGACAAAATTTTTGCAAATGACACAAAATCTGACGAACATATATATGGGAGCTATATCTAACTCTGAAACGATTTCGAGCAAACTTCTCAGATAATGTGGTAGTCGTCGAGGAAAGCGTGGTACAACATTTTGGCAAGATTGGTCAAATAATGCACTTGCAGCGGCTTTTGGGGTGAAAATCTGGCTATATACATATCTGACAGCTATATCTAAATATAAGCCGATTTCTATGAAATTCGCCAGTAACATTGAGAGTCATAAGAAAATTCTTCCTGCCGAATTTCGAGAGAATCGGTTAACAAAAGACCATTTTATTGCAATATTACTGCAAATCGGACAAACATATATATGGGAGCTATATCTAAATCTGAACCGATTTAGAGCAAACTTCTCAGGTACTGTCACAGTCGTTGAAGAATGCGTTGTACGAAGTTTTGGGAAGATTGGTCAATAAATGCGCTTGCAGTGGCTCTAGGAGTAAAAATCGGGCGATATATATTTATATATGGGAGCTATATCCAAATCTGAACCGATTTCCATGAAATTCCCAGTAATGTCGAGAGTCAAGAGAAAATTCTTAATACCAAATTTCAAGAGAATCGGTCAACAAATGGCCATTTTATTGCATTATTATTGCAAATCGGATGAATATACATATGGGAGCTATATCCAAATCTGAATCGATTTCCTTGAAATTCACCGGTAATGTCGGGAGTCATAAGAAATTCCTTCCTGCCAAATTTCGAGAGAATCAGTTAACAAATGACCATTTTATTGCAGTATTAATGCAAATCGGACGAACATATATTGGGTTGCCCAAAAAGTAATTGCGGATTTTTCATATAGTTGGCGTTGACAAATTTTTTCACAGCTTGTGACTCTGTAATTGCATTCTTTCTTCTGTCAGTTATCAGCTGTTACTTTTAGCTTGCTTTAGAAAAAAAAGTGTAAAAAAAGTATATTTGATTAAAGTTCATTCTAAGTTTTATTAAAAATGCATTTACTTTCTTTTAAAAAATCCGCAATTACTTTTTGGGCAACCCAATATATGAGAGTTATATTCAAATCTGAACCGATTTTGTCCAATTTAAATGGGGTTCGTCTCTAAGCCGAAAAACATGACTGTACCAAATTTGAAGATGATCGGATGAAAACTGCAACCTGTACTTTGTACACAAATTAACATGGACAGACGGACAGACAAACGGACGGACAGACAGACGGGCATAGCTAAATCGAATCAGAAAGTGATTCCGAGTCGGAATCACTCAATAGGTCTATTTTTCTTCCTTCTGGGTGTTACAAACAAAGGCACTAATTTATAATACCCTGAACCACAGCAGTGGTGTAGGGTATAAAAAGTCCTAATATAAACATGGACCACTCTATCTTCAAAGAATGATGATTAGCCTTGAGATCTTCCTTCATTATAAGTGGGTACCCGCATCCCTCTTAGTTTTTGCACAGTGGGCCATTCTGTTATTTCTATTTTTAACTTTAGATGCCTATTATCTCAAATACTGGATATTTTGGATATTCTGCTTCTTTATTTAGATCCCAGACATCTTCAAAGAATGATGATTAGGATCGAGATCTTCCTTCATTATAAGTGGGTACCCGCATCCCTCTTAGTTTTTGCACAATGGGCCATTCTGATATTTCTATTTTTAACTTTAGATGCCTATTATCTCAAATACTGGATATTTTGGATATTCTGCTTCTTGATTTAGATCCCAGACATCGAGAGCTTACTTCACTATATGTGGATACCTGCATCCCTCTTAGTTTTTGCACAGTGAGCCATTCTGTTAATTCTAACTTTAAACGTCAATTATCTCAAATACTGGGACCGTTTTGGATATTTTGCTTTCAATTTCGATCAAAATGTCTCCTGGTCATTTTTTGAACCCTAAGATGTTCAAGTTCAATCCCTATGTGTACAGTAGCAAGAAGTTGTTTTCACATTCTAGGGCCTTGAGTGCAATATTAAGAACATCCTCCAAGGGTTATATAAAATGCTCTCATGCAAGTAGAGGCGTTTAGTCATATTGGATAGGTAAACCATTATAAATATTGCCGATGATATTTTTCCATTTATGCCAACATTGTGACCCATGAACCCCTTGCGAATTTCTGGCAACAGAGCAAATCTACAAAATAAGTTAATTGTTTGCTTCATATTGATAGCTTAGATACCCCTTACTCTTGCAACGAAAACAAAAAGAAGTAAACTTTAATCGAAAGAAAAATTCAATTACAAATGTACAAAATCAAATTAATAATTTATTAGCTGAAGCCTGTGTGCAGCCACGATGGGCCGAAATTTCTACAAATTGCATCCATATTCAACAGAAATTTGCTACAAACAGCTGTAGCGCTCACATAGGAACATTTATATGGCAAAGCAATGTAAAAAAAAAGAATAGACTCAAATTTTTGTGGATACAATTGAAGCTATGCACGCAATGGCAAAGGCATCATGTCTATCGTCACTGGAGCATCGGCAAGTTTGTGCTGCAGTTACCTCCCAAGACTTTCGGATGTCGATGGTGTTCGAAAAAAAAAACGAGTACACACCAAATAGAAGCAATAGATTCGAACAACAGACAAATGAATAAAAATGACTGCAATAGTTGGCAAAGTTCGCGGTATCAATGGTCTGTTTTCTTTTGTGAAAATTAATTTCACAACGATGATTTTTGGGCAACGCCTCCCACAAATGTGGTTAGTCGGTTGGTCAGCGGTTTAGTTGGTAAGTCAAAAAGGAAACAAGTTGGTGCCTCCAGATCGACTGGATTACATAAGAACGCTGAAATTTTCAGAGCAGGTGAAGTGCATGCGTCTTTGGAGTAATGCACTCTACAATATGTCGACTGTGACAACGTATTCAAATGGAAAAGGAAAGTGAGACCTATTTGTGCAGACAAAAAGTGAGACCTATATGTGAGAATGCAAAGAAGATGAAATAAAAGCTTAAGATCCAGAATAAGCAAATCGATCTAAACGGTAGTTATATCTAAATAGGGTATGATATGGATCATATTCGATTCGGATATCGCTGTTTAAAAATTCATTATAACTAGGAAAATAGGTTTTTTAGGCTCTTAAGACCCTAAATTGAACAAATCTTGAATCATGCCATAATCGGTCGATTCGTGTGACACGTAAAATGTACCCCTTATGGGACAACCATTGGGATTTATACGTAGGGATCAATGTTCAATGTTGAGACAGCACCATCGAAGATCATCAAAACGATTTGAGATACTTCATATACTTTTAGATCTCCTGTATCATGATTTTAACATTTGATTTTTGTTTAAGAAACTTTTACTTTATATGCACCTTGAAATTAATTGAATTGATTACGAACTTACCGGGTATATCTCTACCGCAACAATAGCAATCTGCAAATTGCAAATTTTGCCCATGAAAATTTCACTAAGGAACAGGGGCAAACTTATCACATATCAATGAGTGCAGTCCGATTCAAGTTTAAGCTCAATAATAAGGGGCCTCCCCTTTATAGCCGAGTCCGAACGGCGTGCCGCAGTGCGACACCTCTTTGAAGAGAAGTTTTACTTGGCATAGTACCTCACAAATGTTGCCAGCATTAGGAGGGGAAAACCACCGCTGAAATGTTTTCTTTTCTGATGGTCTCGCCAGGATTCGAACCCAGGCGTTCAGCGTCATATGCGGACATGCTAGCCTCCTGACAATCTGACAATAGCCATATATCCTTGCGACACTTGGCAGCTGTCTTGGCGGGCGTAGGTTGAGGGTATAGAGGCTCTAGACGTGATGGGGGATAGCAATAAATGTCAATAAATTCTTGGGCTTTGCTTACAATGGTTCCTGAAGGTTTCAATGCGGGGCAGGTGCGCCTGGAAATAGAAAGAAAAAAAAATTGTTAAGATATAGTAGGAATATTGTTGAGAGCAATATTGGCGTAGATCATAAATCAATGAAATTTTATACTTGGAGAAAGTTAGGTTAGGTTGAATGGGTTGCCCACCAAACGCTAGTTCCCTAGAGAGAAAATAGGAAGAGAAAATAAATGTGAGAGCTCGTACAAGAGGTTATACACGAATAAAAGAAAAAGACAGGAGAAGTGGAGAACGCGAGCGGGGGGTAAAGGTCCGCCGTCCCTACGCAAGCACGGATCAACCTACGCCGTAGCTTGTGGCACTCCCCGTCGGAACCATCCAGTTCCCTCAACAAACCTCAGGAGAAATACTAGAGGTACGTTTGCAAGTTCACCCAGATCACAGAAGAAAGGGTACCAGTTTGGCCCATTGTGGTACCCTAGAGAGAGAAAGGGAAGAGAAAGAAAATGTGAGACCTCGTACTAGAGGTTATACACGAATAAAAGAAAAAGACAGAACCCGCATGGGGGGGGGGGGGGGGGGGGGGGGGGTGAAGGACCGCTCGTCCCTACGCAAGCACGGATCAACCTAGGCCGTAGCTTGTGGCACTGCCCGTCAGAACCATCCAGTTCCCTCAACAAATCTCAGGAGATATACCAGAGGTACGTTTGCAAGTTCACCCAGATCACAGAAGAAACGGCTCCCCAGAAAGGAGAGTCTACGTCTCTGCAGAACCGGACAGGAATACAGCAAGTGCTCAAGAGTCTCCTCCTCATCCTCATCGAGGCAACTCCTATGCGGTATCCCTAGAAAGGAGAGCCTACGTCTCTGCAGAACCGGACAGGAACACTGGAAGTGCTCAAGTGTCACTTCCTTATCCTCATCGAGGCAACTCCTACAGAAGTCATTTTGCGGTATTCCCATGAGCGCCGCCATGCGGCCTATGGTACAACGTCCGGTTATGACCCCTGTCAAGGTACTCATCGACCTCTTATCGAACACCAGCAACTCCCTCCTCCTCCTCCGGTTAAAGACAGACCAGAGAGTCTTTGCAGTCCGGCAACCATTTACCGAGTCCTACCTTGCCACCGACACCGCCCTGGCCATCCCATCTACTGTGTTCAGTAGCTAGACAAATGGCACGTAGGCAAGACCGATGACTGGTCTGGCGCACTCGTCCGCTCTCTTATTTCCCGGAATCCCCTCATGCTCAAGAACCCATGTCAGCGTCACATCGTGGCCTCCGTTACCTATCCAGGGATTCCAAACAATCCGCCACGCATCTCGACCTCACCATCCTCTACAACAAAACCTTGAGCACCGCCATACTGTGCTCATAAATTCTGAGTTTCAAGGGGGTAAGACCGTTACCAGAATTTCTCTAGCGGCCACTGACATGGCACAGACCTCTGCCTGAAAGACCAAACACTCGTCCGGCAGTCTCAGATCCATACTGATATTGAGTCCATTACAGCAGACCCGCAATCCAGTCCCTGACTCCATCTTGGAGCCATTTGTGTAGATCGAGGTCTCAAACTCCTCAAGTGCACCATCTGCCCTTCATTCCACATACTGGTATTGAGTGCATCATAGTAGACCCCCAATCCAGTCCCTGACTCCATCTTGGAGCCATCTGTGTAGATCGAGGTCTCATCCTCCTCAAGTGCACCATCCGCCCTCCATTCTTCCCTCTCAGAAAATCGAATCGCGAATGCTCTCACTCCAATCGGCACTGGTGCCATGTTGTCGGCGATCCTCCTCAGTATACCCTCCGTATCCATAACACCCAGAATCGAACTATGGCCGCAACCATCCTCCTTCAGCATGCCGAGGTCCCTCAGCCTAAGCGCGACCCGGGAGGCGCACTTCCTAATATAGGCCCCAATGGGCTGCATATCCAGCATCGCCTCCAGGCCTGCCTGCGGTGCGGATCTTAGTGGCTCTGTAATCCCGACGCAGGCCAATCTCTGGACCTTTTCGAACTCCCTCGCACACGTCCTCTTCCCTACGGCATTCCACCATACCAGTGCTCTATAGGCCACTACTGGTCTCACTATGGCCGTATACATCCAATATATCATCCTGGGAGTCACCCCCCCATTTCCTACCGAACATCCTCCTGCAGGAGTAAAACAGCGCACAGTGCGTTACGGCTTCTTTAATCGGAGTTCCTCCAGGACAGTTTTGAATCGAGGACGTTCATCAATCGTCACTGGCTTGTTGGCGTAGACCAAAGACTTGACGTGGACCCACAGGAAATAGTCTAACGGCGTCAAATATCACGACCGAGATGGCCTATCGACTGGACCATTTCGTGAAATAACACATTCGCCAAACTTGAGTTGTGACATTCCAATAAATTGTTTGTGACATTCGCTGTGTGACTTGTGGCACCGTCCTGTTGGAACCATATGTCCTCCAAGTCCATATCATCCAATTGGGGCCAAAAACATTGTATTATCATTAATCGGCAGTAATTCTCATTCACAGTTACGCGCCGGTCTTGATCATCACGAAAGAAGTACGGTCCAATGGCGCCGCCGGCCCACAAACCGCACTAAACCGTCATTTTTTGGGGATGACTCACGGAGTGCGTGTGGATTATTATCTGTAAGGCATATTTTGCTTATTGACGAAGCCATTTAGCCAGAAATGGTCCTCATCTTAGGGCTCTTAATTTCGGTAGTAAATTTTAATAATTTCGACCCGTTGTTGGCTCATGCGGTGGTTGTCCCCTCTTAATGCTGGCGACATTTGCGAGGCCATGCCATGCATCTTCCCTGGGTTGGGCCTCAACCCATTTCTGGTAGCCCATTGCGACAACCTCCTCAGTGACCCTTCCATGATCTCGCTGATCGTCGACAGAAACTTGTCACGGACCTGCAGTACGACGTCGTCCGCATAAGCGATAATCCTCATGCCGTCCCCACCGAGATCCATCAGGATTTCATTAATCACGAGGTTCCTTAGAATCGGGGCGTTTCTCTGGTCACCCGCCTTCTGACCACACTATATCCCAATGTCGCATTAACAATCCGGCTTAAATCATATTATTTGTCCATTGGGAGATTAAGGGGTGAATCCCCGTGCGGTCCAATAACGCATATTTTGGTTATTGACGATGTTGGAAGCCCAGCAACGTTTCTGATTGGTTTTGGCTTGACAAAATCCAGGCTTTTTAGGTCTTCCTTCAATTTAAATGTGGACACAAACCTCCCCGAGGTTTCACCTTGTAGCTACCTTTAACATCCGTTAAAGGATGCGACAACAAATGCGATGGCAATGATAAAACGAAATGGATGGTGTCTATTCCCAAAAAGCCCTGTACAAGATAAAAAAAAAGAAGAAAGTTGGGAACCGCAACTTTGAGATAGTCAACAACTTTATCTGCCTCGGCGCCGCCGTAGCCGAAACGAATGACAGCAGTTTTGAAATAAAGCGAAGAATAATACTGGCAGATGCTACTTTGGATTAAGTAAGCAGTTTAGAAACAAGGCAACCTCTCGACAGACGAAGACTTTAATATACAAGACACGGGTACTACGCGTGTTGTTATATGGTTCCGAGGCATGGGTACTTGTGAAAGCAGACGAGGCAGTACTTGTGGTGTTTGGGAGAAACATTCTTCTTTAAATATAAGGTCCAGTTGGCATTAATGGAGAATATAGGTGTCATATGAATTGTTAGCTTATGACGACGATTGTATCAAAATACAACAGCTGCGTTGGCTAGGTCATCTTGTCAGAATGGACAAGATGCTCCATCAAAGAAGTCTTTTGAAGGCAAACACGGTGGTACACGCAAACCGGGACGACCAAAAGTCCGATGGAAAGATCAAGTGGTTGCAGACACCCCGAAACTTTGTGTCAGAGATTTTAGAATGAGCGCATAAGATCGAGTCGCTTGGAATACTATTCTACGTTCGTCTAATGGGACAAATGTTCTGTCATAGCGAAATTAAAGTAAAAGTAAAGTAAGGTTTTCCATGCCCCTTTTTGCCAGGCCTATAAAGTAGGTCACCTCGGTATTTCAAAAATATGTTGGGGCTGCCAATTCTATGTTTTTGATCCAATTTCTAAATTTTTGTTTGCTGAATAGTGCTTAAAAATCCCTACCAAAAAATCCGCTTGAGATCTACAATATCTCCACTGGTTTCGAAGATATTCGATCTCACTTACACTTCAGCTCAAGCCCTTCCAAGTTCCACACCCGTTCTCGTACCATATATTTTTGTACTTTACCGCGATGAAAATGTTGAGTTTACTGAGTAAATTAACGGTGACAGTTCGATGATTATTGTAAGAGTGTGTTCAGAAATTAAATTAAAAGCTATCAAGTCCCTATTGGAAATCCCTTTATAAGGCTTCGGCCTTTTGATATTACTATAAATAATAATAAATAAAGAGAGAGAAAATCATTTCGAAAACACTATGAACATTAATCATAACCCTCAGAAGCAGTTTCAAATGTCAATGATGCATCCAACGAACGACCACATTTTAACCCATCACACAAAAAGTCAGCAATTGACATCTTGAAGGACGCTAAAGCGGCCGGAAACAAGGGTATACCGGCAGTAAATATAAAGGAGTGCCGTGGCATTATGGCAGACAAGTTATACCCGTTGTTTATGTAAATTTGGGATGAGGAAGCTGTTCCACAAGACTGGAAGGAGTCAATTATTGTAAAACTTCCTAAAAAGGGAAAGGGAGAGCAAAATGTGGTAATTGGAGGGAAATATCGCTACTATCTAAAGTTTTGTAAATACTCAACAAGGTTCTATTAAATCGAATATCAGACCCACAAGAAAAAATGCTACGTAGGAAACAGGACGGATGTATAGACAATGTATCCACAAACAGGATCATTATAAAGCAATCGATCGAATACAATACTAGCCTCTATTTCGCATTCGTAGATTATGAAAAGGCATTCGACGCCTTATAATAACATCCCATGCCAACCAGTTGTAAGTACCGGATTGGCCCGATGGAGCTCCTCATCGGCAAGGGCTGCCGCCTAAGTGTATAACACCCTGCTACAACAACAACAATAACATCCATATGGGATATACTTTTACCGAAAATAATTCCACAAAAAATTATGTCGATAATCAAGACTAGCAACGACGAAACTACATCGAGGGTGCTGCATGAAGACATTGTAAGCGAACCCTTTGCTACTACAAGTGGAGTGAGCCAAGGGTGCACCCTCTCCCCATTACTTATTATTGCGGTCCTTGATACCGTGTTCGAAAACCTAAACGTCGCACCTCTGGAGAAGGCTGGAGAATGTTCAACAAACTATGTGATCTGTGGTACGTCGACGATGCAGTTCTTTTAAAATCCACAAATAGGGATATGCAGGCCAAAGTAAATAAGCTATGCGAAGAATCCCTTAAAGTTGCTCTAAAGATAAATAAGTTTAAAATCTATTATGATGAGGTTGATAACGTGGATTGCTTTGAATAACCTGGCAGCTAGAGCTGGCAAAATATCGATGGCACTATCGATACTATCAATATTTAATTTTTTGGCTAAATATCGTTTGATATTTTTCCCATGGATTCGATCGCAAAAGTTAAATTTTTTGCAAAACTAAACAAAAATAAGCAATCCTACACTGAGGGCGCAATCCTATAGAGGGCGCAATTTTCATCCGATAACACTAACATTTATACAAAGATTTCACTCATGACTTCCAACTGTCTTTATTTAGCTTGGTTTTATTTGTTCTGTGCATTAATATTGCTTCTATATAAATCGATCTCCTGATTTTTACTTCTCATCTTCGTTTGAAATATAGGTGATGGGAAATTATCGTATCGTTACTATCGATATTTATTATTAAAACTATCGAAAATATCAAATGTTGCGATTATCGATAGTGTGCCAGCTCTTCTGGCAGAATCCTAGCAACAACCTGGTGGTACGGCAGAAGATATAGAAATCCGAATAAGAAAGGCACAGGGAGAGTTAGCGTCACTTGGAAATATATGAGCATCAGAAACTATGGAGCTTAGCACAAAAATTAAAATATTTAATGTATGTGTTCAATCGTTTTACTATATGAATCTGAAACTTGGCTTATCACCAGCACCATGACCCATAAACTACAAGTGTTCGTAAACCAATGACTTCGAAGAATATAGAAATTATGGTGCCCTCGAACCATATCAAACGAACGATTATGGCATATAGCTGGCCAACAAGCAATACGCCGTGACATAACCAAACGAAAGTATGGATGACTTGGACACACATTAAGAAAAAACGAGGACGAACTTGCACACTCAGTCCTACAGTGGAATCCCCAAGGGTAACGCAACAGAGGCAGACCATAGAATACATGGAGAAGTACAACCATCACCAGAGGATGGAGGTATACTAACCTAGTCATTTAGTTTGCAACTCCTCGAAATAATGATCTAGGACCCCATGAAGTACATATATTCTTGATCGTCTCGATATTCTGAGCCGATCTAGCTATGACTGTCCGTCTGTCGAAATCACGATAGCGGTCGAACGCGTAAGGCTAAGGCGGTCGAAATTTTGAACAGATACTTAATATTGATGTAGGTCATTGGAAATTGCAATGGGCCATATCGGTTCAAACTTGGATATAGCTCCCATATAAACTGATCTCCCGGTTTGACCATTTGAGCACCAGGAAGCCGCAATTTTTGTTCGATTTGGCTGAAATTTTGCAGATAGTGTTCTGTTATGGCTTCCAATAACTGTGTCAAGTACGGTCTAAATCGGTCAAGAACCTGATATGGCTCCCATAAAAACCGATCTCCGGGTTTGACTTCTTGAGCCCTTACAAGACGCGATGTTTGTCCAATTTGGCAGAAATTTTGCACATAGTGTTGCGTTATGACTTCCAAGTGCCAAGTACGGTTCGAATCGATCTATAACCAGATATAGCTCCCATATTTCAGCAGAATCCATGGTGGTGGGTTCCCACGATTCGGTCCGGCCGAATTTAGCACGCTTTTAATAGTTACTTGTTCTGATTTCATGATTTCTCTTCCCGATTTTAGTCCTTACTTACTTCTTTTGCGGTGAAGAACACGGTAAATGATTTTACAAGTAGGGTACTTTTGCAACGATGCAAACTTTAAACGATTATTTGATGCTATCACTTAAAAACAGTTGCACACTAATTGAAGGTATCCACCTGCTAAAGAAATGTTACATGGTTAATTCTTGGGCTCTTCTACAAATCCAATTGTACAAATATTTGCTAAATTTCTATTCTTCAATAGGCGTAAGGCAAGAATTACTTGAAGTTCATCTTAAGATGTTTATCCTGTGTTATGATTTGTTTTTTCTTATCCAATACAATGATGCAGTTGTCCGCTAGATCTTATTTGCCATAGCATATGATAAAGTAGTGGGACGGCTTTTAATGGTCAAGATACTCCTGAGACAACTAACAACCTGCTAGGACATGTAATGGGTATACAACATGTACGATTGTACAATCAAGGAAATCAAAGAGAACAAATCGATTGGTATAAGTTTTCAACTGTGGCATTATCGAAAGTTTTAATTGCAATTGTTAATGGAAAATCAAAGGAAAAAAGTCAAATCAATGCAATTAATTTTGGCATAGCACTACAACCATAGCGATTAGAAAGACGAGTTTTAATTGAGTTTTGCCCAGTCATCGAAATGGTGCAATATTTTTAAACAGATTGCATGGCCATAAAGAAGGCATTGGAGGCTTTTAAATTATTTTTAGAGATGTAAGTAAGTGGGAGTGTTCAACTACATAGAAAGGGGATTTCGGCGAATATTCAATGCTTCCTTATTAGATTTTCAATGTTTTTAAGAATAAAAACTTTGCGATTGAGAAATACTAATTTGCTATCAAATGAGTTATTAATAGTCATCGGTCAAGCTTATACAATCTCTACTCAAAAACTGCTTCTAAAGGCTTTCAACAATATATTTCTTTCAATATCTGTTCCAAACTCATTCAAGCAGTTGATTCTAATATCCCTTTTCAAGAAAGGTGATCCAGATGTGGATACGAACTATAAAGGTCTTTCCCTTATAGACTCAGTTTGTAAGATTTTTAACAGTTTATTGCTGAACCGTATGGTTGAATGGATTTCGTAGAGTAGTACAACGAATGAGTTTCAGTCTAATTTATGCAAGGATTAATCGACGATTGATAATATAATCAATCTCGTTAATATTATCAGTATTAGGAAATTTGATAATAAACGGAAATACGCTTTCTTGTAGATTTTTTCTATTACATAATTTCCTGTATTGGTCTGTCAGCAAGGATAATGTGACTTTTTATACATCTCTATGATGACAGTGAGAAAAAAATATGGAATGGGAGTTCATTCTCTGACACATTCCCATTGCAATTTAGAGTGAAACAGGGATGTAAACTGAGTCTTATCTTGTTCTCTCTGTATGCTAATGATCTTTCAGATGCCCTTCGATGTGGAGTCAAGGTAGCTGATACTAATATTAACGTTCCATTTTATGCAGATGATATTGTTTTGCTGTCTGACAGTCCTGAGGATCTTCAGAAAATAATTGCTGCGTTGTATAGGTATTGCTTACAGTAGGACCTGAAAGTGAGCTTAATAAAGTCTAAGATTGCGATCTTCCGCAAGGGTTTGAGATTCTCTGCTGATTTAGAATGAACATTTGGTGGTGAACTAACTTGGGTTTGAACTATCATTCAATCTCTCATCTCGTTTATGAAACATAATCACAAGAAGCTTTCTGCCTCAAAGATGGCTATAAATTCTTTTTGGGGAAATTACCTTAATCATCGTGGAATTTCGTAGGAAAATAATATGAGGGTATTTAACGCTTGTTCTCGATCCATTATGTACTACGCTGACTAGATCGGGGCATATGAGAGATATGAAGAGTTGAAGTTGGAAAGTTATTAAGGTTTTTTGTCAAGAGAATGCTATACATGCCTCCAAATACTCCGAACTACGTTTTACATCTTGAAATGGGCTATGTTACGATGTATTCATCGACTTTAAAGTCATACTTTAGATATATCGATAGAGTACTGAAGCTTGGCTCACATCGCCTACCACATATTCTGGCCGAGAGAGTTATTGAATAGAAAATTTATTTGGGGGAGAGAGTGGTCTAGTATTGGCAGTCAGTTGGGTACGGAGTTCCGAATTCTACAGTTCCAACGTGTGTGTATACTCGATCCATTATATACAACGCTGACCAGATCTGGGGATATGAGAGAAATGAAGATGATGAAAGGTTATTACGGTTTTTTTTTTTTTTTTTTGTCAAGAGAATGCTATACCTTCCTCCAAATACTCCGAACTACGTTTTACATCTAGAAATGGGCTAGGATACGATGTATTCATCGACTTTAAAGTCACACTTTAGATATATCGACAGAATACTGAAGCTTGGCTCACATCGCCTACAACATATTCTGGCCGAGAGAGTTATTGAATTGAAAATTTATTGGGCGAGAGAGTGGTCGAATATTTGTCAGTCAGTTGGGTACGGAGTTCCGAATCCTACAGTTCCAACGTGTGTGTACTGTGGGGATATAATTACATCATTGAAGTCTAAAGACTTTGAAAACTTCTGTGTCGATGCCTACCGTGGTCATTTTTATGATATTTATTCACTATTGAGTTACGGAATCCCACCAACACTTTTCACAATTTTTTTTTTTTTTTTTAATTTTATTGACTAATTTAATTTAATTAGCTATATTTATTTATTAAAAACTGCCGATATTTGTAGCCGGTTGGTAAATATTTAGTTCGTTTATCCCAATTCTGCCCAATAATGTTTTGGTAAAGGCCGCCAATCTAAATTCTCTTAATAACGGGCAGATCCCAAGAGAGGATATAAAGTTTCTGTTTCTTTTAAGTTGCAAAGCTTACAAATTTCTTCCGACTCACTACCTTCAAATATTGTATTGTAACCCAATGATATCATTCCACTGCGAGCTTTGTAAATCCTAGTAATCTTTTTTGAAGTACTATATTTATTATCAAGGTAGGGATAAGCTCTATTTGGATCCAGGTATTTATATATTCTTAGATGGTTTTCAGATTTTCTGTATATCCTTCTTTGGAGGAGGTTAAGTTTTAAACTGTTTATGAGTTTATTGGTAAATGCATACCATGGTATTGATGAGGCCAATGTTTCGGGTAATTGTAACTCTATGCTTGCAGCAAAGACTTTCAGTTATTTTACCCAGAAGGCATTTCTGTGGAAAACAATATTGGATAACTAGTTTGACAATCTATTACTCAAATTCTGAAACAAAGTTATTCCTATGTAGTTTAAGTGAAGTCTTAGGGTATATATAAGAGTATCACATACCTCATATTCTAGCATGAGTACGTAACTTGGCGAACACACTAGCAGTTTCAAAATCGTCTTTATTAGAAAATAACGTTGCAACAAATTGGCTGACGAGTTGACGAACTGAAAAAATCCCCAGACTTGAGCAGCATAGGTTTGAATGGATATACAGACTGCCAGGAACAATTTCCTCCTTGCGTTCATATTTATTTCTGTTTGCCTACAAAATTTCTCCAAGTTGCGTTTTATGCAGTTTTTGGTTGATTGTTTCGATTTTATGTATGTTTGGTGAATTACATCTTTGGTGTGAATATTACACCTAAATATTTGTATTTGTTATTTGAAGTTTTTAATTCGTTGCTATTAAATTTCCATTGTTAGTGTTTGGAAAGTCTACCTCCATTCCTGAAAACCTTGATTTCCGATATTGATAAGTTTATTTCCAGGTTCCAAGTATTACACTATACTTCCAGATTGTGAATCATTGTCGGCAATATATGGACATCGTCTGCTAGTAACATAATATCATCAGCGTAACGTAAGAACCGTAGGTTCAAATTTTCGATAAAAACTCTGCCTTCAAGATATTCATGTAGATCATTGATGTAAAAAGAGAAAATCAGTGACAATAAGCATCCTTGTTTAACACCTTTACTTGTGTAAACGTATGAGGATAATTCATGACCATCCCAAACTGTAGATAGCATATTATTATAAATAGATTCGATCATATCAAACATTTTGTTCGATACACCCATTTCGAAGAGTTTGTAGATTAGGGCTTGGCTTGATATATTGTCAAACGCCGCTTTAAAATCTACGAAAGAGGCATAGCTTCCAGCTTAGGAATGATGGCAGTTGCAAGGTAATATACGTTGTCAGCCGTTGAATATTTTTTCCGAAGACCTGCCTGAAACTCCGTCAAAGTGTTTTCTACCCAATTATCATCAATCATTGAGAAATCCTATAAATATTTTGGCTATACAGTTCATAAAGGATATGCCTCTGTAGTTTGACGCTTCATTAATATCTCCTTTTTTATATATCGGGTAAATTATTGTTTTTGTAAACGTGGCATCAGCTATCCCTTATGTGTATGTTTTATTATATATATTCTTTGCAGTTGATTATGAAGTTGTTTCGTGCCATTCACGAATTAAACATATGACACTCCGTCTTCTCTGGGAGCTTTGATAATCTTCACTTTTCGTAATATATTTTTAATCTCTGACATTGTCATTTTCTCGTCAAATCCAAGTTTTCCTTAAATGTTGGTGCGTAATATATAACATTTAGATTAAAATAAAATTTGGAGTATGGAGCTCCTACAAATAAATATACAAAGACCCCATCCATGTTTATCTCAGTTTATTGAAAAAAACTCGAAATATAAATAGATTTATGCAAAATATTCACCATTCCGAGGGTGCGAAAAATCCCAATGTTTTATATAAAATGAAGTTCCAAAAATGTTCAAAGGCAGGTGTCATATTTACAAAGTGTTTAAACCACACAATTCTCAAAAACTACTGGAAAAAAATCTCTTTGGCTTCTGTATGTTTTTTATACTATTGTTCAAACCTTTTGCTCTGCTTAAAACCTCAACAAATGTCTGCCAAATGGAAGCGGCACACAAGAATTCCAATCACAATGGATTACCACAAGTCGGCAACTTAGACCTAACCACCAAATAAATGTAGCATGTGCATGTGTCATTAATACGACCATGAAAACGTAGCCACATTTAAAGGTACTTGTACTGCTTGTTTTTTCCAAATCCTTAATAGACATTTGTTCTCGGTTATTTCTTCGGTTTGCTCCATTGAGCTATTATTGTTTGTCTTGCTTTGTGGCAAAATTGTAATTGCTTATCATGGCATTGTAGATTCCTTCCAAATGTTGCATTTTAATAATGACAATCATAATAATCCGGGCCGATAAAAAAATTTCGTCAGAGCCCTTGAAAATTTGTAACAGATAGGAACTGCACAGTGTTTCAAAATTGCAATCCTTAAGTTTTTTTAGTTATGGATTAATCCATGAGATAGGATTAAAGCCGACGAAAGGCAAGGTAACGCGGAAAAAGGAAGTGTGTATTCACTCGGACGTTGTATTGAGGCAGATCTCCTAGTGTATGATCCTGCGAAGATTCCTTAAATTGTATAAACATACAGTTTAAACTCAAAATTGGAAAATTTGCCACAAACACTCCATGAAGGAATAGTAGGGAGACTTCTCGCTTTGCAGTCAATGCTGATCAAATCAAGTATCAGATCAAAGATAAGAAAGCTCTCTATTATGGCAATTCCACTTCTATTTATACGGAAGTTTGACATGACTGAATGCCTCAAAAATGTCACCAGCATTAATGAGAGGAGATATACTATGCTGGTATCAGCATGTTGTTGTTGTTATTGTAGCCAGATTGTATGTGGATGTGGAGGTGATTTCTCTCATGACTTCCAATAGTCTTGGTAGTATTATCGGTAGTATTGTTATTGAAAATATCGAATGTTGTGATTATCGATGGTTTAAAAACTCTACCTATTAGTCTGTCATCCTTTATGTTAGGGCAAAGATCCTTAAAGATCTCCTAGCATATAATAAGGGCAAGTCCAATGAAATAGCCCTTCAATAATTAGTAGCCTGCATAGAGGATGCATTTGCAATCAAGGAAAAATCAAGAAATTGAACTTCAAATGAGGCAGATCTCCCAGTATTTGATCCAGCGAAGATTCCTTAAAATGTATAAAAATACAGTTTAAACTCAAAATTGGAAAATTTGCCACAAACACTCCATGAAGGAATAGTAGGGAGACTTCTCGCTTTGCAGTCAATGCTGATCAAATAAAGTATCAGATGAAAGATAAGAGAGCTCTCTATTATGGCGATTCGACTTCTATTTATACGGAAGTTTTACATGACTGAATATAGGGCAAGAGTTACTTTACGTATTGTCTTGTGGTCTGGTGGAAGGCGCTTCAAAAGTCCACCTACTGTTCAATACTCAACCGGATCAAAAAGTAAAAAAATCAAGAAATTGAACTTCAAATGAAACATTGTGGAAAGGGCAAGAAAGGCAACTCTTGCCCTATACACCTGCATGAGAACGATTGACAAAAGTTGGGGTTTAGACCGCGCGTCATGCACTGTGTCTATACTGCAGTTGTCGGACCTATAATGCTGTATTGTGTTGTGGTCTGGTGGACGGCGCTTCAAAAATCCACCTACTGTTCAATACTCAACCGAATCCAAAAGAATGTTTTTTTGATCATCACAGGCGCACTGAGGACGACACCATCTGATGCACTAAATTTAATGCTACATCTAATGCCTCTGGACATTGTAGTGAGACAAATTGCTGCTACTGCTGCCGTGAGGCTAAGTGAGCTTTCTTTTGGTCATGCGGCGGCTATGGATGCCGTGTGATCCTTAATACAATGTTCGATGTTCCAGACAGTGTGGATTACACATTGTCCAGGCAGTATAGCAGAGCCGAACGGCACCTTTTTGATAAGAATCTTTTACATGACATAGTTCCTCACAAATATCGTCAGCATGAGTAGAGGATAACCACAACCAAATTTTTTCTTCTTGCCAGGATTCGAAACCAGGCGTTCAGCGTCATAGGTGGACATGCTCACCTCTGCGCTATGGTGGCTTCCTATAACCTGATATAGCTTCAGTAGTAGAGCAGAGTACCTTTCACAGGAAAACTGGAATCTGTGGGTATACCTCTAGCAATCTTGGGAACGATTTGGTACGTGGAGTAAAATTATCCTCTGCTGACTCTTGTTTTAAGATCCACAGATCCCAAGCCTGCCGTAATGCATTTTTTAGTAGTAAGTTATTAATAAACTTTCTTACGGTAGATTTGATGGCTAGAAATTCCTTTTCTTCATGATTGACGTCGGTTTTACATTATTGAAAGCCCTTTTAATGCCAAGAAATGCTACCATTGTATATTCCTTGACAGCGAGAGAACCCTCTATGTAGCCGACTAGGTCGGCTACTTACTTTATGCATGATGTTGCCACGACAGGCGATCTTGAGGGATCTTTGCCCTAAGATATGTTTCTATCAATCTCTCAAGAGTCTTCCGCATAACAGACTAATAGGATATACTAAGAATGACAGACTAATAGGACGAAAATCATACGTAAGGTTTTCCTGCTTTCGGAATAAAAATCACCCTCGTATTCCTCCATCCCACAGGTATATATGACATGCTGATACAAGCAGAGTACATCTCCCTTAGCCAAGGAACCAGTCTATCATGCCCTGTCATGAAGACCCCAATTGTCTTGGTGAGCAAATACGTCCTACTCTTCTGGCGCCACGTTGTCCGTTGGAGAATTTCCCGGGAAATGTATATCAACGAGTAGTTCTAAGACATTGTCCATACATTCTCTGACTTCTGAATATACCCTACCGTAATAGGTCTCGAGGACAGAATCTTCTAAGCCAAAGAACCAATCTATCAGACACAGCTTGTAATTCAAGCGGTGATACATCATCAGGGCCTGGAGTCTTAAAGGTGTCGAATCTTCTTGTCGTCCAAAGGATTTTCGGCTTAGACACAATTTCCCTAATAACCTCCGACGAATGCATACAAGTGACAACCTCTTCTGGCGCCACATTGGCCGTTGGAGAATTTCCCTGGAAATGTGTTTCAACGAGTAGTTCTAGTGTTTCTTCACTAGACATTGTCCATACATTCTCTGACTTCTGAATATACTTCACCGTAAAAGGTCTCGAGGGCAGAATCTTCCTTAGCCTAGAGGCCTCAGATGTATCCTCCACGGAGCTGCAAAATTTGTTCTGAGCCCTTATATTTTCTTAGCAGTGTAAATCGTGAGGTGCTCTTGTAGCTTTCGTCCTATTGAAGAGTCTCCTGCAGTCCTTCCTTAGACCAACCTGTTCTTGGATCCACCATGGCGGTCGCTGTTTGCCCCATGGCTTGGCACTAGAACATGCTGACACAAGCGAGTCATTCAGGGCCTTCGTGATCCGCTTGACCATGATGTCTATATCCTCCGCAATTTCCACTTCCTTTTCTGGCCTAGAAGGGATATACGTGCAGAACGTGCGCCGAAATTTATCCCAATCCGCCTTACTTCTGTTTAACCGAGGGACCACTTCTGCAGTATTTTCCCCAACGCTGAAACTAATATAACGATGATCAGAGAAGTTGGGGTCATCCAGCACATCCCAGACACCTATATTCTTGCGCTTATATCTTCCGATGCAAAGGTAATATCTAGTACCTCATGTCTATTCCTGGTACCAAAGATCGGTTTATCCCGTTTATAACAAATCGCCAGATTGCAACTTATAATATATTCGATAAGCAGCTCAACCCTTTCGATGACATCAGAACTTTCCCATATCTGTTGATGTGCATTAGCATCACTTCCTACAATGAAGCTCTTTTTCCTTGCAGAAGCGGATTCAACCAACAAAATAAAGTTTGAAGGCGGCTTTCCTGAATCGTGTGCCATATATAGAGAAGCCAGAAAGTAATGAGAATAATTTATTTCAAGGCTGCCTACTAATAAATCTTCAATGCTTAACGACGAAAGAAAAAAAAAACTTTTAGACTAATCTTTGCAATAATACAGACTTTGTGTCTCCCATTCCCCGTGCCCTTGAGTAGTTTTAATCCCGGAATTCTCAGTCCACGAACCGTTCCTCCACACGACCATAAGAAACACTTTAAGTCCCCCTGCCATCAGGAGGACCGTTAGTGCCGCCGAATCGGTCTAACAATGGTGGAGATTTATCTGCAGAGACCGGACCATAGTTAGGATTCAGAACTTACACCACTGTTGTGTTAGTCTCGTCTTCTGATTCCACCAGGAGTTCATCCTCACAAAATTCTATAGACCTTGTCATGATGAGCTTCCGTACGCATCCAGGGGCAGGTGGGAAAGCAGTGGAACCACTCTTTCTCAGGACACTGAGGACGATTCCTCCTTAGATGCTTCACTAGCTGATGCTGTCGTGCTTTCCTACTGGCGCACACCTTGAGCCCTTTGCGAACTGGATTACCCACCCATCCAGGGCTTGTCGGGTCCCGTTTCGATGCCTTCCCCTTCTATTTTGATCGCGACATGGGGATTTTTAGTCTTCTGCAATCCGCCAGCGATGTGGTGGATATTTCATCAGGCAAGTGTACAGCAACAACTGCTGAGTCGTCTTCTGATTCCCCAACCCCACCACTTCCATAGACCTTCAGATACAACTTGTTGAATCCGTAGGATAAAACTCCTTCAGTCTTGTTGGGGCGAGGCAGCCGGAGTTCAGTACGAATATTGCATGTCTACGGTCACCATCAGCCTCATCGAATCTTCCAGTCGATGGTTAAATGATTGGGTTAACATTCCCTTAGTCTTTCAAGTATGGATTCAGGATCTGAAGGAATCCTTGGTATCCAAGCGTGCACCATTGGTCGAGAAAGAATATCTTCCTTCTTGACTAAATCTAATGCTGTACCTGGCCAGATCTCACCAATCTTTTTTAGGGCGCAACGATACATTTCAATTGAGCGTTGATCCCCGAAGGCAATTAGTCTGTATCGGCCACGATACCAGCCTACATCGTCACAAACTGGAGGGGACCCAGGAAATTCCGCAAAAACATCGGAGTATACTGATGACAGTCCATTGACTATCCCACTGCAATTATTCCTAAGTATGCAGTCCTGTTCTTCTCTCTTGACGACAACTGCCATCACCAAACCGTCCCTAGCGACATTGGCAAAGGTTATTAGACCCATTTTTTCTATTGTTTGCCTTAGTTCTTTTAGCATGGGATGCCGCAGCATTTTGACTGACTGCGGTGCAGTTTCCAAGTGTAGGTGTGTAGTCTTTGGGCTAGCCTGTGCATCGAATCCTCGAGCCAATTTTAGGGAATCTCTCGCTCAAAGAGTGAGAGTCTTAGGATAATTCGCACCAAGCGAAACCTCAATAAACCTGAGAGCAATGTGCCTTCTATTATGCCAACCTCTTAAAGAGCGCATTGCTTTGCCAGAGAAGGTCGATGATCTAGTTAAATTATAGATATGCAATGATAGAATGGGTTCGGCCTTGTCCTTAAGACTCGAACCAGGTCTCTCCGTCACAAGCTCCTGCTCACCACTCATCTGCAGGCTAGTGAAGCCTGGAGCAGCAGCTTCACCATTCAAGGTCTCCGTAGCAGAATCCTGAATCCTGGGTCTTCTGATTCCATTCTAAGCCTACTCCCGGGCTCTAGATCTGCAGCTCCACTGGAAACAGACGTAGATCCTCAACCGCCTAATGGATAACACTATCGTAACTATCCTTGAGTGACTAAAAATCTTTCTCCAAAAAAACAACCTAATGACCTATTATGCTTTACAGAAAAAATTTGTGCGGAGCGAAATAACCAAACGCCCGCTGCACTCAACGGTTCAATCAAGAATCCAACAAACTGAGTTAGTAATGGTAAATTTTTAGCGAATTTGGCATGGAGGAACTTTTTTTCTTATTTATCTCTGCCTTGTACGCGTCACCCTCGAAAACCAAAATGAAAAACACAAACCGAGAGATTTTTGAGTTGTATACGGGACACTGTCATCTTGCAATACATTAAACGAAAACTTCACTCTCACTCCCAAATTGTATTGTTTTACAGCATTGCGCTCTTACGATTATTGCATCATTAGATCTTATAATGCACTTCATATATAACAAAGTGGTGGTAAATGCTATGATGCAAGATATAACATATTAATGCATGTGGATTCATCTCTCATCTGACAGAAATCTCTAGGAAGGATAATGAAAAAATTTGTTTTTGTTCTTATGTGGCATTGAAGGCAATGTTGCAATTTGCTTTCTATTTGCGATCAGCATCCTCCCCATTTAATTTGGATTCCTCCTTTTCATTGCCCAAGAAAAAAAAAACATGTCTATGATTACTACGATAGCGGAAAAAAATAGCAAAAATAATTACAATTTTTTATTTTTGATGCGTAACATATGTTGTGAGAGAATTTCCACAAAAGGCAAAGATTCCATAGGACATCGATCACTTTTAAAGAATACGCTAATACTTGCCATGTCTAAATAAAGGAAACCTTTTAAGTGAGAGTTTATTTTTTAAGAGAATTTTAGAGTTTCTTTAGCAGGAGACTGTATATTTGGTCTGATGCTACTGTGGTATCACAATGAAATAAAATTGTTTAAGTGAGTTTGTTCAAAGACTATCAGGCTTACCCTATCTCATCTAACGAACTAGGTTCCATTTCTCTCTATGGACCATTATTAAGCAGATTCAGCCATTATAAAGTTTTCATACTGAAATTTTATTTTTCTTTTTTTAGAATAAACGATGAAATTTGGAGTTTTTGACGATTTATAGTAAGGGGATACAGCAAATTAAAGCTGGCAAACAGAATTTTCGAAGAAATTTTGAATTTTTGCATGTATTCAACACTATAGGACCTTTCCTCTATAGGACGCATCGTATTGAAGATATAGACAATTTAAAGTTTTCATATTGAAATTTAGATTTTCAATGAAATATGGAACTTTTTGTACTGAAATTTAAATTTTTAATGGATTTTCGAAAAAATTGCGATTTTTTGATGTAATCACTAATTTAGGACCTTTTCCCTACGCGTAGTTTAGAATACATATATATATTGGGTTGCCCAAAAAGTAATTGCGGATTTTTTAAAAGAAAGTAAATGCATTTTTAATAGATCTTAGAATGAACTTTAATCAAATAAACTTTTTTTACACTTTTCCGAAGCAAGCTAAAAGTAACAGCTGATAATTGACAGAAGAAAGAATGCAATTACAGAGTCACAAGCTGTGAAAAAATTTGTCAACGCCGACTATATGAAAAATCCGCAATTACTTTTTGGGCAACCCAATATATATAAATATATATATTACTAGCTGACCCGGGCCCGCTCCGCTGCGCTTTCTTTTACTCCATGAAATTCCATGCTAACTTGACTAAGAGTTTAACTATATAAGTGCCTTTATCTGAATCCCATATGATCTTTATTGGTCTACGAATTTAAGTTTGGATGTAAGGTTTACTCCATTCTTAAAATACTTTATTTCAGTCCGCTACTCTCATGATATCCGATTTTGTGATGTTTTCGGGGGAGAGGTGGTCCCCCAGATACTTGGCCCTGAAAAAATATCAGCATCGTGCTCTTCTCTCAAATACCATTTATTTAAAACCCATATTGCCATGGGCTTAAGAGGAGTTAACAGGATGAGGCGTCCCCCAAACACATGGCCCAAAATAGATTAACAAATCCGTTTTCTAATCTCAAATACTTTTAATTTTAGCCACATATTGGCGTGGTCGAAAAATGTTTTCCCTTTGGGGGTGTTTTGGGAAAGGGGTGATGCCTAAAATTTATGATCCTACATTTGGATATCAAATTCGCATTCTATTCCCAAATACCTTTATTTGAGCCCCATATTGCGATGGTCACTAAAAAAATTGCTGTTTGTGGAGTATTTTGGGAAAGGGGTAGACCCCCAGAAAATTGGTGCCGAAAATGGGTATCAATTCTTGGTCTACCCCCAAAAATCTTTCATTTAAGCTCGACATCCACATGGTTAACATCCAAACACTAAGCCCCGAAAATATCTCAGCAACGTGCTCTATTTTCATATATTAATATATCATTTATTTGAACCCCATATTGCCATTGCAATATGATATCAAAATTGGATATCAAATTCGTTTTCTAATCTCATTTAAACTCCTTATTACAAAAATTCAGCAAATATGTCCGGTTTGGGGTATTGGCCCTAAAAACTATAAATATTTAGTTCCACTCTCTTTAAGACCCAAGTTGTCTTGATGAGCAAATACGTCCTATTTGGGGGTTGTTATGGTGGTGGGATGTCCGCTAGACAGTTAGGCCCTAATGTTGATATCAGATACGTGGTCTACTCCGAAATACCTTTAATTTGACCGCATATTTCCATAGTCGGCAAACATGATCAGCCTGGGGGTGTTTTGAGGGATGGGCGGCCACTCAGTGAGTTGACCTTGAAAATATATATCGGATTCGTGTTCCACTTTGAAAATCCTTTTATTTGAGCCTCATGTTGCAATATTCAGCAAATACTTACTATTTGGGTGGTGTTGTGGGGGTGGCGTGGCCCCATAGACACCTTTTCCGAATATTGATATCAAATTCGTCCTTTACTCCCAAAGACCTTTCATTTGAGCCCCATATTGCAATGATCGTAAATTTGTCCCCTTTGTGGGATGTTTTTGGTGAGAGGCGACCCCCAAACACCAGTTTCGTGATTTACTCCCAAAGACCTTTCATTTGAGCCCCATATTGCAATGGTCGTAAATTTGTCCCCTTTGGGCGAGGTTTTTGTGAGAGGCGGCCCCCCAAACACCTGATCCCATAATTGAATATCAGATTCGTATTCTACATCCAAATACCTTTTATTTAAGCCCCATATTCGCATGGTCAGTAAATAAGTCCTGTTTGGGGAAGGGGAGGACCCCCAGAAACGTGGTCCCACATTTGGATATCAGATTCGCAAATACCTTTCATCTGAATCACATATTGCCATGGCCGGTAAATATGTCCGATTTAGGGGTGTTTCGGGGGTTGGAGTGGTCCCCCTAGCACTTTGTTCGACAAAAGGATATCAGATACGTTTTCTTATCCTAAATACCTTTCATTTGAGTTCCATATAGTCGTGATTGGTCTAAATATATGTTTGGTAGGTTTTAGGGTGGGGCAGCCCCCCTAGGTACCCCATCCAAAATTTGGATATAAAATTTTCATTATTAGGGTACAATATGAGAGCACACAAAGTTTCGCTTAAATCGCACCACCCATCTTCGAGATCTGGCGTTTCTGAAAATTAGGGTAAGGGGGAGGGTCCGCCCCCGCCCTTCAGATATCAAAAAAAGTAGTACCCTGTTTTCACCACGGGGTCATAATGCACCATCTGTGAAAATTTCAAGAAAATCGCTTCAGCCGTTTCTGAGTCTATAAGGAACACACAAACAAACAAACCTACAAACAAAACAAATTGATTTTGGTTGCCCAAAAAGTAATTGCGGATTTTTTAAAAGAAAGTAAATCCATTTTTAATAAGACTTAGAATGAGCTTTAATCAAATATACTTTTTTTACACTTTTTTTTCTAAAGCAAGCTAAAAGTAACAGCTGATAACTGACAGAAGAAAGAATGCAATAACAGAGTCACAAACTGTGAAAAAATTTTTAAACGCCGACTATATGAAAAATCCGCAATTACTTTTTGGGCAACCCAATATAAGATATGGGGTCGCAGATCATTATTTCGAGATGCTACAAACGGAATGGCTAGGCTAGTGTACCCCCATCCTATGGTGGGGGGTATAAAATTTTTACTTTAAGTCGTCATATTCATCACACTAAGTACCAAACGTAATATAAACCAAGGTAGAATTTCGTTTGAAGTATTGGAAGTTGTCCACTCAAAACAAATTGTCGAACTCATAGTTCAGAACAAGTCCACATGCGCCAAGTATTAAACTAAAACCAATCGCGAAAAGTTAACTCAGGCGATTGATAATCAAGTACTCTGGACGATTATAACGCAATGAGTTGCGTAATAATCGCCGCTAAGAGTTGCTAAAACTTCCGCACACGCAAAGGATTGTCCAACGACTCATACAGACGATTATAACGCAACGAGATGTAAGAGAATCGTGCCGAAGAGTTGCCTAAACTTTCGCACACGCAATGGATTGCCCAATGATATCCTAGAAGAGTGTTTCGCGACTCATATAGAAGAAAAAAATGCGTAAAAATCTTCCAGAAGATTGGTCTATTCATCGCGGGGACGAATGCTTTTTCAAAATTAAGGAAAATGTTTGCAGTGGAGTTCCATTTGATATGTTACACAAATTTACTGCATATGATTATAATATTTTACCGTTATTATTATCAATAATAATGAATATGATTGGCGAGAAGGAGAAGAAATACGAAACCATAGTGATGGATTTGTTTCATCTGCCTATTGTTTTCAGATTCTATTGTTTGGGGAGTATTGAGTTCCAATGCAATGACTGGGATATGGAGATACATTTCTGGTTTTGTTAAAAAAAGGCGTTCCTTGTAATTGCTACTGCCACTTTAGTTCTATTGTGGTCGTTGCAGACTGCTACTTTTGTTAAGTTCCCGGCAATAGAACGCCATAGTCTCGAACGAAGAGAATGTAAAAATTATTATTCAGTATTTGGTGTTGGTTTTGTGCAACTGCTGTTGGATGCTGGTTGGTGCTGAAACTGCCGCCTTAAGTGCCACTGCTGAATGGTTGGTTGGTTGCAATGGTTTCCATTGCTGCGGGTGACAATCAACCGAGCGAACGACCACACATTATGCTCTTAAAAAAAATCCAATGATTTACTGCTATATGAATATCCTGTTCAATAACAGTAGAAAATCCCTCAACCATGGAGCAGGTCTTGCATGCAAGAATCCATTGAAGATATTTAATGGATTTATTTATGTTTCCAGGATATTCGGACACAAAAAGAGCGTAGGAGTGAGAGGGTAAGAGGTAAGCTTGTAGTGAAGAAGTAATTCTAGTTTGGAGAAAATCCATACCAATGAATTGGATATCGGAAGAGAAATGTTTTTTAAACTGTCTTTTAACACTCTCATTGAAAATTCTAAAAAATGTTTAAGAAAATTAAATTCTATTTTTTATTGCGCTTGAGGAGCAAGTCGTCTTTAAGAGCCCATGATCTACTTTACGAATCCTGCTAATGAAGATTCATGATGAATCAGAAATCGCGATACGATTAGACGGTTAAATGCTTTTCAGCAACATGACACAGAATGAATTACTTTTAATAGTTCTTTACTGTGCTATTCATTGAGTAGAAAATATTGAATAAAATGGTTTAAAGCCGGTCAATATCCTGCATTGGAATCTCGTATTTAAAAAATTCTTAAAAATAATCTTCAATATTAGAACCTGGTAATACAATTTGTCAAAGTTTGAATTTGTTACAAAATCTAACTTCAACTCTGATTAGTTGGAGTAGCTTTGCTTATTTACCCTCTTTTAATATTTCCCATTTCTACGCCCCTGCATTTAAGTCATTCAATTGTTGAGATTGTTTGCATTCAACTTTTCGCTATGGTAAGCAGTTATCCAAAGGCTTCTCTCTCTCCCGCATATGGTCAGCAATGGTGGCATGGCATGGCATTGTTGGTATGGATGACACTAAAAGAATGTTGACGCTCCAAAACCGTGATTGGAAACACAGGTGACAACAGATGTTGATGAAATATGGCCATACAGTTATGGTTTTAAAATGCAAAAAAACACTCACAAAATCTGATATTAAAACGATAGTTGTGGGAGTTTTATAACATGTGGTTAAAGAATACCTGAAGAATTTCTTTACAGAAAATATGAAAAAAAAGTCTAACTACCACAAAATATGATATAAAGTGAAGCGGTTTACAATTTTGGCATTTAAATAGAGTAGGGATGTTTGAACATCCAGTTGCAGTACAGTTCAAGTCAAATCGGATTAAGCAATGTTAAAAACAAGTAAAAGCGTGCTAAGTTCGGCCGGGCCGAATCTTATATACACTCCAATATGGATCGCATTTGTCGAGTTCTTTGCGCGTTATCTTTTTTTCGGCAAACAAAGAATATTGAATAAGAACTGTAATGCTATTGGAGCTGTATCAAGTTAAAGTCCGATTCGGACCATAAATGAATGCTGAACATTGTAGAAGTCATTGTGTAATATTTCATTTCATTAGTATAAGAATTGCGCTTGTAGGGGCTCAAGAAGCAAAATCGGGAGATAGGTTTATAAAGGAGATGTATCAAACTATTGATCGATTCGGACCATATTAGGCACCTATCTTGAGGGTCATGAAAGAAGCCGTTGCACAAAATTTCTGCCAAATCGGATGAGAATTGCGCCCTCTAGAGGCTTAAGAAGTCAAGATCCCAGATCGGTTTATATGACAGTTATATCAGGTTATGTACCGATTTGCGCCATACTTAGCACAGTTGTTGGAAGTCATAACAAAACATCTCATGCCAAATTTCAGCCAATTCGGATGAGAATTGCCCCCTCTAGAGGCTCAAGAAGTCAAGATCCAAGATCGGTTTTTATGACAGCTATACCAGGTCATGAACCGATTTGAATCATACGTAGCACAGTTGTTGGAAGTGATACCAAAACACGACGTACAAAATTTCAGTCAAATCGTACGAGAATTGCGCCCTCTAGAGGTCCAAGAAGTCAAGACCCAAGATCGGTTTATATGGCAGTTATATCAAAACATGGAACGGTTTGAACCATACTTAGAGCAGTTATTATCTTCGAACTTAACCTGCCTATAGAAAAAAAAGAATCTGTCCAAAGTTTCAGCTCAATATCTCTATTATTTAAGACTGTGGCGTGATTTCAACAGACGGGCGGCCGGACATGGCTAGATTGTCTTAGATTTCTACTACGATCAGGAATATATATACTTAAGAGGGTCGGAAATGGATATTTCGATGAATATTTCGGAATGACGAAATGAATATATCCGCATCCTTCCATGGTGGGTATAGAAATTAAATTGTTGCGCTTTGTTTGTTAGTTTGTTTGACTGTTCCGTATATACTCAGAAACGGCTGAACCGATTTTCAAGAAATTTTTACAGATGATAGAGTTTAACCTCACAGTGAAATAAATTTTTTATATCCGAAGGGGGCGGACCCTCCTCCTTAACCAACAAAAACTCCAGATCTCAGAGATGGGTGCACCAATTTAAACGAAATTTTGTATGCCACCTTATGGTACCCCAAAAACATAAAATTGGTAAACAATTTTCGGGTCAAATAACATGGGGGGGCGCCCCATCCCAAAACCTATTCGAACGGACATGTGTACCGATTGGGACAATATGGGTATCAAATGAAAAGTATTTAAGAGTAGAGTACGAATTTGGTATACAAATTTCACTCTTCATTTGAGGATGATATCTTAAATCTTGGGATATCAAAGTGGATGGGAAAAACATTAGCCGGTAGTCGATTCCACGTTCGAACGGTACGGGTGAAATAAGAATTCTTTCTATAATGCATTGTGCGGTCCGCTGGCTAATCAATTACAAACGGGTGTGTGTTCCTGGAATGTCTAGTATCCTTGACACACATCCTAACATGAGGAATAAGAAAACGAATATTAGACGAACACATACCATGGAAGTACCGATAGAACAGCGCCAAACAACCCACATTGCGACGATGTTCAAGGGAAGCAATAGAGTTGGATACCCCACTGTCCCCAATCAACGTCATCGCTCTCCTCTGTACACGGTCCAGTAGCTTCAAGCACCAGCCCATACATGTGAGTTGTACTCCATTTTCAGCCTTATGAAAGTAGTGTAGATGTTAAGAAGATCACAAGGAGTGAAGTAATTCTTACACCGTTTAAGAAAGCCTAAGCTCTTGTATGCTTCTTACGACACTTCAAATACATGGTTAGCCCAACGGACATCACTTTGTAATTTCATGCCCAGAACATCAAGAGTTTCTGATTGCTCAACATCTACACCGTTGATAGACAAAGATGATTGTAATGGGTCAGTGAATCGTTTGTGTGACAACAAGCAGCACTGAGTCTTCAGTGCATTAAAATCGACTCGACTCATTCGACCCCACTCAGAAATGGCCAGCAAATCCTGGCAGAATGTATCGTCCACAACCCGCCTCTTGCCCTCAATCTCTCAAAGACTCGGCCTATAGTCGAATGAGTACGAATAACAGAGATTACTGTCATCTGCAAATGAGTAGATCGGATTCGATGTCTGACCCAATAGATCGTTGGTTAAAATAAGAGAAGGAGAATGAGAACGAGAAAGACAGAGCCCTGGTTTACACCTGCGGTCAATTTATGCTCATTGCATGAGAACCTACCTATAACGACTCGAACAGTGCGATTTCTGAGAAAGCTCGAAATAAATCGAACGAAGCCATTACCGACACCAAATGCGACAAGCTTTGGTAGTAGTGTACCGTGCCAGACCCCATCAAATGCCTTGGAGACACCCAGAGCCACAACCTTACTCTCACCAAACTGGTGGATTGAATCTTCCCGGCGCATTGGAAGGTTGCGAACGTTCAGCCAATACCCAAGAAGGGTGAGGCAAACAACCCTGCGAATTATTGGTCAATTGCGATATGCTCCGCTCTCTCCAAGGTCATGGAGAGCAGGGGTTATCAATATCTTGTGAGGTAATGAGCGTCTAATGGCCTTCTTAGCGACCAACAGTATGGGTTTCGCAGAAATCGCTCTACGGGCGACCTCATGGCACTTCTGTCGGAACGTCTACTACTCCAACGTTCCGACAGAAGTGCCATGAGGTCGCCTGAAGAGCGATTTTTGCGAAACCCATACTGTTGGTCGCTAAGAAGGCCACTTCTGTCGAAACGTCTACGACTCCAACGTTCAGAAGTGCCATTAGGTCGCCCGTAGAGCGATTTCTGCGAAACCCATACTGTTGGTCGCAAAGAAGGCCATTAGACTCTAAATAACGCACAAGTTGGTGATTAACCATGCTCTCCATGACCTTGGAGAGAGCGGAGCATATCGCAATTGGCCGATAATTCGCAGAGTTGTATGCCTCACCCTTCTTGAATATTGGCTGAACGTTTGCAAACTTCCAACGCGCCGGGAAGACTCCCGCATGGTAGGCAAGGTTGAAAAGGTTGCGTAATGGACGAGCGAGCCTCGAAGAACACTTGCGTAAGACAAGTGTTGATTTGCCATCCGGGCCCCGGGATTTATTTACGTCTAGATTTTCAAGAACCCCTTTAACTCCGCGAGTTCGAAAAAATATTTGGGGCATGACGCCAGATACATTTTCGATTGGTTGGGGAGTGGTTGCTATCCGGTAGGGTGGAGATCCCTGCAAATATATCAGCCAACAGGTTAGCCTTATCAACCGGGTCAGTGAACGTTTGATCATCCTTAACAATAGTTGGAATAGATGAAGAACTAGCCTTTAACCTTTTGCACGAACGACCAAAAGCTCTTATTTCCTCGTGTAGAAGCAGAAATTTTTCGCTCCTAAGCGCATTGGCACACGAAGATCTTGCCTGCTTTCGCAGCATTTCAGTATTGACATTTTTATCCAAGCTCCAGTTCCTGAATGCCACCTCTTTCGATTTGACAGCATCTCTGCATGTCCGGTTTAACCAACTTTTATTAACATTTAAAGAAATTTGAGAGTAGCGCACGATGCTGATATTTTTTCAGGGCTAAGTACGTGAAGGCCACCGTAGCGCAGAGGTTAGCATGTCCGCCTATGACGCTTGAACGCCTGGGTTCGAATCCTGGCGAGACCATCAGAAAAAATTTTCAGCAGTGCCTCCTAATGTTGGCATCATTTGTGAGGTAATATGCCATGTAAAACTTCTCTCCAAAGAGGTGTCGCACGCCGTTCGGACTCGGCTATAAAAAGGGGGCCCCTTATCATTGAGCTTAAACTTGAATCGGACTGCACTCATTGATAGGTGAGAAGTTTGCCCCTTAGCGGAATGTTCGTGGGCAAAATTGGCATTTGCCACTACCGCCCCACCCTGCATACCTCTCAAATTGAACACATTTGTGGATTATGGTGAAAAGGGGCGCTAATCTGTATCTGTTTCATGGCCAAGTATTTCAGGGACGCCTCACCTCATAAACTCCCCCTAAACCACACATATATTCCAACTATGGCAATATGCAGCTCCAGAGTGGTTTTTTGAAGTGGAGTATGAATCTTTTATCCACTTTCGGGGCAAAGAGTTTGACTCTTCCAATCCACCACCAAATCCAAGAGAGTAAAGTAGATCTAACATCGAAACTTTAATGGGCGGACCCTCCCCTTACCCAATTTTTAAATCCAGATCCAGAATCCAGACAGAATCTATATTTTAAAGACAGATCTCGGAGATGGGTGGGGGCGATTTAAGCGAAATTTAGTTTGTTTATAATAACTTAAATACAGAAATTTGTATCCTTATTTAGGGTGGGATATCTAGGGGGCCGCCCCACCCCCAAAGCCACCAGTCAAATGAAATATAAACCAATAATGACAATATCGGACTCAAATGAAAGGTATTTGAGAACAGAGCACTAATCTGATATATGAGGATCCGCCTCACTCCCAAAAATATCCCATACCGGACACATTTAGCGACCATAGCAATATAAGGCTCCAGTGAAAGCTATTTGAGAGAAGAGCGCCAATATAAAATTCACATTGAAGCGAAATATCTGAAAGGCCGTACCAGCACCCCAAACAGGACTTATTTCCTGATGTGAGCGTATAGGGCTCAGATAAAAGAAGAGAGTGAAAGAAGGCGCAGAGGAGCGGGCTCTGTCCAGCTATTAGTTATTAAATATCATAAGGCTATCATTTTTAGTTTTCCACAAACTAATTTAATTGCTTAAAACCGCTTTGTGACAGAGTTGCCATTTATTTATGTAAAATGTGTGGATAAGATTTCACATAATCTGGTAACTACATAAGAAGAATACTATACAATATATGGAAGTAGAATATAATGCATTGTCTGTCTTGGAAGATGTTGGTTAACTATGTATGTATATAAATATTTATTTACCCGTATACATATCTTGCAAGGAGTAAACAAAAAAAAAATGAAGATTGTTGCTAAAGAATTTTGTTCTTGATGTTCAGCGCTGCCATCGTCATCTGGGTTGCTCGATATCCTTTTTTTCCTCCTTTTGTCTTCTGATATGAATTTGGAAATAATGAAGAATGTAAACCTCAACTTGTGCACGTTTTCATTATTGTGAAATGCGGGAATAAAAGCTAGTCAAAAGAAATTCCAATGAGTTTCTTTGTTGCAATAGCAAGAAAACATTGATAATTTCTTGGAAGCAAATCCTATGGCAAAGCCGGAGAGCAGCACTAGCAATATGATGAAATCCAAACTCTTAATCGTGACATTTACAATGGATTCATGCATCGTTTGTATAATGAATTAGAAGCCTATTTAGATGAAGATGGGGAAAGCGCGTGTTATAACTGGGGTTTTATTCAGGGTATTGTAATTACATCTATACTATTGTGGTGAGACATAATTGAAATTGAATATTTTAAAAGGAGTACATGGTTTGAAGGCATCATTTTCCATTATTGTGTAGCAATGAAATGGTACGGAAAAAATGGTATATATTACAATTATATATTTTAAATCATTGTTAATGTAGACTTTAAATATAGAATTTTTATTTTGCCTAACATTCTTAAAACCCACAATTTTATTTGATGTCATGTCATTCATCACATTCATGCAGAATATCTTGGCAAGTGGAGGTCCTGAGCCAATAAAATCCTCATCGATCACCTTGATATGTATGCTTTCAAATGAATGAGAATAACTCAATTTATTATAATTGAAAAGAAAGTTCTTTGTGTTGAATGAAATTTAAATGTTGACATGTTCTAAAGCTTCTACTTTTATTCCTTTTATGTGAAAGTCATGTCTAATCCCTTGGTCTTATTCATCCATCCCTTAAGCTCAAAACAAACTTCACAAAGAAATAGGTATAAACTTTAACTTGAAATGAAGAAATATAAAATTCAGTATAAACAGAAGATGGATAAGGATAAGAATAAAAAGGCATAAGCGTTATGAAGAATCATTGACAAACATTTGAATTGTATGTACAATACCTAGGGGGGCGCTGGGCCAGTAACCCGCCCCCGGAAAACTATGAACTACTATGAGAAACAAAGGAATAGTAAAAACGGCCCCCTAAAGTTGACGTCCCACGCAAACGAAAAAAGGGCCATGATTTGAGGATCTGCACCTGGAATGTCCGAACACTTTATAGAGAAGGTGCAGTATACGCGCTGGCGGATGTATTAGAGAAGCACAAGGCAGATATTACCGCCTTACAGGAATTGCGTTGGACTGGGAATGGCGTCACTACAACACCAAACGGTGACGAACTATACTATAGCTGCCATAACACGAGGCATGAATTTGGCTTTGGATTTGTTGTTAGTCGGAGACTGAAACACCTTGTCTCCAGCTTTACTCCGGTGGGTGAGAGGCTAGCCATAATCCGCATAAAAACCAAATTCTTCAACATTAGCCTTATTTGTGCCCCTGCCCCGATGGAAGATAAAGACGAGCAGACCAAGGATATTTTCTGCGAGCAGATAGAGAGAGAACATGACCGCTGCCCCGCCCATAATATTAAAATCGTTCTGGGAGATTTTGATGCGAAGATAGGGAAGGAGGACATCTTTGGTCCCACAGTTTGAAAATTTAGCCCCCACGAGATAAAGTCCTGTCCCAGATTTCAACATAACAACATGTCACCCGATCAAAACATAGGGAAACAAATTGATCACGTTGTTATAGATAGAAAGCATTCATCCAGCATCTTAGATGTACGATCGATCCGTGGAGCGAATATAGATTCGGATCATTACCTTATTGTAGCAAAGGTTCGCACCCTTTGAATATGGCATTGAAAAGTTGCAAACACAACAGATGGCAACGACATACTCCACACGACTGACCCAACTACCTTGTTCCGATGATATAATGGCGCAGTGGCAAGCCATTGCCTCACTCCATGGAAAATGCCACGAAATCCGTACTACGGTACCGGAAGCCTCCGTCAAGAAACCCATGGTACGACGAAGAGTACATGTACGTGCACGTGTTCGCCTCAGTGTACGGGTTCGTCTTATTTCGTCATGGGAGAGGCACATCCCGGAGTGCTTTCTCAACACGCTTCTGGTCCGGGATTGAAAAGAACCCCGGACCCTGGTTCTATTCGGTTTGCCAGTACTGCCTCCATCATTGCTCGGTGTTGGTGAGGTGTAACCGGTGCATGGAGTGGGTACATTTCCGATCTCGCTTCGGCCTCACTTCACTACGGAAGTATAGTCATACTGGATATTTCGCAAGGTGCTGTGCGAACATAGCCACCAGTGGGTCACAAGCGTCGTCGTCGTCGCCATCTGCGTCCTCGTCGTCGCACTATGTGACTCCCCCGTCTTCTTCCGTACGGCAATATACACAACGGCAGCATTCCAGCCCAAATATTGCCAGACCAGTACTGGGAAATGTATCATTTTTGCAACTAAACTGCAATGGTCTCCGTGGCAAGACCGACGGGATTGTAGACTTTATGAGTCGGTCGCAGCGATCCCGGAGACAAAGCTGACAAACACCTGCAGCTTGCACAGTTGTCACGGATACAATGTGCTACGTAAGGATCGCTCAAGGAATGGAGGTGAGAGATTGACCTTCGTGATACACCATTCCGTGCAGCATAGACCCATCACGCCTGCGTCTGGCACTAGTGACCCCTACATGGAGTGCATGGGTATAGCAGTCAGATCCGGTACTGCCGAGATATAGCTATACAATGTGTACAGACCGCCGGTTGGTAGCTGTGTCCCGATTAATGGCCAAGCTCACAACCCCGACATAAGTGGGTTACTATCTGGCCTTAATCGTCTGGTTCTAGGGGACTTTAATGCACATCACACTTCATGACATTCTCCCTTAGGTAACGACCAGTGTGGCATAGCTTTGGCAGAGCAGAGTGAAAGCTTCACGTTTTGCACGGTGATTGAGGATGTCCCCACTAGAATTACGAGGAGGAGTAGCAGCTCACCAGACATTTCCATTGCATCCCCTGATCTCCTGAGTGACGTATCCTGGTAAGCCGTCATAATTCTCACCATCGACCGACCACCCGAAGAAGGCCGATTGGGCTGGCTTCAGAGAGTATACCAATCGCCGCTTCAGTGAACTGTCACCCCCCTCGGATGTGCTAGTGGCCGAGAGGAAATTCCGAGACACCATTAACGCAGCAGCCGCTCGCTTTATACCAGCCGGTCGAATACCCTAAGTGCGGCCTAGTTTCTCGGCGCAGGCAGTGGAACTCGCAGACAAGCGTGATGAGATTCTTTGTATGAACCCCACTAACCCCAGAATCAGCGAGCTGATAAACAGGGTAGTCAACGAACATAAACGGAATTTGTGGCTAGTACACTTGGAGCAATGTTACTTAGGCCCCGGTGTGGGCAAGCTATGGTGTACTGTTAAATCTCTCTTGAACCCCGGTAGATGGGATGACAGGACCTCAGTCAATTTTGCCGAAATAACCGTGACGGATCCGAAGAGATGCGCCAAATTGTTCAACCGTCAATTTTTTGTGCATCCCGAGAGTATTTGTGGTCTCCGAGCCGATGAACAGCCATCGCAATTTACCGTGGGCGAAGTTACGAATGTCATCCGTGGCGCCAAATCTTCTAAGGCGTTAGACCCCAACGGAATCTCTACATTGATGTTGAAGAATGTGGATTCACATGGAGTTGAGTACCTTACTACTGTCCTCAACCGGTCTTTGAACACTCTTATAGTTCTTTGAGCACTCTTATGTCTGGAAAATGGGCAGAGTGATCCCGCTACCTGAAAAGGACCCGAGTTTAAAGGAGTCGTACAAACCGATCTCCCTTCTCTCACCAATAGCAAAGACGCTTGAGGCATTACTCCTCCAGAGCCTCGTAAGAGAATTTCCATTCGTCGAGCATCAACATGGATTTCGAAGACTGCATAGCACAACAACAGCTTTGTATGGCATCAACGCACACATTTGCCGTGGCTTCAACCAGCCCAGGCCATGTGATAGGATCATCCACGTGGAGTTGAGTACCTTACTACTGTCCTCAACCGGTCTTTGAACACTCTTATAGTTCTTTGAGCACTCTTATGTCTGGAAAATGGGCAGAGTGATCCCGCTACCTGAAAAGGATCCGAGTTTGAAGGACTCGTACAGACCGATCTCCCTTCTCTCACCAGTAGCAAAGACGCTTGAGGCATTACTCCTCCAGAGCCTCGTAGGAGAATTTCCATTCGCCGAGTATCAACATGGATTTCGAAGACTGCATAGCACAACAACAGCTTTGCATGCCATCACCGCACACATTTGCCGTGGCTTCAATCAGCCCAGGTCATGTGATAGGATCATCCTCGTGGCACTGGAACTTTCGAATATATTAGACACGGTCGGCCATGCCAAATTATTTGAGGACATCGGCAACACGTCTCTCCAGCCAGGCCTAAAACGCTGGGTCGCGAATTATCTGCGTGTTCGCCAGTCATTTGCGGAATTTAGGGATAAGAAGTCGAATCACCGTAGAGTGAAACAGATAGTTCCCCAAGGTGGGGTGATATCTCCGGCACTGTTTAACCTCTACCTAAACTTTGTTGACCACGTGCAAATCAATTGCCCGGTCTGTGGTTAGTTATGCAGTGCCAGAGTTATCTCGTCATCTTTGTGCCACGCAGTGGAAAAATATTCAGATCTGTCAGAATGCCGCCCACAGAACTGCGACGGGTTGCCTCCTCAGTTCTCATGTGGACCACCTCCAACAGGAGATAAAGATCGTACCAGTGCGAAGACATAACTACATGCTGTCTAAACAATACCTTTTGGTCTGTTATCGCAGAGACCACCCAAATCATCATCTTGTGGATAGGAATCCACCGCCCAGAAGCCTTAAGGTAGATCTACATGATCTTGAGCGTCAGGTTCAGCGCTATAAGAGAGAACCTCTAGATCAAGCAGGCCAGACAACATTCATGCAGACACGGTAGCAGATGCGGTAAATGGCTACCGGATGAATGTAGTCCTTGGAGAACGACCGCCTGCCATTGCACCTCAAGAAATAAAACAAAGTAGTTCTGGCTCAATTACGTTCCGGCAGATGCAACCGCCTCAACTCCTACAGAGCAAGGATTGATGCCGACGTGCAAGATGTATGTAACGAATTCATATGGTTCTAAGCTTGGAGTAAGAGAAAGATTCTTCGACTTTAGGGAGAATATAGGCGTCGTATGAACCACGAGCAATATGACAAGGATAGCATAGTTGCAAATGCAATTTTTGCCCATGAACATTCCACTAAGGAACAGGGGCTAACTTCTCACATATCAATGAGTGCAGTCCGGTTCAAGTTTAAGCTCAATGATAAGGGGCCTGCTTTTAATAGCCGAGTCCGAACGGCCGCAATGCGACACCTCTTTGGAAAGAAGTTTTACATGGCATAGAACCTCACAAATGTTGCCAGCATTGGGAGGGGAAAACTACCGCTGAAAATTTTTTTAATGATGGTCTCGCCATGATTCGAACCCAGGCACTTGGAACGCTATTCTAATTTCCGCTAGTGGAACAAATGTTCTGTCATAGCCAATTAAAGTTAAGTAAAAGTAAATCATAGATTGGCAACAACTAGAGTCCGGATTTTTATGCAAAATCAATTATTTGGGATATGCGTTGGTATTTTGAATATATGCATGCACAATCAAAGTTATGAAGACATTATATGTTTGCAAAATTAAATTTGTTAGAAAATACCAACGCATTTGGAAAATAAAGTATGTCAAAATTTAAATTTTGCATAAAAATCCGGACTCTAGCAACAACCCGCGGGTATAGGAAAAACGAATAGAAGCACACGTATAGTGTAAGCAGCTCGTGTGACTTCGTTCGGTGGAAGCATTGTGGTTATTTTGAACGTGGTTGATGAGTCGGAATTTACTGCCCCCATACATTTATTATTTTCAACTGTGTTAGTGTGCCCACTGCACTAAATCGTTGACCTTTAAAATCAGAAAATTCCAGAAACTTTCAAATATTTTTGACACTTCATTAAGCAACCGGCATTTTCATTTCGCCTTATGGCGTCTATAAATATGACATTTCCATGTTCCCTTAAAAATATGGCTGATAATGACGCCGAAGACGCCGATGACGACGACGACTTGATACTGATTTTGATTCTGAAGTTGATGATGGCTATGGTGGTTATTGGTTAACACAAAATCATGCGGAATGAATAAAAAGAAGTCCATTACGCACAAAGAAATGCGTATGGCTCATATTCCATGACTTGGCAAAATTCAACTTAATGGCAAGTTGGCTATGTGAGGGGAATAATTTTCATTGTTCGTTTACCAACAACTTTAGAGACGAGTTCATCAGATGCGAACAATCTAATCTTCAGTACACAAAAAAATACAAAAAATGTATAAACCTACGAATGGCATGTCACTCATTTCATTGTATTTTTTCAATTTCGGTTTCATTCCTCCTCACCATGAGTTATTTTTTTTTTAAATAACTTTTTTTACTTGTAATGCTAGGGAATCCTTTAAAATGTGCCACAGAGAACAGATGAAGTGAAGCATCGGACGGTGCAGATGAAGCAATGAAATGCCGCCTTAAAAGAGTTTAAGTAACCGAAGAAGTTGATGATTTGACGATGACAACGATTGTTGCCCAAAGTGGCGCAACGTCGCATCTTAGCGCTTCCACAGAAGAAGATGGGAGATGAAAAAAAAGGAAATTGATTCGAATCATTATGTTTTCCTTACTGAATCGAATATGATGCGTTACAATGTCGATTTGAACGTCTACACCTCCCATGCGTATGCGGCTTGGCATTGTATGTTAGGCTATACGGCGGCTATGGAAGAAAATTGCTGGTCATGGCGCCACTGGAAGGTAATCCTTTTCATTATTCACACGCATATATATTGAAGGACAGTTGGATTTCCTTTAATGTTTTCGAGAGGAAAATTTTTTCATTTTAAAATGAAAAATTATAAACGGATATTGGACTTTATCTTCTTTAATTTCATTTTCTTTAAGTTCATGAATAAAAGATTTTTTATACATTTAAGGGAAAACTTTCCATTTTATTCAAGCTTTATCCTTGAATAAAATGGAAAGGACAAAAGTACAGGATTTGTCAAAATCTAGTTAATAATGATTTTGCATTTTACAGAAGATGATGAAAGAAAATAGAACATTAGTAATTTTGAACTTTTTAAATGGTAAGCAAGTTAGAGGTTGCAAAGTTCGGCCTGGCCTCCACCATCGACGCATCTGTCGAGTTCTTTGCGCAGTATCTGTTTTTAGGCAAACAAAGAATAATGAATACGGACGGAGGACGAGCTATATCAAGTTATAGACCGATTCGGGGCTCAAGAAGCAAACACGGGAGATTGGCTTATATAGGAGCTGTATCAAGCCATAGATCGATTCTGACCATGGGAGGAGCCGTTCTACAAAATTTCAGCAATATCGGATGAGAATTGCGCTCTCTAGAGGCTCAAGAAGTCAAGACCCAAGATCGGTTTATATGGCAGCTATATCAGGTTATGACCCGATTTGGATAATACCTAACACAGTTATTGGAAGTGATATCAAAACACTATGTGCAAAATTTCAGTCAAATCGGACGAGAATTGCGCCCTCTAGAGGCTCAAGAACTCAAGACCCAAAATCGGTTTATATGGCAGCTATATCAGATTATGGACCGATATGGACCATACTTCGCACAGTTGTTGAAAGTGATATCAAAACACTATGTGCAAAATTTCAGTCAAACCGGACGAGAATTGCGCCCTCTAGAGGCTCAAGAAGTCAAGACCCAGGATCGGTTTATATGGCAGCTATATCAGGTTATGAACCGATTTGGATTATACCTAATACAGTTGTTGGAAGTGATATCAAAACACTATGTGCAAAATTTCAGTCAAATTGGACGAAAGTTGCGCCCTCTAGAAGCTCACGAAGTCAAGACCCAAGATCGGTTTAAATGGCAGCTATATCTGGTTATGGACCGATGTAAACCATACTGCGCACAGTTGTTCAAAGTGATATCAAAACACTATGTGCAAAATTTCAGTCAAATCGGATAAAAATTCCGCATTCTAAAAGCTCAAGAAGTCAAGACCCTAGATCGGTTTATTTGGCAGCTATATCAGGTTATGGACCGATTTGGATCATACCTAACACAATTGTTGGAATTGACATCAAAACACTATGTTCAAAATTTCAGTCATATCGGACGAGAATTGCGCCCTCTAGAGGCTCACGAAGTCAAAACCCAAGATCGGATTATATGGCAGCTATATCAGGTTATGGACCAATTTAAACCATACTCAGCACAGTTGTTGAAAGTGATATCAAAACACTATATACAAAATTTCAGTCAAATTGGACGAGAATTGCGCCCTCTAGAGGCTCAAGAAGTCAAGACCCAAGATCAGTTTATAAGGCAGCTATATCAAAACATGAACCGATTTGGCCCATTTACAATCCCAACCGACCTACACTTATGAGAAGTATTTGTGCAAGATTTCAAGCGGCTAGCTCTACTCCTTCCAAAGTTAGCGTGCTTTCGACAGACAGACAGACGGACGGACGGACGGAAAGACGGACGGACACGGCTACTTCGACTTAAAATGTCACGACGATCAAGAATATATATATACTTTATGGGGTCTTAGACGCATATTTCGAGGAGTTACAAGCAGAATGACGAAATTAGTATATCCCCATCCTATGGTGGAGGGTATACAAATTAATAAAGTAGAGAAGAGCAAAGTTTGACCAAGTCGAACCTTGCGTTGGTGAAATAGTTTTGGTGATGGGTATTCAACGTTAGGGCCAGGCGAATGTATGCCTTTCATTCTTTTTTTGTCTCCGTGTATCACCGGAACCTTGAAATAATAGGGTTGACTGAAGGCTTATCATTACAGAATTCATGGCAAATGAAGCGTTGGGGAGTTACCACCCGAAGCTATGGAATATTTTCAGGAGGAGGACTAATTGGCGCCCGATCTGGCTGCTATTTTTACAGCATGCCTAGGACTTGCACATACTCCGCCAGCCCCAGGCACACTGGCGCCCGATCTGGCTGCTATTTTTACAGTATGCCTAGGACTTGCAAATATTCCGTAAGTCCTAGGCACACTGGCGCCCAATCTGGCTGCTATTTTTACAGTGTGCCTAGGACTTGCAAATACTCCGCAAGTCCTAAACACACTGGCGCCCGATCTGGCTGCTATTTTTACAGTGTGCCTAGAACTTGCACATACTCCGCAGTGCTAGCAGGAGGCCAGAGTGATTTTTATACCCAAACCCGGTAACGCAAGTTATGCAACACCAAAGGCCTCCAAATCTTTAAGTCTTACGTGCTTCTTAATCAAAACCATGGAACATATTGTAGATGCTCCAAAACAAACAGCATGTCTATATCAAGGGAATATCGGTAGAGACTGCCCTGCACGAGGTTGTGCATAAAATAGAAGAATCCTTCGATGCCAAGACGTACACATTGGCGGTACACATTGACATCGAGGGCGCTTTTAATAATGCCCGTGCCGACACACTGATCCAAATCTTAGATCTGTACCTGGTTGAACGAGTCCTTAGAGATTGGATAAACCAAATTCTAAGGAGCAGGTGGATAAATTGTGGGTCCAATGGGAGAAAGTAGCACTGGGTCTGTCACAGTCTTGGAGTGATCTTGGACAACAACCTGAATTGAAAGTGTCAACTACAGGAGCGTACCGAGATGGTTCGGAATGGGGACTTAATCCAAGGATAGTCCAATGGCTCCACAGAAGCGTGATTAGACCAATACTCTGCCTATGCACGAGGAAGCAGAAGATGGGCCAATTCGACACACCACGTTTCTCAACAAAAACGTTTTCAATATCAGATCTTGGACAAGAACCTGAATTGGAAGTGTCAACTTCAGGAGCGTACCGAGATGGCTCGGCATGGGGAGTTAATCCGAGGATAGTCCAATGGCTCCACAGAAGCGTGATTAGACCAATACTTACTTACGCCGCAGTAGTGGTGGATTGCGATGGAGGAAAAGTGCAGCGTTGTTGTCTTGGCATAGGCGGCGCGATAAGGAGCACGGTCACTAGGGCATTGGAGACTATTCTAGATATCCGATCCACAGACCTCCAGATTAATTGTAGAAGTTTCCTATCGGATACCTGATCAACACTTGAGGTCGAGTGGAGGCAGTAATGCCAGCGGCACAGAACCCTAGTATTGCCATCTGGAAGATCATGTTACACGAATGGATCAAAGCTAGAGGACAAAGTAGGCCTGAGGTATACATTGAGAACTCAGGGACTGAGATCTGTTTCCGACTTCCTGACCATAACACGGTCCAGTAGGGGGAGATCCAGGCGACCACGAAATGCTTGAGGAGGGTTAGGGACAGTAAACTGACCATCAGGGAAATAACAACAAAGAAGTTAAGGTCACGAATGGTCATGGAGAATAAGAAAGAGATTAGCGCCTTCTCTGAGGATGGCACTATTCGCAACGTTTGGGTGCCGGGTTAAACGGTGAAAGAGGGTACGAAAGAGCAGACAATATGGCAGTGAAGGCCAGACGACTACCTTCTATAAACTCAATTTACCCGAAGCCTTTCAGGTCCATGCAGTCCGAGTTAAGGGTGTGCTCAACGAATGAGCATGTAACATTGTGGAACAGCGACACGGTCAGTAGGACAGCAAAAATCCTAAGGAGAGATCCGGATCGTGAGAAGACGAAGCCATTACTGGAAGGTAGTATGATGGAGGTCAGTATTGCTAACTTATGCAGATTCGTTTGTAACGCCTTAAAACATTGATCTGAGAACATATTGGGTTGCCCAAAAAGTAATTGCGGATTTTTTAAAAGAAAGTAAATGCATTTTTAATATGCATCGGATCGAATCCTGGCGAGGCCATCAGAAAACATTTTTCAGTGGTAGTTATCTTCTCTTCTCTTCAGTTTAGAAACAAAACCTCCTCTTGACAGACGAAAATTACACTATACAAGACCCTGATACTACCCGTGTTGTTATATGATTCTGAAGCATGGGTACTTGTGAAAGCAGTGAGGCAGTACTTAGAGTATTTGAGAGAAAGATTCTTCGTAAATGTATGGAGCGGTTTTCGTTAACGGAGAATATAGGCGACGTATGCACCACGAGCTGTATGACGACGATAGCATAGTTACACGCATCAAAATACAACGGCTACGTTGGCTAGGTCATATTGGCATAATGAGGAAGAAGAAGAAGCTTCAGCAAGGAAGTCTTTTGAAGGCAAACAGGGTGGTACACGAAAACCAGGAAGACCAAAAGCCCGATGGAAAGATCAAGTGGTGGTAGACATCTCGATACTTGGTGTCAGATATTTTAGAATGAGCGCAGAAGATCGAGGCGCTTGGAACGCAATTCTACGTTCGGCTAGTGGAATAAATGTTCTGTCATAAACAATTTAAGTATGAAGAAGAAGAGTTATCCCCTCCTAATGCTGACGACATTTGTGGGGTAGTGTCGCACTGGGACACGCCGTTTGGACTTGGCTATCAAAAGGACGCCCATATCATTGAGCTTGTTCCTTAATGGAATGTTTATGGACTAAGTTGCATTTTTACTTCCCATTGGTGTAGAGCCGTTGGGGACTGCAAATGGACCATATTGGTTAAAATTTTGAATATAGCTTCCATAAATAGAAGTATTTGTTGTTATAGCCACATATCTATATGTGGAGGTGGCGATCCTCGTTCTGGTCCAAAGAACCGATCGCTGATGGCAATTGGTTATTTAAAGGCGTCAATAGCTCACCTTGTCATATCGAGCATCATAGGCACCCAGTATTTATGGCAGAGCCAGTGCCGCCCGGCCTCTTACTGAGACTTTCCACTCGATACCGTTGATTGTCCACGACTGTAATTGCAGCTACTCCGTATAAAGCATTCCACTATCCGCGAACTTAGCTCGCAGCTAAGCTTCTCGTGATAACAATGATTATAATAAAGGGTGATTATTAAAGAGATATAGAAAAGTTAAAAAAAAACACACAAAAATTCAGAAAAATGCATGAAATCTTTATTTGAATCAATTGTATGGTCCATAAAATTTAATGTTTGAAAATTAATACATGTAAATGTTGATCGTGACTGCGCCTCAAATGTTCAATTCGCTTAGTCCAATTTTGGTAAACTCTTTCCAACATTTCGGTCGGTATTTCACGAATAAATGCTTCATTGTTGTCTTCCGATGCGTCAATTGAAGGGGGCTTGTCTGCATAGACAAGAGCTTTAACATAGCCCCACAAAAAATACTTTAAAGACGTTTCACGTTACGTTCGGCCGGTCCCGAACGTGAAATAAAATGTTCACCCAACTCGCCTCTTAATACGGCCATTGTTAAGAGTGCTGAGTGGCATGTGGTACCGTCTTGTTGAAATCATGACAAGTCAAGAAATGGGAAAAAAAAGTTGGATATCATCTCACGATATCGCTCACCATTCACAGTTACGTTACGATGCTCATCATCTTGGAAGAAGTATGGCCCAATGACGCCACCAGCCCATAAACCGCACCAAACTGTGACTTTTTCTGGATGCATTGGATGCTCTTGCAATGCTTCTAACTGATCTTCACTTCGAAATAGCCAATTCTGCTTATTTACGTACCCATTGAGCCAAAAACGAGCTTCGTCGCTAAAGAAGAAGAAGCGCGCGATGAGCTTTCTTAATAGAGTACGCATTTTGATTATAAATTTCAATAATTTTCAAGCGTTGATCGTTTGTAAAACGATTCATGGAACGTGCGTAAGCTATTGGGTTGCCCAAAAAGTAATTGCGGATTTTTTAAAAGAAAGTAAATGCATTTTTAATAAAACTTAGAATGAACTTTAATCAAATATAATTTTTTTACACTTTTTTTCTAAAGCAAGCCAAAAGTCACAGCTGATAACTGACAGAAGAAAGAATGCAATTACAGAGTCACAAGCTGTGAAAAAATTTGTCAACACCGACTATATGAATAATCTGCAATTACTTTTTGGGCAACCCAATATTTAAGTCTTATCGTACCTGGTTCTTCGACTTGGCTTCCTAAGCCTCTAAAAGCTGTTATTATCAGCCGATCGGGTTGAAATTTTGCACATGGTGTTCTGTTATTACTTTCAAAAATTATGCTAAGTACTGTTCAAATCGATCAGTAACCTAAAATATCAGATCTCCCGATTTGACATCTTGAACCTCTGCAAGCCGCAATTGTTATCCGATTTGACTGAAATTTTGCTCGTAGTGTTCTTTTACCACTTCCAACAATCTTGCTAAGTACGATCCAAATCAGTCTGAGATAGTCCTAAAATAGCTCCCATCTAAACCGATCTCCGGATTTTTTAGCTTGTGCCTCTGCAAGCCGCAATTTTTATTGGATTTAGGGGAAATTTTGTTCTCGGTGTTCTGTTACAACTTCCAAAAAACGGAACAAGTACAGTTCAAAACAGTCTATAACCTGATAAAGCTGCCATATTAACCGATCTCCAGATTTAGAATATTGAGCCCATGTTATTCGTTTTGCCAGATATTTTGCATGTAGTATTCAATACCTCTTCAGTGTAAGGATGACCCCCATCCATTCTCTTCAGTTCAATTAAACTCCTGTTTGAGACTCATATTGCCAATTAACCAAGAACTGTATACAACATCAAGTATTGAAAATCTCTTGCTGCGAAACAAATAAAAATCGAATGTTTTCGAACATTTACCAAATGCCAAACATGCCACACTCAATCCCATATGCCGTCTGCACAGATAATGATGAAAAGCTAGGGAAAAGGCTGGCAGACGGTTCAACAGCAATGTATTGTAGTTAATGCCCAATGATTATTCTCACATACGTACGCACATATGTTTTAAGAGTGCAATAAAATAAAATACAATACAAAAATCAATCCTAAAAATTTCTGGTTGAATTTTGCAAACGAAGTGTATCGTAAAAACTTTAAACAAATCGTAAAAACAAGAACAAATAATGAATAAACATTGAGGAATCATCATAAATCGGCATGAGCGCATTCGCGTTAATTATGGCATTGTGGCAAATGGATTGATGGAATCAAACAGACACTTGTTGGGGAGTGATGTTTCCAATGATTTGGGTTGATAAAAAGTCGAAAAAATCAAGGATGATTTTTAGCTATTTCAGATTTTTGGCAACACTGGTTTAAACCATGCTTATGCACGTTTCGTGTTTTTTTTTCAATGTCAAACATCTTCAGTTTGGTCAATAATTCAACCAGGATTCGTTTTACAAACGAACAACGGTTGTAAATTATTCAAATTTATTATCAATATGCGTGCTCTGTTAAGAAAGTTCATCGCGCGCTTCTTCCATTTTACGACGAAGCTCATTTTGACTGAATGGGTACATAAATAACCATAATTGTCGAATTTGGAGTAAAGATTAGCAAGAGCTACCAATGCATCCAGAAAAAGTCACAGTTTGGTGCGGTTTATGGGCTGGTGGCATCATTGGACCGTAGTTCTTCAAAGATAATGCGAAAAGTGAGGTAACTGTGAATGGTGAGCGCTACCGTTAGAAAACATTCAAATTTTTTCCCCCAAGAGCTTGACTTGTATGATACGCGTAACAATTGAATTATTGAGAGGCGAGTTCGGTGAACATTTTATTTCGCGTTCGGGACCGGTTAATTGGCCGCTGAATCGTGCGATTTAAAGACATACCCTTCAATTGTTTTTCTTTCGATCCCAAAAAGCGAAACAGGAAACTCAACGACTTGCAGAAGAAAAAACAGGAAAAAGGTCTACAAAGCTTTATCAAAAAGTCCTTGCCATTTTGAAAGGGATATTTAAGGGGTTAATATTACAATTAGTACTGGTGATATGTCCATTCAGGTTTATATATTCACTAAATTCCGGATTATTTTAGGCGAAAAAGTCCTTTAACGCAATTCCACGAAAAAATCTACAAGTGCATGTTAAGGACACTCAAAGTAACCTTTTCACATTACACAACTAAATCAGATCAATATTTATCGATTGGTGTTTCATTTCAGAACCATTCTAGCATTTCCAAATTATCATCTGAAATGGCCATCAGTAATTTACTAATTTATGACAATGTCATTGAATAAATCACTGCACTGCCAATTCACGTGACTCTCGGAAACAATTCGATTCCTTTTGCTTTTATCTTCACTGCCTTTTCAACGATTTTTTGTTCTTAGCTTAGCTTCCCTTGGGTGCTAAGACTGTTGGTGCTGCTGCTGCTGCGGCTGCAAGACCACTCAGTTCGTGGCAATAATTCACATGGATGTCAGCACTATTTTGTTTGGTTGCATGATTACGAGTAAGCACTCGTTCAAGGTATCAATGCCAGACAACATATCTACAAATACTTTACATGAAAGCCCAACAATTCAGATTTATAATTTGCCAAGTGTTATGTGCCACCAGATGGGGCCAAGTAGATACCATGGTAGATTACAAAAAAAAACCGGGTTAACGATTATGATAATTGTGGCTAGATTTTAAAAGTTGGACAGTTTTGTCTCTAAGATTAATTTGATATATATTAAATATTTACTATAAAAAGTGTGCTTGCCCAAAAAACAAAAACAAATTCGCCTCCTTGTGGTTCCCGCTTGTCTTAGATGGTACTTGAAGATGTTGGACTAAACAACTCCCAGCCATGTTGCTAATGTCGACTTTTGGAGTTTGTTAGAAATGATTTAGATCTGGCTAGGTCGCATGCTTTTCATACCCACCACCGAAGAATGGGGGAATATTCATTTTGTCATTCCGTTTGCAACTCACCGAAATATCCAATTACGACCCTATAAAGTCCATATATTCTTGATCAGCGTAAAAATCCATGACGATCTAGCCTTGTCCGTCCGTCTGTCTGTTGAAATCACGCTTCAGTCTTTTACAAGTATAAGCCTACTAAGTTCGACCGGGCCGAATCTTAAATACCCTCCCCCAATGATCGCATTTGTCGAGTTATTTCCCGGTATCTCTTTTTAGACAAACAAACAGGATAGAAGAAAAGAATTGCTATGCTAATCGAATTGAGTATTGGAGAACACAGTAGAAGTCTATGTGTAAAATTTAGGCGAAATCGAAAAAGAATTGGGCCTTTTAGGGGCTCAAAAAGTAAAATAGGGAGATCGGTTTATAGAGGAGCTATATCAGGCTGAAGACCGATTCCGACTATATTTGACACGCATATTGAAGGTCATGGGAGAAGCCATTGTACAAAATTTAAGCCAAATCGGATTATAATTACGCCCTCTTGAGGCCCAAGATGTCAAGATCCCAGATCGGTTTATATGACAGCTATATCAGGTTATGGACCGATTTGAACCATATTTAGCACAGTTGTTGAAAGTCATAATAAAACACCTAATGCAAAATTTCAACCAAATCGGAAGGGATTGCGCCCTCTAGTGGGTCAAGAAATCAAGATCCAAGATCGTTTTATCAGGTTATGGACCGCTATATCAGGTTATAGACCGATTTACACCGAACTTGGCACAGTTGTTGGGCGGCATAACCAAACACCGCATGCATAATTTCAGCCAAATCGGATAAGAAATGCACTCTTTAGTGGCTCAAGAAGTCAAGATCCCAGATCGGTTTATATGGCAGCTATATCAAAACATGGACCGATATGGCCCATATACAATCCCAACCGACCTACACTTATAAGAGGTATTTGTGCAAATTTCAAGCGGCTAGCTTTACTCCTTCGAAAGTAAGCATGCTCTCGACAGACGGACGAACGGACGGACGGACATGGCTAGATCGACTTAGAATATCATGACGATCAAGAATATATATAATTTATGGGGTCTTAGAGGAATATTTCGAGGAGTTACAAACAGAATGACGAAATAAGCATACCCCGATCCTATGGTGGAGGGTATAAAAATAGACATATTGAGCTGAAACTTTGCACAGATTCTTTTTAGTTCATAAGCAGGTTAAGTTCGAAGATGGGCTATATCGGACTATATCCCCCATATAGACCGAACCGCCGATTTAGGGTCTTAGGCCCATAACAGCCACATTTATTATCCGATTTTGGTAAAATTTGGGACATTGAGTTATGTTAGGCCCCCCAACATCCTTCTTCAATTTGGCACAGATCGGTTCAGATTTGGATATAGCTGCCATATAGGCCGATCTCTCGATTTAAGGTTTTAGGCCCATAACAGCCACATTAATTATTCGATTTTGCCAAAATTTGGGACAGTGAGTTGTGTTAGGCCAGTCGACATCCCTCTTCAATTTGGCCCAGATCGATCCAAACTTGGATATAGCTGCCATATAGACCGATCTCTTGATTTAAGATCTTGCGCCCATAAAAGGCTCATTTATTGTCCGATTTTGCCAAAGTTTGGGACAGTGAGTTGTGTTAGGCTCATCGAGATCCCTCTTCAATTTGGCACAGATCGGTTCAGATTTGGATATAGCTGCCATATAGAACGATCTCTTGATGTTAGGTCTTGGGCCTCTTAAAGGCGCATTTATTGTCCGATTTTGCCAAAGTTTGGAACAGTGAGTTGATCTAGGCTCATCGACATCGCTCTTCAATTTGGCATAGATCGGTCCAGATTTCGATATAGCTTCCATATAGACCGATCTCACGATTTAAGGTCTTAGGCCCATAACAGCCACATTTATTATCCGTTTTTGCTAAAATTTGGGACAGTGAGTTGTGTTAGGCCAGTCGGCATTCTTCCTTATTTTGGCCCAGATCGGTTCAGATTTGGATATAGCTGCCATATAGACCGATCTCTTGATGTTAGGTCTTGGGCCTCTTAAAGGCGCATTTATTGTCCGATTTTGCCAAAGTTTGGGACAGTGAGTTGTGTTAGGCTCATCGACATCGCTCTTCAATTTGGCCGAGATCGGTCCAGATTTGGATATAGCTTCCATATAGACCGATCTCACGATTTAAGGTCTTAGGCCCATAACAGTCACATTTATTATCCGATTTTGCTAAAATTTGGGACAGTGAGTTGTGTTAGGCCAGTCGGCATTCTTCCTTATTTTGGCCCAGATCGGTTCAGATTTGGATATAGCTGCCATATAGACCGATAGCTTGATTTTAGGTCTTGGGCGTCTTAAAGGCGCATTTATTGTCCGATTTTGCCAAAGTTTGGGACAGTGAGTTGTGTTAGGCTCATCGACATCGCTCTTCAATTTGGCATAGATCGGTCCAGACTTGGATATAGCTGCCTTATATACCGATCACTCGGTTTAAGGTTTTGGGCCCATACATGGCGCATTTATTGTCCGATGTCGCCAAAACATCTTTCTGCAATGTGGCCTAGATCGATCCAGATTTGGATATAGCTGCCATACAAACCGATCTCTCTATTTAAGGTCTTGGGCCTATAAATGGCGTATTTGTTGTCCGATTTTGACAACATTTGGGACATTGAGTTATTTTGGGCCCTTCCACATCCCTTTTTAATTTGGCCCAAATCGGTCTAGATTTGGATATAGCTGCCGTATATACCGATCTCTCTATTTAAGGTTTTGGGCCCATAAAAGGCGCATTTATTGTCGGATGTCGCCAAAATTTCGGACAGTGAGTTGAGTTAAGCCCTTCAACATGTTTCTGCAATGTGGCCCAGATCGGTACAGATTTGGATATAGCTACCATATAGACAGATCTCTCGATTTAAAGTCTTGGGCCCATACATGGCGCATTTGTTGTCCGATTTCGACAAAATTTGGGACAGTGAATTCCCAAGATACGGCCCAGCCAAACTTGGCACGCTTTTACTTGTTTTTACTTTATATGTCCCGTAAACAAATGCAAAAATATTTTGTACAAAACAATATTTGTAGCCCTTTAAGATACTTTTATCTGCAAAATTCAAAAAAAAATCTTAAAATTTTTTCAATTGTAAAAATTGGTTGGTTTAAGTTTGGTATTATATATGCACCTAAACCGGATTCTATTCTGCATAGAATTAAAACAAATAGCGGCATGGAATTACTGACACATTTTTTTAGGATATCTTTCGGTTTTCAGAGTGAACAAAACGCCGATTGCTAGTGGACTGGTGATCTGGTTTGCCTAAGTGAACTCGCGATAATAAATATATTGGGTTGCCCAAAAAGTAATTGTGGATTTTTCATATAGTCGGCGTTGAAAAATTTTTTCACAGCTTGTGACTCTGTAATTGCATTCTTGCTTCTGTCTGTTATCAGCTGTTACTTTTAGCTTGCTTTAGAAAAAAAGTGTAAAGAAAGTCTTATTTGATTAAAGTTCATTCTAAGTTTTATTGCATTTACTTTCTTTTAAAAAAATCCGCAATTACTTTTTGGGCAACCCATATTAGTCGTGAAAGCTGAACATTGACATTGCCACACCTATTCTGCATAGAATGAAGAACAAATAGCGGCATGGAGTTACGGACAAATCTTTTTAGGTTACCTTTCGGCTTTCAGAGTGAACAAAACGCCGATTGCTGGCTTTAGGTTACCTTTCGGCTTTCAGAGTGAACAAAACGCCGATTGCTGGCTTATGGACTAGCGGACTGGTGATCTGGTTTGCCTAAGTGAACTCGCCATAATAAATATTTGTATCATATTCAAGAAATTCCAAAAATCTTTCTCTGCTTTTATCCTTTAAATTTTTATCCACAGTTGAGGAGATGTCTATGGCCAAGAATCTGTTCACAGTTCAGCAACATTACAAATTTAGGTCTTCCCTTGCTTTTCTAATAAAATCCTATAACATTTAATTTACAGTTTCGCTTTCATTATATAGCTCCGGTTTTTCCAATCAATCAATTCAATGCGGTTATGTTTTTTGCCCATATGGGCATTTTTAGATTTTGCAAAGAGTCGCATTGGATCTTGCAAATGGTGATGTTGGTTCTAGAAAACCACATATGGACGGTACCAACAGCCAAAGAAGAAGTGAACAAATGCCCAGCAGGTTGTCGCCCAAACATGCGTGCGCACGCGTACAACATCAAAACAAATTAATACTCCTCTCATATTGAACTGATTATTTAATTTTCCCTCCATTCGTCGTCGAACAAAGTCAAAAGAATGAACGGCGGCGAGTGATGGTGTGATTTTCATTTGGCTACACAAAAACAAGAAACCAAAAACAACAAAAACTTGCAAAAAAACGTTTTGAAATCGAAAAACGCAATGCTAGAACGCTTGTAATATATTTCGCTTGGAGAGCGTAACACACGCACATCAATTATATGCTCCATGGCATTTTATCATTAAGTTTGTGCCAGAGTACAACACCATAGTCATCACCAACACCACCATCAGCAGGAGAATCACGCTCTAGCATCCAGACGCGACGCATAAAACCCAAGGTTCTCTCATCACAGACATTTGCCAAAGCATCATCGGCTTCAGTGTGCTGACGCTGCTCAGTCCTGGAGAATTGTTTAGCTTGGATTTCATTTCAAAATAACATATCTCGGCATGGCACGCAATAGCAGTTGTTGAGTGTCAGTCTGAATTCAATTCAAAAGCTGAATGGAAATGATGCAATGCCAGCCAGGCGGTAGTTCTCCCCCTTGCTTGTGTTCTGCAGACTTTGCTAGGGAAGGAATTCATATCGAAAACCCCCGATGTGACCCTTTGTCCTGATTGTTTTACTATTTTCCTTTGGTTCCCCTCTCCTCTATACAAGGTTTTGGAGTTGTTTGCTAATTCTTTCAGTTTTCTTTATTGAAATTCCCAAAACATTTTTTTTTTTTTGGCAAATCATTCTGTAATCTCAGCTGCTTCAAAAAACAGTGAAAAAATAAATTTGGCTCATGTCGTTTTTTTTTTGTTTTCATTTTAACTTCTTTGGCGTAAAAGGCTTTGTTGGCATTGTCGTAGTGGTTCCACATATTCCCAGCTCATCTGTCAAATTAGCCAATCACGATGATGTATCACTTTTGCACGCACCATTTCTAAGTTTTTCTTTTCTATTCATGTGATTGAGTTGTTCTCAATGAAGAAGAAGGGTTGCTGGCTGTCCCAGGGCGTCACTTAGTTGCACAATTGCGAAACCTTGACAGTGTGTGGCATTGTTTCTTTTTTAATTCTGCATATGTACATAGAAATTTTAAATCTGATTGATATATTTTTACACAACGAATGGAGTGAAAAGATTTGATGACAGATTGAATACATAATTTAAAACTGAAAAAAAGAAATTAAATTTGTTTGCGACCAATATTCATCTTCGTCATTGCGATCTGCAATTAAATTTGATGTAAGATTTTTTGAAAAGAAAAAACTATCACCAACTAAATATTTTCAATTCAGCTGTTTTCATTGCCAAAGAAAATGTTGACGAAATTTGATTTTTATACGATACTAGCCGAACCGGGTCCGCTCCGCTGCTTCTTTTTTAACTCCCTAATATTTTTTTAGGTTGGGGACACTTCGCCCTGAATGCGGATATCGAATTCGTGCCATAGTAGCCTATGGCGAGAACATCGGACAAAGCGGTGTCGCCCTCTTAATGTTGGCGACATTTGGGAGGTCATTTAAAAAATGGTCATTTAAAAAATTTTCCCCAAAGAGGTGTCACTCTGCGGACGCCGTTCCGACTCGGCTATAAAAAGTATCCCTTATCATTGAGTTTAAACTTGAATTGGAAAGCACTGATTGATGTATGAGAATTTGCCCCTTCGCAGTTCCTGGTAATAATGTTCTTCCTTAGGATAATGTTCTCATTAGTGGAGGGATGGCACCTTAGACATTTCGACTCAAATATGGATATCAAATTCTTGCTGCACTTCCAAATCCCTTTAATTTGAGGCCCATATTGCCATGGCCGGTAAATATGAACCGTTTGGAGGGTGTCTTGGGGTTGGGGCGGCCGCTGGCACTTTGCACTGAAAATATACATCAAATTCGTTCTTTATTCCCAACGGAAATGAAGTTCAGTTTAGCTTAAGGGCGTTTTGCCAAACACTTGGCTCTAAACTTGGATAACAAATTCGTTTTCTAATCTCAAATACCTTTCATTTGAGTCCGATATTGTCATAATGGGTCAAATAACCCATTTGACGTATCTTTAGGAGGAAAAGCGCCACGTAGACTTGAACGCAAATTTTAATGTCATACTCTCATATAACCATGGTCGGCTAATATGCCCATTTGGGGTTATTTAGGGTTGGCAACTTCCCATTGCTTGGACCTAATATTTTATGCCATATTTGTAATCTACTGTTAAATGCTTTTCATTTGAGTCCCATATTGATATGAACTTCAAATATATCTGTTTAGAGGAGTTTTGGGGTTAGGGGGCCTGCTGTGTACTTGGACCCAAATTTTAATACCATATTCGTTTTCTGATCTCCAATACCTTTCATTAATGCCCTTATTGTGCCCATTGGACCACTTTCGGATATGGGTGGCGTTTTTGGGGTAAGGGCAGGGTCCGCCTCTACCCGATATCTAAAAATTATATAGCCTATGTTTCCTTCCAGACATATGAACACAATCTATGAAAATATAGTTACAATGGGTCTAATGGAGTTTTTGAGGTGTGGCCTGACCCCCTATACTTCGATCTGATTTTCAAATTTCAAACAAATCAATGAGTGCTGTCCGATTCAAGTTTAAGCTCAATGATAAGGGGCCGTATTTTTATAGCCGAGTCCGAACGGCGTGCTGACACCTCTTTGTGGAGAAGTTTTTACATAATTACCATGTTGCTAGCATTAGGAGGGGATAACCACCGCTGAAGATTTTTTTTCTGGTGTCCTCGCCAGGATTCGAACCCATGCTTTTAGCATCATAGACGGACATACTAACCTTAGCGATACGGTGGCCTCCCGTATGGTAGTATCCACTAAGTTACCTTTCTATTTTCCGATCATCTTTTTATAGAACTACTATAAGTCATTCCCCCAGTTCCTGTAGTTTATAGATTTTTTTTTTTTCAAAATTCTTCATTTAATAGAAAGGGTAATCTAGAACAGCTTATTGTGGAAGCTTGTCAGCGTAGGAGGGAGATGTTCAAAGTTTAGTTCCGATATTTTATTTACTAGATGGACTGGCAACTTGTGAAAACAGTGGTGATAAGCATATGATCAACTATGAACACTCTCTGTTTTTCCGATCTCCCTCTCTATTTCTTTGTTCGTATTGGCTTTGCTATTCAAATAGTTAATGTCCCCCAATGGATGGCGCTACATTTGTTGTTAGTAATGATCACTGTTGATTCTGATGATTGATCGGGAAGAAATATATGTTTATGAGAACTATATCCAAATATTAACTGGTCTCAACTATATTGAACAAGAATGCCAAAGAGCATAACACAGCCCACTGTGTCAAATTTCAGCAAAATTCGAGTAATAAACGTGCTTTTATTCACCCAAGAACTTAAATCGGGAGATCGGAATATATGGCAGCTATATCCAAATAAAGCCCGATCTTGACCGTACTCGGTACGAATTTCGAAGAGCCTAACATTGCCAAATTTCAGCGAAATCGGTTAATAAATCCAACTTTTATGAGCCTAAAACCTTAAATCGGGAGATAAGTATATATGGCAGCTACAACCAAATCTGGACCGATCTGAGCAGTGTTGAACAAGGATGTCGAGAAGCCTAACACAGCTCGTAATACCAAATTTCAGACAATTTCAATACGCCTATTATGGGTGAAAATTTAAATTGAAAGATCGATCTATATGACAGAAATATCGAAATATAGACCGATCTTAACCATAACCGGTACGAATGTCGAGGGGCCTGGCGCTACTTTTTGTGACTAATTTCAGCAAAATCGGTTAATAATCACACCTTTTATGGACTTTAAACCTTACACATCCTTCCCGAATATGATGCAGATCGGATCGTGTTTTAATATGGCTGATATATATCGATCTCTCTATTTAATCCTATATAACTTAGAGATCGGTTTATATAGGCGCTATATCAAAACTTGGACCCATATGCCCCATTTACAGTCCCAACCAAACTACACTAATAGGAAATAATCATGCAAAACTTCAAACATATAGCTTTACTCCTTCGAAAGTTTGGCAAAATTAATTCTGTTAAGATCCTTGATATTCGCTCTGAAAATGGTCCAACTTTGTCTATATCTTAATATAACTCCCATATACAATAGATATATCTCCCGATTTAGGGTCTTAGGCACATAAAAACTGAATTTATTAACCGATTTGCCTGAAATTTGGCACAATGACTCCTGTGAAGATCCCCGATATCCATGCTAAATACGGTTCAAATCGGTCTACATCTTAAAATGGTCCCTATATAGACCAATCTCCCGATTTAAGGTCTCAGACCAATAAAAGACGCATTTTTTGCCCAATTTCGGCGAAATTTAACACAGTAAACTGTGTTCAGCCATTTTTATACCCTCCACCATAGGATGGGGGTATACTAATTTCGTCATTCTGTTTGTAACACCTCGAAATATGCATCACAGACCCCATAAAGTATATATATTCTTGATCGTCGTGACATTTTAAGTCGAACTAGCCATGTCCGTCCGTCCATCCGTCCGTCTGTCTGTTGAAAGCACGCCAACTTTGAACGAGAAGAGCTTGGCGCTTGAAATTTTGCACAAATACTTCTTATTGGTGAAGGTCGGTTGGGATTGTAAATGGGCCAAATCTGTTCATGTTTTGATATAGCTGCCATATAAACCGATCTTGGGTCTTGACTTCTTGAGCCTCTAGAGGGCGCAATTCTCGTCCGATTTGACTGAAATTTTGCAAGTAGTGTTTTGGTATCACTTCCAACAACTGTGCTAAGTACGGTTTAAATCGGCTCATAACCTGATATAGCTGTCATATAAACCGATCTTGGGTCTTAAATTCTTTAACTTTTAGAAGGCGGAATTCTTATCCGATTTGACTGAAATTTTGCACATAGTGTTTTGTTATCACTTTCAACAACTGTGCGGAGTGTGGTCCAAATCTGTCCATAACTTGATATAGCTGCCATATTAACCGATCTTGAGCTTCTAGAGGGCGCAATTCCCATCCGATTTAGCACACAATTTTGTACAACGTCTCCTCCCATGGCCTTCAACATGCGTATGCAATATGGTCTGATTGGATCTATGACTTGATACAGCTCCCATATAAACCGATCTCCCGATTTTGCTTTTTGAGACCCGAATCGTACTACAATTTGATATAGCTGCTCCTCCGTCCTTATTCATTATTCTTTGTTTGTCTAAAAACAGATACTGCGCAAAGAACTCGACAGATGCGACCATGGTGGAGGGTATATAAGATTCGGCCCGGCCGAACTTAGCACGCTCTTACTTGTTGGGTATAGCTTCCATATAGACTGATCTCCCAATTGAAGGCCTTTCACCTATAAATTGCGTATTTATTTCCCGGTTTTGCTGAAATTAAGTAGAGTGAACTTTGTTAAACCTCACACATCCTCCCCGAATATGATGTAGATCTGATCATATTTCGATATAGCTGATACACATCGATCTCTCGATTTATGGTCTTGTACTTATTAAGACTCTTTCATTACCATTTTTTGCAAAATTGTAGCGAGTTCGGTCCAGATCTGACCTTATTTCGATATGGCTGCTTTAGGTTCACAATTGTGGATTTTGCTCCGAATTTCAACGAAATGTTGTGCGTACCCGAGTTGATGGATACCAAAACTTGGTGCGGCCGAACTTTAAGCCTTTTTAATTGTTTTTTAAATATTTTGAAGCCGGTGCCAGAGGACCACGACATTTTGGACCATGGGTGCTCCTCGGACTGAATGAACTTATTAGGAATTTATTTTCTACTTTCAAAATCGTATAGAGGTCCAAAATTGTGTACAAGACTCACACGGCTGTAATGTGTCAATTTTACTCCAAATTTGGGTGCATGATTTCTAATCTACTTCCATGGACTTTTTACTGGAGTCCTATGTTGTTCTGGTCGGCCAATAAATTTGTTGGGGTTGTTTTAGGTGTGTCTCCAGATAACACTTTCCTTAATTTGGATGTCAAATTCGTACCTTATATTGGTGTTTTCGTTTACTGATTGAAAACACAAATTAGCTTAGAACGGTGCTCCCATCTCTAGGATCTTTAATTTTTAAAAGTTATGAAAAGTTAGGACTTTACCCCTTCAAATATCATGAAATGGAGTATTTTTTTTTCACCAGATAAAATTTCAGAACAATCGATTTAGGCGTCAATATGCAAACAAAGAACCCCAGCAGTAATTAAATTCGTTAATAGGGCCCAAATGAAACACACTGCTCCGAAATTTCTTAGCAGTGAATTTGGTCGAATTAAGATCATCTAGAACCATATCCGTAACGAATATAAGAGGGCATAGTGCAACTCACCGTTCCGAATGTCCGCGAAATCGGACAACAAATGCGTTTTTAATAGGCTCAAGAATCTAAAACTAGAGGCCTTAATTTATCCAAATATAGTTCAAGGAATCTAAATAAAAACATATGGAACGCATTATATTCAGCACGGCAGAACTGTGGATGCCCACTACCATGAATATCGGGGAATCGACCTATGTAGCAACTATATCCAAATATCATTCGAACTTGACTATACTCAACACACATATCGAGGGTCCTAACGCAACTCTCTGTTTCACATTTTTTGGAAACGATTCGAAGGACAGATAGACGACAGACGAACATACCTAAACAAAATCAATGACTGATTCTGACTCGATCTTTATACTTATCTATGGGTTTATCCCTGTTCCTTTGCACTTATTCCTTACAATACCCTGCACAATATTATTGGTGTATAGAAATGTGGCGCCTTTTTTTCAAATTCAGCCAAAACTACATAAAATAGAGATCTCTTTTTTTGTCCATCATTTTATCCATCAGTAACGATGCAGCCATTCATAGTTCCTTTATTACACGAGCTACATTCACAACATAAGAATAAATTGCCCAAAAAGTAATTGCGGATTTTTTAAAAGAAAGTAAATGCATTAAATAAATGCAGCTAAAAGTTACAGCTGATAACTGACAGAAGAAAGAATGCAATTACAGAGTCACAAGCTGTGAAAAAATTTGTCAACGCCGACGATATGAAAAATCCGCAATTACTTTTTGGGCAACCCAATAGTTTTCATTGATATGAAACTATTGTCCTTGGTTACGCAAATTATTATAAATATGTTGCCTATTAAAATGAAATATTTAAACGTCCTCGCTCCATAATTATTAGAAATAATTTGCCTCTGACTGGCTGTGTAGGTTTTAAAGATAAGAAGAACACAATATTTTGTTAAAACACATCATTAAACACATTGACCACAGAAATGAAAACAGATTTGGGTAAAATCAACAAAACATTTTTTACGACATTAACGCCAGCCAACAGCCACCACAAGACATCTGCAACAAAATGTGAAATAGAGTTTCGTTGTGCCTAAAAAGCCTGCCAGTGCGAAGGTGTCCAGACCAAAATGAATGGTCATAAAAACAAGTCTACAAGGCAAATCGTAAGAAAAAGGAAAAATTGAGAAAATGAGGCGGCAGAAAGAAACATTTCGAATAAAACACTTTGCTAGAGCGCCAGCGCTACATGACGAAATATTGAAACGCAAGTTTTATTGTTTAATAACAAAAATAAACAAATTGAATTAAATACAGTATTCCTTGGATGACTTTTCAGCTTCTCTACTCAGAATTTCCATTTTAACACTTTCTTGCCGGCTATAGAGCGATCAGCAAACTATCAAGCCCATGGAGGGAGACCCCACAAATCTTTATGAGCAACATAAACAACAGACTTGTTTGCTTCGTCTTTGTGGTTAAGCAGCAAATGTTGAGAATCATTGTTGTTGTTTTTTTTTTGCTTCAGAAGTCTTCCGACCACCAAATCGACATGAGGAAAGGAAGCATTCGTTGCGTTATATGCTTATTCTTGTCTTACAATCGGAGGCGACAAGTTTATACAATCCCATTGCATGGCTTTGCGTTCACCCCAAAAATTATCATGTCTGACATGCGCCAGTCCCTGGCAAATAAGGACAGTAAAATGATGAATACCGCCTCTTGTGTTTTGTTTTGCTTAATTAAATTCATTTTTAAATATCAATAAAACTCATTTATGGCTCATGCCGCATATCCATCTAAGTTTCAGACATTGCGATTGACTTGTATCAAGAGTTAATTTCTTGTTCCAAGTACGAATGAAATCATTTGAAATAAAACTCATCGTAGACATAAATGAATTAAAATTGTTACTATTATTAAACGCCCACCCATAGTGGGTAATAAAGAGGCTATATATCGTAAAGGGGTATAACATTTGAACAAAACAAGTAAGAGCGTGCTAAGTTCGGCCGGGCCGAAACTTATATTCCCTCCACCAGGAATCGCATTTGTCGAGTTCTATGCGCGGTATCTCTTTTAAGGCAAACAAATAATATTGAATAAGAACTGTCATGCTATATCAAGTTATAGTCCGATTAGGACCACAAATGAATGCTGAACATTGTAGAAGTCATTGTGTAATACTTCAGTTCCTTCGGATAAGAATTGCGCCTTGTAGGGGCTCAAGAAGCAAAATCGGGAGATAGGTTTATATGGGAGCTGTATCAAGCTATTGATCGATTCAGACCATATTGGACACGTATGTTGAATGTCATGAGAGAAACTGTTGTACAAAATTTCTGCCAAATCGGATGACAATTGCGCCATCTAGAGGCTCAAGGAGTCAAGATCCAAGATCGGTTTATATGGCAGCTATATCAGGTTCTATACCGATTTACGCCATACTTAACACAGTTATTGAAAGTCATTACAAAACACCTCATGCAAAATTTCAGCCAAATCGGATGAGAATTGCGCCCTCTAGAGGCTCAAGAAGTCAAAATTCCAGTAAATCAGATGAAGAAGAAGTCAAAATCCCAGATCGGTTTATATTGCAGCTATATCAGGTTATATTCCGATTTGCGCCATACTTAGCACAGTTATTGGAAGTCATAACGAAACACCTCATGCAAAATTTCAACCACATCGGATGAGAATTGCGCCCTCTAGAGGCTCAGGAAGTCAAGATCCCAGATCGGTTTATATGGCAGCTATACCAGATTATGAACCAATTTGAATCATACTTAACACAGTTGTTGGAAGTCATAACGAAACACCTCATGTAAAATTTTAATCAAATCGGATGAGAATTGCGCCCTCTACAGGTTCAAGAAGTCAATACCCAAGATCGGTTTATAAGGCATCTATATCAAAACATGGACCGATTTGGACCGTTAACAATCTCAACCGACCTACACTAATAAAAAGTATTTGTGCAAAATTTCAAGAGGCTAGCTTTACTCCTTCGAATGTTAGACAGACGGACGCACGGACGGACAGACGGACGGACATGACATAGATTGACGTAAAATGTCACGACGATCAAGAATTTATATACTTTATGGGGTATTAGACGCATATTTCAAGATGTTACAAACAGAATGACGAAATTACCACCATCCTATGGTGAGGGTATAACAAGTAAAGGCAAGGGGAGCTGGGCCGGTACAAGATTCGGACCACCAAGGAAAACATTTGTCAAGTTCTTTGCCCGTTATCTCTTTTAAGGCCAACAATGCATAATGGATAAGAAACTAGCCTATAGGGCTAGCCCTATAGGGGCTAGCCCTATAGGCTAGTTTGTGCAGTGACATCTACAAACCCAATATGGACATCTACAAACCCAATAATCGGTCAATTATATGATACAGTTCTAATATTTATATTTGGATATCGCTGACAGCTATATCCAAATATAGCCCAATCTTGACCTTACTCGAGGGGAATTTCGGGGTGCCTAAAAAAACTCCTTCTGCAAGTTTATCGTTAAATGGGATAGTTAAGACATCCTTCATGGGCCCAAGACTGTAAGTCGGGAGATCGCTCTATATGGCAGTCATATGCAAATATTGAAGGATCAGGACCATACTTCGTACGAATGTCGAGGGGCCTAAAACAACTAATTGTACATTTCAGCGAAATCGGATAATAAATGCATATTTTATGTGGCCAATACCTTAAATCCGGAGATCGCTCCGACTAACACAACTCACTTTGAAAAAATTTCACCGTAAACGGATAATAAAAATGGCTTTAATGGGTCTAAGACCTTAAACCAGCAGATCGGTCTACATGGGGGCTATATCAAGTTATAGTATGATATAATCCTTCTTCGAACTTAATATGCCTATGGACTAAAAAAGAACCTGTGCTAAATTTCAGCTCAATATCATAAAGATGGAGCGTGATTTCAGAAAGACGGACGGACAGGTGGACGGAAGGACATTACTAGATTGACTTATATTTTTGTACCTTTCAGCATAAGAGAGGAAGTATTGATCTGGGAAGGAAGGGTTATCTACTAGTGGTCAGACAAAACCCTTAAGATCATTACATTTCGTTATTGATCATTCTTCATTTTTCTAGTAAACTGAAATATCATTCATATCTAATTTCATAACCCATCTTACATCCCCATCAATCTGCAGACTGTGGTTATATTGAGATACAAGTATATTTGTACATAGGAGTGTGTCTCTCTCATTGAATGTTTATTATTGTTGATGCCACACTAGAATCGTTTTGTCGAACGAAAAATAAACAAATAAATTTCCAGCATTTGTATCTTTACGGCAATAATAATAGTGTTTAATGTGTTTGTTTATGTTCTGTTTTGTTCCTTTTATTTCGATTATAATGCAATTCTTAAGGCGATTCTTGTTCTTTGGTGCGTAATGAACAAGCTCTAATAGATCATAAAAATTGTGATTGGTTTTTGAATGTTAGGGTGGCCAGACTTAAGGGATTAACAGAATACAAGATTTGTACAAAATGTCTGGAGTGTCACTTGTTGTTGTTTATATTAGAAAATGAAAAAAGGAATTGTAAATGATGTATTGATGTATTGCTCTTGGACAATAATAGGTTGTAAGCAGGTTCATATAGTCACCCTAACGCTATAATGACAAATTATTGAACTTGTATACATTAAACTCAATGAAAAGGAGTGATGATTATTGGCTAGTACACCGATCACCTCAAAATCAGTTCCTTAATCGATTTAGGAACTGTAGTGCTGAGATTAGCATATTCGCCTATGACTCTGAAATTCTGGGTTCTGAATGCTGGCGAGAACATTAAAGAAATTCTTCAGCAGTGGTTATCAGCTCCTAATGGCCAATCCCATGGCAGCCGGTTGTACTTAACGGATCGACCCGATGGATTCCTTCATCGACAAAGGTTAGCGCTTCAGTGTACAACACACTGCTACAACAACAACCTCCTAATGGTGGCAACATTTGTGAATTGCTATTTCATGTAAAAACTTCTTCTGAGAGAGGTATCGCATGCCATTTGGTTATCAAAAGGTGATCCTTTTTTGAGCTTAAAACTTGAATCGTACAGCACTCATTGATATGTGAGGAACTTGCTCTTGTTCCTTAATGTAATGTTAATGGGCAAATTTGGGATTCAATTAAATAATGTCTGTATGTACTTTTTGTTACTATGGGGTACAAAGTGTATCAACAGGTCGGAATTGGCCGATTTGAACCTTAGATTATTACCTTGTGAATCATAATTTCAAAGCTCCCTAACTGGGCGTCTTCCACAATTTTTACTACATCTATTCTCAGTCTACCGACTCCATATAAATGTAATACTCTGTGGCAGAGGTCAACAGTTAAAATCATTACTTGGGATGAATTTATCATTCATTTTAGATCTTTTGCAATTCCGTGCAAAGCTTCATACTTGGAACAATTAATTAGGTTTAACGAAAAGTTCACAAATTAATTTCATTTGCAGCGAAAGACATTTTGTGGTGATGCTGGTTTCTTTAGTCATCTTACCTTGGTTAGCTGTTTGCTATCCATCTACTATTGGAACCGTGTGGTTGAGAATTGTTTTGTAGTTTCCCTTGCCAATTGTTAGGGAGAGTTGAAATGAACTCACAGCCAGAAATACGTACCTAGTGCACATTTACCACAAACAAACAGCCAGAAACAATGCCAACTACTGGACTTTTAACTTTAATTGTCTGTTGGCTTTTGAATTATTGGCGCCTACAGCTTTAGGCAAGAGAAATCTAAAGTTGCTGAAAGGTATAACAATTTGGTTAAGGCCTATGCGAATGACATAATCTAGCAAGAACAAGTAAAAATAATAGTAAACAAGTAAGAGGGTGCTAAGTTTAACCGGGCCGAATCTTTTATACCCTCCACCATGGATCGCATTTGTTGAGTTCTTATGCGCGGTATCTCTTCTCAGGCAAACAAAGAATATTGAATAAGAACTGTCATGTTATTGGAGCTATATAAAGTTATAGTCCGATTCGAACCATAAATGAATGCTGAACATTGTAGAAGTCATTGCATAATATTGGGTTGCCCAAAAAGTAATTGCGGATTTTTCATATAGTCGGCGTTGACAAATTTTTTCACAGCTTGTGGCTCTGTAATTGCGTTCTTTCTTCTATCAGTTATCAGCTGTTACTTTTAGCTTGCTTTAGAAAAAAGGTGTAAAAAAGTATATTTGATTAAAGTTCATTCTAAGTTTTATTAAAAATGCATTTACTTTCTTTTAAAAAATCCGCAATTACTTTTTGGGCAACCCAATATTTCAATTCATTCGGATAAGAATTGCGCCTTGTAGGTTTTTAAGAAGCACTATCGGGAGATAGGTTTATGTGGGAGCTGTATCAAGCTATTGATCGATTCAGGCCATAATAGACACGTATGTTGAAGGTCATGAGAGAAGCCGTTGTACAAAATTTCTGCCAAATCGGATGACAATTGCGCCCTCTAGAGGCTCAAGAAGTCAAGATCCCAGATCGGTTTATATGGCAGCTATATCAGGTTATGCACCGATTTGCGCAATACTTAGCACAGTTATTGGAAGTCATAGCAGAACAACTCATGCAAAATTTCAGCCGAATCGGATGAGAATTTCGCGCTCCATTGGCTCAAGAAGTCAAAATCCCAGATCGGTTTATATGACAGCTATACCAGATTATAAACCGATTTGAATCATTCTTAACACAGTTGTTGGAAGTGATACCAAAACTCTACGTGGAAAGTTTCAGTCAAGTCGGAGCAGAATTGCGCCCTCTAGAGGCTCAAGAAATCGAGACCCAAGATCGGTTTATATGACAGTTATATGTATGGACGCAATTATTAGAGGTGATACCGAAACACCACGTGCAAAATTTCAGTCAAATCGAGCGAGAATAGCGCCCTCTAGAGGCTCTAGAAGTCAAGACCCAAGATCGGTTTATGTGGCAGCCATATCAAAACATGGACCGATTTGGCCCATTTACAATCTCAAGCGACCTACACTAATAAAAAGTATTAGTGTAAAATTTTAAGCGGCTAACTTCACTTCTTCGAAAGTTAGCCTGCTTTCGATAGACAGACGAACGGACGGACAGAGCCATGTCAGTGGCTAGATCGACATAAAATGTCACGACAATCAAGAATTTATATACTTTATGGGGTCTCAGACGCATATTTCGAGGTGTTGCAAACAGAATAGCTTTACTCCTTCGAAAGTTAGCGCGCTCTCGATAGACAGACGAACGGACGGACAGACGCACGGACATGGCTAGATCGACATAAAATGTCTCGACAATCAAGAATACATATACTTTATGGGGTCTCAGACGCATATTTCGAGGTGTTGCAAACAGAATAACGAAATAAGTATACCCCTTATCCTATGGTGGAGGGTATAAAAATATGCCGGGTCGAATCTTCACCAGGGATGGCATTTGTCATTTTAGATAGTCGCAGTGATACACTGTAAGAGTGAATCCTCTCTCTGAAGGCGGTGGAAGTGTGAATCTAATGGTGTTGTCAACGACGTAGCTATAGGAAGTTTGTAGAAGACTTAGCTATAGGAAGTTTGCTAAACCGATATCAGTCACAGAGGATCGGGTTGGGACCAGGGATTCCAAGCGGACCGGAGCTGTTTATGGCTGGTGCGTGATGAGGGGCCGAGTGTCTGGAGAGGGATTGAGATTGCAAGCCATTTCGCTCAGCATTGGAAAAATGTCACTCCCTCTTTGTCAAAAACTGGGCCGCTCTGCTTTATCTCCGACCCCGCTTCGACACCGCTCCAACCCCGCTCCGACCCCGCTCCGACCCCGCTCCGACCCCACTTCGACCCCGCACCGGAACCGAGGTTGGGACCACCTATGATTAGCTTAATTCAGATCTGGAGCGTGATGAGAGGCCGAGTGACTGAAGCGGGATTGAGATTGCAAGCCATTCCGCTCAGCATAAAAAAAATTTCAATCCTTCTTCGTCAAAAACTGGGCCGCTCTGCTTTAGCTCCGACCCCGCTCCTACCCCGCTCCGACCCCGCTCCGACACCGCTCCAACCCCGCTCCGACCCCACTCCGACCCTGCTCCGACCCCACTTCGACACCGCATCGGAACCGAGGTTGGGACCACCTATGCTTAGCTTAATTCAGATCTGGAGCGTGATGAGAGGCCGAGTGACTGAAGCGGGACTGAGATTGCAAGCCATTCCGCTCAGCATAGAAAAAATTTCAATCCTTCTTCGTCAAAAACTGGGCCGCTCTGCTTTAGCTCCGACCCCGCTTGACCTCGCTCCGACCCCGCTCTGACCCCACTCCGACTCTATTCCGACCCTGCTCCGACCCCGCTCCAAATCCCTGGTTAGGACCACCGATGATTAGCTTTATTCAGATTAATCTCCATCTCTGTTTAGCGGTTACTAACCGCTACCAATGGGTGTGAAGGACATTTTACGGTATTGTAAGGAGAGGACTAAGGATTTTACAATGTGTTGTAACGCTAACGTCTATTACGGTCTTTAGGTCAGCACAGACACGAAACTCAGAAGGGTAAAATGTTCTAGAATTTATCTTGGAGAACGGACTCCATTTACCAATTGCAAAAGACCTGGTGCCATTTTTGAGATTTAAAACAGGAAATAGGTTTGGACCTTACCTTAGGTTACATCCAATGGCTTCATAGAGCATAAATTCATACATATACTTTGAGTGAGTGGGGTAAAGCCCGCTGGTAAGATCAAGTGGTGGGAGACATTCATTATATATTTAAATCGAAACCGATTTTGATGAAATTTTGCACACGTATTGGGACGTCAAATGAAACATCCCATGCTAAATTTTGTAATGCATGGACTAAAATTGTGGCTACGGCCTTAAAAGGCGTTCGTCCTTAGACTAAAAATGAGTATTGAGCAAAATTTTGAAATCGAATCAGGAAGCGATTCCAAGAATAGCTAGACCCATTGATAAGTATACCGTATCAATGGGTCTAGCTATTCTCCTTTTATGCGTTGCAAACAAATGCACAAACTTATAATTCCCTGTACCACAGTGGTGGTTTAGGATAAAAGAAGTTGTGGACTTATTTAAAGTTTTTTCGCTGTTTGGGTCACTCTGGAATAAATGTCGCCTTACAATGTTTGAGTAAATAACCACCGTTGACAAAAAAAGTTTTCGCTAGTAATCAAACCCTGATGTTCCACGGTGCCCTCTACCAGCTGGAGGGTTGATGGATTAGAACTAGCCATATACGTGTCATTTGCAAAGGCCAGATGGAGATTGGACAGAGTCACCAGGAACATTGGGGAATTGTTTAAAAAACGTGCGGAATGGATGCCTTGGCAGAAGATTTGTTGGCAGATCCAAATGGTTTCTACCCTAAGATGGCAATAGAACTTAGACTGTTTGGCTGGCAGGTATGTCGAGTTGTGGTATGTACCCTTTTGGTGGAGGAGGGTGAAGGTAATTGTTATTCGTAAGGCGGGATCGCTGCATTGAAGTGCGGTCTAGGACTTAAGACCAATTAGTCAGAGATGATTCTGGACATTCATATAGAAGGTAAGCTGGAGAATTTACCTCTGCACGCTGCCAGCACGCATATAACAAGATTGGGCGGTCGGTACAATGCCTCGTTGTATCGTGCAGCAAATGGAGTGGACTTAGTTTAAGAAATTTGAGTTGGTTCTGGGCATTAAGGTAGCCTTTGGATTCATCCTGCATAAAGACGGGGTAAAGGATAGCGGGTGTGGAGAACGGCATTATGATTTGAATAATGGATACGCATTTGCATAAAGCTAACACGATGAAAATGAATGCGACCAGAGGTACGCCATAGAACGCGGTTACTTTACCGCTGTTTTTGTTCTTGTTGCCGATTAACGCTTATGCTTATGACCTGTTTATTCTTACCACCGGAAATTTCTTGGATTCAGAGGTTCTGCATCGGCATTATGTCCTATTGAACTACTGGGTGCGACTTAGGGGTGAATACTACAAACTCGAAGTTGATCTTATTTATCGGTTGGAAAAACGTGGCTGCGTTCAGACTTACAAGACGACAAGGAAAAGTCCCGAAGCTTTACGAATCGGCAAAATTTATTGAGATTCTGGTTTATAAGCTAAATTGAGGTTTCAACATGTAAAACGGTGTTAGTTCGGCCGGCCCAAACTTTGGATACCCACCATCTCGGTTATATATGTTAAACACCTTAAGTCAAAATCCGGTGAAAAATTCATACCTTATACCCCATAGCAGCTATATCGAAATATGCTCGGATTTTAATCAAATACTAATAAGTAGAGGTCATTGTCCAGTTGTGTATTAAAAAAAATTGGTCTTTTTAGTAGCTATATCTAAAAATAAACCGATCTGAACCATATACGACACGAATGTCGAAAAGCCTAACATAAGTCACTGTGAAATTGCATTATAAATGCGCCTTTTATGGCGCCAAGACTTTAAATCGGGATATCGGAATATATGGCAGCTATATCCAAATCTAAACTGATTTGGGCTAAATTTCAGAAAAATGTCGAAGAGTCTAACACAACTCACTGTCCCAATTTTTTATAGGCCCTAAACCTTAAATCGAGAGATCGGTCAATAGGCAACTATATGCAAATCTTGATCGATCTAGACCAAATGGCAGAAATATGTCGAGGGGCTTAACTTAACTCACTGTCCCAAACTTCGGCGAGATCGCACAATAAATGCGTCTTTTATGGGCCCAAAATCTTAAATCGAGAGATCGGTCTATATGACAGCTACATTCAAATCTGGACCGATCTGAGCCAAATTGAGGAAGGATGTCGAAGGACCTAACACAACTCACTGTCCCAAATTTCAGCAAAATCGGATAATAAATGTGGCTTTTATGGGCCTAAGACCCTAAATCGGCCGATCGGTCTATATGGAGGCTATATCAAGATATAGTCTGATATAGCCCATCTTCGACCTTAACCTGCTTATGGACAAAAAAAAAAAAGAATCTGTGCAAAGTTTCAGCTCAATATCTTTATTTTTAAAGACTGTAGCGTAATTTGAATCATTGAATCATTGGCTCTATTGGGTGGTTGCGCTACCAGTTCTGACATACCGGCTCATGGACGCTCCTAAAGCAAGGAATCTTGGTAATAATTTTCTCTGCGAATATCCGGCCTTTAATCATTGTAGTTATAACTAGAGGTTATGTCCTATTAACGACCTGGATTTTAAAGGGATAGGCGTTTGAGGAATCACAATGTGTCACACGGTGGTGGCCTCATTGGAACGTCCGAAATAAAATGCAAAAGTCCCACACGGAAAATGATATAAAAACGCAAAAATGGGGCTTTATTTTATAATGAATTACAACCCCAAAAGTAAAAAATGAAATAAGGCCACAACTAGATGAAAAAACACCCCGAACTAAAATGAAATAAGGCCCGAAAATTTGGGGCATTATTTCATATGACATATAGTCTCAATTTTAAAATAAGTGGGCGATTGACTAATGTCCCAGAAATCTTTTAAATGTTTGTAAAACGAAATAAAGTCCCAAAAATAAGGTCTGCGTCTTTGTGTCATTTCCAAATTTGGGGTTTTATTTCAAGAAATTAAGCTGCAATTTTCACAATAAAATAAAGCCCCATAAAACGAAATTAAGCCCCAATTATCGTTGTTTTTGTTTCATGTATAACAGTATGGGGTCTTATTTCACGTTGCGTTTGGGGAATTATTGCATTGGGGACTTATTTCATACGGCCATTCTATCATTATAACACATGATAATATCAATCTGCCACCCTAAATATGAGCGATATAGCCTTATACTTGTTATCGATGAAGGTTGTCGAACATATCGATTCATAGTTGGATACAGATCCCATATAAACCAATCCTCTGATTTGACTTCTAACGTAGTTCACCATTACAGAACGTTTGTTCCTCTAGCCGAACGTAGAACTAATTTCCAAGCGCCTCGATCGTCTGCGCTCCTTCTCCAATCTCTGGTAACCACTTTCGAGATGTCTCTCTCCACTTGGTCGCTCCAATGGAGTTTTGGTCTTCTCCTTTAACGTATTTTATTATGGTTGCCTTCAAAAGGCTTCTTAGCTGGAGCTTCTTCATTCATTCCGACAACATGAGCCTAGCCAACGCAACCGTTTTATTTTGATACGTTTAGCTATTTATCGTCGTCACAAAGCTCGTGATTCATACGACTCCTATAATCTCCTTCAACGCAGACTGGTATACATATTTTGCGAAGGATCATTATCTCAAACACTCCAAATACTCCCTCATCTACTTTCGCAAGCATCCATGTTTCGAAGCCATGCTACAGCACGGGTTGTATCAGTGTATTGTATAATATGATGTACGTCCGTCGAAGGGTGGCTGTGATTCTTAAGAGCTTGTTGATATGATCCTTTGTATTATTTCAAAACTGGTGGTTTGCGTTTCCTTGACGGCAATGCCGAGGTAGATAAAGTTGCTGACTATCTCAAAGTTATAGCTCCCAACTTTCGCCATTTTCTTAATTTGCTCGGATTTACAGAGCTTTATGGGAGTCGATATCATCCACTATGTGTTATCTCTTATCATGTGATCTCTTTAAAGTCCAGCTGGAGAAGATTATACGAAATGCTGGGGTGAATAGCAAATGTAAATTTTCCCCATGAACATTGTACAAAGCAACAGAACATAGTCCGATTAAGGTGTGAATAGGCTTGAAACTTTACTCCCAAGAGAATATATGCTACTCGTCTATGACGAAGATATCGATATTATGGGTCAGTCACCGGAAGAAGCAATTGCAGCCCTTGAAAGTATCAAAAGAGAATCAACGAGGCAACCAAATTCATGCATCGTTTCATGATACAATATTTATAGCATAGGGCATCACCTCTTTGAGTTATTATGACACCTTTCCCCAGCTCTTGCACTTCCTGTAATGCCAGTAATGTCTGCCCCGTACTTCTCTAATACATCCACCAGTGCGTGTACTACACCTCTTCTGTAAGGAATTCGTACATTCCAGTGGCAGATATGCCAGACACGTTTGCGGGGGTTGTCAACATAGGGAGGATCCGTTTTAAGCATTCTTCATTTTGTCAAAGCATTTTTTTAAATTAATGGCCTACTAACCTTTCGCCCCAGCCCATCTTTATATCGTTCTTCGGGTGAACTCTTAGTACATTTTAGCTCTCTTCCTTTAATGGATGATAACGATAACCTTCCAGGTAACCTCGCGTGGAGGTTTGTGTCCTTATTTGAGATGATACAAGACCAAGAAAAGTCTAGTTGAAACCATCAGACCAGTTGCATGTTTTCCACATCCATTAGTTGACTTTTTAATTCCTTCTTAAAACATGGTACAAGAATTACGCTTATGATCTCTACTATACATAACAACTATAGTCCATAATTGATAGAATTATGAATAGATCATACGAGTTGACTTCTTGGTTCCTCTAGAATCCAAAGTAAATGAGGCATTTATTGAAATTTGAGTAGAGCCCCAGAAATATCTGCACAATCCGTCATTGTGTGTATCGATCTCGAAGAACTTTCTTCTTTACTCCATGAATTAGCAGTTCTTTTTTACAGTAATGTAATCAATTTACGATCATGCTCATACCTCCCTCGAACTGAAACCTTAAAGTTGGCGGCGAATATTCCACTTCTGTGTGTTTTAATCTCCAACAATGTAGCGTAAATCTATTTGTACCCAAACGTTATTAGACTTTTGTATGTGTACTTATAGCAAACCCTTCCACAAACTCCATCCCACAACTTGAGCTGCAGCAGTTAAGTCGTTTACAAGCAATTGATTGGGTTAAGGTGATTTTAGACCATTTGAAGTTCCAATAATTGGCGCTTAAAGCTTAGCCGATTTACTAGTATTTAGTTGACGTTATGCCCAAGCGGTGTTTGGCATTAAATTGGGCCTGCCTGTGGTCCTCGCAGAGTCGACTTTACCTGTTGTGTGTGATATTTCTTTGGTTTTCACTTCTAACCAAAACATTGAATGTGTCGCTTGTGTCGACTGCAACATTTCTGACATACCACCGGCTAAATATCTGGTAGTTGTTTATGTTGTCCATTTTTTTTTTCTTTTTCTTTTCATTCATTTGAGTTTAATTTTTCCCAGAATGCCTTGCTCGGCAAGGCAATAAGCCGCAATAGGCTACAATACAAAAACCGCAGATTTAAGCCAAGTCGTTTGTTTGGCATACGTTAAGTGTTCAAATTAAGTTATTGGTTGATGTGTATTTACAGTGATTTAGCTTAAATTTGTGGTGGCTGCTGGTTTTATAATCGTTTTTTTTTTGGTTATTCTTTTTTCGGTTTGTTTGCATATTGTGTAGAGTTCTGCTTAAGCCGTAGGTGCGTCGGAATCCCTAGCGTGGATATGCATGCTGTGTTACAGACTGATAATATTTTTGGAGTTAAAAAATTTGGTGTGTGCTTAGCACTTTCATTTAAAAGGGCTTGGATTAGACTCCAAAGAACCGGCAGCTGCGGTGGTGATACGAGTACCAGAAAAGAATGTTATTAGGTCCACTAACCAATAGGCGACTGGCCTGCAGAGGCTTCCGATGAAGACACCTTATTCGGATCTTGAGGACAGGACAGATTCAATCTCATTTTCTAATGCCTGCAATGGATATGCATGCTGTGTTACAGACTGATAATATGTTTGGAGTTACAAAATTTGTTGTGTGCTTAGCATTTTGGCTGCATTTTCATTTACATGGGCTGGGATTAGACTCCAAAGAACCGGCAGCTGCGGTGGTGATACGAGTACCAGAAAATAATGTTATTAGGTCCACTAACCAATAGGCGACTGGCCTGCAGAGGCTTCTAATAAAGACACCTTATTCGGATCTTGAGGACAGGACAGATTCAATCTCATTTTCTAATGCCAGCAATGGATATGCATGCTGTGTTACAGACTGATAATATTTTTGGAGTTACAATATTTGGTGTGTGCTTATCATTTTGGCTGCATTTTCATTTAAATGGGCTTGGATTAGACTCCAAAGAACCGGCAGCTGCGGTGGTGATACGAGTACCAGAAAAGAATGCCCTAAAATTTTGGTAAGCATTCCACTAACCAATAGGCGACTGGCCTGCAGAGGCTTCTGATGAAGACACCTTATTCGGATCTTGAGGACAGGACAGATTCAATCTCATTTTCTAATAACTGCCCTGTTTAGGCCATCGGTCTCTTCTGGCAAAAACAAAGGCACTTTGCTCTGAAGTTTATTAAGATATTTGGTGTGACATGTTGTTGGAAAAAGAAAATTTAAATCAGAAATTCTGTGCTACTAACAAAAAATCCTTAACCATTTTCCATACCACGCCTTATAGGTCGGTTCTTATCTAATATTATTTCCCCACCTAAGTACCGATGTCTGTTAGTCGCGAAAGCCCGGCAATGACATAGAGAATGCTCCAAGGTCTCGTTATCTTCCCCCATGCCCTGATGGCAATCCTCGTCTAGCTCTTATAGGTGAGCAAGCTCATTCCGGTCCAAAGGACCGATCGCCGCGGGTACCAGTGTAACTCATGACCTTTTAAGTCGATCTAGCCTTGTCCATCCGTCCGTCTATCGAAACCAAGCAAACTTTCGAAGGAGTAAAATTATGCGCTTAAAATTTTGCACAAATACTTCTTATCAGTGTAGGTTGTTGTTGTTGTAGCCACGTAGCTAAATGTGGAGATGGCAATCCTCGTCTAGCTCTTATAGGTGACCAAGCTCGTTCCGACCCAAAGATTCGATCGCCGCGGGAACCATTGTAATTCGGTTGTGATTGGAAAGGGGCGATATCGGTCCAGGTTTTGATACAACTGCCATATCAACCGATCTGGGATCTTGACTTCCTAACTAAATCTTAATTTAAACTAAATTGACTTATCTTTGGCTAGAATATTAGGAATTACTAAAAACATTTTTTCAGTATACCGAAATCTATACTAATCTCCTTCTTACTCGGTAAGTAATAGCCTCGGTAAGGTCTCGAACAGCCTTGCAGTGTTAGAAGGAGATTAACGCCTTCTCTGAGGATGGCAAAATCGACATTGTTTGGGTGCCGGTCCATAACGGAGTAAGGGGGAATGAAAGGGCAGATGATTTGGCGGTGAGGGCCCGAGGTCTGCCGTCAATAAACTCGGTTAACCCGAAGCCTTTCGGGTCGACGAGGTCCGAGTTAAGGGCGTGGGCGACGAATGCCCATACAACCCTGTGGAACAGCGAAACGGTCGGTAGGACGACGAAAATACTATGGAGAATCCAGATCATGAGAAGACGAGGCTATTACTGAAAGGAAATAACGAGGAGGTCGGTATAGCTTTCAGTATCATAACGGGACACATAGCAATACGAGCTCACTTATGGAAAATCGGTGCGGCAACGATAGCTTGTGTAATGCATGCGGGGAATATGATGAGAGACGTTTGAGCATTTCCTTTACCATTGACTGTTCGCGACCTTACCGTCCTTGTTATTGTTATTGCCCAGATGGTCAGTTTGCTGTCCGTAAAGATATTCACACTCGATGTCGTCGCGTTAACTCCACACTACCTGTCGCATTCTGTGATCACCCTGATCTCCGCTTGTGAGACTGTATTAAGGTCCGACAGTCAAAAACACATCTCAGTTCCAGGGTTCTCAATGTAGACCCTCAGGCCCACTCTGTCCTCTAGCTTTGATCCATCCGTGTAACATGATCTTCCAGATGGCAATTCTAAGGTTCTATCAATCCAAGATTGTGCCGATGGCAGCAGGTTTATCTCAGGTACCCGATCGGAAACCTCTTCCCTTCCTTCCAGGTTTCCTATCGTGGCCTCGATTATACCGCGATGGTATGAGCTGATCCCTTCCTCAATCCATTCTCCCATCGCCTTAAATCTCATAGTGGCAGTGGCTGCTTCACACTTAATCTGTATGTCAATGGGTCGGATATCTATGTCGCTCCGCCTATGCCAAGACAACATGTTCTCTGAACCTGTTGTATGGTCGTTATGTTGCACTTTTTCTCCATGGCAGTCCACCAAACTACTGAGGTGTAAGTAAGTATTGGTCTAACGCTCCTGTAAAGCCAGTGGACTAACCTCGGATTCAGGTCCCATTTCGAGCCTACGGACCAGTCTATATAGTGCCCAACATCTGTGAGCCTTCTCAGTTCACTTCTGAATGTGACACTTCCAATTCAGTATCCTGTCCAAGATCACACCTAAGTATTTGACCATGCCAGATATCGAAATCGTCTTATTAAGGAAACGTGGGCGTTAAATTGCCCCACCTTCGTCTTCCTCGTTAACAGGCATATTTCAGTCTTCCCTAGGTTAGCATTGAGACCTCTAGGTCTAGCCCAGTCATATGCCATATGAAAGATCCTTTCGGCCCTTCTGCATAGCTCGTTCGGATCCTTACCCCTTAGAAGTATTATAACATCGTCTGCGTAGCAGACGGGTTCAAATCCCTCTTCAATCAGCATCCGTAATAGGTCATTAATGATGGTCACCCATAGGAGTGGCGATAAAATGCTCCCTGTGTCGTTTCTTGTGCCACTTTCTTCCTTATATATATGCCATGGGATACAATTTTTCTACCTGTTCCTTAGCATATGGTTTATCCAGTCTCTAAGGGCCGGGTCCACGCGGTACTGGTCTAAGGATTGGATCAGTGTGTCGGTCCGAACATTGTTAAACTCTCCCTCGATGTCAATGCATACCGCCAATGTCTACATCTTGGCATCGAAGGATTCTTTTATTTCATGCACAACCTCGTACAGGGCCGTCTCCCGCGACCTTCCCTTGACATAGGCGTCCTATTTGTAATTGAGCAGTTCGCTGGATGTCCTATTTTTATCATGGTATCCACGATACGTTCCATAGTTTTGAGTAGAAAGAGCGTAAGGTCTGTAGGCCTTTGGCATAACTTGCCTTGCCGGGCTTAGGTTTTCGGAATGTATGTAAGGCACGTTGTAAAAATAATAATCAGAAGGGGCATCAGATGGTCGGCCTCCTTCTGTAGTAACTCCGGAATATTCCGTAAGGCCCGGTTGACTTAAATGAATTGAATTCACCATACCGTCTATAAACACTAGTCCTTGATGGAGCTTCATCACTAAAAATTTAATTAAGTTCATCAATGCACTGTTGTTGAGTTAATCCACATCGAAAGTTGTTAAAAATAATCGCACGAAAATGTTCACGATTTAATTCCATTTTTTGGGCGAGATGAATCTTTTAAGTTACTGTAAACAACACAAATAGCGCTCGTATGTCAAAACGTTCTGAATACCCATAACCTCAAAAATGTCAAGCTTTACGATAGAGCTGTCAGTTGGTAGATTGCAACACAAGGGATACCCAACTTCGAAATATAAAAGGCAACCCTCGTATATACTTTATGGTAGTATATATACCACATCCCATGGTAGAGGGTATAACAAGGGAGAGTTAAAGAAGTTCAGAACAAATCCTGGATAGAATTCTACAGCTCTGTAGAAGAAACATCTAACTTCTCTTGGTTACGTCCTTTCCACCACACCAATTATGCTAGGGTACATTAAGAGCAGAGGTTAGCATGTCCGCCTATGACGCTGAACCCCTGGGTTCGAATCCTGGCGAGGCCATTAGAAAAAAATTTCAGAGGTGGTTTTCCCCTCTTAATGCTGGCAACATTTGTGAGGTACTATGCCATGTAAAACTTCTCTCCAAAGAGGTGTCGCACTGCGGCACGCCGTTCAGACTCGGCTATAAAAAGGAGACCCCTTATCATTGAGCTTAAAAAAACTTGAATCGGACAGAACTCATTGATATGTAAGAAGTTTGCCCCTGTTCCTTAGTGGAATATTCATGGGCAAAATTTGCAATTTGCAATTTTTCATTAAGAAATCATAGGAAGTATGGACAATGTCTACAGAGGAAACACAACAACATAGATGGCCAGCAAACACACCCGAACATAAATTCCTAACTAACAGAAACCCAAAGACAATCTAAACAACTCCGTGTGGCTTCGTTCAAATTTTCAAAGTTTCCAAGTCTCTATTTCAAAGTTATTTCATTTAGTTGATGTTTTATGATACTCACACAAACACTGCTCGGTCCTTTCAGCAGTGGTAGTGTGCCCATCACTGCACTAGGACCACTAGAGGATACATATTACCCGGGAACTTTCTAATGAATAACCATGTACCGAAAGGGGTTGTCGCTGATGTGTGTCAAAGTCAGGAATTTTTTGGACGATAAAATGCTTCGGATCGTTTAAATCGCCAAGACTGGATAATGTATCACCGGTCGAACAACAAAAGGTGTCTGATAAACTGACTCTCTCGCTTAGGGAGTTATACGCTGCATGTATCAGCATGTCATCAATACCTGTAGGATGGAGGGAATCAAGGGTCACTAGCAATTCAAAGGCAGGAAAACCGTTCCAGACTAAAGAAACACATTTTCGTCCTGTACGTCTGTCATATTTCATGTTAAAGACTTTAGACTCTAGAGAGGTTGTTAGATATATACCTTAAAGAGAAGATCATGAGGGCATGAAGGAAAATGAAGATAAGGCACTCATTCTAGAATTCATAAAATGCTATCGCTCGCTCGTAATATAGGACGTTAAAAGCAGCGATTACTACATTAAACAAGTAAGAGCGTGCTAAGATCTTATATACCCTGCACCATGGATCGCATTTGTCGAGTTCTATGCGCGGTATCTCTTTTTAGGCAAACAAAGAATATTGAATAAGAACTGTTATGCTATTGGAGCCATATCAAGTTATAGTCCGATTCGAAACATAAATGAATGCTGCACATTGTAGCAGTCATTGTGTAATATTTCAGTTCATTCGGGTAAGAATTGCGCCTTGTAGGGGCTCAAAACGTAAAATAGGGAAATCGGTTTATGGCAGCTATATCAGGTTATTTACCGATTTGAACCTTTTTTGGCACAGTTGTTAGAGGTCATAAAAAAACACCTCATGCGAAATTTCAGCCAAATCGGATAGGAATTGCGCCCTCTAATGGGTCAATCAGTCAAGAACCACGTTCGGTTTATATGACAGCTATATCAGGTTATGGACCGATTTGGACCACATTCGGCGTACTTATTGGAAATCATAACAAAACACGTCATGCAAAATTTTAGCCAAATCGGATAGGAATTGCGCCCTCTAGAGGCTCAAGAAGTCAAGACCCCAGTTCGGTTTATATGACAGCTATATCAGGTTATAATCCGATTTAAACCACACTTAGCACAGTTGTTGGAAATCATAACAAAACACCTCATGCGAAATATCAGCCAAGTTGGATAGGAATTGCGCCCTCTAATGGGTCAAGAAGTCAAGACCCCAGATCGGTTTATATGATAGCTATGTCAGGTTATGGACCGATTTGAACCATATTTTGCACAGTTGTTGGATATCATAACAAAACACCTTATGCAAAATTTCAGCCAAATCGGATAGGAATTGCGCCCTCTAATGGGTCAAGAATTCAAGACCCCAGATCGGTTTATATGACAGCTATGTCAGGTTATGGACCGATTTGAACCATATTTGGTACAGTTGTTGGAAGTCATAAAAAACAGCTCATGTGAAATTTCAGCCAAATCGGATAGGAATTGCGCCCTCTAATGGGTCAAGAAGTCAAAACCCCAGATCGGTTTATATGGCAGCTATATCAGGTTATTAACCGATTTGAACCATATTTGGCACAGTTATTAAAAGTCACAAAAAGTCACCTCATGCAAAATTTCAGCCAAATCGGATAGGAATTGCGCCCTCTAATGGGTAAAGAAGTCAAGATTCACAAAAGTCACAAAAATACACCTCATGCGAAATTTCAGCCAAATCGGATAGGAATTGCGCCCTCTAATGGGTCAAGAAGTCAAGACCCCAGATCGGTTTATATGACAGCTATGTCAGGTTATCAACCGATTTGAACCATATTTGGCACAGTTGTTAGAAGTCATAAAAAAACACCTCATGCGAAATGTCAACCAAATCGGATAGGAATTGCACCCTCTCATGGGTCAAGAAGTCAAGACCCCAGATCGGTTTATATGACAGCTATGTCAGGTTATGATCCGATTTAAACCACACTTAGCACAGTTGTTGGAAGTAATAACAAAACACCTCATGCAAAATTTCAGCCAAATCGGATAGGAATTGCGCCCTCTAATGGGTCAAGAAGTCAAGACCCCATATCGGTTTATATGACAGCTATGTCAGGTTATTAACCGATTTGAACCATATTTGGCACAGTTGTTAGAAGTCATAAAAAACACCTCATGCGAAATTTCAACTAAATCGGATAGGAATTGCGCCCTCTAATGGCTGAAGAAGTCAAGACCCCAGATCGGTTTATATGATAGCTATATCAGGCTATTAACCGATTTGAACCCTGTTTGGCACAGTTGTTGGAAGTCATAAAAAAACACCTCATGCGAAATTTCAGACAAATCGGATAGGAATTGCGCCCTCTAATGGGTCAAGAAGTCAAGACCCCAGATCGGTTTATATGACAGCTATGTCAGGTTATGGACCGATTTGAACCATATTTGGTACAGTTGTTCGACGTAATAACAAAACACCTCATGTCAAATGTCAGCCAAATCGGATAGGAATTGACCTTTAATGGGTCAAGAAGCCAAGATCGGTTTATATATCAGCTATATCAAAACATGGACCGATACGGCCCATTTACAATCCCAACCTACCTACACTTATAAGAAGTACTTGTGCAAAATTTCAAGCGGATAGCTTTACTCCTTCGAAAGTTAGCGTGCTTTCGACAGACAGACGGACGGATGGACGGACAGACGGACGGACGTGGCTAGATCTACTTATCATGACGATCATGGGGTCTTAGGCGAATATATCGAGGAGTTACAAACAAATTGACGAAATTAGTATACCCCCATCCTATGGTGGAGGGTGTAAAAAGAAGTTGAGCTTTTCACCTGGAAATACAAGGTGCCCTCGGTAGCATCTGTTTCTATGGGAGCGGAGAGTGTTCAATTTGCTAAAATTGCCAAGAATCTGGGTGTTATACTGGACATTGAAGTCCCAACATTATAGAATACTGCAGTTGCCAGATGGTTGCAGTTGGTATATGGTTATTGATGCTGTTGTAGCAGTGTGTTGTACACTGAGAATCCATCGGGTCAATTTTTTTCGTATATGGTGCTATGGTTTGGTGGACGGCGCTTCAGAACCCCCAACTTTTGTTCAATACTCGGTCTATGCATCAGAGCCGCATTGAGGACGAGACCATCTATCTATAATTAATACATCTGGATATTGTGACTATACAAATTGCTGCAACCAATGGTCAAACAGCAGCCACAGGCACTGTGTTATTCTTAATCAAAGTAAGTTAAACTTGCATTCCGATATCCTTTAAAATCAAATAAGGATTTCGTGAAGAATATAAATCAATAAATTCTGCGATTTGTTTCGCCTCGTCTTTGAATCAAAAAGTGAGATTTGCTTAAGTCTTACTCAAAGATTTAATCTAATTTTAATGGGTCGCCTAAACGAAATCTTTTCGAATTTTTGCATCGTTGCAAGTTGCAATATATCGACTTGCGCTTTCTCAATAATGTCTTGCAAAGGACATACAAACCAAAAACAAAAAAAAACAACGTGCGTTACCAGAAATTTTTGCAAGTTTTTTAGGCAGTTTAGTTGGCCACGATTTCATTTATTTTAAATTCCCAAACCAACTAGCAAGCCAGGATTACTGGCTGGCAGCCAGTCTTTAAAGACAATGGCATTCAGCGCAATCAGCAACACTTCATCTGTTGGCCTTTTTTTCACTCGCTCCACTCCATGGGTCGCGTTGGGGCTACAACTCTGGCAGGCACCAATGTTTAGTGAAAAGTACTACCACAGAAAGAAGACGTAATGAGCCTTTAAACAGCTAAAAACAAACAATAACAACTTATTTAAAAATATTCTTTGCCTGCCACAGCAACTGCGGTCACTTCTTCTTCTTCTTCTTCTTCTGTAGAAGGCAAATAAGTTGCTGTGCGATAAAATGTACTCTCACTCACAATCACCATCATCGTAATGCCTTCGTGTACGGTGGCGCACATATTTGTCATCACATGGCATTCACGGTTTACATGGATCAGGGTGTCCCAACTTGGGAGCTTCAGAAAGCTGCAAACTTTCAATGAAATCTTCTCAAAGACTAAGTTTTAAGGAAATTGTGACAAAGTCAGAATTCCTATTTCTTCTAAAACCTGGACTTCGACTTTTCGCCCGAACAACTGTCAAAACGCATTATAAAAAAAAGGTGATGAAGAAAATGAGAATACAATCTGTTGAAGTGGTAATGAGTTCTATAGGCAAGATAGTAGCGACATGTCGCTGCGCCAATACAAATGTCGCTTCAATTAATTGCCGATGTAATGAAATGCTCACGAAATGGACACCAATCAACACTTTTTCATAGACATTGTCTTTGTTGTTCTGGCAAAGATAAGAGTCCGCCGGATTCCGCAATAATTTAATAGGCATTTTCGCTGCGAATGAAGTCAGTAATATAAACAATGTCAAAATTTTAAAGAAAATACAGACAACATTCCATGATTTTACGATTTTTCCATCTGAAACTCCCTTGGTCAACCCACCCCTGCCTTTTATTGCAGACGACTTTAAACTAAGTACGACATTTAGTTGAAGCACAGCACATTTTTGCAGTCACACACACGAAATCTATGCATGCGAGTTTTAACTCTACCCTAATCCTTGTTGTGTGACTCATGTTCGATGCTACGTAAATCTGGCTCAAATGATCTTTGCTATCGATGAATACTGATTCGTTTTTTTTTGTTGTAGTTGTTGTTGTTTTCTTCACTGTTCTGTTCTTTAGTATTGGTTCTGTATGGGGACAAAATACAGATCCTTGGGCATCCCCACCACATCCTAACCTTGTCTCCTGCAGGAGCATCAAGTTGCATGCAACATAACAATTTTTATGTTTAACTTAATGAGATGATCTTTAGGGGAAAAAAATCCAGGCAAAACATTGTGCAGAACAGCAGCGAGATGAAGACAACAAAATCAATTGTGTTGCACTCCAAAGCGACAACAAACAGTTTGTTGAAACTTTCAACGCTTTGTAACCCGGAGAGTTTTGGTCATTTAGGGCGAAGTGAACCGTGTTCTGAAAAAATATTTATTCATGAAAAACTCGAAGAAGATGGAGGGGGTTAGGGCTCCCCTCCACCTTATGTAAGAAAGAAAATATTGAAGACAATGTCAATAGGATTATGACTGCAATAGTGGGGTCGTTCGAAGACAGTTGTCCATTTCGAGACAGTAAATCAGTCCAAGACAAACCCTGGATGTCCAGGGCAGAAGAAGAAGTTCGTTTAACAAAGCACGGCAGTTTATAGGGAGGTGTATTAGAGACGGCTCAAGGAATACATTAGGATGACCAGGACAGAAAACGTACCTCCTGAAGCTCAATAGTGTTAATAATGTTGCCAAGATGAAAAACTGAGATGTTTCTTGACGACATGGGAATTGGAGCGAATTGGGGAGAATTGGACATTTAGGGCGAAGTGAACCGTGTTCTGAAAAAATATTTATTCGTGAAAAACTCGAAGAAGATGGGGGGGATCCCTTCCACCTTATGTAAGGAAGAAAGTATTGAAGACAGTGTCAATAGGATTATGTGGGGCTTTTCGGAGACAGTTGTCTATTTCAAGACAGAAAATCAGACCTAGACAAACCCTGGACGACCGGGGAGATTTGCAATGTTGAAGAAGAGATTTGTATAACAGAGCATGGCAGGTTATTGGGTGGTGTATTAGACGCCGCTTAAGGAACCACGTCAGAGAAATGTACCTACTGAAGCTCAATAGTGTTAATAATGCCGCCAAGATGAACAACTGAGACGTTTCTAGAAGACATGGGAACAGGAGCGGCACAATGGAAGACATTTTGAGGCTTTTGATGAAAACGCATTTTCCACAGGATACGAGGGGACATACGAATAAGACGGGACAAACGAATACGACGATATGTAGAAACAATGAAGTTGATGAAAACCGCAACATTACGGGTTCATGGTAGAAGAAGCCATGAAGAGCTTTCAAACATTAAAGTCACGCGAACCTGGTGAAATAATTCTAGCAGGAGGCGGACTAACTGGAGCCCCATCTGACCACTATATTCCCAGCTTTCGATTCATATATAATGTTTAGGAAAAAACAACACAAATGTGAACCACTTTGAGGTGCTACGTTTCCTCAACAGAACCATTTCGATATGCGACAAAATAAACAAGAAAAAAGGCCTTTAGTTCGGCAGGGCCGAAATTTGGATACCCACTACCCCTGGTGAATATGTAAACCCCCTTTCGCCACAATCTGGTGAAAATTGGATAACTTATGCACCCAAATTCGGCACGGACATTGAGTGGTCTAATAAATATAAGTCACTGTTGAATTTTGTATTTCAAATTTCAGCGAAATCGGATAAAAAATGAAGCCTTTATGGGTTTCAGACCCTTTATCGGCAGATCGCTCTGTATGGAAACTATATCTAAATATTTCTCGATACAAACCATATTTGAGACGGTCGTCGGGACGCCTAAAACTACCCACTGTTTCAAATTTCAACGAAATCGGGTAATAAATAGAGCTCTTATTGGCTTCAGACCCTTTATCGGGAGATCGGTCTATATGACAGCTATATCTAAATGAAGTCCGATCTGAACCGTATTTGGGTCCTATGTTGGGAGGCGTAAAACTACCCACTGTTTCAAATTGCAGCGAAATCGGGTAATAAATAAACCTTTTATGGTCTTCAGACCCTTTATCGGGAGATCGGTCTATATGGCAGCTATATCTAAATATAGTCCGATATGAACCGTATTTAGTTCAGATGTCGGGAGGCTTAAAATAACTCACTGTTGCAAATTTCAGCGAAATCGGATAAAAATTAAAGCTCTTATGGCCTTCAGACCCCTTATCGGGAGATCGGTCTATATGGCAGCTATATCTAAATATAGTCCGATACGAACCGTATTTGGTTCAGATGTCGGGAGGCTTAAAATAACTCACTGTTTTAAATTTCAGTGAAATCGACTAATAAATAAAGCTTTTATGGGCTTCAGAGCTTTCATCGGGGGATCGGTCTATATGGCAGCTATATCTTAATGTAGTGCGATCTAAACCGTATTTGGGTCAGACGTCGGGAGGTTTAAAATAACCCACAGTTTTAAATTTCAGCGAAATCGGTTAATAAATAAAGCTTTTATGGGCTTCAAAACCTTTATCGGGAGATCGGTCTATATGGCAGATATATCTAAATATGGACCGATCTAATCCATATTTAGGTCGGGAGCCGTAAAACAACTCACTGTTGCTAATTTCAGCGAAATCGGATAAAAATTAAAGCTTTTATGGCCTTCAGACCCCTTATCGGGAGATCGGTCTATATGACAACTATATCTAAATATACTCCTCTGAACCATATTTGGATCAAATCGGATGAAAAATAAAGTTTTTAATGGGCATTAGACCCTTTATCGGAAAATCGGTCTATATAGCAGATATATCTAAATATGGTCCGATTTGGCCCGTTTCAAATCCAAATTTCAGCTCAATATCTCAATTTTTGAAGCCTGTAGAGAGATTACAACAGACGGACGGACAGATACACGGACATCGTTAAATCGTCTTAGAATTTTAAGACGATCCAAAATATATATACTTTGTAGGGTCGGAAATTGATATTTCGAAGTGTTGCAAACGGAATGACTAAATTAATATACCCCCTATCCAACGGTGGTGGGTATAAAAAAAACTTAGGAGCCTTGTAAAATGACTACTTTGGGCTGCAGACCATCGTTGTCAGATCGGGAGACACCGAGATTGAACTATGTAACATTTATGTCCCAACAGTGTCTGTTTGTTCCCCCGGAAAATTGCCCTGATATTGGAGCACTGGTCGTAGGGGAAAACCGGATAGTCATGTGAAATTATAAATGGATTACCAGAATAGCAGAAGAGATAGATGCCATGACTTTCTGCTTCATAAATGAAGACACTCGTACTAGAATTATGGGAGATTGCTCGACTTCGCCTAAAATAACGATAGTTGCCTTAGGTCTAACAAATTTCAGACATGCCGGACGATTGTTACATAATATTAGAATTCCTACTACCGAATGGATTCATAGTCTCCGATCGCCTAACGCAAGTCAACCAGAAGAAAGCGGACTGTGGTCTTTAGGGACTACATATATAAAACAGCTGTCTCCTTCTGATATTAACAGCGTAAAGATGGTCCCTCCTCTCAACACGGCGACGAAAAACCACAGCTATTTGAAGCCGAAGTCATAAGGAGAGTCAATCCATCGCAAGCTGTAGACCCTGTCGAGATATAAATGCTAATGCTGAAAAATCAAGGCGAATTAGAAGACAAATGCCAGATGGATACCCTCAATCTATCTCCACTCCATAGGTAATCCTCGACAGCCTCTTTTTCTTGTTGTTGTAGCAGTGTGTTGCACACGGAGACGGCACCCCTTGGCAATGAAGGACTCTATCCGGTCAATCCGGTAAGCACAACCCGCTGACATGGGACTCTCTCTTCTTGTCATCAACCCATGCTACTACAATCTGCACTAAGACAAGAAATAGAACAAAATTCTCACATCATTGGCAGACAGCACCTAGGGTATGGACAAAGAGGCATAATAGACCACTTAGTGAACTATGCAGCGCCAACCTGGACTGCAAGAGTCAGAACGCAGCCTCAAGGACCATCAGGGGCTGCCTCCCGATGACAAAATCGACCATCTATACGAAGAGACCGAAATCCTTAGATTTAAAGATCATAGTGAGCAACTTTCTAAACAGGATCTCCTGATATGCCACCCAGAGAGTTACCCACATAAGCTTGGCAGTCAACAAGCATAAACGGAATATGTGGCTGGAAATCTTGAAGCAATGTAACTTAGGTACAGGTGAAGGCGATCTAGGGTCTACTGTTAAATCACTCTCGAATCTCGAAAGAAGGGATGACAGGACCTCAGTCAATTTTGGCGATTTAATTGGGACTGACCTGAAGAGACGCGCTGGGTTGTTCAACCTTCAATCTAATGAGCACCCCGAGAGTGGCAATGCATGCAGGAGATCCATTCGTCGTATCCGTGGTCGCCGAGCCGATGCAAGGCCATCACAATTAATCGTGGACGAAGATAAAATTTTATTATCCCTGGTTTCAAGTCATCCAAAACATTGGGACCCGAAGGAATCCCAGCTGAAGAATCTGGATCCACCTGGAGTTTAGTACTTTACAACTGTTCTCAACGTGACTCTGAGCATTCTTATAGTGCCCGATGTCTGGAAGATGGGCAGAGTGATCCCACAACTGAAGCCTCTGGAAAGGACCTGAACAACCAATCACAATTCTCGCACCAATAGCCAAGAGGAATGAGGGCCTACTCCTTCCGAGCTTCCTTGGAGAATTTCCATTCACCAACCATCAGCATGAATTTCTAAGGCTGCTTAGCACAAGAAGTGCTTTACATGCCATAACCGCACACATTGGCGTGGCATCAAGCAGTCCAGGCCTTGTGAAAGGACGGTCCTCGTGGCACTGGACCTATCGAAGGCATTCGAAGCGGTCAGCCATGACAAACTATTTTAGGGCATCGCCAATAGTTCCAGTCATTCGTGGAATTTAGGGATGAAAAGTCGAAACAACGTAGGCTGCCGCAGCGCAGAGGTTAACATGGGTTTGAAACCTGGTGAGAACATCGTAACAAAATTTTCAAAGGTGGTTATCCCCTCTTAATGTTGGCGACATCTGTGAGGTACTGTTCCATTTGGTATGCCAGCCATGTATAAACCGCCCGGCCGAACTTAGCACGCTTTTACTTGGCTCCTTCGATTTAATGAACTTAGCTTTTATAATTTCCTCAATCCAATCTTTGTTTGATTCAAAATACAGTGCCAATACCCAATGCCATCTGAGATTTTTTTTCGGACAATAATCTTTAACTTTCAGTAGAGATTACTGCATAAGAATAAGACAGTGTTCTGCTGTGGTGTCATCGTCGTTATATGTGAGTCACATAGTCCAAATGGACACTTGAACATTTGTGTGTATGAATGTATGTGCAAACATACATACACACATACGTGCATATACAAATAAATATATCTCAAGACAATTATTGTCTTATTTTCATAGCGCCAGTCGCACACTGAGTGAGAATCCCCATGGCCTCTCCGCACACCAAATGAGGAAAGAAAAAAACAAAACGATCGTTGTAACTTTAACGACAAAACGAAGGAGCAGGAATGGTCCTCAAGGAAACTTCAAAAAAAAAAATTAAATAAAACAAACAAACGTCTAGAAACAAAAATCGATCGTTAAAGGAGACAATAATGTGCAACATCTTGTTTACAACATGTTCTCCAATTTTTCAGTAACTACAACACATTGGCCCAATGAGTCTGTGCGCATTGTTACGAGCAGATGACGACGATGCTGATACAGTGCTGTTGTGGCTGCATTCACGTTGTCTGAACGTTAATTTACTTGCCATCGATATGCAAGAGCAGACACTGGATGGGGGGACTCCAACAAAATTGCATCTCACTTTGAATGTCGTTTTTGGGATTTTCATTTTTTGTGGCTTTCCAGATTTCGGATTGTTAAGTGTAGGGAGTGTGGAGCAGATTGGGCTACTGTTGCATTTAGTGGCTAATGACATACCTGGGATTCCTTTATGGCTCAATTGTGGTGGACATAATTATCTGAGATGAAGTTAATAAGATCATGTAAACTTGACTAATCAGTTGGTGAAATCAATAAGGACAAAGTGAAAATATTTGATGGTAAATGCTTGCTGACTGTTTTTTTTTGGGATTTTGTTGTAAAACGTTTTTGTGAGAAGCAGCAGCCTTTTTTAAGCAGTATCGCAGTACGCTGCACTCTAAGCAAATTAAAACATTTAACTCTAGCATTGGAAAGAAAAAATTAAGCCTGAATTTGAATAAACAAAATTTAATTGAAAATTGATCCTAAGAGAAACTTTCATGGCAATTTGGTCTGAAGAGAAAATGTAATAGAAATTGTGTCTTTAGAGAAAATTTCATAGAAATTTTGTCTTTAGAGAAAGGAAATTTTATAGAAATTTTGTCTTTAGAGAAAATTTTATAGAAATTTTGTTTTAAGAGAAACTTTCATAGAAATTTGGCTACAGAAAAAGTTTTATAGAAATATTGTCTACCGGAGGCCACCGTAGCGCATGTCCGCCTATTACGCTGAACCCCTGGGTTCGAATCCTGACAAGAACATTGGAAACAACTTTCAGTGGTGGTTATCCGCTCCTAATGCTGGCGACTTTTGTGAGGTACTATGCTATTTTAAAACTTCTCCCTAAAGAGATGCCGCATTGCGACACGCCGTTCGGAATCGCCTATAAAAGGAGGCCCCCTATCATTTAGCTTAAAATTTGAATCGGACAGCACTCAGTGAAAAATTCATAGAAATTTTGTCTTAAGATGAATTTTCACCCAAAATATTGTCTTTAGAGAAAATTTCATAGAAATATTGTCTTTAGAGAAAATTTCATAGAAATTTTGTCTTAGGAGAAAATTTCGCTGAAGTTTTGTCTTTAGAGAAAATTTCGTACAAGTTTTGCCTTTAGGGAAAATTTTGTAAAAGTTTATTCTTTAGAGAACATTTCAAAGAAGTTTTGTCTTTAGAGAAAATTTCATGGAATTTTTTTTTGTCTTTAGAGAAAATTTCCAGGAAAAAAAATTTCTAGAGAAAAAATTATAAAAATTTCATTCTGATTTTTTTTTCTTTACAGAATACTGGCCCACAGGCCCTTTGTTTCTATAAATATTATGAATCTACATTAATTTATTTGTTTATCGTAGTTGTTGTTCAAATGCATACAAAAGGGCGACTTTTTTAAGAGCTATAGGAAAGTTTTTCCAAAAAAAAAAACATAAAATTCAGGAAAATGCATAAAATCTTTATTTGAATCGATAGTACTGTCCATGAAATTTAATGTTTGAAGATTTTTTCATGCAAACGTGGACCGTGACTGCGCCTCAAATTGTCCATCCGCTTTGTCCCATTTTGGTATTCTCTTTACAACATTTCGGCCGGTATCTCACGAATAAATGCTTTAATGTTATCTTCCAATGCGTCAATTGAAGCGGTCTTGTCTGCATTGACATGAGCTTTAACATAGCCCCACAAAAAAGTCTAAAGGCGTTAAATCGCACGACATTTACCGACGCGTGCTGTTTGGCATGTGGCACTGTCTTGTTGAAACCACATGTCATGCAAGTTAAGCTCTTGCAAAAGTTGGATCTCATCTCACGATATCGGTCACCATTGACAGTTACGTTACGACTCGCATCATCTTTAAAGAAGTACGTTCCAATGATGCCACCAGCCCATAAACTGTACCAAACTGATACTTTTTCTGAATGCATTGGTAGCTCTAGCAAAGCTTCTGGCTGATCATCACTGCAAAATTGACAATTCTGCTTATTTACGTACCCATAGCCAAAAATGAGCGTTGTCGCTAACGCGATGAACTTTCTTGACAGAGCACCCATTTTGATAAAAAAAATTAAATAATTTGCAAGCATTGTTCGTTTGTAATACGATTTATGGTTAAATTATAGATCAAACTAAAAATGTTTGACAGTAATACAAAACACAGAACGTACGTGAGCTGAACTTAAGCCCGATATCGTCCCGATTGGCCTGTTTGCCAATTATAGGGGTTTTGTAGCGGGCTCCAGATACTTGTCTCAAAATCTGTAGGATTTCAGATTTGATCATTACTCCCATAGTCCTTTCGGTAAATTCCTACCCATACGGGATAATTGGAGGTCTTTAGAGGAACAATATGCCGGTCGACCAACTTGCCAGTTTTGAGGGCAGTTTTCTGAGACGGCGGCTTTTATATACTTGGTGTCAAAAATTTATATCAGAAATTTTCTGTTGGAGATAATTTGGCGGCCAAAGAACTTTTATTTAAATCCCATACTGTCTTGGTCGACCTACGTGCCAATTTTTGACGTAACAGTTAAAATTTTGGTATAAGTATATAAAGTGGAGTTCACTTCTTCACTGCGCTACGAAAGGAAAATACAATTAAGAGCTTGCAAATGCAAAATTGCAAATTTTGCCCATAAACATTCCACTAAGGAACAGGGACAAACTTCTGGATATGTAATCCATTTTTTTGTGATGATCTCGCCAGCATTCGAACCCAGGCGTTCAGCGTCATAAGCGGACATGCTAACCTCTGCGCTACGGTATAGCTGCAGCCGCACTATATCTTAGCTTTCATTTCAGTTCCATATTATCCCGATCGGTTTCTATATCCGTTTGAGGGGTTTGAAGTGGTTTTTGGGGGCTAGACGGCCTTACTGAAACCTGGCCCCATATTTTGATACTTGTTCAGTATTCTACCTTACAAAACCTTTCATTTGAATCTCATATTGTTCTCATGGGTCCGCTTTTAATATTGGGTGGTGCTTTCGAGGTAAGGGAGAGGGTCCACCCACTTCCCATATCAACAAATTATGTAGCTTATTACTCCTTCCAGACCATCCTACACAATCTGTAGAAATTTGAAGCAAACCGGTTCAGCCGTTTTGAGTCTATGAAACTAAAATACAAAGATGGGACACGTTTCGTCTTTGGTTAAAAGACTTTTCACCCATATTAGGTGTAATGGCTTCAAGGGCCGTGCGTTAGTAAGTTGTATTTGAATCGTGTTAATAGCGAAAATGCATCTATGATACAATTATCACATAAACCACGCTCGACAACCCTGCCTATTAGCTGTACTTTTTCCCAATGCATGTATTTTTGTGTAATGACAGACATTATTTCTGTGGCAAATTACACTTCTTCCGTACTACACATGATTTCGAACGCTAAACAACGGCAATGGCTCTCGCTGTTGCTCCGTTACCCAGGCTCGAATCCTGGTCGGGCTCTGTCGATTTTTTTTTAATTTTTTTAAGTTTTTTTGCCTGTTAGGGCGAAAATCATTAAATGTTTACGATTTTAGTTTGTTTCTCTTTCGAGATGAGCTCAATGATAGACATTTTTTCTTAAGAGAAAATTTGATCGAAGTCATGGGAATTTTGTCCTTATAGGAACTTACACCGAATTTTGTTGTTAGAAATTATCCTACTGAAGGTTTTCCTTAAGAAAAATTTTGGGGAAAATATCAATAAAATGTTGCCTTTAATGATAATGTCCTTGAAATTTTGTGTTTAGAATTTTTGTTTTTTTAAATTTTGTCTTTAAAAAACATTCTATTGAAAATTTCAAGTTTTTGTACTTTTTGAAAGCCCAGTTCAGGAAAAGTTGTCCCATTATTCACCTTAGAAACGTACGTAGAATAAAACATCTTGCAAGTACAATTATATTTTTATTTTTTTTATAAATTAAAATCTATCTACCCAGTATGGCCAATATTGGACAGCAAACTACCCACAATAAAAAGTATGTATGCAAAATTTCATGGGGATAGCCTCATTCGTTCCGCCGGTATTGCGATTTCTTCTACCTGTTGAACGAACGGACGGATATGGCAATATTGACTTCGAATACTCAGAGATTAAGAGCTTTTATTATAAATATTTCGAGGTGTTACAAACCCAAAGACGAGATATGGGGAAAAATGCACTTTATAGGGCGCACCCCTTAGTCCTGAGACCAGTACCAAATTCGTTTCTGGCACAAATGCCCCTCGATACCCTGACGACCCAAAATGCCCCCTCGGGGGCATGCTCCCTATATTTGTCGTTGTTGCCACCCAGGAATTGCCGCGTGGATGTGGCTACCACATTTTAATGGCCTTAGAAGTAAATTTAATGTGGGCTCCCTTTACACCCACGATGCGATCGATGTCTTCATACTCGTCATCATACTCCTACTCTACTTCATTCTAAATTTTTAAATAATTTATTCAAAATTTCAAAAAATTGTGTTTTAATAATCTGCTCCTTAATACATTTCAATGGGTCCCATATTGACAAGGTTTAAAGAGGGTCCAAAATTCTCAAGATTCGGTAGTGCCTTCCCAGTTAAAATTTTTAGTTATAAAGTTGTTGAGTCTATTAAAGCAAAAACAAACACGTATTCACAGAAGAAAAAAATACAAAGCTTCACCCCTTAAAATAAGCAAAAACACTGAGTGGCTGAGCATGATCGTTCATAACTCAACTTAGTTTCCACTGTACACACACAATAAGCTGCTTTAGTTGTTCTTAGCCGTTGTCAACCTCATAAAATAAAACCCAGCCACTACAGACAAATACATATGTACAAATCACACAATAATATAAAAAAAACATACATAGTCTAAAAAAGAAGCATATTCAACTGGCTGACTCTCCATGTACGTATTACAAACCAAGCACATCAGCCACCACCACAACACCCCCTTCCACCCCTTCTCATACATCACCACCTACATAAATCTTGGATTTTAATTTTAAAGAGTGTTTAAGTTTATCAAGTTCATCTAACTATGCTGCCATTTTTGTAATCATACCTGTATAATGTCAAGTTGTAAATTTGTTGATGGATGATTATGAAAAATAAGGAGTTTTTAAGTTCAGGAAATACAAAATTTAAAGGAATTTCTTGTTTAATTAATAGTATATCGTATTTTTCACTATTTATTCTTTGGTGAAGAAGCTTCATGCATTGTTTTCATCTAGGACAGAACAAAACAAACAAACAACTTACCTGAGCACCCCAACTCTCTTACTCTCTCACTCTCTTTGCACAAAAACACAATAACAATAACAATAACATGACCAATGGATACACACACGAAACGAGAAAACCGCAACCGCAACCCAACATAAAAGCTTTTTTTTCGAGCCTCTTTTTTTAGCAAATTGCATTGCATTTTAAACAAATTTCCAAATTACTCTGTTAATATATTAATTGCACTTCATTTTTCTATTGATTTAACACTCTTTTTGGATAATTTTCACTGGCTTTAATCACTTTTCGGTAAAAACTTTTATGAGAGTTTAACTTTGCGTGCGACCGATTGAAGTGTTTTGTTGAAACTGAGAAGATCGAGTGCGAAATTTATGGTAAATGAAGTGGGAGGGGGAGTGGGAGGGAGAGGAGACCATATATTGTACATTGAAGAGTAAAAGATGTCTATTGGGAGGGGGAATGGGATGGAGAGGAGACCCTGAACGTAAAAGAGGAAAACATGAATGTTGCCACCTTGTTGTCAATGCAATTAACAGATCTATGGCTGCTGATCTGAAATTCGCACATATTGCTATTTTTTTCTTAACGCAGGAGGGATAAAACTGGTCAATATTTGGATACAGCTGCCATATAGACCAATCTGCTGATTTAGGGTCTTAAGCTCATAAAAGACGCATTTATTACTCGATTTTGCTGAAATTTTAAGCAGTGTGTCATTTTTAGTCTCCCGTCATCGGACCCGTGTACGGTCCAGATCGAAATATATTTAAATATACCAGATATATAGTCCAATCTGCCGGTTGAGGGTCTTAAGCCCATCAAAAATTCATTTAATATCCAGTTTAACTGAAATTTAGTGAGTTGGATAAGGCCTCCCATTCAAACCGATTCAAACCGAAAATGCGGAACATCGGACCATCTTTTGATAAAGCTGCCACATAAACTGATTCGCCGACATATGTTCCAGGTCCCGTAAAAGTCGCATTTATTATCCAATTTCGTCATTTGAAAGAGTGAGATATATGAAGACTCCCTATATCCGATCCAAATATGGTTCACATTGGACGTTATTGAGATATAGCTGACATAAAGACCGATATGGCCATTTAGAGACTTTTGCCCGTGAAAGTCGCATTTATTACCCGATCTAGATGAAGTTTTAAATAGTGAGTTGTTTAAAGCCGCCGTACCACATACATAGGATAGACCTATCTGGACCATATTCTGGTTACAAACGTCATTCGTCATTTGTAACACATCGAAATAAATGATCAGAGACCAAACAAAGTATGTATATTAGGGCGGATTGATTTTTTTGTAAATCACGTAACAAAAACGTAAACTAAATAAAATTCTAAAAAAATTTTCCAAAGAAACCAGGTATCTAAAAAAAACTTATTCGCGCTTTTCGACTTGAAAATGTATAGGCCCGGCTTTGCAAAAAAAAGTTCGAGAAATAATAGCTTTTTCCAAGTCGCGAAGCTCGGATTTCAGATCCATAATTTCTTCGGAGAATTTCCTTATAATTTTATTCAGTTTACGTTTCTGTTATATGATTTAAAAAAAAACCAACAAAAGCGTGCTAAGTTCGTCCGGCCGTAATCTTTGGAACCCACCAACATGGATTCTGCTAAACTAATTTTAGTTGAAGGGCATAATTATATTCTACATACCAAACTTCCGTTAAATCAGCAAAAATTAAAGCATCTAGGAACTGAACAAGAATAATCAAGAGACCGGTTTATATAGGAGCTTTATCAGGTTATAGACCGATTTAGACCGCACTTGATACAGTTGTTGGAAGTCATAACAGAACACTATATACAAAATTTTAGCCAAATCGGATAAAAAATGTGGCTTCCAGAAGTCAAATCGGGAGATCGGTTCATATGGTAGCTATACCAGGTTATAGACCGATTTGGACTTTACTGGTTACAGTTGTTGAAAGTCATAGCAGTACACCACATGCAAAATTTTAGTCAAATCGGACAAAAAATGCGCCTTCCCGGGACTCAAGAAGTCAAATTGGGAGATCGGTTTATATGGGAGCTATACCAGGTTATACACCGATTTGGATCGTACTTGGCAAAGTTGTCGGAAGTTATAACAGAACACTATATGCAAAATTTCAGCCAAATCGGACACAAATTGCTGCTTTTAGGGACTCAAGAAGTCAAATCGGGAGATGCGTTTATATGGGAGCTATATCCAAATTTGAGCCGATATGGCCCATTTACAATCCCCAATGATCTATCTCGATATTATGTATCTGTGAAAAGATTCAAGCGAATAGCTTTACGATTTTGACCGCTATCGTGATTTCGCCAGACGGACAGGCATGGTTAGATCGACTCAGAATGTCGAGACGATCAAGAATATATATATAGGGCGATATTTTAAGAGCTATTAGAAAGTTTTTCAAAAAAAAAAAACAAAAAACAAAATTCAAAAAAATTCATATATATTATAAAAATTCATATAAAGGGTGATTTTTTTGAGGTTAGGATTTTCATGCATTAGTATTTGACAGATCACGTGGGATTTCAGCCATGGTGTCAAAGAGAAAGATGCTCAGTATGCTTTGACATTTCATCATGAATAGACTTACTAACGAGCAACGCTTGCAAATCATTGAATTTTATTACCAAAATCAGTGTTCGGTTCGAAATGTGTTCAAATTTTGACAAATTTTGTTCAGCGATGAGGCTCATTTCTGGTTGAATGGCTACGTAAATAAGCAAAATTACCGCATTTGGAGTGAAGAGCAACCAGAAGCCGTTCAAGAACTGCCCATGCATCCCGAAAAATGCACTGTTTGGTGTGGTTTGTACGCTGGTGGAATCATTGGACCGTATTTTTTCAAAGATGCTGTTGGACGCAACGTTACGGTGAATGAACACATTTCGAACCGAACACTGATTTTGGTAATAAAATTCAATGATTTGCAAGCGTTGCTCGTTAGTAAGTCTATTCATGATGAAATGTCAAAGCATACTGAGCATCTTTCTCTTTGACACCATGTCTGAAATCCCACGTGATCTGTCAAATACTAATGCATGAAAATCCTAACCTCAAAAAAATCACCCTTTATAATAATCATCCATCACTTTATGGCGTCTTAGATCAATATTTTAAGGTGAAACAAACGGAATGACTAGATTAGTATACCCCCATCCAATGTTAGTGTGTATAAAATCAGCCCGTCCGTTCGTCTGTCCGTCGAAGACACGTTAACTTTTGAAGGAATAAAACTAGGCACTTGCAATGTTGCACAAATACTTCCTATTGGTAAACAAAATCCAACCTTTTTCAGAAAAGAAGTTTATTTAGCAAAATTTCCTTTTATGTGAAACGAATATTTTTTTTTTTGGTGTACTGACGAGATTGGTGATTCCAAACGAAATCGCGAAATAGAAACAAATAACCCTGCGGTTTGCAGCCGGACAATATCCGATTGAATATTTACCACTCATTTGAGTCCCATATTGTCCCGATCGGTTTCTATGTACGTTTGAGGGTTTTTGAAGTAGTTTTTTGGGGGCGAGACGGCCCCACTGAGACCTGGTCTCGTATTTCGATACAGGTTCAGTATTCTAGCCCACAAAACCTTACATTTGAGTCCAATATTGTTCTCATGGGTCCGCTTTTAATGTCAAGTGGTGCTTTCGAGGTAAGGGAGAGGGTCAACCCACTTCCCATATCAACCAATTATGTAGCTTATTACTTCTTCCAGACCATACTACACAATCTGTGAAAATTTGAAGCAAATCGGTTCAGCCGTTTTGAGTCTATTAAAGTCAAAGACCTTTTACATCAAAAATTATGGCAATTTCCTGTTGAAAAAAGTTTTGGGTGTGGGCGACCATACAGTTGCTTGGTCCCGTATATTAATATCAGTTTCGTAATCTGCTAATAAGGACTTTTTCTTTGATTTCCATACTGTCCTGACAGTCAAACATGTTCTGTTTTGGGGTATTTTTGCCCTACATATGTATACAACATTCGTAGTTAACTCGAAAGTCCATTCAGTTGAGAACCTTTTAATATCGCTCGATATACTCAAACACACATCTGTTTTTGGAGTGGGACGGCCCCCAGACACTTCGGCTCAATTTTTTTATATGATTCCCATATTGTCCCAATCGTCTAGGGTGTTATGTTGGGGCTTATGTGAGGATGGTGTGGCCCAGGCACTTTGGACCAATTTTTAATAAAAGACTCGTACACTACTTTTAAATACCTCTCATTTGGCCATTTGTCCTAATCTTATTACATAATAATTTTTGTGGCTGGAAACCTTTCCCAAAGTTTTTAAACAGTTTAGCATTTTGGGTTATCATAAGGGGGTAAACGAAATAAGGCTTAATTCATGGCAACCGTTTCTGATATAGAAATGTTTAAAATTTGGATAAAATGGACCCGCTTCTTTGGATATCGAGAAATCAAGTACACTTTGGTATTTGGTCTCTACATTCTGTTACAATTTTATGAAAATTGATTCAGTCGTCCTTGAGTTTTTTATGTAATTTACCAACCCACAACCTCGCAAATATAGCAAATCTTTGACATAATGAGATAATGGAGGAAGAAGATATTGGGTTGCCCAAAAATTAATTGCGGATTTTTCATATAGTCGGCGTTGACAAATTTTTTCACAGCTTGTGACTCTGTAATTGCATTCTTTCTTCTGTCAGTTATCAGCTGTTACTTTTAGCTTGCTTTAGAAAAAAAGTGTAAAAAAAGTATATTTGATTAAAGTTCATTCTAAGTTTTATTAAAAATGCATTTACTAAAATCCGCAATTACTTTTTGGGCAACCCAATTTAAAGTTGATGAGTGAGTCTATAAAAGCAAAAACAAACATGTATTCATAGAAGAAAAAAAATGCAAGGCTACACCCTTTAAAATCAACTAAAATACTGCACTGAGTGACTGAACATGATCGTTCATAACTCAACTTAGTTTCCACTTTACACACAATAATAAGCTGCCATAGATGTTCCTAGCCGTTGTAAACCTCATAAAATAAAACCAAACCACTACAGACAAATATACAAATCACTCAATAATTTAAAAATACACAGTCTAAAGCAGAAGCATATGCAACTGGCCGACTCTCCATGTACGTATTACAAACCAAGCACATTAGCCACCACCACAACACCCCCTTCCACCCCTTCTCATACATCTCCACCAACATAAATCTTGGATTTTAATTTTAAAGAGTGTTTAAGTTTATCTAGTTCATCTAATATGCTGCCATTTTTGTAATCTTACCTGTATAATGTCAAGTTGTAAATTTGTTGATGGATGATTATGGGAAATAAGAAGATTTTTAGGTCACGAAATACAAAATTTAAAGGATTTTTTTGTTTAATTAATAGTATGTCGTAATTTCCACTATTTATTCTTTGGTGAATAAGCTTCATGCATTTTTTTCATCTAGGAGAGAACAAAATAAACAAACAAACAACTTACCTGAGCACCCCAACTCTCTTACTCTCTCACTCTCTTTGCACAAAAACACAACAATAACAATAACATGACCAATGGATACACACAAGAAACGAGAAAACCGCAACCGTAACCCAACATAAAAGTTTTTTGTCGAGCCTCTTTTTTTGCAAATTGCATTGCATTTTAATTTAATTTCCAAATTACTCTGTTAATATATTAATTGAACTTCAATTTTCTATTGATTTACCACTCTTTTTGGATAGTTTTCACTGGCTTTAATCACTTTTCGGTAAAAACTTTTATGAGAGTTTAACTTTGCGTGCGACCGATTGAAGTGTTTTGTTGAAACTGAGAAGATCGAGTGCGAAATTTATGGTAAATGAAGTGGGAGGGGTGAGTGGGAGGGAGTGGTGACAATGTACATTGAAGAGTAAAAGATGTATCTTGGTAGGGGGAATGGGATGGAGAGGAGACCATGAACATAAAAGAAGAAAACATGTAAGTTGCCACCTTGTTGTCAATGCAATTAAGAGATCTATGGCTGCTTATCTGAAATTTGGCATCCGTGTTTTTTCTTAACGCAGTTAAAGTTCTTGGAGAGGCAAAATTGACCACATTTGGTTATACGTGGCATATAGACCGAGTTTATAGAAATTTAGCCACATAAACTGATCTGCCGACATAGGGCCTAGGTCGGGTAAAAGGTGCATTTATTATTCGATTTAGATTAGATAGATTTTTGGAAATCGAGAGGCGCGTAATACAGGGTGGCTGATGAATATTGCTACAATGATGAATATTGCTACATTTTTTTTTCGGTGTATGGAATACATTTTTCTTTTATTCATGTTAAATTAAATTATTAAATTAATTATTAAATTATTATTAATTAAATTAATTAATTAATTAATTAAATTAATTATTAAATTATTATTATTAAATAGAAAAAAAGTTATTACATTTTTTTTTGGTAGCGGCTTTCATCAGCCACCCTGTAGGTTTTGATTTTAGATCCATGGTTTCTTAGGAGAAATTTCTTAGAATTTTATTTAGATAACGTTGTTGTTATACGCTTAAAAAAAAACAAGTAAAAGTGTGAGTGCAGCAGGGCCGAAACTTGGAAACCCACCACCATTAATTCTGCTAAAAATTTATGGAAAATAAATTTAGTTGAAGGGCATAATTTTTTCTACAAACCAAACTTCTGTAAAACCAGAAAAATTAATTGGGTACCGAACATGGATAATGAGAGTCCGGTTTATATGGGAGCTATATGAGGTTAAAGACTGATTTGGACAGTTGTCAGAAGTCATAACAGAAGGCTGCATGCTTCCAGGGGCCAAGAAATCAAACCGGCAGATCGGTTTATAAGGGAGCTATATCAGGTTATAGACGGATATGGACCACACTTAGTACAGTTGTTGGATGTCATAACAGAACAATAATTGCAAAATTTTAGCAACGTCGAACAAGAATTGTGGCTTCCAGGGACTCAAGAAGGCAAATCGGGAGATTGATTTATATGGGAACTATATCACGTTCTTGACCAATTTGGACCGTACTAAGCACAATAGTTGGAAGTCATAACAGAACACCGCACCACAAAAATTGTAGCTTCCAGGGGCTCAATGAGTCAAATCTGGAGATCGGTTTATATGAAAGCTATATCAGGTTATAGACGGATATGGACCACACTTGGTGCAGTTGTTGGAAGTCGTAACGGAACATTATGAGCAAAATTTTAGCCAAATCGGACAAAAATTTTTGTTTCAAAAGGCTCCGGAAGCCAAATAGGGAGATCAGTTTAAATGGGAGCTATATCCAAATCTGAACCGATATGGTCCATTTGCAGTCCCCAAACAACTATGTCAATAGTAAGTATTTGACAAGTTTAAATACTTAGGAGTGATCTTGGATAGGAAATAGGGCATAGGTCGCGTAAAAGGGGCATTTATTATTCGATTTAGATTAGATAGATTTTTGGAAATCGGGAGGCGCGTATTAGGTTTTGATTTTAGATCCAAGATTTCTTCGGAGAATTCTCTTAGAATTTTATTTAGTTTACGTTGTTGTCATAGGAAATTTGATTAGAAGTGTCACATTCAGGAGCGTACTGAGAAGGCTCCTGAATGTTAGCCACTATGTAGGGCCTGAATCCAATACTTACTTACGCTTCAGTAGTTTGGTGGACTGCTATGGAGAAAAAGTCCAACATAAGGACCATACAACAGGTTCAGAGAACATGTTGTCTTTACATAGGGGGTAACACTCGCACTAGGACACTGGAGACTATTCTGGGTATCCCACCCATTGACATATAGATTGAGTGTAAGGCAGCCACTGCGGCTATGAGACTTAAGGCGATGGGAGAATGGATAGAGGATGAAAACAACTCATACCATCTAGGCGATTATAGAAAACCTGGAAGGAAGGGAGAGGTTTCCGATCGGATACCTAAGACGACACTTTAGGTCGAGTGCGAGGTACTGTTGCCTGCGACACAGTCTTGGACTGTGGGAACTAGCAATACCGTCTGGAAGACCATCTTACGCGGATGGATCAAAGTTAGAGGACAGAGTGGGCCTGAGGGTCTACATTGAGAACCCAAGGACTTCGAAAAAGAAGTCCTTCCCATCCCTAGATTGAGGATGCGAGCAGCTCATACCATCGCGGTATAATCGAGGCGACAATAGGAAACCTGGCAGGAAGGGAAGATGTTTCCGATCGGATACCTGAGATGAGCCTTGAAGTCGAGTGCGAGGCACTGCTGCCATCGGCACACACGAACAGTCTTGGAGTGTAAGTAGGAGACTAACGCCTTATCTGATGATGGCACTAACGGATAATGGATTTAGGTGGAATGAAAAGGCAGACGATTTGGCGGTGAAGGCCAGAGAACTGCCGTCAATAAACTGGGTTAACCCGAAGTCTTTCTTGTCGATGCAGTCCGAGTTGAGGACGTGTGGTACAGCGAAACAGTCAATAGGACTGCGAAAATCCTATGGGGGGATCCAGATCGTGAAAAGACAAGGCTATTAATGAAATGTAGTAAGAAAGAGGTCAGTATAGCTTTTGGTGTCATAACGGGTCATATAGGGCTACTAGCTACTACTTACTTATCAGTGCGGCAAGTGATGGCATATGTAGGGTATGTGGGGAAGATGATGAGACGTTGGAGTATTTCCTATATCATTAGCCGGCTAATGATTCGTTGCTATCAGCCACCGGTACTTAGGTGGGGACATAATACCAGACCTGAACCAACTTAGGGGAGTACCATGGAAAACAATTAAAGATTTTGAAAATAGCACGGAACTCCTAACTTAGATTTTCTTTTTCGACGTCCTTGGGTTCTCAATGTAGACTCCCAGGCCCACTCTGTCCTCTAACTTTGATCCATCCGCGTAAGATGGTCTTCCAGACGGTATTGCTAGGGTTCCCACAGTCCAAGACTGTGCCGCTGGCAACAGTACCTCGCACTCGACCTAAAGTGTCGTCTCAGGTATCCGATCGGAAACCTCTCCCTTCCTTCCAGGTTTTCTATAATCGCCTAGATGGTATGAGTTGTTTTCATCCTCTATCCATTCTCCCATCGCCTTAAGTCTCATAGCCGCAGTGGCTGCCTTACACTTAATCTGTATGTCAATGGGTGGAATACCCAGAATAGTCTCCAGTGTCCTAGTGCGAGTGTTACTCATCGCTCCCCCTATGTAAAGACAACATGTTCTCTGAACCTGTTGAATGGTCTTTATGTTACACTTTTTCTCCATAGCAGTCCACCAAACTACTGAGGCGTAAGCAAGTATTGGTCTAATCACGCTACTGTAGAGCCGGTGGACTATCCTCGGATTCAGGCCCCATTTCGAGCGTACGTCCCGTCTACATAGTGCCCAACATCTGTGAGCCTTCCCAGCAAGTTTTCTATCCGAGATCACACCTATGTATATGACCTTGTCAAATAACGAAATCGTCTTATTGAGACAATGTGGTACTCTAAATTGGCCCACCTTCGTCTTCCTCGTGAACAGGCATATTTCAGTCTTCTCTGGGTTCACATTGAGACATCTGGGTCCCAGTCTTATGCCATATCCAAGACACTTTCGGCCCTTCTGCATAGCTCCTTCGCATCCTTACCCCTTAGAAGTATCATAACGTCGTCTGCGTAGCAGAGTGGGTTCAAATCCCTCCTCAGTCAGCATCCGTAATAGGTCATTATGGTGGTCACCCATGAACTTGGTAAATTTGTGCAATCACGCTCCTGTAGAGCTAGTGGACGATCCTCGGATTCAGGCCCCATTTCGAGCTTACATACACATAGTGCCTAACACCTGTGAGCCTTCCCAGTAAGTTTCCTATGCAAGATCACACCTAAGTATGTGACCATGTCAGATATCGAAATCGTCTTCTCTGGGTTAACATTGAGACCTCTGGGTCCCAGTCTTATGCCATATCCAAGACACTTTCGGCCCTCCTGCATAGCTCGATCGGATCCTTACCCCTAAGAAGTATTATAACATCGTCTGCGTATCAGACGGGTTCAAATACCTTCTTAGTCAGCATCCGTAATAGGTCATTAAAGGTGTTCACCCATGAACTTGGTAAATTTGTGAAATCATGCTGCTGTAGAACCAGTTGACGATCCTCGGATTCAGGCCCCATTTCGAGCCCGTCTACATAGTGCCCAGTCTTCCTAGTAAGTTTCCTATCTAAGATCACACCTAAGTATTCGACCTTGTCAGATATCGAAATCGTCTTATTAAGGAAACGTGGAGCGTTAAATTGGCCCACCTTCATCTTCCTCGTGAACAGGCATATTTCAGTCTTCTCTGGGTTAACATTGAGACCTCTGGGTCCCAGTCTTATGCTATATCCAAGATACTTTCGGCCCTTCTGCATTGGTCCTACGCTTCCTTACACCTTAGAAGTATTATAACTTCAAATACCTCCTTAGTCAGCATCCGTAATAAGTCATTAAAGGTGTTCACCCATGAACTTGGTAAATTTGTGCAATCATGCTGCTGTAGAACCAGTTGACGATCCTCGAATTCAGGCCCCATTTCGAGCCCGTCTACGTGGTGCCCAGTCTTCCCAGTAAGTTTCCTATGCAAGATCACACCTAAGTATTTGACCATGTCAGATATCGAAATCGTCTTATTGAGGCAACGTGGTGCGTTAAATGGGCCCACCTTCGCCTTCCTCGTGAACAGGCATATTTCAGTCTTCTCTGGGTTCACATTGAGACATCTGGGTCCCAGTCTTATGCCATATGCAAGACCCTTTCATCCCTTCTGCATAGCTGGTTCGGATCCTTACCACTTAGAATTAACATCGTCTACATAAGCGACGGGTTCAAATACCTCCTCATTCAGCATCCGTAATAGGTCATTAATGGTGGTCACCCATGAACTTGGTAAATTTGTGCAATCATGCTGCTGTAGAACCAGTTGACGATCCTCGGATTCAGGCGCCATTTCGAGCCTGTCTACGTGGTGCACACCTAAGTATTTGACCTTGTCAGATATCGAAATCGACTTTTTCGAAATATACTTTTTTTACACTTTTTTTCTAAAGCAAGCTAGAAGTAACAGCTGATAACTGACAGATGAAAGAATGCAATTACAGCGTCACAAGCTGTGAAAAAATTTGTCAACGCCGATTATATGAAAAATCCGCAATTACTTTTTGGGCAACCAATAACATCGTCTGCATCACAGACCGTAATAGGTCATTTATGGTGGTCAGCCATGAATTTGGTAAATTTGTGTAAATATTTGGCACAATCCATGTTGATGGGTTCCTCAGATTCAGCACCTCCGAAATTGCCTTATTTTTTCTTTATATGAAATATTTTTTTTATTTATTTATTTAATATTAAGTAAAATATTTTTTATGTCTTAAGTCTCAACTTGATTCTGTTTCCTACTTTCTCTTGACTAATTTTAAAAAGAATTTTCCTGCTTAGTTTGAAGGCATTTCAAAATCTTCCACAATATTCTCTACCTTTTTCAACATTCCTTTCATATACTTTACGATGGGAAATTTAAGGCCAGTGCAATTGCCGCCATAATCATCAAAGCTTAAATCAATTTCAGCAACACCACCTAGTTTTTCGGCGCTAGCATATAAGGACTTATAATGGGCAATATTTGGCCCATCAAAACCTATCCAAGAGTCTTGCGGATAAATGTCCGAGGAGGGATACACCAAATAATGACCCTGGTCATAGGATCCTTTTGTCTGAATTGAGTAGTTTTTCAACATTCCACATATCTCCAACCAGTTGAGCACACCAGGCGTTTGCGATTCATCACCCACTTCGGATGGCCCATTGACATTTTCGACGAGCGGAGCTCTTCCATGGTTAGGCAGTTTAGTCAGTTTCCAGGTGCGACCGAAACTGGGTATACCTAAGATTAATTTTTCGCTGCTTACATTATGGGCAAGCCAATATCGAACTTGTGAGTCAACATTGCTATGCGGCAGACTATTGCCCTTTGAGGTAGGGGCAAATAAGGGAGCAGGATAATCCGCCCGATGGGGGCTACGCAGGGGTGTGACATAATCAAAGGACCAGAGGTGAACAAAATCCAAATGCTTGTTCAGTGTGGGGATGTCGAAGTACGCTGTAACCACAAGTGTTATTGGAAGAGTTACCATATTTTTGAATAAAACTTACAATCCGGGTTGACATGAGGCAAGACGCTCAAGGTTAACAAGCGCTTTTCTGATTTCAGATGTGAACTGAGTGATTCCACCAACTTGGAAAATTCCGCCTTATATTGTCGCGCCTTTGGTTTCTCCTCGCTTTTTCCACCAAACAGATTTCTTACCCCTCTCCAGAAGCCCACAGCATCATCTTCTGGTGCTTTGGAGGCTACTTCATTGGGAAACTGATAGGCCAAATCTAGGCCATCAAATTTGTAGAAATTCAAAACTTTTAAAACTGATTGAATAAAATTCTGCTGTTCCGTGTCCTTGGCATCAAGCAGCTGCAAATATTTTTGATTATCAATTAAGTCACGATTTCCACCCAAGCTGAGCAGAAATTTAACTTTGGGGAACTGTTCCTTTAATCCTGCAATGTCGGCCAATGCCAAAGTTCTTCCAACCGAACCATCGAAGGACAGCGAAAAGTAGCGGGGGGTAAGGGTGGCGTAGCCATATATGAAATGGGTGCAATCGTGTAAAGCAACTGTCAAAGCTTCAACGGCAATGAGTGAAGGATCTGGAATGTGAGTATATTTTTTGGGTAAAGTCTTAGGAGAAATTCCTGTACTCTGGGCTTTGATACACACTTGAGGAATCCAAAAAGCAAACTATGTTTGAGCCATCTATCCGCAGGCACTTCACCAACAGCACCAATGTCACTATAATGCTCTTGATTATGTTCATATTTTACACCAATGCTGTTTCAAAGATTGTTGACGACTAAGCTTTGCCTAGTTGTTTGTTAAATGGTATATTTTTTTTTTGTCTGCGGTTACATTTATTCAGAGGCTATTTCCAGACGAAGCTATTTCTAAGCTATTTCCAATAAAGTGTTATTCAGACTTGTAAAGATTCATATAAATGACAAAAGAAACTTTCAAAGAATTGTTCACACTTCCTGTACCATCAGGCCTTTACCGATAACCGCAATCGCAAGAATTTTCCAAATTCAACTTTTATTCATGTTCCGGTAATCGAAAATCACCAAAATTTGTAGGTTTCAAAGCATTCAGACTTGCCTCTGCGAATTGAGAATAGATGCACTGAATCTATTACAAAAGGGTGATTTTGTAAGAGCTATAGGAAAGTTTTTTAAAACAAACAAGTAAAAGAGTGCTTAGTTCGGCCAAGCCGAATCTTATCTTAACTGACAGAAGAAAGAATGCAATTACAGAGTCACAAGCTGTGAAAAAATTTATCAACGCCGACTATATGAAAAATCCGCAATTACTTTTTGGGCAACCCAATATATACCATCCACCATAGATCACATTTGTCGTGTTCTTTTCCCGATATCTCTTTTTAGGCAAACAGAGGATAAAAGAATAGTATTGCTATTATATTGGAGCTATCTCAAGTCATTGTCCGATTTGGACCATAATTGATTTGAATGTTGGAGACCATAGTAGAAGTCATTGTGTAAAAGTTCAGCCAATGCGAGTAAGCATTGGGCCCTTAAGGGGCTCAAGAAGTAAAATAGAGAGATCGGTTTATATGGGAGCTGTATCGGGTTAAAAACCGATTCGGACAATATTTAATACGTATGTTAAAGGTCATGGCAGAAGCCGTTGTACAAAATTTCACCCAAATCGGATAATTATTACGCCCTCTCGAGGCTCTGGAAGTCAAGACCCAAGATCGGTTTATATGGCAGCTATTTCTGGTTAGGGATCGATTTGAACCATATTTGGTACAGTTATTAAAAATCATAACAAAACATGTCAAGCGAAATTTCAGTCAAATAGGGTAGGAATTGCGCCCTCTAGAGACTAAAGAAGTCAAGATTCAAGAACGGTTTACAAGGTAGCTATATCAGGTTATATACCGATTTGGATCATACTTTGCACAGTTTTTGAAAGTCATACAAAAACACGTCGTGCAAAATTTCAGTCGAATCGAATAAGAATTGCGCTCTCTAGAGGCTCAAAAAGTCAAGACCCCAGATAGCTTTATATGACAGCTATATCCGGTTATGGACCGATGTCAACCATACTCAGCACAGTTGTTGAAAGTCATAATAAAACACCTCATGCAAAATTTCAACGAAATCGGATATGAATTGCACCCTCTAGAGGCTCAAAAAGTCAAGACCCAAGATCGGTTTATATGGCAGCTATATCAGGTTATAGACCGATTTGAACCATACTCAGCACAGTTGTTGGAAGTCATAGCAAAACACGTCGTGAAAAATTTAAGCCAAATCGGATAGAAATTGCGCCCTCTAGAGGCTTGAGAAGTCAAGAACCCAGATCGGCTTATATGGCAGTTATATCAGGTTATAGATCGATGTCAACCATACTCACCACAGTTATTGGAAGTCATAATAAAACACCTCATGAAAAATTTCAGCCAAATTGGATAGAATTTGCGCCCTCTGTCATCTGGTCATAATAAAACACCTCATGCAAAATTTCAGCGAAATCGGATAAAAATTGCGCCCTCTAGACGCTCAAGAAGTCAAGACCCCAGATCGGTTTATATGGCAGCTATATCAGGTTATATACCGATTTGGATCATACTTTGCACAGTTTTTGAAAGTCATACCAAAACACGTCGTGCAAAACTTCATTCCAATCGGATAAAAATTGCGCTCTCTAGAGGCTCAAGAAATCAAGACCCCATATAAGTTTATATGACAGCTATATCAGGTTATGGACCGATTTGAACCATACTCAGCACAGTTGTTGGAAGTCATAATAAAACACCTCGTGTAAAATTTCAGCGAAAACGGATAAGAATTGCGCCCTCTAGAGGCTCAAGAAGTCAATACCCAAGATCGGTTTATGTGGCAGGTATATCAAAACATGAACCGATATGGTCCATTTACAATCCAAGCCGATCTACACTAATAAGAAGTATTTGTGCTAAATTTCAAGCGGTTAGCTGTACTCCATCGAAAGTTAGCGTGCTTTCAACAGGCAGACAGACGGACGGACAGACGGACATGGCTAGGTAGACATAAAATGTCAAGACGATCATGAATATATATATACTTTATGGGGTCTCTGACGAATATTTCGAGAAGTGACAAACAAAAATATAAAATTCAGAAAAATGCATGAAATCTTTATTTGAGTCGATAGTACGGTCCATAAAATTTAATGTTTGAAGATTATTTCATGCAAATGTTTACCATGACTGCGCCTCAAATGGTCCATTCACTTAGTCCAATTTTGGTGTACCCTTTGCAACATTTCGGCAGGTATATCACGAACAAACGCCAATTGAAGCGGGCTTGTCTGTAAGACATGAGCTTGAACAAAGCTCCACAAAAAATAGTCCAAAGACGTTAAATCACTCAATCTAGGCGGCCAATTGACCGGTCCCGGATGTGAAATTAAATGTTAACCCAACTCGCCTCTCAATAAGTCCATTGTTACACGTGCTGTGAGACATGTGGCACCGTCTATTTGAAACCATATGTCATGCAAGTGAAGCCCTTGCATTTTGGGCAAAAAAAGTTGGATATTATCTCACGATAGCGCTCACCACTCACAGTACCGTTACGATTCGCATCTTTGAAGAAGTACGGTCCAATGATGCCACCAGCCCTTAAACCGCAACAAAATGTGGCTTTTTGTGAATGTATTGGTAGCTCTGGCAATGCTTCTGGCTGATCTTCACTAGAAAATCGACAATTCTGCTTATTTACGTACCCATTGAGCCAAAAACGAACTTTGTCACTGAAGAAGCGCGCGATAAACCTTCTTAACAGAGCACGTATTTTGATAATAAAATTCAATAATTTGCAAGCCTTGTTCGTTTGTAAGACGATTCATGGTTAATGTATAGACTTAACTGAAGATGTTTGACAGTGAAACAAAACAGGAAACATGCGTGCGTGAGCTGTTTAACTGCCCACCCCGACCCACTCGTCTCAGACCCAGATTTATCTCGACGAATCCCATCTTAGTCGCAGAGTTTCTGGTTCTGGACACTCAACGAAATCAAGCAGTCGAAAGAGAGAACACAACACACCGCTACAACAAACTAGTGTTGCCAACAGCTAAAAAAATCGCCTTTTATAAAAATGAAATTGTTACGCTTTGTTTGTTAGTTTGTTTGCCTGATCCGTATAGACTCAAAAACGGCTGAACCGATTTTCATAAAATTTTGACAGAGGTAAAGTTTGAGCCCTCGGTGAAAATGGGGTACTACATTTTTTATAATTCGAAGGAGAGGTGTGGGTGGGGGTGTGGTGGCTTGCGAACCTGCCTCTCACCGCAATTATCAAAACGCCAGATGTCAGAGATGGGAGCATGGATGTATGGAAATTTTGCATGCCACCTTATGATACCCCAAAAACGCGAAATTAGAATACAATTTTTGAGTCAATTAACTTGGGGGGACGCCCCATCCCAAAACCCACCTGGACGGACAGGCTTTCCGATTGGGACAATTTGGGTATCAAATGAAAGGTATTTAAGAGTAAAGTACGAACTTGGTATACAAAAATCGCCCGTAGTGTTTGGAGGGGGGGGGGGGGTCTCCCACCCCCAAAAAACCCACCAACAGGACTTTTTTTATCGCTTTGGGTAATATGGGTATCAAATGAAAGGTATTAAAATTTAGAGCACAAAATCCACCGCACGGACATGATTACTAATTGCGACAATATGGGTATCAAACAAAAGGTATTTAAGAGTAGAGTATGAAATTGGTATATAAATATCGCCCGAAGGGTTCGGGGGGTCCCCCAACCAAAAAAAATGCCCAACAGGACTCCTTTACCGCTTTGGGTAATATGGGTATCATATAAAATGTATTTAAGAGTGTAGTACGAACTTGGTATACAAATATCGCCCAAAGTGTTCGGGGGGTCCCCCACCCCCAAAAAACCGCCAACAGGACTATTTCACCGCTTTGGGCAGTATGGGTATCAAATAAAAGGTAGAAAACGAACTTGGTATACAAATATCGACCGAAGTGTTCGGGGGGTCCCCCACCCCCAAAAAACCCCACAACAGGACTCTTTTACAGCTTTGGGTAATATGGGTATCAAATGAAAGGTATTTAAGAGTAGAATAACCAAAGTGTTTGGGGGGTCCAACACCCCCCAAAAAAACCCCCCAAAAGGACTCTTTCACCGCTTTACGCAATATGGGTATCAAATGAAAGGTATTTTAGAGTAGAGTGCGAACTAGGTATACAAATATCGCCCAAAGTGTTCGGGGGTCCCCCACCCCCAAAAAAACCCCCAACAGGACTCTTTTACCGCTTTGGGCAACATGGGTATCAAAAAAAAGGTATTTAAAAGTAGAGCACATATCTTACATAAAAATTTATTTCTTGGTGGCTGAGGGGTCTCTCCACCCCCCAAAAACCCACCGCAGGGCATATTTACCAATTGGGACATTGCAAACTTCTCACATATCAATGAGTGCTGGCCGATTCAAGTTTTAAGCTCAATGATAAGGGACCTCCATTTTATAGCCGAGTCCGAACGGCGTGCCGCAGTGCGACACCTCTTTGTGGAGAAGTTTTTACATGGCTTTAAAGTAGTAGGTGGACTCGCTGATGCAGGGTATTATATAGACAGCTCCGCCCTCTCCGCCTCTCTCCTTACTTGCCTTAAAGAAACAATGATTTTTGTCATATTGCTTTTCAGTTAAGTTATGGCTTTTATTTTCGTTAATAATTTAAGAAGGATAAATCTATCTACAAAATTTCGTCTTCTTTTTTGCAGACTTCTAAGTATTCTTTGCGACTTCTAAGTACAGCTACATTGAAACTAAGTTCTTCAATCTAAATACATCTTTCACAAAATTTGTATTTAATAGCTTTCAGTAAAGGAAACTTTTCATTAGCACAATTGCCACGAAAATCATCCATGCTCAAGTCAAACAAAGCCACACCGCCCAAGCCACGATTCCTGACGTAGGTTGCTTTGGTAGCAACTGTGTCGGTATCCTCAAAGCTAACCCACATGCCATTCTCGCCTTTGCTGTCGGCCGAGCGATAGGCGTACACGCCATATTTGTGTGTTCGATCCACAATACGCTTTATAGGGGACTCGTCGCCTTTGCGGTCCACTTTCCAAGGGCTAGTCAATTGGCATATTTCAGAATATTTTAACAAGCCTTCGGTCTTAGTTTCCTCTCCCGCTGGAGCGGGGCCATCGGTGTGCTGCACAATGGGCAGACCATCAGCTTTAGACTCTGTTGTCATTTTCCAAGCTCTGCCATAGGTGGTTATACCCACATTGATTTTACTGTGGGGTACTCGTTGGGAGATCCAATGATCGACTTGATAGTCCACACTATAATGAGTCATACGATTGCCTTCCTGGGGTAAATGAAATAGGGGAGCTGTATAATCCGCTTCATGGGGATTACGCTCAGGCGTGGTGAAGTCAAAAGCAGCCAAATTAACATAGTCCAAATTATTAATAATGGCAGGAGCATTGAAGTACCCTTTAAAGAAAATTTTATGATTTAAGCTATGTATCTTTAGATGGTGTAGTTTTTAATACTTACACGATGAGTTAACATTTGGCAGCACCGTCAGTGTCAACATTAAATCATAGGTCCTGAAAGCCATTCTTATATCCTTAACCAATTCGGTGAATTGCTCCTTGTGCTCATCGGACTTCTCATCGACAATTTGATCACCACTGAAGAATTTCTTAAAAGACTTCCACACCTGTCCAATTTCAGAGTGCACCTTCAATGGCTTATTGCGTGGCAATTGAAAGGCCAAATCTAAGCCATCAAAATTGTACGCCCTTAAGACATCTCGAGCAGATTCAATGAATTTCGTTTGATTTGCCTTTCCCGACTCCAGTAGGTTTATATATTTCTCAGGTTTATTCAAATCTTTGTCTCCACCTACACTCAAGAGGAACTTTGTACTAGGATAACGGTCCTTTAACTCGGTTACAGCGGCAAAGTGCCGTTTTTTAACATCCCTCTGTACATTGAGACTTATTATTTCGAATGTTTCGGGGTCAATGCCAACATAGCCGTAAACCAAATGAGTACAAAACTGTATGACAGATTCTATGTCCTGAATCGTGAATTTAGCTTGTCCTGTAAAGAGAAACGGTTAGGCGGATAAGAGTTTGAAAGAAGCGAAATCAAATACATTTGTCAAGTACTATTGATCCTGCACAGAATATACATTACTGACCGGGGTTTACTTTGTTTCGCAAATGGAGTTGGTAATACAATTTCTCATGCACATTATTAGAAGAGTTCTAATATATTTTTTATATATATTTTAAGCTGATATTAAGGGTGTTTAAATAACCAATTAGCGGATTTTCTCGCTAATTTTAAACGGGCACTCACCGACCTCTTCTTAGGCACCCTGATGATGTGGTATTCTAAAACTCCCGTCTCTGGCCACACGGAAGAAATTACCACCAAAGCTGCTGCTGTTGCTGTTAGAGTCAAAGGCACACCAATACATACAAAGTACATGCAGAGATGCTTGTTGTTGTTGTTGTCTAATGAGCCACAGCCACCTACATCTAAACGACAGACAAATTGTTGTTGCTGCGAGCCAATCGATCACTCCCGTAGAGGCAAAGGAATGGGGATGATTTAAAATCACAACTAAAACAAAGCAAAATCACAAAAGCTTCTCCACAACGAACACTTTGCCACTGGCTATTTCCCACAGATAAATAATAATAACACAAGCACTGATTTCAACTTAGAATGGAGACTACTTTATTTCGGCTCTCTAATGTGCGTGCGCACTCGTTGACAAACAAGAACTTCTAACATTACTTTTCTCTGCCACTGAGCCACTAGATTACAAGAAATGTAACGAGTGGAGAGACAATAACAAAAGAAACGTTCAAGCAGGCACCCTGATGATGTGGTATTCTAAAACTCCCGTCTCTGGCCACACGGAAGAAATTACCACCAAAGCTGCTGCTGTTGCTGTTCGACTCAAAGGCACACCAATACATACAAAGTACATGCAGAGATGCTTGTTGTTGTTGTTGTCTAATGAGCCACAGCCACCTACATCTAAACGACAGACAAATTGTTGTTGCAGCGAGCCAATCGATCACTCCCCTAGAGGCAAAGGAATGGGGATGATTTCAGATCACAACTAAAACAAAGCAAAATCACAAAAGCTTCTCTACAACGAAATCGTTGCCACCGGCTCTTTCCCACAGATAAATAATAATAACACATGCACTGATTTCAACTTAGAATGAAGATTACTTTATTTCGGCTCTTCAATGTGCGTGCACACTTGTTGACAAACAAGAACTTCTAACATTACTTGTCTCTGCCACTGAGCCACTAGATTACAAGAAATGTAACGAGTGGAGAGACAATAACAAAAGAAATGTTCAAGCAGGACAGGGATGAGTTGATTGACCTTTAGTACTATTTATGTGTCAATAGTGATGAGCATATATGCAAATTAGTAGTAGCTCGATTCCTGCTTGAACACCGAATATGTACTGTACCCCCGCGCGGGATAACAATCTCAAGGGCTGAGTCTAGGGTCTGTGCATTCACCTGGGAAATCATAATGTCTTAGGGCGCCTTGGTTTCCTAGGTGTTAGCAGTGACTTTGGTTTCAACCTGAACTAAAAGTTTCTAAAAAATGCAAACACGGGGTCCAAAATTACGAAGAGTAACTCTGCAGGTGGTCAGCGGTCCAGTACTGTGAATCCACCCGAACCAACAGGTTCGGCAGGGACGCAATATCTGCAGGTACCAACCTCATGTTACACACAACAGACACCATATCTAAACTCTACATCCAGTATACTAACCCGACAAGACAACATTGACTTGCCTCCATGCGAGGATTCCTGCGATGGACTGTCGGGGGTTGAAGCGATCCAGCTTTATGAAACAAATTAAGAGGATGTCCAGATGGTCTCCTTCTCAGACAGCAGCCGGAACCACAACTCCTGGTGGAGTGGCAGGTATCTCGCAGGGGGGCAGGCGGAAAGTACAGAAGACGGACGAGCAGAAACGGGAAGAAGGCTACAAACGCTCGTTGCGGTATGTGAGGAAGATGAAGGGTCTGGAGCTATCTACTCTGACGATCCGAGACAAGCGTTTGATGCGCAAGCATAGGTTCCACATCAGGAAGTACGAGTCTATGATGAATACTACTATCGGGGAACGTATGCTGCCCTCTGCTACATCGAACGATACCGGAACTGACACTGACGCAAACGCTACAACTGGAAATGTCACATACGTTACAGACAAGATCGAGACCGCCAGTGGAAGCACTGCGTTCATAATACCAAGCCCTGAAAAGGGCAAAACTATAAAGCCAGGGCCTTTTGTTGATTCTGCCGCTAGAGCCAGGAAGGGTGGTCAGGAGAGTGTCGTCCCTGTAAGGGTTCGTCACTCAAATGACATGCCCAATGCAGGGAAAAACGGCCGCGATCTGGCAATATACAGGCGCCTGATGGCAAAGAGGCCAAGAAATTGATCAACTTGTCATCAGCAGAAGATTGAACTACAAGTGGCTATTTTGGACCGGAGCAATCCTGAAGGTCGGCTACCCACTGAGAGATGGCTATTAGTCAAAGAGAAGATTCTCCGAAATCTATCGGAAGCCATTGGAAAAGGCGAGGATGACTCCTTCGCGGCTTTTGATGGCGCCAAGTGGCAGAGGGGCGACAAGGTCATCGGTTGCGGCAATAAGAAAGCTCTAGATTTGAGCTTCGACCTTCGGTGGTCTTGACCCTCTTTGGCCTGGCATGAAGATAGAACTGGGCCCGATTGATCAGATCCCCCACTGGACGACGCTGCGAGGGTGGAGACCACCTCCAGTATTGGAGGACAAAGCTATACTCAGGCTGCTTAAAGGGCAGAATAAGCATCTGCTAGCGGAGAGCTGGACAATTGTAAGGGGAAGAGCGAGGCAAGGACCTTTAGATCAGGGTTGGTTCAGAATCCTTGTCACTCCTGAAGTCCTCGCTGGGAGAGGTCAAGTTTGGCTTAAACCATATGGGAATGGTCCTGCCCGCCGATAAAGACGACTCCACCCGAGGTACTAGGGGGAAGGGCTGCCTGCCTGAGACAAGGACCTCTGGATCAGAGTTGTTTCAGAATCCTTGTCACTCCTGAAGTCCTCGCTGGGAGAGGCCAAGTTCGGCTTAAACCATATGGAAATGGTCCTGCCTGAGCGAGGCAAGGACCTCTGGATCAGGGTTGGTTCAGAATCCTTGTCACTCCTGAAGTCCTCGCTTGGAGAGGCCAAGTTCGGCTTAAACCATATGAGAATGGTCGTGCCCGGCGATGAAAACGACGCCACTCAGGGTACTAGGGGGAATAACCTGCACAACTCGAAGGCAGCAACGGATGAGCTGCTGAGAGCTGTGGGGAGAGATGGCACTGATGTGGCCCTCGTTCAATTAGCGTAGTTACGAGGTAACAAGGCTCACGAGACTCAGACAACGAAATCTGAATCTCATCTCCCTGCACCCAAAGAAGGTTAGATTAGAAGATGTATCGTAGCCAGTAGGAATTTGAACCCTACTCTGATTTCTCGTTTCAGCGATGAAGACCTAATGGTAGTGGACTTCAAGAGACCCCGCAAACCATTACCGGTTCTGGTCTCCATGTACCTACCTTACAATGTTGACCACCCCCTACAGACACAGTCCGGGCCCGGTCGACGATCAGCGAGATCATAGAAGGGTCAATGAGGAGGTTGTTGGAGGTGGGCTACCTGAAACAGATTGAGGACCAACCCAGGGAAGACGGAGCTGGTGCTCTTTACGCGTAGATATAAGATACCGGAGTTCAGACTCCCGTCCGGGGTCATCCTGCGGCTGTCGAAGGAAGCAAAGTACCTAGGCATAGTCCTCGTTTCGAAACTGTCCTGAAAGAGGAACACCGAGGAAAGAAGCCGTAAGGCACTGTGCGCTTTTTACTCCAGCAGGAGGATGTTCGGTAGCAAGTGGGGGGTGACTCCCAGGATGATTTATTGGATGTAAACGGCCATTGTGGGACCAGTACTGGCAAATGTAGAACTGGTATGATGGAATGCCGTAGGGAAAAGGGCGCGAGCGAGGGACTTCGAAAAGGTCCAGAAACTGGCCTGCGTCGGTATCACAGGGACACTGAGATCCTTACTGCAGGCAGGCCTCAAAGCGATACTGCATATGCAGCCCATTGGGGCCTATACTTCGAAGTGCGCCGCCAGGGTCGCGCTTAGGTTGAAAGAACTCGGCATACTGAAGGAAGATGGTTGCGGCTACAGTTCGATTCTGGGTGTTATGAATACGAAGGGTGAACTGAGGAGGATCTCCGACAACATGGCACCAGTGCCGACCCGAGTGAGGCCATTTGCGATTCGATTTTCTGAGAGGGAAGATTGGAGGGCGAATGATGTACTTGAGAAGGATGAGACCTCAATCTACACAGATGGCTCCAAGATGGAGTCAGGTACTGGGTTGGGGGTCTGCTCTGATGCTCTCAATATCAGTATGTCATTGAGACTGCCAGATGAGTGCAAGGTCTTTCAGGCAGAGGTCTGTGCCATTGCAGTGGCCGCAAAAGAAATTCTGGTAAGGGGCTTACCGCCCTCGAAACTCAGAATTTATGAGCACGGTGTGGCGGCGCTCAAGGCATTGGGGTCGAGATGCGTGGCGGATTGTTTGGAATCTCTGAATAGGTTCCGGGCCCACGATGTGACGCTGACATGGGTTCCTGGGCATGAGAGGACTACAGGAAATGAGAGGGCGGACGAGTCCGCCAGGAGGGGTTCCTATGCTCTGAGCGGACCAGTCATCGGTCTTGCCTACGTGCCATTTGTCGAGCTACTGAACACATTAGATGGGATGACCAGGACGGCATCTATGGCGACTCGTTAGATGGTAGCCGGAATGCAAAGGCGCTATGTCAAGTCATCGACCAGAGGAAGACGAGGGAGTTGCTGGCGTTCGATAGGTGGTAGATGAGTACTTTGACAGGGGTCATAACCGGACACTGCGCCATAGGCCGCATGGAGATACCGCACAATGACTTATGTAGGAGTTACTTCGATGAGGATCGGAAGGAGACTATTGAGCACTTGGTGTTACTCCTGTCAGGGTCTGCAGAGACATAGGCTTTTATTTCTGGGGAGCAGTTTCTTCTGTGATCTGGGTGAACTTGCAAACGTACCTCTGATATTTTTTTTGAGGTTTGTTGAGGGAACATAATTGTTCCGACGGGGGTTGCCACTAGCTCCGGCGAGATGGGACTCGTTGGATGGTTTCCGGAATGCAAAAGAGCTATGGCCAGTTTTCGCCCAGAGGAAGACGAAGGAGTTGCTGGCTTTCGATAAGAGGTCGATGAGTACTTTGATAGGGGCCATAACCGGACACTGTGCCATAGGCCGCATGGCGGCTCGCTTGGGGATACCGCACAATGACTTATGTAGGAGTTGCCTCGATGAGGATCAGAAGGAGACTATTGAACACTTGCTGTACTCCTTTCCGGGTCTGCAGAGACATAGGCTCTTCTTTCTGGGGAGCCGTTTCTTCTGTGATCTGGGTGAACTTGCGAACGTACCTCTGATATATTTTTCGAGGTTTGTTGAGAAAACAGAATGGTTTCGACGGGGTTTGCCACTAGCTCCGGTATAGGGAGATCCGTGCTTGCGTAGATGAAGATGTTTGACAGTGAAACGAAACACGTAACGTATGTGAGCTGTTTAAAGCAGTATTACCAAAATGTTAATATTGGGTTGTCCAAAAAGTAATTGCGGATTTTTCATAAAGTCGGCGTTGACAAATTTTTTCACAGCTTGTGACTCTGTAATTGCATTCTTTCTTCTCTCAGTTATCAGCTGTTACTTTTAGCTTGCTTTAGAAAAAAAGTGTAAAAAAAGTATATTTGATTAAAGTTCATTCGAAGTTTTATTAAAAATGCATTTACTTTCTTTTAAAAAGTCCGCAATTACTTTTTGGGCAACCAATAGTATTTGCTATAATTTTGAAAAACAATTTATTTATTAATGACATATTTTGATATCTTTGTTATTTACATAATCTCACATCGAAGGCTGTTTACTTAAAGAAGTTTATATTTAATAGCTCTTAACATAGGGAACTTGTCACCGGTGCAAGTACCACGGAAATCATCCATGGTCAAATCGAACAGAGCTACACCTCCCAATCCACGATTTCTAACAAAGCTGGCCTTATTCGATGCAACATCGGGATCATCATAGCTAACCCAAATGCCATGCTCGCCATCGGCATTGGCAGGACGGAAAGCGTAGACACCAACTTTCTTATTGGGATCGTTAACGCGACGTATGGGTGCCTCCGCGCCAGTTTTAGCCACATTTGTGGGATTCGGTAATTTGTGGCAAACTTCGGGCCATGTCAACAATCCTGGAGTCTTAGATTCATAACCGGCCGGTGCTGGACCATCGGTATTTGAAACGATGGGAAATCCATCGGTCTTCGAATCCGAGGTCATTTTCCACGCCCGGCCATAGGAGGCTACACCAATATTGATTTTATTATGTGGAACTCCTTGACTAATCCAGTGATCGACCTGAAAATCAACATTGTAGTGAGGCAAGCGATTGCCCTCCAAGATGGGCGGATAAAGAGGAGCTGTATAATCAGCCTCTTCGGGATTGCGATCGGGTGTGGTAAAATCAAAAGTGGCCAAGGTAACATGGTCCAAGTGATTGCTGATAGCGGGGACATTGAAGTACCCTTGGGAAATAATGCAGATATTAAGATTACAAGTCTTACTGTTCAAAAAAAGTCTTTTAGCTTACATGACGAGTTTACATTGGGCAATACCGTCAGGGATAACATCATGTTGTAGGGCACGAAAGCAGCCTTCAAGTCCTTTACCAATTCGGAGAACTGCTCCCTGTGCTCGCCTGCCTTCTCATCGACCACATAGTCACCGGTAAATAGCTTTTTAAAGCTTTTCCAGGCACTGCCAACGTCCGAATGTACCTTGCGTGGCTTGTTGCGTGGGAATTGGAAAGCCAAATCCAAGCCATCGAAATTATACAAACGCAAAAACTCCCGAGCCGAGTTGACAAATTTGCTCTGCTTTTCACGCCCCGCCTCCAAGAGATTAATGTATTTTTCCGGATTCTGCAAATCCTTGTCACCACCAAGGCCCAAAAGAAATTTGGTGTTGGGAAAACGATCCCTCAAAGCAGTCACCGTAGCCAGGTGGCGTCTTTGCAGATCACGCTGAGCATTGAGACTAATGAGCTCAAATGTTTCGGCATTAATTCCAGCATAGCCATAGACTAAATGAGTGCAAAATTGGACGGCGGTTTCTAGGTCAGGTATGGAAAACTTCGAAACACCTTTACGGAAAAGAAAAAAAAAAAAAACAAAGAAAAAATGAGATTGAAGTTGTCACAAGTCAGTTAGAAGAAAAGGGAGGAAGGTGGGTATACAAAAGTTTTCATGCAGTTTGCAAATCCCAAAGAAGTACGATTTTACGAGCTATTCCAAGTTCCTCCCATAAATATTTACGCCTAAGGCCGATTTTCATCCGAATTAGCCACACCAAAGATGGGCATAGGCTCTCTCCTTTACGATTAAGTTGTCATTTGTTAGATCAATGTCGTATAATGCCTTAAACTGACTTCCGATTTAACAGCCATGCCCATTTATCTTTTTAAACCTCTGCTCTTAGGAGGGCTGCTGTATAAGTTTCTGGCCTGGGCTTCCAAACGGAGCGGAATAAGTGCTTTGAGCGCATTGCAAAAACAATACCAACCAATTTTGATGATAAAAATTTGCATTTTCATTAATAGGTCAGAAACTTAAATAGCAGCCCTCGTAAAGCTTAAATTGAAATTTCCATCGTTCAAAGATGAACTAGCATTGGGGAAAATGTAACGGGCTGGCTCTATTTGGTAGCCCAACTAAGCACAAGTGTTCAGACATGTAAACTGAGAGAGCTCGACATGCTCAAGAAGACGAGGTACGGCTACAGTTCCACGCTGGATACTATAGAGGGTGGACTGGGTTAGACTGCCTGGCATCGAGACCGATGCGATATAGAATCAAAGATATCCTCTTTTCCAGAAGTAAGGATTGGGAAAAGGATGCTGTATTTAAGGAAGAGAATGGATCAAAGCTAGGGGACAGAGTGGGCCTGGGGGATATACATTGAGAAGCCAGGGACTGAGATCTGGTTTAGATTGCAAATGCAAATTTTTGCCTATGAACTAAGAAACAGGGGCAAACTTTTCACATATCGATAAGTGCAGTCCGATTCAAGTTTATACTCAAAGATAAGGGACCTCCGAACGGCATGCCGCAGTGCAACACCTCTTTGGAGAGAAGTTTTAAAGGGTGATTTTTTTGAGGTTAGGATTTTCATGCATTAGTATTTGACAGATCACGTGGGATTTCAGACATGGTGTCAAAGAGAAAGATGCTCAGTATGCTTTGACATTTCATCATGAATGGACTTACTAACGAGCAACGCTTGCAAATCATTGAATTTTATTACCAAAATCAGTGTTCGGTTCGAAATGTGTTCATTCACCGTAACGTTGCGTCCATCAGCATCTTTGAAAAAATACGGTCCAATGATTCCACCAGCGTACAAACCACACCAAACACATGGCATACAAATATTGCCAAGATTAGGAGGGGAAAGCCACCGCTGAAAATTTTTTCTGATGGTCTCGCCAGGATTCGAACCCAGGCGTTATAGGCAGACATGCTAACCTCTGCGCTACGGTGGCCTCCAGTGGTGGTTTAGCCTGCCTGACCACAATACGGTCCTGCAGGCGGAGATCTGGGCGATCACAGAGTGCGAGAGTTGGTGTGGTGTTTACCCGAGGACGTCGAGTATGAACACATTTACGGACAGTAAACAGGCCATAAGGGCGGTCTTGAAATGTGAGTAGGAAAATAACGCCTTCTCTATGGATGGCACGATACGCATCGTTTGGGTTCCGGGCCATAGCGGAGTAACTGGGAATGAAAGGGCTGACGATATGGCAGTGAATGCCATAGAACTGCCGTCAATAAACTTGGTTGACCCGAAGCCTTTCAGGTCGACGTAGTACAAGTTAAGGGTGTGACGAATGCTCATGCAACCCTCTGGAACAGCGAAACGGTCGGTAGGACGAAGAAAATCCTGTGGTGAGGTCCAGATCGTGAGAAGGCTATTGCTGAAAAGAAGAACGAGTTCACTTATGTGAAAATGGGGAAGATGATGAGACGTGGGAGCATTTCCCATGTCATTGCCCGATTTTCGCGGCTAAAAGACACCGGTACTTAGCGGCATGGATCGGATTAATATTCCCACCCTCTTTTCAACCTTACCTAACCTAACCTAAGGAAGAGAAGATCTCGTTCTTCATGAATGGCTGCTTCATGGATTCCTTTTCCTTTTTTCCGATTTGGCTGTAATTTTGCATATAGTGTTCTGTTATGACTTTCAACAAATGTACCAAATATGGTCCAAATCGGTTCATAATCTGATATAGCTCCCATATAAACCGATCTCCCGATTTGACTTCTTAAGCCCCTAGAAAACACAATTCTTGTGCGATTTGGCATGCGGTGTTCTATTACAACTTTCAACAACTGTGCCAAATACGGTTCAAATCAGTCTATAACCTGATATAGTTGTCATATAAACCGATCTGGGGTTTTGACTTCTTGAGCCTCTAGAGGGCGCACTTCTCATCCGATTTGCATGAAGTATTTTATAATGACTTCCAACAACTGTACTAAGTATGGTTCAAATCGGCCCATAACCTGATATAGTCGCCATATAAACCGATCTTAAATATTGACTTCTTGAGCCACTAGAGGGCGCACTTCTCATCCGATATGCATCAAGTGTTTGGTAATGACTTCCAACAACTGTACTTAGTATGGTTCAAACCGATGCATAACCTGATATAGCTGTCATATAAACCAATTTTGGATCTTGACTTCTTGAGCCACTAGAGGGCGCATTTCTTATCCGATATTTTCGAAAATTTGCATGATGTGTTTTGTCAATACTTCCATCCACTGTGCCAAGTATGGTTTAAATTGGTTCATGACCTGATATAGCTGCCATATAAACCGATCTTGGATCTTGATTTCTTGAGCCACTAGAGGGCGCAATTCTTGTCCGATTTGGATGAAATTTTGCGTGAGGTGTCTGATATCCAACAAACTCTTCTAAGTATGGTTTAAATCGGTCTATAACCTGATACAGCTGTCATATAAACCGATCTGGATTATTTTTCCTTTGTTTGTCAAAAAAGGGATGCCGGGAAAAGAACTCGACAAACGCGATCCATGGTGGAGGGAATATAAGATTGGGCCCGGCCGAATTTAGCACGCTTTTACTTGTTGTTTAAATGGGTTTGCCATTTGTGACCCCTTTGGCCCCTGATATACACCACTTTAAATATGTCTACCGAAACAGGGCGGCTTATTAATTAACTTTCGACTGAATTTGTGTTTGATTGTTCCGTATAGACTCCAAACGGCGGAAGAGATTACCTTAAAATTTTCACAGATTATGTACGTTGGTCTGGAAGGATACATAAGCTATATAAGTTTTGATATCGGGAGGGGGGCGGACGTACCCCCTTAGCCTAAAAGCACTACCCAAAAATAAAAGTGCTCCGATCGGGATAATATGAGATTCAAATAAAAGGTATTCAAGAGTAGAGTACGAATTTCATTGGGTCCAAGTACATGGGGGCCGCCCCAGCCCCAGATCCCCTTAAAATAGGCTTATTTAACGATCATGACTATATGGGACTCAAATGAAAGGTATTCGGGAGTAGATTACGAATATGGTTAGATAGTAGGAATAGGCTTTATAATTTATTGATAACGGAAGGGGGTGGACCCTCCACATACAAATTCATGTCGCAGTATAGGGGGTCACCCCATCCCCACAAAAACGCCCATAATGGGCACATTAGCCAATCAGGGATATATGGGACTCGGTTTTTTTTGTTCCGTATAGGCTGAAAAATGGCAGAACAGATTTTCTCGAAATTTTCGCATATTTTGTAGATTGGTCTGGAAGAAACATTGGCTATATAATTTTTCAGTATCGGAAAGGGGACGGACGCTCCCCCTTATGCCAAAAACCCAACCCAAAATCAAAAGTTAACCGATCGGGACAATAAAGGTATCAAATGAAAGGTATTGGAGAGTAGAATACGAATATGGTATTAAAATTTGAGTCTAAGTATCCATCGGGCCGCCCCAACCCCAAAACTTCCCCAAACAGACATATGGGATGTTCATTTCAATATGGGGCTCAAATGAAAGGTATTCGGGAGTAGATTTTGAATCTGGCACACAAAATCAGATCGAAGTATAGGGGGTCACGACACACCTCAAAAACGCCATTAGACCCATTATGACTATATGATACTTGGCTGCACCGATTCTTTTTAAAATTTTCATAGATTGCGTACGTTTGTCTGGAAGGAAACATAGGCTATATAATTTTTAGATATCGGGTGGAAGCGGACCCTCCCCCTTACCCCAAAAACGCCGTCCATATCTGAAAATGGTCCGATGGGCACAGTAAGGATATCAAATAAAAGGTATTGGAGACCAGAAAACGAATATGGTATTACAATTTGGGTCCAAGTACCCAGCCGGCCGCTCCAACGCAAAAACTTCACTAAACAGATATATTCGACGTTCATTTAAAAATGGACCCAAATGTTAAGTATTCGGCAGTAGATTACAAATATGTCATAAAAAATTAGGTCTAAGTAATGGGAGGTCTCCCACCCCCAAATACCCCCAAATGGGCATATTAGCCAACCATGGCTATATGTGACTCAAATGAAAGGTATTCGGGTGTAGATTATGAATATGACATTAAAATTTGCGATCAAGTCTAGGTGGCGCTTTTCCTCCTAAAGATACATCAAATGGGTTATTTGACCCATTATGACAATATGGGACTCAAATGAAAGGTATTTGAGAGTACCAAAACGAATCTGATATCCAATTTTGGAGCCAAGTGTTTTGGCGAACGCCCTAAAGCACCCCCTAAACTGAAATCCAATTCCGTTGGGAGTAAAGAATGAATTTGACATCTATTGGGTTGCCCAAAAAGTAATTGCGGATTTTTTAAAAGAAAGTAAATGCATTTTTAATAAAGCTTAGAATGAACTTTAATCAAATATACTTTTTTTACAATTTTTTTCTAAAGCAAGCTAAAAGTAACAGCTGATAACTGACGGAATAAAGAATGCAATTACGGAGTAATGCAATTACAAGCTGTGAAAAAATTTGTCAACGCCGACTATATGAAAAATCCGCAATTACATATTGGGCAACCCAATATTTTTAGTGTAAAGTGCCGGTGGCCGCCCCAGTCCCAAAACACCCTCCAAACGGTTCATATTTACCGGCCATGACAATATGGGGCTCAAATTAAAAGGATTTGAAACTCCGGCACGAATTTTATATCTATATTTAAGTCGAAATGTCTGAGGTGTCATCCCTCCCCTAATGAGGACGTTACCTTAAAGAAGAATATTTCCACCAGGAGCCGAGAAGGGGCAAATTCTCACACATCATTGAGCGTTTTTCGATTCAAGTTTAAACTCAATGATAAGGTACCTCTTTTTTCATAGCCGAGTCCGATCGGCGTCCCGCAGTGCGACACCTCTTTGGGGAAAATTTTTTAACTGACCATGCATGGCATTGTACTTCGAAAATGTCGCCAACATTAAGAGGGGATAAACACCGCTTTGTTCGATGTTCTCGCCAGGATTCGAACGCGTTCAGCGTCATAGGCTACAATGGCGCGAATTCGTTATCCGCATTCAGGGCGAAGTGTCCCCATCCTAACAAGATATTAGAGAGTTAAGGAAGGCGTAGCGGAGCGGAGATATTAGAGAGTTAAAGAAGGCGTCGCTCAAACTGCACTTTCAGTTTGGGTCTATGGTATTATAAAGCCGGCACAGAACGACTTTAACCGTCCCTTACTTTTTTTGGAGACAAGTAAAAGCGTCTTAAGTTCAGGCCTGACCGAATCTTATACGTATACCCATATCATGGGTATCATATGACGTATTACGTTTTACTTACGTATACGTCATATGATACGTATACGTATTACTTGTAAGCTCTTAGACCAATATTTCGAGGTGTTACAAACGTGATGACAACTTAGTATAGTCACCAACCTAAGGAGGGGGTATAAGAAAGACTCATTCAACTGTTCTCAATTTAAGTGGGAGATGACCCCTGTCCCTTCAGTATCACTGCAGAAATACGTAGTAGCGAAAAATGTTGACGTCATAGACGCTATTAACTGCAAACATTAGCTTGCAGAGTCACTTAGTGTATGTATCGGCATACAAGTGTAAAGAGTAGGCTTCCAATTATTTGTGTTTTTTTTACGAAAATTTATAGTGCTCAGCCAAAGTTCTTAGATTAGCAATTTTGGGCATATAAAAAATTTTGCATGTTAACAACGAAAGGGGGATTTTTTTTTTTTTTTTGGATTTTAAATAGCCATTTGTTTTCTTAGAAATTCATCATCATTCTCGATGTTGTCTTATCACCTGCTTTTCTCGCTGTTATTGGTATTTTTGAATATCAAAAATGTTCACACACTTTATATACGTTTTTTCACTCACCAACTCTATCCTCACTGGAGGCATCGTAGTAACAAATCATGTTGGGACCCAAAGCCAGGGTCAAGTGACCCACAGCCGCAAAGGCAAATAAATTTAGCCAGAATTTCATTGCCTTCTGATTTTCCCTTTACGCAACTTGGAAATTTTGTCGTCTTATCTGTTTCACTCGTTTGTGCGAACTGATTTTGATTCGAAATGTTAACGCTTTGTCAAAGCTAAACCGAAAAAAAGTCGCAGCCAGAGAGCAGACTTTATCAGTTTCGTTTTTAACTATGAGGTCAAAAGATCTGCTGACGCTGTCTATTTGGGGAGGAGGGATGTTGGGACGTTGAATGGTCCGTCAAAAACAAACAATGAATTTCGAAGAATTGTGCGAGTGTAGCATTTGTAACTGAAAGCTTTTTTGTGTCACTGAGAGCAACATGGACGTTTGAGCTGAGCTTTATAGAACTCGGTGGGATGGGGGGAGGGTAGGTGTTTGTATACATGGTAGGTGATTGCGAGAGATCACTGGATTAATTGCCTCTTTATTGATATGTAAATGCAATAACTTCAATGCTTGTTTTCGATTGAAATGATAGGGAGAGTGTTTTGCATTGGAGACTTCATTTCCAGTTTCATTTGCTGGGTTGGGTTCAGTTTATGGTGTTGTTGTGGCTAGCGCTTTATTAATTGGTTTTGTGCTTGACTTCCTTATGATATATGTAACATTGCCTTCAAAAATAGTAAAACACACACACACACACACACCGCTTACATAATAATTGATATTTGTTTTGCCATTAATATCTTTATATTGGGTTGCCCAAAAAGTAATTGCGGATTTTTCATATAGTCGGCGTTGACCAATTTTTTCACACCTTGTGACTCTGTTATTGCATTCTTTCTTCTGTCAGTTATCAGCTGTTACTTTTAGCTTGCTTTAGAAAAAAAGTGTAAAAAAAGTATATTTGATTAAAGTTCATTCTAAGTTTTATTAAAAATGCATTTACTTTCTTTTAAAAAATCCGCAATTACTTTTTGGGCAACCCAAAACAATGGGCAATACAGTAAGGGAAGTAAACAACGAATTGTAGTTGTATTTTTAGCAATGATAGTTGCCCCACGACGTTATACAATTCACTGGTTTAAACTACCATGCACATATTTCAAATGTGACATGGGGCAATTGTGATATGTAAGATTTACATCAAACTAGGGGACTTTGAAAGCACCAGCTATTGACAAATCTTCTTATATATTGGATTGCCCAAAAAGTAATTGCGGATTTTTCATATAGTCGGCGTTGACAAATTTTTTCACAGCTTGTGACTCTGTAATTGCATTCTTTCTTCCGTCGGTTATCAGCTGTTACTTTTAGCAACAGCTTTTGATTAAAGTTCATTCTAAGTTTTATTAAAAATGCATTTACTTTCTTTTAAAAAATCCGCAATTACTTTTTGGGCAACCCAATATAACAAGTAAAAAGGTGTTAAGTTCGGCCGGGCCGAACTTTGGATACCCAACACCTCGGGTATAAATGTAAACCACTCTTCATCAAAATCCGGTGAAAAATTCATACCTTATGCCCATAGCAAATGCAAATTGCAAATTTTGCCCATGAACATTCCACTAAGGAACAGGGGTCAACTTCTCACATATCAATGAGTGTAGTCCGATTCAAGTTTAAGCTCAATGATAAGGGGCCTCCCTTTAATAGAGGAGTCCGAACGGCGTGCCGCAGTGCGACACCTCTTTGGAGAGAAGTTTTACATGGCATAGTACCTCACAAATGTTGCCAGCATTTGGAGGGGGAAAACCACCGCTGAAAATTTGCAGAAGCATATCGGAGAGCATAACACAACTCACTGTCCCAAATTTTGGGGACAAAATTTTTTCGGACAAAAAATGCGCCTTTTATGGGCAAAAAAAAAACCTTTAATTGAGAGATCGGTCTATATGGCAGCTATATCCAACTCTGTACCAATCTATGCCATATTGCAGAAGTATATCGAAGGGCCTAACATAACTCACTGTCGCAAATTTTGGCAAAATCGGATAATAAATGCGTCTTTTATGGTCCTAAGACCTTAAATCGAGAGATCGGTCTATATGGCAACTATATCCAAATCTGGAACAATCTATGCCATATTGCAGAAGTATATCCAAGGGCCTAACATAACTGACTGTCTCAAATTTTAGCAAAATCGGATAATAAATGCGTCTTTTATGGGCCTAAGACCCTAAATCGGTGGATCAGTCTATATGACAGCTTTTTCCAAATCTGAACCGATCTGGGCCAAAATGAAGAAAGATTTCGAGTGGCCTAACATAATTCACTGTTTCAAATTTCAGCAAAATCGGATGATAAATGTGGCTTTTATGAGCCGAAGACCCTAAATTGGCGGATCAGTCTATATGGCCGCTATATCCAAATCTGGACCAATCTGAGCCATATTGCAGAAGTATATCGAAGGACCTAACACAACTCACTGTCCCAAATTTTGGCAAAATCGGATAATAAATGCGTCTTTTATGGACCTAAGACCTTAAATCGGCGGATCAGTCTATATGACAGCTATATTCAAATGTGGACCTATCTGTGCCATATTGCAGAAGTATATAGAAGGGCCTAACAAAACTCAGTGTCCCAAATTTTGGCAAAATTGGATAATAAATGCGCCTTTTAAGGGCCTAAGACCTTAAATCGAGAGATCGGTCTATATGGCAGCTATATCCAATTCTGGTCCGATCTGGGCCAAAATGAAGAAAGACTTCGAGTGGCCTAACATAACTCACAGTCCAAAATTTCAGCAAAATCGGGTGATAAATGTGGCTTTTATGTGTCTAAGACCTTAAATCGGCGGATCAGTCTATATGACAGCTATATCCAAATCTGGACTAATCTATGCCATATTGCAGAAGTATATCGAAGGGCCTAACACAACTCAGTGTCCCAAATTATGGCAAAATCGGATAATAAATGCGTCCTTTATTGCGCAAGACCTTAAATCGAGAGATCGGTCTATATGGCAGCTATATCCAATTCTGGACCGATCTGGGCCAAATTGAAGAACGACTTCGAGTGGCCTAACATAATTCACTGTTTCAAATTTCAGCAAAATCGGAATAAAAATGTGGCTTTTATGAGCCTAAGACCCTAAATTGGCGGATCAGTCTATATGACAGCTATATCTAAATCTGGACCGATCTGGGCCAAATTGAAAAAGGAAGGGCCTAGCACAACTTACTGCCCTAAATTTTAGCAAAATCGGATGTTGAGTGTGGCTTAATGGGCCCAAGGCCCCAAATCGGCGGATAGGGTCTATATCAAGATATAGTCCGATATAGTCCATCTTCGAACTTAATCTGCTTATGAACAAAAAAAAAAAAAAAAAGAATCTGTGCAAAGTTTCAGCTCAATATTTTTAAAGACTGTAGCGTGATTTCAACAGACACACGGAGGGACATGGCTAAATCGACTTAGATTTTTACGATGATCAATTCGAATAAAAATTGCGACCTCTAGAGGCTCAAGAAATAAAACAGCGAGATCGGTTTATATGGGAGCTATATAAGGCTATAGACCGAGACAGACCATAAGTGACAGGTATATCGAAAGTCATGAGAGAAGTCGTTGTACAAAATTTCAGTCAACTCGGATAATAATTGCGATCCCTAGAGACTCAAGAAGTCAAGACTCCAGATCGGTTTATATGGCAGCTATATAAGGTTATGTACTGATTTGAACCATACTAAGCATAGTTGTTGGAAGTTATAACAAAACACCTAATGCAAAATTTCTGCCAAATCGGATGGGAAATGCGACCTCTAGAGGCTGAAGAAGTCAAGACCCCAAATCGGTTTATGTGGCAGCTATATCAGGTTATGGACCGATTTGAACTATACTTAGCATAAATGTTGGAAGTCATAACAAAACACCTCATGCAAAATTTCTGCCAAATCGGATGGGAAATGCGACCTCTAGAGGCTGAAGAAGTCAAGACCCCAAATCGGTTTATATGACAGCTAAATCAGGTTATGAACCGATTTGAACTATACTTAGCATAAATGTTGGAAGTCATAACATAACATCTCATGCAAAATTTCTGCCAAATCGGATGGGAATTGCGCCCTCTAGAGGCTGAAGAAGTCAAGACCCCAAATCGGTTTATATGGAAGCTATATCAGGTTATCCGCCGATTTGATCCATACTTAGCATAAATATTGGAAGTCACAACAAAACACCTCATCCAAAATTTCTGCCAAATCGGATAGGAATTGCGCCCTCTAGAGGCTGAAGAAGTCAAGACCCCAGATCGGTTTATGTGGCAGCTATATCTGGTTATGTACCAGTTAAAACCATATTTTACACAATCATAACAAAATACTTCTTGCAAAATTTCAGCTAAATCGGATAAGAATTGGCTCAAGAAGTCAATATTCTAGATCGGTTTATAGGACAGCTATATCAGGTTATGGACCGATTTAAACCACACTTAAAACAGTTGTTGGAAATCAACCAAAACGGATAAGAATTGCGCCCTCTAGTGACTCAAGAAGTCAAGATCCAAGATCGGTTTATATGGCAGCCATATCAAACAGTAAATAAGAAGTATTCGTGCAAAAATTTCAAGCGGCCAGCTTTACTCATTCAAAAAAAAAATCTCATTTTCTTTTGATCAGATTTTTATTAAAAATTATTTTATTTTATTTAAAGTACAAAAATATAAAATTCGTTTCAAAAAAGCTGGTGTAATATTCTAAATCATAGACGATATTTGGCAGCTCTCAATATGGGATATTTGTCACCATTGCAAAGGCCACGGAAGTCATCATAACTCAAATCGAATAGCGATAGGCCACCTAAACCTTTGGAGTGCACATAACTGGCCTTGTTGGCAGCCGCCTCTGGATCATCATAGCTAATCCAAATACCATGTTCACCATTGCTATCGGCCAGGCGATAGGCATAGGCACCATAACGTTTAGTGGGATCTCCCACACGATTGAGCGGAGCATCGGCACCCTTCAGATAGGCATTCTTGGCATTGGGTAATTTGCCACAAATTTCAGGCCAACTCAAAAGTCCAGGAGTTTGACTCTGCATACCGGAATCAGCGGCGCCATCTGTGGCAGGAACAACGGGAACACCACCAGAAGCATTGGAGTCAGAAGTCAATTTCCAAGTGCGACCATAGGTGGCCATGCCCAAGACAAGTTTGTTAGCGGGGCAAGTTTGTTGCAGCCAGTATGCGATTTGGAAGTCAGCATTGTAGTGAGGCAAACGATTCTGTTCGTACAACTCGTATAAGGGGGCGGTGAAATCCGCCTCCTCGGGATTGCGTTCAGGGGTTAGGAAATCAAAGGCGGCAATGTTGATGTAATCGACAAAACTAGACACGGCGGGGACATCAAAGTACCCTAAACAGAAAAGTTATTCAATCATTTCCAAGAAAAATTTAATTTTTCAAACCCATCAGCACTACTTACAGGACGAATTTACATTGGGCAACACAGTCAATGTCAACATATAGCCATCCGGTCTTAGGGAATTTTTCAAGTCCCTCAACAACGAGGTAAATTGTTCCTTATGCTCACCAGCCTTGGGATCCACAATGAAATCTCCGGTGAATATTTTCTTAAATTTCTTCCAGGCCATACCAATATCCGAATGCACCTTGCGTGGCTTATTTTTGGGGAATTGGAAAGCCAAATCAATGCCATCGAAGCCATAGGAGCGCACCATCGAATAGGCTGTGTTAATAAAGGCGGTTTGGCGAACACGTTCTCCTTCCAGCAACTCGATGTATTTATTGGGATGATCAGGATCTACATCCTTGTCGCCACCAATGCTCAATAATACCTTAATATGTGGATATTTCCGTTTCAGAGATAAAACCTCTGAGAATTGGTGTCGATTGATGTCCAAGTCTTCGTTCAAACTAAAGACCTGAAAGGTGTCGTGTTTAATGCCGCAATAGCCATAGACCAAGTGAGTACAGAATTGCAAAGCTAGTTCCAGATCGGGGTTTAATAACTTTCCCAAGCCTGTGGAAGGAGAAGAAAAGAAAAAAAAATTTTTAAATTAATGTTAAAACAAGTAGGGAAAAGTAAAAGTCGGGCAATACCGACTACAAAATACCCCACACCTACCCTAAAAGTTTGCTCAATAAGACGATTTCGATATCTGAAAAGGTCAAATACTTAGGTGTGATCTTGGACAGGAAACTGAATTAAAGGTGTCACAATCAGGAGCTCACTGAGAAGGCTCACAGATGTTGGGCACTATGTAAATGGGGCCTGAATCCGAGGACAGTCCACTGGCTCTACAGGAGCGTGATTTGACCAATACTTACTTACGCCTCAGTAGTTTGGTGGACGGCTATGGAGAAAAAGTGCAACATAAGGACCATACAACAGGTTCACAGAACATGTTGTCTTGGCATAGGCGGAGCGATGAGGACCACGCCCACTAGGGCACTCGAGACTATACTAGATATCCGACCCATTGACCTACTCATTAAATGTGAGACGGACACTGCGGCTATGAGATTTTAGGGGATGGGAGCAGCTCAAACCATTTCATACCGTATAATCGAGGCGACGATAGGAAACATGGAAAGAAGGGGAGAGGTTTCCGATCGGATACCTGAGATGAACCTTGTCCCCGAGTTTTGTTATGATATCCAACAACTGTGCCATGTATTGCTCAAATCGGTCCATAACCTGATATAGCTGTCATAGAAACCGATTTGGGATCTTGACTTCTTGAGCCTCTAGAGGGCGCAATTCTCATCAACATTGGCTGAAATTTTGCATGACGTGCTTCGTTATGACTTCCAACTACTGTGTCAAGTATGGTTCAAATCGGTCCATAACCTGATATAGCTGATATAGATATAGCTCATAGAAACCGATCTTGGGTCTTGACTTCTTGGGCCTCTTGAGGGCGCAATTCTTATCAGTGTTGGGTGAAATTTTGTATGACGTGTTTTGTTGTGACTTCTAACAACTGTGCCAAATATGGTTCTAATCTGTCTTTAACCTGATATAGCTGTCATAGAAACAGATCTTGGGTCTTGACTTCTTGGGCCTCTAGAGGGCGCAATTCTTATCAGTGTTGGGTGAAATTTTGTATGACGTGTTTTGTTGTGACTTCTAACAACTGTGTCAAATATGGTTTTAATCGGTTTATAACCTGATATAGCTGCCATATACACCGATTTGGGATCTTGACTTCTTGAGCCTCTAGAGGGCGCAATTCCTATCGGATTTGGCTGAAATCTTGCATGGCGTGTTTCGTTATGACTTCCAATTACTGTGCTAAGTATGGCTCAAATCGGTCCATAACCTGATATAGCTGTCATAGAAACCGATCTTGGGTCTTGACTTCTTGGGCCTCTTGAGGGCGCAATTCTTATCAGTGTTGGGTGAAATTTTGTATGACGTGTTTTGTTGTGACTTCTAACAACTGTGTCAAATATGGTTTTAATCGGTTTATAACCTGATATAGCTGCCATATACACCGATTTGGGATCTTGACTTCTTGAGCCTGTAGAGGGCGCAATTCCTATCGGATTTGGCTGAAATCTTGCATGGCGTGTTTCGTTATGACTTCCAATTACTGTGCTAAGTATGGCTCAAATCGGTCCATAACCTGATATAGCTGCCATATAAACCGATTTGGGATCTTGACTTTTTGAGCCTCTAGAGGGCGCAATTCATATCCGCGTAGGCTGAAATTTAGCATGACGTGGTTTATTATGACTTCCAACAATTCTGCCAAATATGGTTCTAATCGGTCTATAACCTGATATAGCTGCCATATACACCGATTTGGGATCTTGACTTCTTGAGCCTCTAGAGGGCGCAATTCCTATCGGATTTGGCTGAAATCTTGCATGACGTGTTTCGTTATGACTTTCAACTACTGTGCTAAGTATGGTTCAAATGAGTTAATAACCTGATATAGCTGTCATAGAAACCGATCTTGGGTCTTGAATTCTTAGGCCTCTAGAGGGCCCAATTTTTATCCGTGTTGGCTGGAATTTGGCATGACGTGTTTTGTTGTGACTTCCAACAACTGTGCCCAGTTTGGTTCTAATCGGTCTACAACCTGATATAGCTGCCATAGAAACCGATTTGGGATCCTGACTTTTTGAGCCTCCAGAGGGCGCAATTATTAAGCGATTTGGCTGAAATGATGTACAACGGCTTCTGCTATAACCTTCAGCATTCGTGTCAAATATGATCTGAATCGGTCTATAGCCTAATACAGCTCCCATATAAACCGATCTCCCTTACTCCTTGAGCCCCTAAAGGACTTAATTCTTATTCGAATTGGCTGAAATTTTACACAATGACTTCTTCTATGGTCTCCAACATTCAGTTCGATTATGGTCCGAATCGGACCATATCTTTATATAGCTCCAATAGCATAGCAATTATTTTCTTTAATCCTTTGCTGGCCTAAAAAGTGATACCGGGAAAAGAACTCGACAAAGGCGATCCATGGTGGAGGGTACATAAGATTCGGCCTGGCCGAACTTGGCACGCTTGTACTCTTTTTTTTAAATTTTAACCCCCTTTGCCCTAATATGGCTAATCTTTTAATACTATGTGGTCAATCTTGTTATACTTGTGAATCATGTCCCCCAATTTCCTTCATTCTAATTCTAATTCTCATTCTCAGTTTTAATTTGAAAATTTAAAATGTTAGGCTTTAATTGTTGTTTAATGAATCAAAACCACAGAGAGAATCATTGTCATAAATATAAACCACGACCATGAATTATTTTATATTAGAATACTAGACTTTATAACTATGAGCTGGTATATACGTACATATATATCCATTTGCAGTCGTACTTTTAATATAATAGTGGCTGTTATTAATTCATTCCCACGTCACGTACCACTGTAAAAACAATGTGTGACTCATTAGCTGTGGTTTTGAACTCAAATGCGATTCTAGTCATGTGCAGTTAGTAGCTCAATTGATTTGTTTTGGTTATACCATACCAAATACTGAATACTATTTGTGGCGGATGGCAGATGGCGCTTTTGTGCGTTTTGAATATTAGGATGGAACGTTGGCAGAATATTAATCTACTTTTATTCTGGAGGCAATGCATTTCAGTGCAATATTTCATATTAGAAGAAAAACAAGTAAAAGAGCGCTAAGTTTGGCTGGGCCGCATCTTATATACCCTACACATGGATCGCTTTTGGTAAGTATTTTGCACGATATCTCTTTTTATGCATACAAAGGATAATGGATGAGAACTGTTATGCCTTTGGAGCTATATCAGGTAATGGAACAAATCGGGACATACTTGCTTTGGATGTTGGAGACCATAGTAGAAGTCGTTGTACAAAATTTCAGCCAAATCGGGTACGAATTGCTCCCCCTAGGGTCTCAAGAAATATAAAAGCGAGATCGGTTAATATGGGAGCTATATAAGGTTATGGTCATACCATATTTGGCTCTTATGTTGAAACGCATAGAAGTAGTCGATGTGCCAAATTTCAACCAGCTCATACAAAAATTACGCTTTCTAGGAGCTTAAAAGGTGCATTCGGTAGATCGGTATATTCGGGAGCTAAATCTGGTTTTAGACCGATGCAAGTCATATTTGGCATGTATATTGAAGGACATGGAAGAATTCACAGTGCTTGAGAAGTATACTCGGAATATCGTCTTATATGGGAGCTACATCAGGTTTTAGACCGATTCAGGTCTTATTATCCATGTTTGTTGGTGGTCATAGGAGAAGTCACTATTCAAAATTGAAGCCAAATCAGATAAGTAATACGCCCTCTAGAGGCTCGAGAAGTATAATCGGGCGAATGGTTTACATGGGAGCTATATCTAAATATGGACCGATTTGGGCCATTTACTATTTCAACCGACATACATCAATTAGTAGAATTTATGCAAAATTGCATATACTCCTTATACTCCTTACTCCTTATATACTCCTTCGAAAGTTATTGTGCTTTTGACTGAGGGGCGGACGAGCATGGCTAGATCGTCTTTAAACGTTATGACGATCAAGAAAATATGTACTTAATGGGGAATTAGATGAATATTTCGATGTCTTACAATCGAAATGACGAAATTGGTATACGCCCATCCTATGGTGGAGGGTATAATAAAGTTAATTGAATGATGTTACTGGTAGCTATTAGCAAACTATGTATGAACGAGCAAGCGCAGACTCTTAATGAAGACATGCAATAGCATCCTCCTCTATGGGAGTGAAATATGGGACAAACACTGTAGACAGCATGCCGAGCGAAATCCCTGCTCTCGGTGCAAAGAACGGCGGCTCTTAAAGTCATATACATGTAATAGACGGAATGGTTGCGATGGACCTACAGCCGATGGAACGAGCCAGTCTCTACACCACGAAGTGTAACACCCAGAGAAGACAGTATAAGATTCAAACGCATCATATATGGGTCATATCGAGAGATGACAACAAAGGTGGACGAATGAGAATCGGGCTAGGTGGGCGCGATGACTAATACCCGATGTACGATGGATGTGGAGAGATAGGAAGCACGGCGACGTGCATACCTGTATAGAATAGCCAAATGCTCCTCAAGCAGGCGCATTTATGAGGAGATAGAAGTTGCAGACGATGTGGAACAAACATTCTTCCACTGCGAGCGCTGGCTTGAAGGAAGCAGGGAATTGGAAACAACTCTTGGCAACATTTCGCCTAGGACAATAGTTCAGAGACGAGAGGAGAGGAAGTGAGAGGCGGTGATGAGATATGCCGAACAAGAACTGCGCAGGAAGAAGGCAGACAGACCTAGGTGCAGTGGCGTAAAGTATGAATGTGGAGGTCTGGGCGTAGACATAAGCGGTTTCGATGTGGAATTAATCCCCAGGGGTGACACAGAGTGGGTTTTTAGCCGTTATCGTTTATAACGGAGTCCGGCAGAAGGCAAGAGACGTACTCGTCACATGCGCATTGCATACGGTTTACGTACTTCGTTTTTATTAACAATTAAGTGAAGGTATCTTATTTTGATTTGCAACTAATCTTTTTTAGCGAACCTAGAAGATATTAAGTCGAAATTAAACCACTCACTTAACCATTCTAGAGTTTTTAATGGGTTTGAATACGGTGATATGAGTGGATCAGACCAATATGTCTGTGTTTTTATTAGAAAAAAAACAGGGTTTAACGTCCCAGGAGGCATATTTTGGAGCATTATCGTCCGAAATAACGAATAAAGTTGGCATGATGTGAACCACAAATGCTTTCATTGCATTTTCTCTAACATCTCTATGGAAATGGTGATCCATACTTTGAAATTCCTTACGTTTAGGAACCACAAAATACCATGGGAAAACATCCCAAATCGATTATTTTGTAAATTCCTTACGTTTAGGAACCACAAAATACCATGGGAAAACATCCCAAATCGATTATTTTGTCTACATCAGGAGTTATAGCCTTCAAAGTATACTTAGGGTCGCGTTTTATGTTTGGAGGCCGTCATACAAAAAGTTTGGCCCAGCTTTGCGTTGACTGCATTGAAATACCAACCCCATGTCAGTCAAGAGGTTATACAAAACAAAGCTATTCGGGTGAATGATTATTTGGTAAGCACGGAGAAGTGGAGCATGCACATTGAAATTCCGTGAAAACAAATTCGACGACTGACTGAACCCAACTAGATTTCAACGTAGGTTCTATGTATTCAAAGTAGTGCGTAGATTCGGTGGTGTAGGGTAATACATAGTCGGCTTGGCCCGACTTTTGCCTATCCTAACTGGTTTTTGCAGGAATTGATGAGCAATTATGATGAATTGAAATGATGACTTCAAAAATGGTAATATTCAGATTAAGGAAACATGCGGCCAGAGAGACGACATGAAGTTTCTCTTCCACCTCACTCTTAACTTCCGTTACTTCACTGAGGGGGTGAATTCCCTTTTGTAAAGTTTAATCAGATCCCAAATATCTGTAGTGCACGCTGAAACACTCGTGTCAATCTAGCTCTTCTTGCATTTATTCTGATGCCTGAAACTTAAAACAGGTTGCGTAAAATCTGTTCATGCATTTCTTACTCATGGGCTGATCATAGGTTCAGTAGTCGATTGTTTCGCGCTGAAGATTTTGAAGAACAATCTGTAGCTCTGAATGCTTGAAGATACACCGGAAAAAAATGTACATCCAATTAACATTGACCGGAGCAACCAATGCCGTGGGCGTGCGATCAAAGTTATGCAAGACTTGTGTAACTCCTGCCGCAACAAGGACAACCCACTAAGATTCATCCTTCTCTAAGATTCATCCTATCACTAAGATTCATCCTCCCCAATGTCAACGTGGGTATTTAACTTCCTCGAGTGTACGATGATTTTACATATGTATGTATATGTGGCTCTAAAGCTTGTGCTCAGTTATACAACCGCTTACAGTGACTTCAAAAAAATAACCAAAATGCAGAAGTTAAAATTTTGAAATCACTTTGTGCATGAGGCTTTTTTTACCGAGTCACTCATCAAAATATGATACAAGGATATGAGGTAGTAAATAAAGCACGTCAGCCAGTTGACCATTAATTTGGATTTAAAAATTGTGCTCTACTTTTTAATACCTTTCATTTGACACCCATATTAACCTGATAGATGCTCAAGCCCCTTTTGGTTCGGAGGCCCCACCAGACAAAGTGTCTGGACCTTCATATTATTATTATATTCAAAATCTACACCCCAAGACCATTTATTTTAGTCTCATACGAACGATCTGTTGTATGATCGTTTTGGAGCTTTTTTGGTGGAGGGCTTCGGACACTTTATTCGATTCGTCTACAACTCTGAAATAGCTTTTACGGCACAGGATATCTATGAGTACCACACAGGCTGGAACATTGACGTCCAATCTGTGTGGTGTTCATTGCTGCAACGAGAAGCTTAGCTGCGAGCTACCGGACGCGACCACAGATTGCGGATAATGAAATGTTTCAAACGGAGCAACTGCAACGTAACGGCAGTCGCGGCCACTCAGCGGTATCTAGCGGAGAGTCTCAGTGAGAGGCCGGGCAGCACCAGCTCTTGCACAAATACTGAGTGCCTATGATGCTCGATATGGCAAGACGAGTTATTGGCGACTTTAAATAATCAATGACAACCTGGTCCCGCGGCGATCGGTCATTCGGACTGGGACGGGCTTCCTCACCTACAGGAGCTTGACGAAGATCGCCATCTGTAAAGGATAATTAGAGTCAACCTTCCATCTGACTCTAATAATGTCATGGGCGAGTCTAATGTTAGTTTTTGTTTAGTAAACTAAAACAAGTAAAAGGGGGTAAAGTTCGGCTGGGCTTAATCTTATATACCCTCGCATTTTTCAAGTTCTTTACACGATCTCTCTTTATAGGCAGAAACTAAAAACGGATAATAGGAGGTCAAAGCAAGAAATTCTCATGGATTTTTTATATGCTTGAGTAAGAATTGCTTTCTGTAGGTGCTTAAGTTGTCAAATCAAGAGTGCGTTTCCTATTTGGGTCATACTTGGTATAGTGCTTAGAATATGAAAAGAAAATTTTTCCAAACTGCTAGTATCCGATAGTGGCGACGTCGGGACTATCCCTGTACTTATCGCTGATGATGGCATAGAATGTATACCGCCTAGTCAGAATGAGATCCGAGTAGCAGTAAATCTGCCGAAAAACTTTAAATCAGCAGGGCCCGATGGGTTGCCAGCTGAACTAAGATGTATGCATCAACTAATCTGCCTGGCTATAAAGAGAAGGTGCCTTGTTATAAAGGGTGATTTTTTTGAGGTTAGGATTTTCATGCATTAGTATTTGACAGATCACGTGGGATTTCAGACATGGTGTCAAAGAGAAAGATGCTCAGTATGCTTTGACATTTCATCATGAATAGACTTACTAACGAGCAACGCTTGCAAATCATTGAATTTTATTACCAAAATCAGTGTTCGGTTCGAAATGTGTTCATTCACCGTAACGTTGCGTCCAACAGCATCTTTGAAAAAATACGGTCCAATGATTCCACCAGCGTACAAACCACACCAAACAGTGCATTTTTCGGGATGCATGGGCAGTTCTTGAACGGCTTCTGGTTGCTCTTCACTCCAAATGCGGCAATTTTGCTTATTTACGTAGCCATTCAACCAGAAATGAGCCTCATCGCTGAACAAAATTTGTCAAAATTTGAACACATTTCGAACCGAACACTGATTTTGGTAATAAAATTCAATGATTTGCAAGCGTTGCTCGTTAGTAAGTCTATTCATGATGAAATGTCAAAGCATACTGAGCATCTTTCTCTTTGACACCATGTCTGAAATCCCACGTGATCTGTCAAATACTAATGCATGAAAATCCTAACCTCAAAAAAATCACCCTTTAGAGCTTAAATTTGAATCGGACAGCAGTCATTGGTATGTGAGAAGTTTAGCCCTGTTCTGTAATGGAATGTTGATAGGATAATTTGAATTTGAAATAAAGACGGAACAAGTAAAGGCGTGTTAAGTACCCTCCACCATGGATAGCATTTGTCAAGTTCTTTTGCCGATATCTATTTAAAGGCAAACAATGGATAATGGATAAAAAATGCTACGCTATTTGAGCTATACCAAGCTATGAACTGATTGGGGCCATACTTTGTTTTGCTGTTGGAGACCAAAGTGGAATTCATTGTGCAAAATTTTTGCTTACAGAATTCGAATTTCGATTGGTGTATAAGAGTGTGTTATCCACAATGCACGCATCTTTGCATATGTCTGCCCGGCAACAGCATTTATATGACTTGACCAAGTTAGGAACTATTAAAAATCACCCCTAAATTCTTAGCTCAAGACATAATATTCATTTTCTGTAGATTTAAAGTAATATCCGCGTCTCGCAAATTAAATCTTTTATTTTTGTGAACAACAATCACTTTCGATTTCTGGGAGTTCAGAAATAAACCATTTGCTTTAGCCCACTTATAGATACAGGACAGGTCCTCGTTGAGTTTTGCAGCGCATTCACTAATATTATTAACAGAGCCGCTAAGGAATAACTGAACGTCATCAGCATACATAAGGATTTGGCTATGGACCAGCAGGGTAGGATGGGTTCCCCTCCTAATGCTGGCAACATATGTGAAGTACTATGCCATGAAAAACTTCTCTCCAAAGAGGTGTCGCATTGCGGCACGCCGTTCGGACTCGGCTTTAAAAAGGAGGTCCCTTATCATTGAGCTTAAACGAAGTGCACTCCTTGATATGTGAGAAATTTACCCCTGTTCCTTAGTGAAATGTTCATGGGCAAATATTGAGCCTTGTGGAACTCCCTAAGGCACTAGAATTGGCTCTTATATTGAATCCCCTACGTAAACTAACTGTTGCGGATTACTGAGATATGATTGAACCAATTTGTTAGAAGTATCGCTGAAATTGAAAAATCTTCTGAGCTTCAGATATAAGTTATGATGTTCCACCGAGTTGAAAGCCTTTGGTTGATCGAGTAGGACGAGCAAACTAGCATTGCCATCATCAATGTCACTTCTAATTGATTCCGAAACTTCAACTATGATGGGCATGGAACTCGGATTGTCTATCAGACAACAGAGATTCATGATGGAGATATTCGGACATTTGCTTATGCAAGATCTTCTCGAAAACTTTCGAGAGGTATCATAATATAGAAATTGGACGGAAATCACTATTCGTTTTAGGGATTGGTATTGTCTTTGATCTTTTCCAAATTGTCGGATTTGCAATGGATATTAGAATTGAATTAAAGAGATGAGTAAAATAAGGTAGACGGTAAGAAAATAATATTCTAATGAATCTTGGGTCAATGGTATCAAGACCAATAGCATTTGGCTTGACCAATCTAAGGCTATGTAAAATTTCATCGTGCGATACACATGGAAACTCAAAACTGTTATCAACATTTGTGCTTTTCGGAGTTTGATTGTAAGCACTAAGTGTTTATGCAGTAACCATACTTGTGTTCGATCCACATATCAGGGATTTCTTTTATAATTACAAAATTTAAGTATTTAGCACTTTCACTACTGTATAAATCACAGCAAGGACAAATAATTTTCCAACAACATAGACTTTGAAATGTTCCATCATTGTTGAATTGAAATACCTCGAAATTGTCATCTCCTATCTTTTAAAGTTATAATTTTACAGCCTTATTCACAAACATTTAAAAGAGCTCTATAAACCGAAAATAGGATAAAATGTTGTTTTTTGTATTCACAAACACATAATAGCCTATTTTACCCTTAATAAACCAATTTTAAATTTGAAAAAGTTATTATTGGTTTTATCCTTGTTTAACACCATTTTAAAATAACATTTCTCAATTGCACGAGCATAAACTACTTTAAATAAATGTGAAACGTTTGATTAAATTTGTGAATAGCGAAAAAGTATAGAACAAATTAAAGCGCGTTAAGTTCGGCCGGGCCGAATCTTATAGACCTTCCACCATGGATTGCAATTGACAAGTTTTGTCAATGACACCTCAAATGCTGAGACCGATTTGTATATACGCTATGTAACGTTATTGACCATGTTACATGTTATCAAAAGATCATCTCTAGAGGCTCAAATAATCTAACCGGGAAAACGGTTTATGGAAGCTTTTTCGGAGGATGTACCGTACTTCCCATAGTAGTTAAAAGTCATAACAAAACACTATGGGAAAAATTTCAGCCAAATCGGATAATAAATGCGCCTTCTAAGGTCCAAAAAGGCAAACTAGGAGATTGTTTTATATGGCAGCTTACTTAAACTTATAAGAATATTTAGCAAAATTTTGAGCGGCTAGCGAAAGGAATGAAAATCCGTGTACTTTTATACCCACCACCATAGGATTCATTCATTTAGTCATTCCGTTTGCAACACATCGAAATATCCATTTCCGACCTTACAAAGTATATATATTCTTGATCGTCATAAAAATCTAAGACGATCTAGCCATGTCCGTCCGTCTGTCTGTTGAGAACACGATACAGTCTTTAAAAATTGAGATATTGAGCTGAAATTTTGCACAGACTCGTATTTCTTCTATACGCAGGTTAAGTTCTTGAATGGGCAAAATCTGACGATATTTGGATATAGCTGCCATATAGACCGATTTAGGGTCTTCAGGCCATAAAGACCGCAGTTTTTGTACGATGTCGATGAAATTTGAAGCAATGAGTTGTACTTAGAGCCACGACATCCAAAGTTCGGCACGGCCGAACTTAATGCGTTTTTACTTGTTTCTCATTCTTTTGAAATTTATAGGGAGATTGGAGCAGAGTTTTAAAAGGAGACGTCCACGAGTTTACAAAGAAAGAGTTGATCCATTTTCTATTCCGGACCATCACTTTAAAGCCAAATATCGGTTTAAGAAATCAACGGCAAAAAAAATTATTGGTCTAATAAAAAATGATATTGAATTAAGCAAAAGAGGGCACGGGACTCCGGCGGAACTACAAGTTATGATTGCTTTGCGTTGTTGGGGTCGCAGAGAGGTTTGTTTACTTGTTGTTAAATGATTAAATTTAATCCTTTTATTGGCAAAATCCTGTTTCTAGGTTCAAGATGATGCGGGAGATTTGCACGGATTAGCCCAACCAACGGTTTCAAAAATATGCAATAGAGTTGCTCGCGCTTTGGCTCGTCATGGTATGGAATACATAAACATGCCGACATCTCTCGAAGAGCAAGCCGTAATAATGAGAGATTTTAAGGCCATTAGAAACTTTCCGGGCGTTATTGGAGCAATTGATGGAACTCATGTTAAAATAAAAAAAACTGGTGGAGATCTTGCCCAATATTATATAAACCGGAAAGGATTCTATTCACTGAATGTACAGGTGTGAGGTGATTTACTAATCGAAGGAGCATAATAAAAAATTAGAATTTCATTTTTAGATTGTGTGTGATGCCCAATTGAAAATTCGCGACATAGTTGCTAGGTGAAGAGGAAGTACTCATGATTGTCGGATATTTAATGAATCTTCTATTAAGGAACGATTTGAAAAAAAAGAATTCAGGGGTCGTTTACTTGGAGATTCAGGATATCAGTTGACGCATTATCTATTTACTCCTCTCCTCCGCACTAACAACGAAAAGGAAGAACGCTACAATGTTGCTCATATTGCAACAAGGAATACAGTAGAGAGGTGTTTTGGGGTGTGGAATCAGCGATTTCGTTGTTTGTTAGATGGAATGACGGTTAGTCTATCAAACGCGAAGACTGTTATCGTTGCACTTGCTGTGCTTCACAACATTGTATATTTTTATTAATAATTTGACATTGTCAAATAGCCGGAATTGCCAGATAAAACTTCAAAAAATTCTAAAAATGTTTCATAGTTATTTGACTGTTATTATGTGTTTGTGAATACACAATTTTAAAATCAGTTTATTAAGCAAAAAGTGTATAATAGTTAAAATAGATTTTAAGCCCATAATAAGAACTGTTTGTGAATAAGGCTGTTAGAATAAAATATTTTATTTTGGTAAAGTTTATTAACAGTCAGATATACCATATACCAATATACCTCAATTGCTTGTCTTCAAGTACATTAAAGATTTGTATACTACATGGAACTTTACCTTCTCGAATATAACTGCCCGAATCATAGTAGCACACCATACGCGCTGTACTATTACCCAGGCCATGTATGCCAGCCGCAAGTGATAACAAAACGATCAATACTTTCATGGTGATCTACGATTAGTCTGCCAGACTCACGCACAAATTTTTATTCACAGATTAGTGAGATATTTTTTTTTTTCTTTCTTTTTCAAAATTAATCCCCAACACACGACCGTAATTCCCAAGCGACGGATTGACACTAGCAAATCGGTGAAATGCCGCTAGCTGGTTGGTGAGGAATAAAAAATGAACACCACTAAAAGCTTAAAAATGGAGCATTTAATCACTACACATTGTTGATTTTGTTTTCATTTCGGAAACAAACAAATCTTAGAAAGAAAAAAATCAACAAAAACAAAAAAAATTCACACATTTTTGAATGTTGTGATTCAGTTGGAGCTTTTGTGCTGTTGTTGTTTGCCTAGCTACGAAATGCCTAAAGTCAGCACATTTAGAGCAACAATGAAGCAAGCGGTGGTCGAAAGATAACGACAATTTGATCTGAGATGTTATTACGTCGCAATGTAGTGCTGCTCAGCTCAGCAGTCAAAACTCAGAAACATCGAGATGATCACGTCATTATTTTGAGTGGCACTTTGGCGAATATCAATTCAACTCATATGAGCAAATGAATAGAAAGGAGAGACTTGACAAATTTAACAGGAGAATGATAATTACACTAAGTAACAAAGAAGATGAAGATTTGACGTAAAATTTAGAGAAAATGAAATTTAGGAAGAGTCCACTGACAACTCAAGCACGTTTACGATAGAGGGGCTAAGAAATGCAGCCCGCTGCCTTCAGAGCAGAAAAGCCCCCGCTCCCGACGGATTACCGATCGAGGTCATCAGATAGATGGCTGAAAACAGTCTGGAATTTCTTCTATGAAAGTTTAAATGTTGCCTATTTGAAGGCGTTTTTCCGTAGGTATGGAAGAGACAAAAGCTGGTGTTCATAAGCAAGGGCAAAAATGATTCCAAATCCCCATCCTCATACAAGCCGATAGTCCGATTTGAACCATTTTTGAGTCCTATGTTTGGAGGCGTAAAACTACCCACTGCTTCAAATTTCAACGAAATCGGTTAAAAAATAAAGCTTTTATGGGCTTCAGATCCTTTATCGGGAGAACGGTCTGTATGGCAGCTATATCTAAATATAGTCCGAAGTGAACCACATTTGGGTCGGATGTTTAGACGCTTAAAATTGCTCACTATTCCTAATTTCAGCGAAATCGGATAAAAAATAAAGCTTTTATGGCCTTCAGAGCCTTTATCGGGAGATCGGTCTATATGGTAGCTATATCTAAATATAGACCGATGTGAACCATATTTGGTTGAGATGTCAGGAGGCTTGAAATAACCCACCATTTTAAATTTCAGCCAAATCGGTTAATAAGTAAAGCTTTTATGGCCTTCAGACCCTTAATCGAGAGATCGGTTTACATGGTAGCTATATCTTAATATAGTCCGATCTGAACCATATTTGGTTGAGATGTCAGGAGGCTTGAAATAACCCACCGTTTTAAATTTCAGCCAATTCCGGTAATAAGTAAAGCTTTTATGGCCTTCAGACCCTTTATCGGGAGATCGGTTTATATGGTAGCTATATCTAAAAATAGTCCGATCTGAACCATATTTGGGTTAGTTGTCTGGAAGCCGTAAACTACTCACTGTGTCAAATTTCTCCGAAATTGGGTAATAAATAAATCTTTTATGGTCTTCAGATCCTTTATCGGGAGATCGGTCTATATGGTAGCTATATCTGGATATAGTCCGATCTGAACCATACTTAGGTCAGATATCGGGAGGTTAAAAATAACCCACTGTTGCAAATTTCAGCAAAATCGGGTAATAAATAGAGCTTTTTTGGGCTTCAGACCCTTTATCGGCAGATCGGTCAATATGGCAGCTATATCTAAATATGGACCGATCTAATCCATATAGGTCAGATGTTGGGAAGCCTTAAACTACTCACTGTTTAAAATTTCAGCTAAATCGGATGAAAAATAAAGTTTTTATGGGCATTAGTCCCTTTATCGGAAAATCGGTCTATATCCAAATATTGTCCGATTGGTCGGAATATGGGCCGAAATATGGTCCGAAATATATATACCTTGTAGGGTCGGAAATTGATATTTCGATGTGTTGCAAACGGAATGACTAAATGAATATACCCCCTATCCTACGGTGGTGGGTATAAAAAGGCGGCTTGTATTGTTTTCAATGAGTTTTATTTGGAAGGTAATACTTAATCTAGGCGTTATCGGTTTAGACTTGGGTTCTAGAAGAAGATCTGCGGCCTGGCGATGTCAATCCTGGAGACGTGATTCGCTCACGGCGTGGATATGCCTCTAAGTCACGGTGAGGCGGTCGCAGGTCGATGGCACTAGTGTGCGTTCACAGGCTCAGCGGCTCTTACGTAGGAGGGACGAAGGCGATGTGCTGGCTAAGTGTCTCTCGAAGACGTGATTCACTCACGGCGGTGTACAACACGAATTTACAGGGTAGTAGTTGTAGACTCTAGGAACGAATGGGTGTTCGGGGGCTCATCCGCTCTTGTGTTGGAAAAATAAAGGCGAGGTTCTGGCTGTGGTTGTCTCTAGTGTGCGTTCACAGGCTCAGCGGCTCTTATGTTGGAGGGACGAAGGTGGGGTGTTGGATAAGTGTCTCTCGAAGACGTGATTCAGTCACGGCTGGGTACAACACGAATTTACAGGGTAGTGGTTGTAGACTCTTGGCACGAACAGCGGGCTCAGCGGTTCTTGTGTCGGAAGGACAAAGGCGAGGTGCTGGCTGTGGTTGTCTCTGGGACGTGGCCCACTCACGGCGTGGATACGGCCCTAACTCACGGGTGATGGCCGTGGACAGACGACACGTGGGTGCATTCGCGGGCTCAGCGGCTCTTATGTTTGAAGGACAAAGGCGACGTGCTGGCTATATTGGTTTTGGAGACGTCATTCACTTACGGCACAGACACCGCACGAATTCACGGGGTGATGATCTTAGACAGACGGCACGTGGATGTATTCGCGTGCTCAGCGGCGCTTATTTATGAAGTACAAAAATGAGGTGGTGGCTATATGGGTGTCAGAGACGTGGTTCACTCACGGCACTAAGGGGTGATGGTCGTAGGCAAACGGCACGTGGGTGTATTCTCAGGCCAGCGGCTCTCATGTCTGAAGGACAAAGGTAAGGTGCTGGCTATGTTGTTTTCAGAGACGTGATTTACTCATAGCGCTAAGTCACGAGTGCTGGTCGTAGGCAGACGGCACGTGGGTGTAATTGCCAGCTCAGCGGCTTTTATGTCTGAAGGACAAAGGCGATATGCTGACTATGCTGCTTTCGGAGACGTGATTCACTCACGGCACTAAGTGACGGGGTGATGGTCGTGGAAAGACAGCACTTGGGAGTATTTGCGGGCTCAGCGGCTCTTATTTATGAAGGAAAAAACGAGGTGCTGGCTATGTTGGTTTGAGAGACGTGATTCACTCACGGCACGGATATGGCACTAAGTCACGGGGTGATGATCGTAGGCAGACTGCACGTCGGCGTATTTGCGGGCTCAGCGGCTCTTATTTATGAAGGACAAAAATGAGGTGCTGGCTATGTTGGTTTCGGAGACGTGATTCACTCACGACACGGATATGGCACTAAGTCACGGGGTGATGATCGTAGGCAGACTGCACGTGGATGTATTCGTGGGCTCATATGTCTGAAGTACAAGGGCGAGATGCTGCCTATGTTAGTTTCGAAGACGTGATTTTCTCACGGCACGCATACGGCACTAAGTCACGAGGTCACACCATGAGTGTTGCATTGACAAAAAGTAAGTGGAAAGGAAAACGAGCAAGCAGCGACTTTTCTCTTCACAATCAGGAGCGGCGCAAGTCTCTATAAATGGGTAGGATATTCGGAATGGCAGCTATGATGAAATACAGCGTACAGAAATGGCAGACGGAATCTTTCTAGTAGGATTTGTTGATTATATCCCTGCAGTCATCATGGCAAGAGGCACGGAAGATGCAGAGCACAAACTACGACAGGTGATGATAAGGGCAAAGGACTGATTGGACTTCCACGCCTTACAACTTGCGATGCAGAAGGAGTTGCTACTCCTAACAAGAACAAAAAAAAAACAAGTAAAAGCGAGCTAAGTTCAGCTGGGCTGAATCCTGATATGGACCGTACTTTCCATGGCTATTAGGAGTCAAAGAAAAGCACCATCTCCATAAGTTCAAACAAATCGAATAAGAATTGCGCCCTCCAGAGGCTCAAAAAGTCAAATTGGGAGATCGGTTTTCATGGCAGCTATATCGGATTATATACTCATTTAAACCATACTTGACACAATTTTTGGAAGGCAAATCGGATAAGAATTGCACCCTCTAAAAGCTCTAGAAGTCAAAAGCCAAAGTCGATTTATATGGTAGCTATATCAGGTTATAACCGATTTAGACCATACTTGAAACAGTTGTTTGAAGTCATACCAAAACGACATATGCGAAATTTCAAACATATTGAATAAGAATTGCGCCCTCTAGAAGCTCAAGAAGTTAAGATCCCAGATCGGTTTATATGGCAGCTATCTCAATTTATCAACCGATTTAGACCATACTTAAAACAGTTATTGGGAGCCACATCAAAACACTTCATGCACAATTTCAGCCAAATCAGATAAGAATTGCGGCCCCTAGTAGCTCTAAAAGTCAAGAGCCAAAGTCGGTTTATATGACAGCTATTGCAGGTTATCCCCGATTTAGGCAATATTTAACACAGTTGTTGAAAGTGATACCTAATCACCACGTGCAAAATTGCAGCCAAACCGGATAAGAATTGCGCTCTCCAGATCTCTTGGTCCGATATGGCCCATTTAATACAATCCCAACCGACCTAAGAAGTAATTGTGCAAAATTTCAAGCTCCTAGCTTTACTCCCTCGAAAGGTAGCGTGCCTTTGACATACGGACGGACGGACATGGCTAGATCTTAAAATGTCTTGAAATGTCATGACGATCAAGAGTTTAATACCTAATGAGGTCAAAGACGCTTATATCGGGGTGTAACAAACGGAATGACGGAACTCCGCATCCTATGGAGGAGGATATAAAAATATCTCAGTGGAAGTGGTTATGTGCATAGACGACATACTGATGAAGACCAAGAGATCGGTGAAATATTTAGGCATCCGACTGGATTCAAAGCTGCGCATAGTATGCCGACCAAAATCTTTATTCTCGATACAGAGGGCGGCGGCTCTTAGGATCATATTATTTTACAGGATTGCCGGAATTGTTCCGATAGACCTTTAGGCCATGGAGCGCGCCAGACTCTATACTGCGAGGTGCCACACCCAGAGAGGGCAAGGTGAGATTCAGAGAAGGTAGGTTAAGATTTAAGGGCCATACAAGAGGAGACTACCGAGAGGTGGATGAATGAGAATCGCGCCTGGTGTACGCGACGACTTATACCCGAGGTATGGATGGGGATTCAAGGGCCATACAAGAGGAGACTACCGAGAGGTGTATGAATGATAATCGCGCCTGGCGTACGCGACGACTTATACCCGAGGTATGGATGGGGAGATATAGGAAGCACGGCGACGTCAACTATTATGTTTCGCAGATGTTGACAGGCCATGCTCACTTTCGGAAATACATGCATCTCCAGTAAATGGTGATAAGACGACATTTGAGAAAGTGGGGAACCACAACTTTGAGATAGTCAGTAACTTTATCTACCTCAGAACCATCGGAACCGAAACGAATAACACCAGTTTTGAAATAAAGCGAAGAATAATACTGGCAAACAGATGTTACTTTGGATTAAGTAAGCAGTTTAAAAGATTACACTATACAAGACACTGATACTAACCGTTTTGTTATAGGTTTTGAGTCATGGGTACTTGTGAAAGCAGACGAGGCAGTACTTGGAAAGCAGACGAGGCAGTACTTGGAGTGTTTGAGGGAAAAATTATTCGTAAAATATATGAACCACGAGCTGTATTACCACGAAAGCATAGTTACACTATCAAAATGCAACGATTGCGTTGGATAGGTCATGTTATCAGAATAGATGAAGAATCTCCAGCAAAGAAGTCCTTTGAAGGCAAACACAGAGGGAAAGATCGAGTGGTGGGAGACACCTCGAAACTTGGTGCCAAAAATAATAAAATAATGAAATAGAAAAACGAGGAGCTCGTTACGCTATTCTACGTTCGGCTAGAGGAACCAATGTTCCGCCAAAGAAAGAATAACATGGAATTGTTTATGAAAACAACAGATTATAATACTCACCGATATTAATCATCAACCATTAGCCCATCCTCCCTATTAATGAAACATATTTTTCACATTGACTAATTGTATAATTTTAATGCGTCTTATGAGCTACAACTTAATTAAATCGAATGACATAACTTGAATGTGATTTAAAAGTGACAAGGCAAGAATGTAATAACGACTAAGGTCATAAGGTCACACTAGCACACATTTCAATGGTTGATAATTCCATTTTATTCGATTTCCTAGAAATTTATTTTCTATTCTAGATTAAAAAAAAAAAATATTAAAAATTACAAACAACGAACACTTATCGCTTAACTTAATCCAATATAGTCTGTATTGATCTGAGAATGGGAAACTTGAATCCCGTACACAAGCCACGAAAATCATCATAGCTCAGATCATACACCGCAATTCCTCCTAAGCCTTTTTGTCGGGCATAATTCGCCTTAAGACTAGCAAACTCTGGATCATCAAAACTCATCCAAATGCCATGTTCATTGTTTTGATCGGCAGGACGGAATGCATAATTGCCATATTTCTTATCAATATCGAATACTTTGATGACAGGTGCTGTGGAACCGCGATATGTACCCGACGTTGCTGGTTTATTGACCAAAGCACATATCTCTGGCCAACTTAGAAGACCAGCTACCTTTGATATGGCCCCAGCAGCAGCTGGGCCTTCTGTGGCGGGCACCACAGGCATTCCCGACAATTGTGAATCTGAAGTCATTATCCATGTGCGCCCAAAGGTGGCAACGCCCAAATTAAGTTTGTTAGATGGACAACCGTTTTGCAACCAATGGGTGACTTGGAAATCAACATTGTAGTGAGGTAAACGTTCTTGTTCATCTTTCAGGAAGAGCGGCGCTGTGTAGTCAGCCTCCTCGGGATTGCGTTCTGGTGTTAGGAAATCAAAGGCAAAGAGGTTGATGAAATCGAAGTTATCCTTGATCTTGGGAATGTCGAAATACCCTGTGGAAGGAAAGCAAACAAGGAGTTAGTAAAAAAGGCAATGACATGGTAGCAAACTAAAGCAAGCAGCAGGTATAAATTTCTGTTATTTAAAACGTTATGTGAGAATATTTCTGCTCCTTTGTCTGCAGAGGCTTATGAGAAAAACACCTGGCCTGAGTCTTGAGGATATGCCTTTAGTTTCCATAGGCCATCTTATATCCTTCAAGCCATATCTATTGAGTTGCCCAAAAAGTAATTGCGGATTTTTCATATAGTCGGCGTTGACAAATTTTTTCACAGCTTGTGACTCTGTAATTGCATTCTTTCTTCTGTCAGTTATCAGCTGTTACTTTTAGCTTGCTTTAGAAAAAAAGTGTAAAAAAAGTATATTTGATTAAAGTTCATTCTAAGATTTATTAAAAATGCATTTACGTTCTTTTGAAAAATCCGCAATTACTTTTTGGGCAACCCATAGCAATCGAATACGCCCTTTGTACGCATCGTTCTCAGGTTTGTGGGCTTGGTGCGACTAATCCTAAGACTCTCACCGATAAGTAGAAGGTCTCCCTTAATAGGGCTTCGGGATTTGGTGCACAGGCCAACCCAAAATGCCCTACACCAGGAAACGCTACAGCAGTCATGCAAAAGACTGCCATCACCTAGAAGGCCCCATCCCATCCCCAAACGAACTAAGGCGAACAATAGTAGTATGAGTCCAAGAGTATTATATGAGTCCATTATAGCAATATTGGTCCGATTCAGACGAAATTTTATATCTGGACTAAATCCTGATTTCTATGAAATTCACCGGTAAAGTTGGGAATCATAAGTCGACTCGAAATGGGTCCTGATTCCGAGTATAGTCCACTAGTGCTACAGGAGCGTGATTAGACCAATATTTACTTAGGCCTGGAGGCCGCCGTAGCGCAGTGATTAGCATGTCCGCCTATGACGCTGAACGCCTGGGTTCGAATCTTAGCGACACCACCAGAAAAAATTGTCTTAGTCTCGCAAGCTCGCCTGCTCTACAATTCCCTGGGATATCTCTATGTAGAGGCCACCGTAGCGCAGTGATTAGCATGTCCGCCTGTGACGCTGAACGCCTGGGTTCGTATCCTGGCGAAACCATCAGAAAAAATTTTCACCGGTGGCTTTCCCCTCCTAATGCTGGCCACATTTGTGAGATAGTATGCCATGTAAAACTTCTCCTCAAAGAGGTGTCGCACTGCGGCATGCCCTTCGGACTATAAAAAGGAGGCCCCTTCTCATTGAGCTTCAACTTGAATCGGACTGCACTCATTGATAGGTGAGAAGTTTGCCACTGTTCCCTAGTGAAAGGTTCATGGGCCACTGTTCCCTAGTGGAATGTTCATTATTTATGCCTCAGTAGTTTGGTGGACTGCGATGGATAAAAAGTCCCACGTAATGATAGTACAACAGGTTCAGAGAATACTTTGTCTCGTGGCGTAGGCAGAGCAATGAGGTCCACTATCACTAGGGCGCTAGAGACTCTATTCTAGATAGACGAACCATAGACATTCAGATTAAGTGGGAGGCAGCCACTGTAGGCAGTTATGCGACTTAAGGCGATAAAGGAATGAATAGAGGATAGGAGCAGTTCATCCCATAGCGGGAAAAAATCGATGAGACTATAGGAAACCTGGCTGGAATGGTAAAGGCTTCCGATCGGATATTTGAGACGACAGTTGAGGTTGAGTGCGAGGCACTGCTGCCAGCGGCACGGACTTGGATTGACTTCCGTTTGGTATTGCCATCTGGAAGATCATGTTACACAGATGGATCAAAACTAGGAGACGGGGTGGGCCTGGGGGTCTACATTGAGAACCCAGTGATTAAGAACTGTTTCGACTGCCTGACCATGATAGGGTCCTGCAGGTGGAGATCCGGGCGATCACAGAATGTAAGGTAGTGTAAGGTAAGGTAGGTAGGGAAAGTAAGTAAGGTAGGTAGTGAAAGTAAGTAAGTAAGGTAGGTAGTGAAAGGTAGTGTACTGTTAACTCGAGGTCCTAGAGTGTGAATGTCTTTACGGACAGTAAACTAGCAATCAGGGAAATAACAATAACAACGGTATGGTCACGAACAGTCTTGGAGTGTAAGCAGGAGCTAAAGCCCTTTTCTGAGGATGACAAAATCCCTCATACACTATCGTGGGTTTTTGCCACAACACAGCATAGGTCACTTTGACGAATATCAGCGAAATCGGCTAATAAAAGCTGCTTCTATGGGTCCAAGCACTAAAATCGGGAGATCGGTATATACGGCAGCAATATCGAACTATGGACTAAGCTGAACCATATAGGAAACGGATGCCAGGAAGTCTAACATAAGTCCTAGTGCCAAATTTTAGCGGAGGCCACCGTAGCGCAGAGGTTAGCATGTCCGCCTTTGACGCTGAAAGCCTGGTTATCCCCTCCCAATGTTGCCGAAATTTGTGAGGTACTATGCCATGTAAAAACTTCTCCTCAAAAGTTAAATAAAACTTGAATCTGACTCATTGATATGTGAGAAGTTTGCCCCTGTTCCTTAGTGGAATGTTCATGCGCAAAATTTGCTTGATCGGCAGATCTGTCTATAAGGCTATGTCGATATAAAGGCCGATGAGGGTCATATTGAACAAAGCCTCCTGTGGAAATTTTTAGGGAAATCGGGAAATAAATGCCCCTTTTATGACACAATAACTTGAAACGGGAGATCGGTTTATATGGCAGCTATATGCAAATAAAGACCGATTTTGACCATATTTGGTACGTATGTCGAGGAGCCAAATTTCAGCGAAATTGGACAATAAATATGGCTTTAGTGGGCTTTAAACCTTAAATCGGAAGATCGGTCTATATGCAAGCTATATCAAGATAAAATCCGATATAACCCATCTTCGAACTTTACCTGCCTATGGAAAAAAAAAATCTAAGCAAACTTTCAGCTGAATTTCTTCATTTGTAAAATCTGTAGCATGATTTCGACAGATAGGCAGAGACCGACAGACGGACGGACAGATGGTCTAAGAATATTATGACGATCAACAACATATATAAAGGTGATTTTTTAGATATTATCTCTTTGGCAACACTGATTTAAACAGCTCACGCACGTCTTCAGTTTGGTCTATAGTATAACCATTCATCTTTTTGCAAACGAACAACGCTTACAAATTATTGAATTTTATTATCAAAATGCGTGCTCTGTCAAGAAAGTTCATCGCGCACTTCATCTATTTTACGATGAAGCTAATTTTTGGCTCATTGGCTAAGCAGAATTGTCAGTTTTGTAGTAAAGATCAGCCTGAAGCAATGCAAGAGCTACCAATGCATCTAGAAATAGTCACCATTTGGTGCGGTTTATGGGCTGGTGACATCATTGGACCGTACTTCTTCAGGGATGATGGCAATCATAAGGTAACTGTGAAAGGTGAGAGCTATTGTGAGATGATATCAAACTCTTTTTTTGCCCAAAATGAAGAGTTGACTTGCATGACATGTGTTTTCAACAAGACGTTGCCACATGACACACATAACGCGTAACAATGACCTTATTGAGAGTTGAGTTCGGTGAACATTTTAGTTCTCGTGCGGTCAATTGGCTGCGTAGGTCGTGCGATGGCATCAATGGACCGTACTTCTTCAGGGATGATGCCAATCGTAAGGTAACTGTGAATGGTGAGCGCTATTGTGAGATGATATCAAACTTTTTTTTTGCCCAAAATGTAGAGTTGACTTGCATACCGACCGAAGTGTTTGAAAGAGTATGCCAAAATTTGACTAAGCGGGTGGACCATTTGCCTGAGGTAATCTTCAATCATGAACATTATATGGACCGTACTATCGATTCACACAAAGATTTCATGCATTTTGCTGAGTTTTATGTGTTTGTTATTTGGAAAACTTTCCTATAGCTCTTAAAAAAGCACCCTTTATTTATGTATATGACTGATCGTCATGACATTTTAAGTCGATCTAGCCATGTCCCTCCGTCTAGCTGTGAGTCGAAAGCCAGGCATCCTGTCAGAAAGTGATTCGGGGTTGATATGTATGCTGGTCAATGGGTTATAATACCCTGAACCATAGCAGTGGTGAAAGATTCAACAGCCATAAAGAAGAAGAAGAAGCGGTTCATGTCTATCATTTAGCCCTAACTAAAGTCGATCATCCAATGTGACTTTTTGAGGCGGCTCTAGAGGTTCGTACCAATGGAACGCTTTTATGTTTTTATAAGATATTCGCCTTAATCATCAATAGGAGATTTGTTCCTCACAAGTGCTCAAACTGAATAATTCACTTTATAAAGCTATTGGGTTGCCCAAAAAGTAATTGCGGATTTTTTAAAAGAAAGTAAATGCATTTTTAATAAAATATACTTTTCTAAAGCAAGCTAAAAGTAACAGCTGATAACTGACAGAAGAATGAATGCAATTACAGAGTCACAAGCTGTGAAAAAATTTGTCAACGCCGACTATTTGAAAAATCCGCAATTACTTTTTGGGCAACCCATATTTTAACTCTAAATCCCATTCATAATTTGTTTATATAAATAAACTACAACCAACCTTATCACTCATATTATATATAGGCTACTGGCCTTGTAAAGTTTGAAATTATGAGCCATAGGCCGATAACGATTCGTTGTAATAAATTGATGGCAATATTCCCCTCTACTTACATGTGGAATTTACATTGGGCATCACTGTCAGGGTCAAAGACAAATTCGATCTGTCGTAGGCTGTTCTCAAATCTTTAGCAAATTCGGTAAATTGTTGCTTATGCGTCTCAGCATCAACATCAACAATGAAATTTCCCGTGAAGAGTTTCTTGAATTTTTTCCACACTGTGCCAATGGTGCCATGAACTTTTCGAGGTTTATTACGGGGAAATTGAAAGGCCAAGTCCAAACCATCAAATCCATTATTTTTCAGCATAGCCAAGGAGCTATAAATGAAATTGTCATACATGGGTTTGCCTCCTTCAAGGAGGTGAATGTATTTCATGGGATCCACTTCATCGTTGTCCTTGTCGCCACCCAAACTGAGGTAGATTTTCAATCCAGGATGCGCCTTTTTCAGATCGGTTATCTGACGAAAGTGAAACATATCCAAGTCAACATTCAGACTGGACATTTCAAAGGTCTCGCGGGTAAGACCCACATAGCCATAGAACAAATGAGTACAGAATTGCAAGCCATATTCCAGGTTTTCTTGGGGAAATTTGGCAAAACCTGTGGAAGAAAGGCATTTCAATATAAATTCCATTATAAGCAGTCTTTGAGGCATGTATTTATTTACCAGAACGCAATGAACTCTGTGCATCATAGTAGCATACAACTCTCTTCTCGGTTTTTTGTCCAAAAGTCCAATGACTAGTGGCGAGCACAGCCAGCAAAACCAACAGCAATCTCATTTCAATTGCAGCCTTAAAAATAAATCTATTTCGAAAATAAGTAGCACGTTGTGGTCTTTGCGAGCAGCTTTTGTTAACTGAAACCCTTTTTTCTAAATAAGTGTGATATGAAAGCTTAATATAAGTGAAACGCTGCCGAGTGTCTGACTCGTATTTCTTATCATCAGTCGTTGCTCGAAAGACAAATGAAATAAGTAAACAAACAGTCAACAATGATGTCTGGTTTTTTTGTTTTTTTGAGTTGAAATCCTCTAGACAAAAAATTTGCTAATTATTATTTGTTAAGACGTAATGCCAGAGGGGTTTTTGATTGTGTGGCTATGACATCACAAATCTTAAAAATGCAAAGTAGAATGCATTTCAAAATTCGCTAGAAATTTTGTAGTTTTGTCAGAGAAATAACGAAAACAAGTAAAAGCGTGATAAGTTCGGCCGGACCAAATCTTTTATACCCTCCACCATGGATCGTATTTGTCGAGATCTTGCCACAGTATCTCTTTTTTAGGCAAACATAGGAACAATATCAAGTTGTGGTTCATAATTGAACTGAATATTGGAGACCATGATAGAAGTCATTGTGTAAAATTTCAACCAAATCGAATAATAAATGCGCCCTCTAGTGGCTCAAGAAGTCAAGACCCCAGATCGGTGCATATGGCAGCTATATCAGGTAATGGACCGATTTGAACCAAACTTAGCACAGTTGTTGAAAGGCATAACAAAATTCCTCATGCAAAATTTCAGCCATATCGGACAATAATTTCGCCCTCTAGTGGCTCAAGAAGTCAAGACGCCAGATTCGTTTATATGGCAGCTATACCAGGATATGGACCGATTTAAACCATACTTAGCCCATCAGTTGAAAGTTATAACAAAACACATCATGCAAAATTTCAGCCAAATCCGATAATAATTGCGCCCTCTAGTGGCTCAAGAAGTCAAGACCCCAGATCGGTGTATATGGCAGCTATATCAGGTAATGGACCGATTTGAACCATACTTAGCCCATCAGTTGAAAGTCATAACAAAAAACGTCATGCAAAATTTCAGCCAAATCGGACAATAATTGCGCCCTCTGGTGACTCAAGAAGTCAAGACCCCAGATAGGTTTATATGGCAGCTATATCAGGTAATGGATCGATTTGAACCATACTTAGCCCATCAGTTAAAAGACATAACAAAACACCTCATGTAAAATTTCAGCTAAATTCGATAACAATTGCGCCCTCTAGAGGGTGAAGAAGTCAAGACCCCAGATCGGTGTATATGGCAGCTATATCAGGTAATGGACCGATTTGAACCATACTTAGTTGAAAGTCATAACAAAACACCTCATGCTAAATTTCAGCTAAATTGGATAATAAATGCGCCCTCTAGTGGCTCAAGAAGTCAAGACCCCAGATCGGTGTATATGGCAGCTATATCAGGTTATGAACCGATTTGAACCATTCTTAGCACAGTTGTTGAAAGTCATAACAAAGCACCTCATGCAAAATTTCAGCCAAATCGGACAATAATTGCGCCCTCTGGTGCCTCAAGAAGTCAAGACCCCAGATAGGTTTATATGGCAGCTATATCAGGTTATGGACCGATTTGAACCATACTTTACACAGTTATTGGAAGTCATAGCGTAACTCGTCGTGCAAAATTTCATCCAAATCGGATAAGAATTGTGCCCTCTAAAGGCTCAAGAAGTCAAGATCCCAGATCGGTGTATATGGCAGCTATATCAGGTTACGAAACAATTTGAACAATACTTGGCACAGTAGTTGAAAGTCATAACGAAACACCTCATGCAAAATTTCAGCCGAATTCGATAAGAATTGCGCCCTCTAGAGGCTCAAGAAGTCAAGATCTCAAATCGGTTTATATGGCAGCTATATCAAAACATGGACTGATATGGCCCATTTACAATACCAAACGACCTACACTAATAAGAAGTATTTGTGCAAAATTTCAAGCGGCTAGCTTTACTCCTTCGGAAGTTAGCGTGCTTTCGACAGACAGACCTACGGACGGACGGACGGAAAGACGGACGGACATGTCAAGATCGACTTAAAATGTCATGATGATCAAAAATATATATACTTTATGGGGTCTCAGTCGAATATTTCGAGGAGTTACAACCAGAATGACGAATTTAATATACCCCCATCCTATGGTGGAGGGTATAAAAAAACTCACAATTGGTCAGCTTTAGTATTTTAAAGCGAAAGTGGTTGAGATATTGGTAGGTATTCATGCCGAATCTTAGAGCCAACTGCTTAAGTGGGGAATTTTTATACCCACCACCAAAGGATGGGGGATATTCATTTTGTCATTCCGTTTGCAACACATCGAAATATCCATTTACGACCCTATAAAGTATATATATTCTTGATTAGCGTAAAAATCTATGACAATTTAGCGATGTCCGTCCGTCTGTCCATCCATCTGTCCATCCGTCTATCCGTCCGTTCGTCCGTCTGTTGAAATCACGTTATAGTCTTTAAAACTAGAGATATTGAGCTGAAACTTTACACAGATTCTCTTTTTGCCCATAAGCAGGTTGATATCGGAGATGGGCTATATCGGACTATATCTGGATATAGCCCCCATATAGATCGATCCGCCGTTTTAGGGTCTTAGGCCCATAAAAGCCATATTTATTATCCGATTTTGCTGAAACTTGGGACAGCGAGTTGTGTTAGGCCCTTCGACATCTTTCTTCAATTTGGCCCAGATCAGTCTAGATTTGGATAAAACTGCAATATATATATATATAAAATGCGCATTTATTGTCCGATTTTGAAAAAAATTGTAAACAGTGAGTTGTTTTAAGCCCCTGGACATTATTTTTCAATCTGTCCCAGATCGGTTCAGATTTGAATATAGCTGCCATATAGACCGATATCTCGATTTAAGGTTTTGGGCCCATAAAAAGCGCATTTATTAACCGATTCTGCTGAAATTTGGGACGGGGAGTTGTGTTAGGCCCCTTCGATATACTTCTGCAATATGGCACAGATCGGTCCAGATTTGGTTATATCTGCCATATATACCGATCCTCCGACTTAGGGTCTTAGGACCATAAAAGCCACATTTATAATCCGATTTTGCTGAAACTTGGAACAGTGAATTATGTCAAGCCACTCGACATCCTTCTGCAATATGGCACAGATCGGTCCAGATTTGGGTATAGCTGCCATATAGACCAGTCTCTCGATTTAAGGTTTTGGGCCCATAAAAGGTGCATTTATTGTCCGATGTCGCCGAAATTTGGGACAGTGAGTTAAGCTAAGCCCCTCCACATACAACTGCAATATGGCACAGATCGGTTCAGATTTGGATATAGCTGCCATATAGACCGATCTCTAGATTTAAGGTTTTGGGCCAATAAAATGCCCGGCGGAACTTAACGCCTTTTTATACCCACCACCGTAGGATAGGGGGTATATTCATTTAGTCATTCCGTTTGCAACACATCGAAATGTCAATTTCCAACTCTTCAAAGTATACATATTATTAACGATGTTCGTGTGTCTGTCCATCTGTCCGTCCGTCTGTTGTAATTACTCTAGAGCCTTCAAAAATTGAGATGCAAATTTGCCCATGAACATTCCACTAAGGAAGAGGGGCAAACTTCTCACATATCAATGAGTGCAGTCCGATTCAAGTTTTAAGCTCAATGATAAGGGGCCTCCTTTTTATAGCCGAGTCCGAACGGCGTGCCGCAGTGCGACACCTCTTTCGAGAGAAGTTTTACATGGCATAGTACCGCACATATGTTGCCAGCATTAGGAGGGGGAAAACCACAGTAGAACATTTTTTCCAATGGTCTCGCCAGGATTCGAACCTAGGCGTTCAGCGTCATAGGCGGACATGCTAGTCTCTGCTCTACGATGGCCTCCTCAATGATGCTGGTTTAGAATCTTTACCTCCTAGTCAGAATGAGGTCCAGGTAGCAGTGACCCGACTAAAGAACAACAAGGCAGCAGGAGCCAACGGGTTACCCGCTGAACTATTTAAGACCGGAGGCGACACGCTGATAAGGCGTATGCATCACCTTATCTGAGCAATGTGGCTAGAGGAACGCATACCCGATGATTGGAACCTCAGCATACTATGTACTCTGCGCTACGGTGGCCTCAAAAATTGAGATATTGAGCTTAAATTGGGCACAGATATGTCTTTTTGATGCACGCTGGTTAAGTTCTTGAACGGGCCAAATCGGACCATATTTGGATATAGCTGCTATATAGACCGATTTTTCGATAACGGACCGATTTTTCGATAACCGATTTTGCTGTAAATTGAAACAGTGAATAGTTTTAGGCTTCCCAACATCTAACCCGAATATGGTTCAGATCGGGCTATATTTAGATATAGCTGCCATATAGACCGATCTGCCGATAATGGGTCTGAAACCCGTAAAAGCTTTATTTTTCATCCGATTTTGCTGAAATTTGAAACAGTGGGTTATTTTAAGCCTCCCGACATCTGACTTTTGTATGGTTGAGATCGGACTTTATTTAGATATAGCTGCCATATAGACCGATCTGCCGATAAAGGGTCTGAAGCCCATAAAAGCTGTATTTTTGAACCGATTTCGCTGAAATTTAAAATGAAGTGTAGCTTTAGGCCGCCCAACATAGGACCCAAATATGGTTCAGATCGGACTATATTTAGATATAGCTACCATATAGACTGATCTGCCGATAAAGGGTCTGAAGCCCATAAAAGCTTTATCTATTACCCGATTTCGCTGAAATTTAAATTAATGGATTATTTTAAGCCTCCCGACATCTGACCCTAATATGGATTAGATCGGACTATATTTAGATATAGCTGCCAAACAGACCGATCTGCCGATAAAGGGTCTGAAGCCCATAAAATCTTTCTTTATTACCAGATTTCGCTGAAATTTGACACAGTGAGTTATTCTAAGCCTCCCGACATCTGACCTAAATATGGATTAGATCGGTCCATATTTAGATATAGCTGCCATATAGACTGATCTGCCGATAAAGGGTCTGAAGCCCATAAAAGCTTTATATTTCATCCGATTTTGCTGAAATTTTAAACAGTGGGTTATTTTAAGCCTCTCGACATCTGACCCAAATATGGTGCAGATCGGATTTTATTTAGATATAGCTGCCATATAGACCGATCTGCCGATAATGGGTCTGAAGAGCATAAAAGCTGTATTTTTGAACCGATTTCGCTGAAATTTAAAATAAAGTGTAGCTTTAGGCCGCCCAATATAGGACCCAAATATGGTTCAGATCGGACTATATTTAGATATAGCTGCCATATAGACCGATCTGCCGATAAAGGGTCTGAAGCCCATAAAAGCTGTATTTTTGAACCGATTTCGCTGAAATTTAAAATAAAGTGTAGCTTTAGGCCGCCCAATATAGGACCCAAATATGGTTCAGATAGGACTATATTTGGATATAGCTACCATATAGACCGATCTGCCGATAAAGGGTCTGAAGCCCTTAAAAGCTTTATTTTTTAACCGATTTCGCTGAAATTTGAAACAGTGTACTATTCTAAGCCTCCCGACATCTGACCTAAATATGGATTAGATCGGTCCATATTAAGATATAGCTGTCGTATAGACCGATCTGCCGATAAAGGGTCTGAAGCCCATAAAAGCTTTATTTATTATCCGATTTTGTTGAAATTTGAAATACAAAATTCAACAGTGACTTATATTTATTAGACCACTCAATGTCCGTACCGAATTTGGGTGCATAATTTATCCAATTGTCACCAGATTGTGGCGAAAGGGGGTTTACATATGCACCCGAGGTGGTGGGTATCCAAAGTTCGGCCTGGCCGAACTTAACGCCTTTTTACTTGTTAAGTCATATTGGATATATGGATATATTGACTATCCCATTCAATTATAAACTATTGGGTTGCCCAAAAAGTAATTGCGGATTTTTTAAAAGAAAGTAAATGCATTTTTAATAAAGCTTAGAATGAACTTTAATCAAATATACTTTTTTTACACTTTTTTCTAAAGCAAGCTAAAAGTAACAGCTGATAACTGGCAGAAGAAAGAATGCAATTACAGAGTCACAAGCTGTGAAAAAATTTGCCGACGCCGACTATATGAAAAAACCGCAATTACTTTTTGGGCAACCCAATATTACTATTATTTATTTATTTATTTACATGAAGATTGACTTGCACCTAATTGAGTCATATTTGGTATGGGCAACGGCAGGTTCAAATCAATCAGGTATTCTAAAAGCCATCGATTTGAAGACATTGACATGTAACAAATGATACGACCAAATGAGAATAGCTTCATTCTCGTATGGGATTTTTCTCATTGCTCATTACAATTTAATTTTATAACCTGACCGCAAATCAAAGAAGACTTAAGCTCTGTCAGACCAAATCTTAAATATATTTGCCTTCGCCTAAGAATGTCAAAGCGAAAGAAAGCTTTATAGAATCTTCCACACTTCGTTTATTTGTCTTTAATTTGTTTATAAAGCCAAATTTTAATTTTTATTTTAATTTACCGCACCTAAACCCCTTGTTGTGACGCAATATGAGTATCTTGCTTGGTAAACAAACAGGTTGAAAAATATGAAATTGTTTGACACTGTTAGCTCACTGAATTCATTTCAATGAAATACCATGATTCATACATCAGAATATTTGAGTTCTAAGAAATTCGTTAGAGAATCACATTTTTTTTCCTTCAAAGCACGTTCAGGGATGTCCAACGTCGTATTTTGAACATCTTAACAGTATTTTGTTAATTGTGAAGGCATTTGAATATCTATTTTAATGGTACCCCTCTCCACTACTGTGGTACAGGGTTGTTGTTGTGTTCTATCTTTCGTCGGCTTGATTCTGTTGAGTGTCAAGGGCCACTCTGGAACTCTGCGACTAAGATGGGGTGCCTCCACAGGGATCTGGGTCTGAGTCGAGTGGGTCTGGCTGGGCAGTTAAACAGGTGGCGTGTATCGTGTGGTCCCTGGTTACAATCGGCAAATACATCTTGCACGTCGGCATCAATCCTAGCTCTGTGGGAATTGAGGCGGCTGCCTCTGCCGGAACGTAATTGAGCCTGAACTATTCTGGTGCGCCGGGGGAGGTAAATTTCTTCAGGCGCAATGGGTCATTCTCCAAGGACCATATTCAACCGGTAGCTATTCACCGTATCTGCTACCGTGTCTGCATGAATGTTGTCTACGCCCGCTTGATACGCCTCTTTATCTAGAGGTTCTCTCTTGTATCGCTGGACCTTACGCTCTAGATCATGTAGATCTACCTAAAGGCTTCTGGGCGGTGGATATCTATCCACATGATGATGATTTGGATGGTCTCTGCGATAACAGCCCAAAAGGTATTGCTTAGACAGCATGTGGTTATGTCTTCGCAGTGGTAGGATCTTTGTCCCCTGATGGAGGTGGTCCACATGAGAACTGGAAGACAGCCCGTTGCAGTTCAGAGCGCGGCATACTGACAGATCTGAATATTGTTCCACTGTGCGTCAAAAAGCTGATGAGTCCACACTGGCGCTGCATAACTTACCTCAGTCCGGCCAATTACTTTGTACGAGGTCAACAAGGTTTCTTTGTCTGCACCTCAAGTGCTGCCAGCAAGTGACTTGAGGACCTTGTTTCTACTTCGGAGTTTATCGCAAATTGCTGTGGCATGTGGGGAGAATGTGTAAGAGCTGTCAAAAGTGAAGCCAAGTATTTTGGGACACTTGATGGTCGGAATCATTTCTCCATCGACCATTACAGGCAGCTAGGCATTCACCTCACCCATATTTGTAGTAAACAATGTGACTGAAGATTTGGTGGGAGATATCTTCAGATTGCAGCGCAATATAAGGCAAGATCGTTTAGGTAGACGTTCTACCTATAGCAGAAGTCAACAATGGGTGGGGGGCCTGATGCCATAATCGTACAATCGTCCGCATATGATACGATCTCTAGGCCGCCTGGAGGGGATAGAATGGAGGTTAGTTAGAGGTTAAACCGTCCTGGAGATATCACCCCGCCTTGGGGAACTCCCTCTTTCACTCTACAGTGCTTCGACTTCTTATCCCTAAATTCCACAAATGACTGGCGACCACACAGATAATTCGCTACCCAGCGTTTCAGGCCTGGATGGAGGGACATATTGGCGATGTCCTAAAATAGGACCCTGCCAAATGCCTTCGATAGGTACCACGAGGACCGTCCAATCACATGGCCCGGGCTGATTGTAGCCTCGGCAAATGTGTGCGGTAATGGCATGCAAAGCAGTTGTTGTGCTATGCAGTCTTCGAGATCCATGTTGATGCTCGGCAAATGGATATTCTTCTACGAGGCTTGGGGGGAGTAATGCCTCAAGGGGTTTTGCTACGGGTGAGAGAAGGGAGATCTGTCTGTACGACTCCCCAAACTCGAGTCCTTTTCAGGCTTCAATAGCGGGATCACTCTATCCATTTTCCAGACATCGGGAACTATAAAAGTGTTATGGAGATGGCAAAATCCACATCGCTTGGGTACCGGGCCATAACGGAGTAGGGGAGAATGAAAGGGCCGACGATTTGGCAGCCAAGGCCAGAGGACTGCTGTCAATAAACTTGGTTAACCCAAAGCCTTTCGGGCCGACGTAGTCCGAGCTAAGGGAGTAGGCGACAAATGCGCATGCAACATTGTGGAACAATGGTAGTACGGCGAAAATCCTATGGGGGGTCCAGATCATCAGAGGACGAGACTATTAGTGAAAGGAAGTAAGACGTTCAACCTATCCAAGGATGGCGAAATGCACATCGTTTGGGTGCCGGGCCATAACGGTGAAAGGAAGAATGAAAGGGCAGGCGATTTGGCGGTGAAGGCCAGAGGACTGCCGTCAATAATCTTGATTAACCCGAAGCCTTTCGGGTCGAAGCAGTCCGTGTTAAACGAGTTGGCGACGAATGCGCATGCAACATTGTGGAATAGCGAAACGGTCAGTAGGGCGGCGAAAATCCTATGGGCGAATCCAGATCGTGAGAAGACGAGACTATTACTGAAAGGAAGTAAAATGGAGGTCAGTATAGCTATTGGTATGGTATAACGGGACACACAGGACTACGAGCTCACTTGTGTAAAATCGGAGCGGTGAGTTATAGCATGTGTAGGCAAAGCGGAGAAGCATTTCCTTTGTCATTTCCCAGCCTTAGCGCCTTACAGATGACGGCACTATGGTGGAGACCTAATACCAGACATGAACCAACTTAGATTTTCTTTTTCGAGGTTAATTTTTAGTTTTTGCAACGCACACAAGCCAATTACTGGCTTAGGTGTATGTCTATAGTGGCATGGGACAGATTAATATCTGCACCCTCTTTTCAACCTAACCCAATCTCTGATGATGGTATAGAATATTAACCTCCTAGTCAGAATGAACCAAGTAGCAGTGACCCGACTGAAGAACAACAAGGCAGCAGGAGCCGACGGGTTACCCAATGAACTATATAAGACCGGAGGCGACACGCTGATAAGGCGTATGCATCAGCTTGACTGCGCAATCTGGCTAGAAGAACAAATACCCGATGATTGGAATTTCAGTATACTATGTCCCGTACACAAGAAAGAAGGCAAGAGGAATAAGTCTCCTCCCCATCGCATACAAGATACTCTCTCGCGTACTGAAAGAAAGATAAAAACATAAAGTCATTGAAATATTTGGGCCATATCAATGCGGCCTTAGACCTGGTAAATCTACCCTAGGCCAGATATTCACACTGCGCCAAATTCTGGAAAAGACCCGAGAAGGACAAATCTACCATCTCTTTGTTGACTACAAAGCCGCTTTCGATAGTCATATACGGACAAAGATCTTTCAAGCCATGTCTGAGTTTGGTATCCCTGCTAAATTAATAAGACTCTGCAGGATGACACTTGCTGATACGCGTTCCTCAGTAAGAATAGGAAAGAATCTCTCGTAACCATTTAACGCCAAACGAGGTTTCAGACAAGGAGACAGCCTATCGTGTGATCTCTTTAATATCCCATTGGAGAAAATTATACGAGATGCAGATGTGAATAGATATGGCACACTAATCACAAGAGAACACATGCTACTCGCCTATGACGACGACATCGACATCATAGATCGGTCACCGGAAATTGTAACTGCAGCCTTTGAAAAAATCGAAAGAGAGTCAGTGAAAATGGGTATGGCAGTAAATGGAGATAAGACGAAATGGATGGTTTCAACTCCCAAAGAGCCTTGCACAACCGAGCAGATAAAGAAAATGGAGAAAGTTGGGAACCACAGTAACTTTATCTACCTCGGCACCACCGTAACCGAAACGAATGACACCAGTTTGAGCTAAAGCAAAGAATAATACTGGCAAACAGATGCTACTTAGGACTAAGTAAGCAGTTTAGAAACAAGGCCACCTCTCGACAGACGAAGATTACACTATACAAGACACTGATACTACCCGTGTTGTTATATGGTTCTGAGGCATGGGTGTTTGTGAAAGCAGATGAAGCAGTGCTGGGAGTGTTTGAGAGAAAGATTCTTCATAAAATATATAGACCAGTTTGCGTTAATGGAGAATATAGGAGACGTATGAACCACGAGCTGTATGAGCTCTATGACGACGTTAGCATTGTTAGACGCATCAAAAGATTTTAGAATGAGCGCAGAAGATCGAGGCGCTTGGATCGTTATTCTACATTTGGCTATTGGAACAAATGTTCATAGCCCGTTTAAGTAGAAAGTACTCTAATTGCACTTATCCGAACTACGCTTAACTGAAAATTACGGATAAGACTGAAAATTACGGATAAGTGAAAACAAATTTGTGTTTCACTTATCCGGTTTCCACTGTAATTAAAAATGTTTAGAATGAGCGCAGAAGATCGAGGCGCTTGGATTGCTATTCTACATTTGGCTAGTGGAACAAATGTTCTGTCATAACCAATTAAAGTAAAAAGTACTCTAATTGCACTTATCCGAACTACGCTAAACTGAAAATTACGAATAAGTGAAACCAATTTGGTGTATTTTTAGTGTTTCACTTATACGATTTCCACTGTAATTAAAGATTTTAGAATGATTAGAATGAGATTTTAGAAGATCAATGCGCTTGAAATGCTATTCTTCATTTGGCTAGTTAAACAAATGTTCTGTAATAGCCAGTTAAAGTAGAAAGTACTCTAATTGCACTTATCCGAACTATTCTAAACTGAAAATTACGGATAAGTGAAAAAAAATTTGTGTTTAGAGTGAGAGAAAGAGATAGAGATAGAGGAACGCTATTTTACGTTCGCCTAGTGGAACAAATGTTCTGTCATAGCCTATTAAAATAAAAAGTACTCTAATTGCACTTATCCGAACTACGCTAAAATGAAAATTACGGATAAGTGAAAACAAATTTGTGTTTCACCTATCCGGTTTCGACTGTAAAAGCGTGCTAAGTTCGGCCGGGCCGAATCTTATATACCCTCCACCATGGATCGCATTCGTCGAGTTCTTTCCCGGTATCTCTTTTTAGATAAACAAAGGATAAAAGACAAGAATTAAGTTGCTAATTTAATTAAATGTTGAAGAGCACAGTAGAAGAATATGTGTAAAATGTCAGCCAAATCGAATAAGAATTGGGTTTTTTAGGGGCTCACGAAGTAAAATAGGGAGATCGGTTTATAGGGGAGCCGTATCTGGCTAAAGAACCGATTCAGACCATATTTGACACGTATGTTGGAGGTCATGGAAGAAGCCGTTGTACAGCCAAATCGGATAATAATTAGGCCTTCTTGGCGCTCAAAAAGTCAAAATCCCAGATCGGTTTATATGGCAGCTATATCAGGTTATAGACCGATTTGAACCATATTTGGCACAGTGGGTCAAGAAGTCCTCTAGTGGGTAAATAAGTCCACATTCAAGATCGGTTTATATGGCGGCTATATCAGATTATGGACCGATTTAAAACATATTTGTCACAGTTGTTGGAAGTCATAACAAAACAACTCCTGCATAATTTCAGCCAAATCGGATAGGAATTGCGCCCTACAAAGGCTCAAGAAGTCAAAATTCCAGATCGGTTTATATGACATCTATATCAGGTTATGAACTGATTTGAACCACACCCAACACTGTTGTTGGAAATTATAACAAAACACCTCATGCAAAATTTCAGCCAAATCGGATAGGAATTGCGCCCTCTAGAGGCTGCAAAAGTCAAGATCTCAGATCGGTTTATAGGGCAGCTATATCAGATCATGGACCGATTTAAACCATATTTGGCACAGTTGTTGGAAGTCATATCAAAACACCTCATGCAAAATTTCAGCCAAATCGGATAGGAATTGGGCCCTGTAGAGGCTGAAGAAGTCAAGACCCCAGATCGGTTTTTATGACAGCTATATCAGGTTATGGACCGATTTAAACCATACTCAACACAGTTATTGAAAATCATATCAAAACACCTCATGCAAAATTTCAGCCAAATCGGATAAGAATTGCGCCCTCTAGTGGGTAAAGAAGTCCAGATTCATGATCGGGTTGTATGACAGCTATATCAGGTTATGAACCGATTGGAACCATATCCAACACAGTTGTAGGTAGTCATAACAAAACAACTCGTACATAATTTCAACCACATCGGATACGATTTGCGCCCTCTAGAGGCTCAACAAGTCAAAATCCCAGATCGTTTTATATGGCAGCTATATCAGGTTATGAACCGATTTGAACCATACTCAACGCAGTTGTTGGAAATCGTAACAAAACACCTCGTGCAAAATATTAGCCAAATCGGATAGGAATTGCGCCGTCTAATGGGTGAAGAAGTCCAGATTCAAGATCGGTTTATATGGCAGCTATATCAGGTTATTGACCGATTTAAACCATACTTGGTATCGTTGGAAGTCATAGCGAAACATGTCATGTATAATTTCCGCCAAATCGGATAAGAATTGCGTGCTCTAGTGGCTCAAGAAGTCAAGATTCAAGATCGGTTTATATGGCAGCTATATCAAAACATGGACCGATATAGCCCATTTACAGTCCCAGTCGACCTACACTAATAAGAAATATTTGTGCAAAATTTCAAGCGGATAGCTTTACTCCTTCGAAAGTTAGCGTGCTTTCGACAGACAGACGAACGGGCGAACAGACGGACGGACGGACAAACGGACGGACGGACAGACGGACGGGCGAACAGACGGATAGACGGACGGACGGACGGACGGACAAACGGACAGACGGATGGACGGACAGACTGACAGACAGAAGGACAGACGGACGGACGGACAAACAGCTGGACGGACGGACAGACAGACTGACGGACATGGCTAGATCGACTTAAAACGTCATGACGTTCAATATACACTTTATGAGGTCTTAGACGTATATTTCGAGGAGTTACAAACAGATTTCCGAAATTAGTATACCCCCATCCTTTTATTGCAAGTAATTAAATCTGTTTAAAATAAAAATGGATAAATTCGAATAAATTCATTTGTTTTTTTAATTTGAAAAAAAAATATAATTAATTCCATAACTCGAAGTTCCCATAAACCAAAGTTTTTTCGGCATAATGCTATTTCGACTTATGGAAGTTCGACTGTATTTCCATTTCGTTAAAATTAAACATTTTAATAAAGTTTATCTTAATATGTCCCTGAACTCTACGGTAAGCACCAAAGTTTGTTTTAATCACCCAATAAACTTGAGAGCATTTGCTAACTTCTTTTGTAAGGTAGCGAAAGATCGACGTTGAGGAGTTTGTTCAATATTTAGTGTACGACGGATGGCTTGTAATATGGGAAATCCCTCAGTGCCACGGCATATGCTTTTAAAATCATCCCGATTTATATCGAAAACAGCCACACCACCCAAAGACTTGTCATTAACGTACTTTGCTTTCCTCGCAGCAAATTGTGGATCATCGAAGCTTATCCAGTAACCCCGAGTGCCGTTCTTGTTGGCAGGTCGAAATGCGTAGTTGCCATATTCGTCGGTGATTTGGCTCAGAGAAACTCCATGACGCTGCTGAGGTGGTAAATGAAAGCAAATGTTGGTCCAACTTATGGAGCCATTCTTAAGAAAATGTTTGCCAAAGCCCACATTGGCAAGTGTATGCTCGACAATGGGCTCGCCAGATAGACCGGATTCCAAAGTCATGTTCCAAGCCCGGCCATAAGTGGCTACACCCAAATTCAGTTGACTAGCAGGACAGCCATTGTTAAGCCAATGACTGACTTGGAAGTCAACGTTGGCATAAGGCAAACGATGTTGTTTTCTATTCATAAACAATGGAGCAGAGTAATCTGCCTCCGAGGGATTACGCTCCGGCGTATTGAAGTCAAAGGCAAAAAGATTGATAAATTCGAAACTATGCTGAATTTTGGGCACATCGAAATACACTGCAAAAAAAATGATGTTTGAAAAAAATTTATGCCATAAAAAATTCTATCAGCTTACAGCTGGAGTTGACATTGGGCAATACTGTCATTACCAGGGACAGTTTTGCCTTATCGAAAGCCTCTTTCATTTCATTTACAAGACTCGTGTATTTCTCCTTGTATTTGTCCATTTTCTTATCGCTCCAAATCTTTGCCAGATCTTTGAAAAACATGGCCACACTGGTTTCTTCGCTGGGCTTATTCCGGGGCAGGGGAAAGGCCAAGTCCAGGCCATCGAAACCCAGACGTTTTACCTCTTCCACACAATTTTGAATGAATTTGAGTTGTTGGCTCCTATTACTTGCCAGCAGTGCAATGTAGGGCTCATGGCCATCTTTATCTCCACCCAAGGTCAGGTAGAGCTTTAAATGCGGATATTGTAGTCGAATATCATTTGTAGTGATGGGTGCTTTGGATAGGCGCAAGGCAAAGGATTGCGGTTGCAAGAATGCTGAATCATATGCCAAGTGAGTGCATAGAGAGGCAGCTCTATTCAGATGGGCCATGGTGAACTTGGCATATCCTGCTCAACAAAAATGCATAGATTTTTAACAATTAAATAAATAAAAAGTCGGTTTTTTATTACCATTTGCCAATAAACTGTCAGCATTAAAATAGCAAACAAGCCTTTTACTGTTGGCGTTTTGACTAGCAGTGCTTTCTAGAAAACTTAGCATAAAGCTCAGCCAGACAATCGATTTTATTAACGACATTTCCCTTATTATTGTTGTTCGCTGATGAGCGTTTAAATTACAACTGTTGCAGAAGAACGCAAATATCACACACAGTTTATTACGCCGGATTCTGCCATTCATAATTCTTGAAATTCTTTCAGAGAATTGTTTATTTTTATTTGTATGAAACACAATGACATCTTAGTCACTCGCTCATGCCTCAATGTTTTGGTGCATTTATAAAAATATGCTAAAACGAATGAGTCTTATCAGAAGCTTTTACGGTGTTTCTTTTCATACCCTCCACCATATGATGGAAGTAGACTAATTCCGTCATTCTGTTTGTAACTCCTCGAAATATTCGTGTATTATTGATCGTCCAGACATTTTATGTCGATCTAGCCACGTTTGTCCGTCCGTCTGTCCGTCCGTCTGCCTGTCGAAAAAACGCTAACTTTCGAAGGAGTAAAGCTAGCCGCTTGAAATTTTGCACAAATACTTTTTATAAGTGTAGGTCGGTTGGGATTGTAAATGGACCAAATCGGTCCATGTTTTGGTATAGCTGCCATATAAACCGATCTCGGGTCTTGACTTCTTGAGACTTTAGAGGGCGCAATTCTCGTCCGATTTAACTGAAATATTGCATGACGGTTTTCGTTATGACTTTCAACAACTGTGCAAAGTATGGTTCAAATCGGTCCATAACCTGATATAGCTGTCGTATAAACCGATCTCGGGTCTTGACTTTTTGAGCCTCTAGAGGGCGTAATTCTCGTTCGATTTAACTGAAATTTTGCATGAGGTGTTTTATGATAACTTCGAACAATTGTACTGAGTATCGTTTAAATTGGTCCATAACTTGATATAGCTGTCATATAAACCGATCTTGGGTCCTGACTTCTTGAGCCTCTACAGGGCGCAATTCTCATCCGATTTGGCTGAAATTTTTCCTGAAGTGTTTTGTTAGGATTTCCAATAACTGTGCTAAGAATAAATGAAGTCGGTCCATAATCTGATATAGCTGTCATATAAACCGATCTGGGGTCTTGATTTCTTGAGCCTCTAGAGGGCGCAATTTTCATCCGATTTAGCTGAAATTTTGCATGAGGTGTTTTGTTATGATATCCAACAACTTTGCCAAGTATGGTTCAAATCGACCCATAACCTGATATAGCTGCTATATAAACCGATCTGGGGTCTTGACTTCTTGAGCCTCTAGAGGGCGCCATTCTAGCCCGATTTGGCTGAAATTCAGCACGAGGTGTTTTGTTATGATTTCCAACAACTGTGCTGAGTACGGGAGAAATCGATGCATAACCTGATATAGCTGTCATATAAACCGATCAGGGGTCTTGACTTCTTGAGCCTCTAGAGGGCGCAATTCTTATCCGATTTGGCTAAAATCTTGCATGAGGTGTTTTGTTAGGACTTCCAACAACTGTGCTAAGAATAATTGAAATCGGTCCATAACCTGATGTAGCTGCCATATAAACCGATCTTGGGTCTTGACTTCTTGAGCCACTAGAGGGCGCAGTTCTTATCCGATTTGGCTGAAACTTTTCCTGATGTGTTTCGTCATGACTTCCAACAACTGTGCCAAGTATGGTTTCAGTCCATCCATAACCTGATATAGCTGTCAAGTAAACCGATCTTGGGTCTTGACTTCGTGAGCCTCTAGAGGGCGCAATTATTCTCCGATTTAGGTGAAATTTTGCATGAGGTGTTTTGTTATGATATCCAACAACTTTGCCAAGTATGGTTTAAATCGGTCCATAACCTGATATTGCTGTCATATAAACCGATCTTGGGTCTTGACTTCTTGAGCCATTAGAGGGCGAAATTATTATCCGATTTAGCTGAAATTTTGCATGGTGTGTTTCTTTGTGATTTTAAACAACTATGCCGAGTATGGTTCCAATCGATTCATAACCTGATATAGCTGTCATATAAAGCGATCAAGGGTCTTGACCTCTTGAGCTTCTAGAGGGCGCAATTCTTATCCCATTTGGCTGAAATTTTGCATGGTGTGTTTCTTTGTGATTTTAAACAACTATGCCGAGTATGGTTCCAATCGATTCATAACCTGATATAGCTGCCATATAAACCGATCTTGAATCTTGACTTCTTGGCCCATTAGAGGACGCAATTCTAGCCCGATTTGGCTGAAATTCAGCATGAGGTGTTTTGTTATGACTTTCAACAACTGTGCTAAGAAAAGTTCAAATCGGTCCATAAACTGATATAGCTGCCATATAAACCTATATGGGATCTAGATTTCTTAAGCCTCTAAAGGGTACAAGTATTAACCGATTTGGCTGAAATTTTGTACAACGGCTTCTCCCATGACCTTCAACATACGTGTCAAATATGGTATGAATTGCTTTATCGCCTAATACAGCACCTCTATAAAACGATCTCCCTATTTCACTTTTTGATCACCTAAAGGGCGAAATCCTTATTCGATTTGGCTAAAAATTTTACACAATGACTTAAACTAAGGTCTCCATCATTCATTTCAATATGGTCTGAATCGGACCATAATTTGATATAGCTCCAATAGCATAGTAATTCTTTTTTCTTTTATCCTTTGTTTCTCTTTGTTTGCCTAAAAAGAGACACCGGGAAAAGAGACTCGACCAATGCGACACATGGTGGATGGTACATAAGATTCGGCCCGGCCAAACTTAGCACGCTTTTAATTGTTCAATACTCGCTTGGGCTACGAAGAGAGCAAGCGATTAGATTTGTATTTTGTCATTGAATATAAATTTGGATTTGAGGGTTACTCAAATGTGCTTATGTGTTATTTGTGGTCCAACGGGGTAACGCATTCGAATAAAAATCCTTCACTTTGAATTTCCACCACGAGCCAATTTCAGACAAATCGGAGCTATACGAAAGCTATAATTAAACATAACAGGGTATGTCTCATTTGCAAACCAAAGAGACCAACATGATTAAGTGGTTTAATATATTGGGTTGCCCAAAAAGTAATTGCGGATTTTTTAAAAGAAAGTAAATGCATTTTTAATAAAACTTAGAATGAACTTTAATCAAATATACTCTTTTTACACTTTTTTTCTAAAGCAAGCTAAAAGTAACAGCTGATAACTGACAGAAGAAAGACAGCAATTACAGAGTCACAAGCTGTGAAAAAAATTTGTCAACGCCGACTATATGAAAAATCCGCAATTACTTTTTGGGCAACCCAATATATGCCACTATTCAATTTTGTAGAAAAAAATATTGGTCTTTTTGGCAAATTAATCCAATTATAAACCGTTCTGAACCATATTAAGGTCGGATATCGTGAGGCTCAGAAAAACCCACTGTTTCAAATTTCAGCGAAATCGGATAATAAATAAAGCTTTTATGGGCTTTAGTCCCCTTATCGGCAGATCGGTCTATATGGCAGCTATATCTAAATATAGCCCGATCTGAACCATATTTGAGTTGGGTATTAGGAGGCTAAAAATAACTCACTGTTTAAAATTTTAGCGAAATCGGTTAAAAAATAAAGTTTTTATGGGCTTCAGACCCTTTATCGGGAGATCCGTTTATATGACAGCTGTATCTAAATATAGTCCGATCTGTACCATATTTTGGTCGGATGTTGGGAAGCCTTAAGCTACTTACTATGTCAAATTTCAGCAAAATCGGAGTAAAAATAAAGTTTTTATGGGCATTAGACCCCTTATCGGAAGATCCGTTTATATGACAGCTGTATCTAATAATGAACCGATCTAACAAATACATAGGTCAGATGTCGGGGGACTTAAAATAACCAACTTTTGCTAATTTCAGCGAAATCGGGTAACAAATAAAGCTTTTATGGTCTTCAGACCCTTTATGGTGAGATCGGTCTATATAGTAGTTGTATCTAAATATAGTTCGATCTGAACCATATTTGGGTGAGTTATCGGGAAGCGTTCAACTACTCACTGTGTCAAATTTCAGCAAAATCGGAGGAAAAATAAGGTTTTTATGGGTATTAGACCCTTTATCGGAAAATCGGTCTATATAGCAGCTATATCTAAATATAGTCCGATCAGATCCATATTAACGTCATGTGGTGGGACGCTTAACATAACCCTCTGTTTTGAATTTCAGCGAAATCGGGTAATAAATAAAGATTTTATGGGCTTCATACCCTTTATCGGGAGATCGGTCTACATGGCAGCTATATCTAAATATGAACCGATCTAATCCATATTTAGGTCAGATTTCGGGAGGCTTAAAATAACCCACCGTTGCAAATTTCAGCGAAATCGGGTAATAATTAAAGCTTTTATGGTCTTCAGACACCTTATCGGGAGATCGGTCTATATGGCAGCTATATCTAAATATAATCCGATCTGAACCATATTCGGGTCAGATGCCGGGAGGCCTAAAACTACGAACCTTATAAAATTTCAGCAAAATCGAATAAAAAATTAAGTTGTTATGGGCATTAGACCCTTTATCGGAAAATCGGTCTATATAGCAGCTATATCCAAATTTGGTCCTATTTGGCCCGCTCGAGAACTTAACCAGCGTTATGTTCAAAAAGACGTATCTGTGCCAAATTTCAGCTCAATATCTCAATTTTTGGAGGCTCTACAGTGATTACAACAGACGGACGGACAGACACACCGACTTCATTAAATCGTCTTAGCATTTTACGACGATCCGAAATATTGGATCGTCGGACCAAATTTGGTCCGATTTGACCCGCTCGAGAACTTAACCAGCGTTATGTTCAAAAAGACGTATCTGTGCCAAATTTCAGCTCAATATCTCAATTTTTGAAGGCTCTACAGTGATTACTACAGACGGACGGACAGACACACTGACTTCGTTAAATCTTCGTAGACTTTTACGACGATCCGAAAAATATATACTTTGTAGGGTCAGAAATTGATGTTTCGATGTGTTGCAAACGGAATGACTAAATGAATATACCCACTATCCTACGGTGGTGGGTAAGGTGAAATATGCAACTTCTTAAAGTATTTAAGGCAATTTACCATCTCAAAACAACAAAAAAAGTTTGCCGTTTTTGCAAAAAATTGTTGCTTTCCCATTTCCAAAAGACTGCAGGCCACCATAGAGCAGAGATTAGCATGTCCGCCTATAACGCTGAACGCCTGGGTTCGAGTCCTGGCGAGACCATCAGAAAAAATTTTTCGAGGTTGGTTTTCCCTTCCTAATTCTGGCACTGTCGCACTGTGGCACGCCATTCGTACTCGGCTATAAAAAGGAGGCCCTTTATCATTGAGTTTAAACTTGAGTCAGACTGCACTTATTGATATGTGAGAAGTTTGCCCCTGTTCCTTAGTGGAATGTTCATGGGAAAAATTTGCATTTGCAAAAAAAGTCATCACCCTAATACACACTGCTTAAATGTGTTTCCAAGTTCGAGTACTTCTTAAACCTGAATTATTATTTTAAAGGCTTAAAACACACAAATTTAAATGAATTATTGGATCCATTAGTAAATCCACTTAAAACCTAAAATTCTTCCCTTACTTCCAAATTTTTACAAAAATGTACTCAAGTCTCTCGTGTGCGTTCTTATGAACTGAAGATGTACCCATAAAAGTTATTCTCTATCATTCTTTAAACCTTTGACCAAGGAGTCCTTATGCAAAACAAGCAGTTCGAGAAGAAAAACAACTCCAAATTATACACTTCGTTAAAATTTGCTTAAAATTACAGCGAAGTGAAGTGAAGGAATGAGTTTTTCGGGAAGCAGGAAATGCCAACAAAACACAAATCGCAAATGTATTTTGAAAATTAAATAAAGTTTTGTAACATTATTCATGCACAAGCAACAGACAAAAGGGGTAAGAGCAAAAACAAAAAAATACAATAATAGCTTCAGCACCAATAAGAGCCACTTTAACTCCAAAATAAACTTTTGCCAGTTTCAAGAACTGTGAAGGTCTCAACTCATCCTTTCCATGGCAAAATTGTCTGGATGATGGTGGTGGTTGAATAATTTGTGTTGCATGGATTGTAATAGAAGACAATTAAAATCCATTACATATTTATGTATTGCTAATGCAACAAGGGGCAGTTGGCAGTACTGAAGGATGAACTAGAAGGAGGCAGAGTGATACGATATTGACACAGTGATGTAACAAGTTCTTGGGCTAAGATATACCATTAGAGTTTTATTACAGACTAACTAGCCGCTCCGCTGCGCCTTCTTTCATTCTCTTTTTTTTACCTCTGAGGGTGCTGGTACGGTCTTTCAGATATTTCGGCCCATGCATTACCGAGAAAATTCATTTTTCACCCGAACCATTCGTATGTGAAATCTCGACTTCCGGCTTATGTCTTTCCCACCGACATTGGCGTTCAGAAATTTAAGACTAATATCAATAAACACTACTCCCTCTGTCCAACCCCAACCCTTAACTTTCCTAATTGCCAACGCAATGCACTGCATATATAGAGGGGATGTCCCCTGCGTGTTGGTTACGTGAAAAAAAGAACATGTAAAAGCGTGCTAAATTCGGCCGGGCCGAATCTTACATACCCTCCACCATGGATCGCATTTGTCGAGTTCTTTTCCCGGCATCTCTTCTTAGCAAAACAGGATATAAGAAAAGATTTGCTCTGCTATTAGAGCGATATCAAGATATGGTCCGGTTTGGACCACAATTAAATTATATGTTGGAGACCTGTGTGAAATGTCAGCCAATTCGAATAAAATTTGCGCCCTTTGGGGGCTCAAGAAGTAAAATAGAGAGATCGATTTATATGGGAGCTGTATCGGGCTATAGACCGATTCAGACCATAATAACACGTATGTTGATGGTCATGAGAGGAGCCGTCGTACAAAATTTCAGGCAATTCGGATAATAATTGCGCCCTCTAGAGGCTCATGAAGTCAAGACCCAAGATCGGTTTATATGGCAGCTATATCAGGTTATGGACCGATTTCAACCATACTTGGCACAATTGTTGGATATCATAACAAAATACTACGTGCCAAAATTCATTCAAATTGGATAAGAATTGCGCACTCTAGAGGCTCAAGAATTCAAGACCCAAGATCGGCTTATATGGCAGCTATATCAGGTTATGAACCGATTTTAACCATACTTGGCACAGTCGTTGAATATCATAACAACACACGTCGTGCCAAAATTCATTCAAATCGGATAAGAATTGCGCCCTCTAGAGGCTCTAGAAGTCAAAACCCCAGATCGGTTTATATGACAGCTATATCAGGTTATGGACCGATTTGAATCATACTTGACGCAGTTGTTGGAAATCACAACAAAACACGTTGTGCGAAATTTCATTCCAATCGGATGAGAATTGCGCACTCTAGAGGCTCAAGAAGTCAGGACCCAAGATCGGTTTATATGGCAGCTATATCAGGTTATGAACCGATTTGAACCATACTTGACACAGTTGTTGAATATCATAACAACATACGTCGTGCCATAATTCACTCAAATCGGATAAAAATTGCGCCCTCTAGAGGCTCAAGAAGTCAAGACCCAAGATCGGTTTATATGACAGCTATATCAGGTTATGAACCGATTTCAACCATACTTGACACAGTCGTTGAATATCATAACAACACACGTCGTGCCAAAATTCACTCAAATCGGATAAAAATTGCGCCCTCTAGAGGCTCAAGAAGTCAAGACCCAAGATCGATTTATATGACAGCTATATCAGGTTATGAACCGATTTCAACCATACTTGACACAGTCGTTGAATATCATAACAACACACGTCGTGCCAAAATTCAATCAAATCGGATAAAAATTGCGCCCTCTAGAGGCTCAAGAAGTCAAGACCCAAGATCGGTTTATATGACAGCTATATCAAAACATGGTCCGATAAGGCCCATTTACAATACCAACCGACCTACACTAATAAGATATATTTGTACAAAATTTCAAGCGGCTAGCTTTACTCCTTCGGAAGTTGGCGTGCTTTCGACAGACAGACAGACGGACGGACATTGCTAGATCGACATAAAATGTCACGACGATCAAGAATATATATACTTTATGGGGTCTCAGACGAATATTTCGAGTAGTTACAAACAGAGGGAAGTGGAGGGTATAAAAATGTGAACATTATATTGGTGCTCTACTCCCAAATTTCTTTCATTTGGGCCCTATATTGCTATGGTCGATAAATATGTCCGGTATCGAGACGTTTTTGAGGGTGCGGTAGAGCCTTATGCATCAGATTCGTGCTCTAATCTCAAATACCTTTCATTTAAGTCTAATATTGTCATTATTGGTTTAAATTTGCATTTGGCGGGCTTTGTAGGTGGGGCGAATGCCCTAGACATTCCACCTTGAATAAGAATACCAGATTTCTGTTTTTGAGTTATTATAAACACCCTAAATGTCTCCTAAATGTAGGAGGCCACTGTAGCGCAGAGGTTAGCATATCCGCCTATGACACTGAACACCTGGGTTCGAATCCTGGCGGGACCATCAGAAGAAATTTTTAGTGGTGGTTTTCCCCTACTCCATCAGAAAAAATTTTCAGCGGTGATTTTCCCCTCTCAATGCTGGCAACATTTGTGATTTTTTGTGCCATGTAAAAACTTCTGTTCAAAGAGATGTCGCACTGCGGCACGCCGTTCGGACTCGGCTTCAAAAAGAGGCCCCTTATCCTTGAGCTTAAACTTGAATCGGACTGCACTCATTGATATGTGAGAGTTTGCCCATGAACATTCCATTGAGTAACAGGGGCAAACTTCTCGCATATCAATGAGTGCAGTACGATTCAAGTTTAAGCTCAAGCATAAGGAGCCGAGTCCGAACGGCGTGGCGCAGTGCGACACCTCTTTGGAGAAAAGTTTTACATGGCATAGTACCTCACAAATGTTGCCAGCATTAGGAGGGGAAAACGACCACAGAAAATTTTTATACCCACCACCGAAGGATGGGGGTATATTCATTTTGTCATTCCGTTTGCAACACATCGAAATATCCATTTCCGACCCTATAAAGTATATATATTCTTGATCTGCGTAAAAATCTAAGACGATCTAGACATGTCCGTCCGTCTGTCTGTTGAAATCACGCTACAGTCTTTAAAATAAGAGATATTGAGTTGAAATTTTGCACAGATTCTTTTTTTGTCCATAAGCAGGTTATGTTCGAAGATGGGCTATATCGGACTATAACTTGATATAGCCCCCATATAGACCGATCCGCCGATTTAGGGTCTTAGGCCCATAAAAGCCACATTTATTATCCGATTTTGTTGAAATTTGGGACAGTGAGTTGTGTTAGGCCCTTCGACATCCTTTGTCAATTTGGTTCAGATCGGTCCAGGTTTGGATAAAGCTGCCATATAGACCGATCCTCCGATTTAGGGTCTAAGGCCCATAATAGCCACATTCATTATCCGATTTTGCTGAAATTTGGGACAGTGAGATGTGTTAGGCCCTTTGACATATTTCTTCAATTTGGTCCAGATCGGTTCAAATTTGGATATAGCTGCTATATAGACCGATTTCTTTATTTATGGTTTTGGGCCCATAAAATGCTCATTTATTGCCCGATGTCCCCGAAATTTGGAACAGTGAGTTATGTTAAGCCCCTTGACATACTTCTGCAATATCGCACAGATCCGTCCAGATTTGGATATAGCTGCCATATAGACCGATATCTAGGTTTTAGGTTTAGGGGCCATAAAAGACGCATTTATTGTCCGATGTCGCTGAAATTTGAGACAATGAGTTTGGTTAGGCTCTTCGACGTCCTTCTTCAATTTTGCCCAGATCGCTCCAGATTTGAATATAGCTGCCATATAGACCGATCTCTGGATTTAAGGTTTAGGGCCCATAAAAGAGGCATTTATTGTCCGATTCCGCCGAAATTTGGGACAGTGCTTAGTGTTAGGCTCTTCGACATGTTTATGCAACTTGGCCCAAATCGGTCCAGATTTGGATATAGCTGCCATGTAGACCGATATCTCGATTTAAAGTCTTGGCCCGATAAAAGGCGCATTTATAATCCAATTTCACTGAAATTTGACACAGTGACTTATGTTCGGCTTAACGACATCCGTGTCGTATATAGTTCAGATCGGTATGAGGTATATGAGTTTAAGGTATGAAATTTTCACCGAATTTTGATGAAAGGTGGTTTACATACATACCCGAGGTGGTGGGTATCCAAAGTTCGGCCCGGCCGAACTTAACGCCTTTTTACTTGTTTCTGATGGTCTCGCCTTGATTCGAATCCTGGCATTCAGTGTCATAGGCGGATATGCTGCCCTCAGCGCTACGGTGGCCTCCTACATTTAGGTTGTCTATAATAACTCAGAAAGAGAAATTTCTACTCTTAGATAGCTTTAATCTACTCCTAAATACCTTTCATTTGATACCCATATTGACCCAATCGGTGCACATATCCGTTCGGGTGGGTTTTGGAATAGGGCGTCCCCCCAGATTATTTGACCCCAAAATTTTTTAACCAATTTCGTGTTTTTGGGGTACCTTAAGTTGACATACAAAATTTCGCAGGCATCTCCTAGATCTGGCATTTTTGAAAATTGGGATATGGGGAAGGTCCGGCCCCCCTTCGGATATCAAAAAATGTGGTCCCCTTTTTTCACTGGGGGCCCAAAATCTACCATCTGTGAAAACGCGCATAGAAGAAGGTAGGTCCCTTAAAAATCCTCAACCCTATTCAAACATTATTCATCATGCATGTATATACTTTAACTTTTATAACCACTGTAACGCCTTAACTATGCGTCAAACAACACAAATTAATTGTGAATACCCGAGATTTTGATGTACCGCATAATCGAACGCTCCATGCCTTAAAGTGATTTTTCTACAAAAAGGGAAAGTAAAGAAAACACCATAATTTGCATACAAAAACATTCAGACAGCTAATGGGGTAGATCAAAATGCCACAACTCTCATCCTCAGGTTACGCTCAGTGCTGCGAAAGGGTTTCCCTTTCATTTGTCAGAACTCCATGACGATTGTATGTGGCCATTCAAATCTAATTCTAAAACAAATCAATGGGTAACCCAAGCCTACTAGAAAGAACTACAAGTACAGAGCAAGTTAACATTTCGCAGAAAGCAACCCAAGAACTTTGAAAGAGTAATAGTTGTGGCCCATTTATGACAGTTGTTCAAAGTATCTGTCAGTCAGCCCATACAACATTCATTGGAAATGCCAGCCTTGAGAGGAGAATACAAAGTTTCCATTAGGAAGGGATTTTAATAAAAATATTATTTTAACTTTTTCGAATTAAGCGAATTGTAATTGAAGTAGAGTACAAACGGACAACTAATAGGATTCACCGGAAACTTGGCAAAGGCCTTGAGAGTCTTTATCGAGTGAGTGAATGAAAGGGGTGGTTAATTGTTGCTGAAACCAATTCAAAGATAAGGATGAATATTCAAGGCATTTTCTTCACTGTGGCAATGGCATTAAAGAACATGGAGCACAGGTTTAAGGTATTAAAGTAACCACGAAGTACTACCTTTTGGGACAAAGCACAGGTGTTGTTTGGCTAGGGATTTAACTTCACTTCAAATTAGTGGTGTTCTTAATATGGCTTGATAATATTATTCAATTATTTTTGATAAAAATAGTTCTTAGGTACATTGAAACATTTTGCTATTTAAAGCTTTGTGAAAAAGTTATTAATATTTTCATATAATTTATTTATTAACCACTTAATTTGTTTTTATTTAATCAGATTCAGTGTTAATTGTATGACCTTTTTGTTGTGAAACGCCAACTTGATGTTATTAAAAGTCAAATGCATACAGCATATGGAAATGATGAACAGAGGCGTCATCGCATAGGGGATTGTGGGGGAACACAAAAATAGGCAAATAGGCAGAGAAAGAGACAAAATACCTACTAATTATAATAACCATATATTTAGACGGCTAAGGTTTCCATAAACCATAAAGTTGTGGTAACGGCTGATTGAATATCAATTAAAAATATGCAAAATATATATGCAACTTAATTTTGGCAAACATATAACCGTAGAAATATCGAATTAATTTCCAATAAATTAATAAGAAGAAGCATTTTACTTGGGCACTTGTTACTTGTGTTAGTGCTTAAATGAGAGCGCCAAATGCGTGTGAGAGTGAGAGACGACATTCAGATGTGCGAAAGAACAAGCATGCCTAAAGAGATCTTTATTGGAAATGCTATGGTGGTGAGTATTTTGCATTACCCTATGTGGTATTGATAGCCATATATTGTTGAGGGGGGGAGGGGGAGGGGTATTAATATGCTGTTTGCTGGCAGAAGAACTTTGACAATTTAAGCAGGGTTGCCAAATTAATTTGTTGAAACATGCCATTTAAAGAAAACAAATGGCATGTTCGGCATTCCTATGCATGTTACAAAATTGGAAAAAATGAGATGAGAATGAGCGCAGGGTTGCCAGATTAATTTGTTGATAAATGAGTATTTTTGAACAAAACAAATGGCATGTTCGGCATTCCTAAGATCGGCTGTTTCAAAAAAAAAAAATGTAAAGCCGCGGCAACTAATATGGCCGATGGGTTATTGTAACCAAAATGACGAAACGCAATTCATAGTGGTTGGTGTGTAATGTGATCTCTGGCTTTCTTGCAAGAGAAAAAGTCCATATTAATCATTGAGTTCGTCTCGAAAGAAAAACAAACGAAAAATTGTGATACTTAATGATCTTTGTCCAAACAGGCAAAACAAAAACAAGTAAAAGCTTGTTAAGTTCGGCCGGGAGGAATCTTATATACCCTTCACCATGGATCGCATTTGTTGGGATCTATTCACGTCATCTCTTCCTAAGCAAAAAAAGGATAAAAGAAAAGATTTGCTCTACTTATTTTACTTACTTCAATTGGCTACGACAGAATATTTGTTCCACTAGACGGACGTAGAATAGCGTTCCAAGCGCCTCGATCTTCTGCGCTTCATTCTAAAATCTCTGACACCAAGTTTCGAGGTGTCTCCCACCACTTGATCTTTCCATCGGGCTTTTGGTCTTCCCGGTTTGAGTGTACCACGGTGTTTGCATTCAAAAGAATTCTTTGCTGGAGCTTCTTCATCAATTCTGACAACATGACCTAGCAAACGCAGCCGTTGTATTTTGATGCGTCTAGCAATGCTATCGTCGTCATACAGCTCGTGGTTCATATGTCGCCTATATTTTACGAAGAATCTTTCTCTCAAATACTCCAAGCACTACTTCACCTGTCACATCACAAGTACCCATGCTTCAGAACCATATAACAGCACGGGTGGTATCATTGTCTTGTAAAGTGTAATCTTCGTCTGTCGAGAGGTGGCCTTGTTTCTAAACTGCTTACTTAGTCCATAGTAGCATCTGTTTGCCAGTATTATTCTTCGGTTAATCTCAAAACTGGTGTCATTCGTTTCGGTTACGGTGGTGCCGAGGTAGATAAAGTTACTGACTGTCTCAAAGTTGGGGCTCCCAACTTTCTCCATTTTCTTTATCTGCCCGATTGTGCAAGGCTTTTTGGCAGTTGAAACCCTACATTTCGTCTTATCTCCATTTACTGCTAGACCCATTTTCACTGACTCTCTTTCGATTCTTTCAAAGGCTGCAGTTACTATTTCCGATGACCGACCTATGATATGCGTTCTTCTCGCCAGATTGCAGATAAGCTGGTGCATATGCCTTATCAGAGTGTCGCCTCCGGTCTTAAATAGTTCAGTGGGTAATCCGTCGGCTCCTGCTGCTTTGTTGTTCTTTAGTCGGCTCACTGCTACCTGGACCTCATTCTGGCTAGGAGGTAAACATTCTATGCCATTATCAGGGATTGGTTCTGCGGTATCCTCTTCGCCGCCAACATCGGACACTAGCAGTTGGGTAAAATGTTCTTTCCATATCCTCAGCATGTTATCTGTGTCAGTTACTAGATTTCCTTCATTGTCTCTGCAGGAGGATGTGCCTGCACCAAAGCCATCGGTTTGATGTTTAATTTTTTGGTAGAATTTCGGGACTTCATTCTGTTTCCTGTACATCTCAATTTGCTCACACTCACGACTTCCATTTCCTTTTTCTTTCTGCGGAATAGACGTTTCTCCTCTATCCTTTTCTCCCGATACCTCTCCTTCATCTGTCGCATTGCTACTGATTGCAGGATTGCTCTATATGCCGCATTTTTGGCTTCAGTAGTATCTCGACACTCTTGGTCGTACCATAGGTTTCTTGGAGGAGGCTTCCGGTACCCAAGTACGGATTTCGCGACATCTTCCATGGAGTGGGCAATAGATTGCCACTGCGCCATTATATCATCGGAACAAGGAGTGCTTTCATCAAGCAGTTGGATCAGGCGAGTGGAGTATGCCGTTGCCATCTGTCGTGTTTCCAGCTTTTGAATGCCCAACTTCCGTGCAGTGTCATATCATACTTTTCTCACACAATGCGGATTGTGGCTAGCCTCTCATCCTCCGGAGTAAAGCTGGAGACAAGGGGTTTTAGTCTCTGACTAACTACAAATTCACAGCCAAATTCATGCCTCGTATTATAGCAGCTATAGTAAAGTTCGTCTCCGTTAGGTGTTGTAGTGACGCCATTCTCAGTCCATTGCATTTACTGTAAGGCGGTAATATCTGCCTTGTACTTTTCTAATAGATCCGCCAGCGGGTATACTGCACCTTCCCTATAAAGAGTGCCACCATTCCAGATGCAGATCCGTAAATTATTGCCCTTTTTTAGTTTGCGTGGGTCGTCAACGTTGTTTTTCAAAGTTTTCCGATGGCGGGTTACTGGCCCAGCTCCCCAACCGCATGGGTTTTGTGGGATAGCACATGTATCCCTCGTTGTGGCGAGCCGCTTGCTCCAAGATCCAACGCTAGCCTCCAGCCGCCCCTGGGAAAAGACGCTGATGTTGGCCATCGGTTATTAGAAAGCGCCAGTAACTCGTCTTGTCATCTTGAGTATCATTGGCATTCAGTATTTAATTAAGAGCCAGTGCCACCTGACTCCTCACTGTGACTCTCCTCTCGAAAATCGCTAACTGTCCGCGGCCGCATTTGCAGCTACTCCGTATAAAAACGTACCTGTGGACGCGCCCGGTAGCTTTCAGCTAAGTTTCCCGTGGTAACGATGGACGCCACACAAGTCGGAGCTCAAAGTTCCAGCCTGTGTGGTGCTCATAGTTATCCCGTGTCGGCCGGGAGCAAAATGTATCCGAATACTTGCATTGTCCAACGTGCACTCATTGAAATCTGAATCAGTCCTTCTTTTTGCTGAAGGGCCCTTTTTTTGCATTCACTCTTCTCGTTGTTTTGGTGTCTTGTTATCTCTTTTACTCACTTCTCAATTGTCTCATAAAATGTTTTATTTTTAAACGAAGAGATCAGTTATTGAAATACTCTGTGTTTGTTAGTGTGTCTTGAAAACAGAATGAACGGTCTTGCGCAGGCCTTTCATAGCCATAACTTATATGAGAGCACTTGAGCCGTGTGAGCTATAGACTTTTACGCTATAAAGATGTTTCATCCGACTCCGAAAATCTTCAGCTGAAACGATTAGAAATAATCTAAGAAAATTCAGAGAATTTCAACGAGTAGAAACATAACCGGATGATTCAAAACTTGTTGTGAATGAAGAAAAACAAAGATGATTTAACCTTAATTAAACCAATTTTGTCTTTTTTTTTTTGCTCCTGAAATATAAAATGTTAACGTTTTGCTGTTAACATTTTTTGTTAATTTATTTGCGTTTTTGTGTTCTCTCATTTCCTTCTGCTCACTTCTCTAAAGAAAGATGCAAAAGAAAACTTCAGATTACTATTCGTTGCAACTCATTCCCATTTTTCTCTGAGAACCACAAACATGTACACAATGTAAGTCAATGGTGTGAGCATGAGAGAAAACTTTGAGATGTGCGAATGAAACAGCATATCCAAAGATATCTTAGTTGCAAATGTTGCGGAGGTGAGTAATGTGCATGTCCCTATGTGGTTTTGATAGCCATGTATGGTTGGAGGGAGAGGGGTATTAATATATTGTTTACTGGCAGAAGAACCTTGGCAATGCATATATACTATGGGCAGGGTTGCCATATTAGTTTGGTGATAAATCAGTACCATTGAAGAAAACAATTGGCATTCTCAGCTAAACTATGTATTTTAACATTAAAATGCATAGTTTCTATAGAAAAGAGATACGAACAAATTAAGGAACAGGGGATATTTTTCTCATATGAATGAGTGCAGTCCGATTAAAGTTTAAGCTCAATGACAAGGGGCCTCATTTTTATGCCAAATTCGAACGGCGTGCCGCATAGCAACAGCACTTGATAGAGAAGTTTTGAATATGGTAAGATATCTCAAAACTGTAGCCAGCATTAGTACGGGGATAACTACCGCTGAAAATTTTGATTTGATTTTGATTTTTGAAAAATATTTACGCCGGGATTAGTACCCAGACTTTCAGCGTTATAGACTTGCTAGTCTCTGAGTCATGGTGACATCCTATGTAAATAAATATACACATTCTTTTTATACCCATCCCCGAAGGATGGAGGTATAGTAATTTTATCATTCCGTTTGAAATACATCGTAATATTCCTTTCCGACCCTGTAAAGTATTATTGAACGTCGTAAAAATCCAAGACGATCTAGCCATGTCCGTCCATTTGTCTGTTGAAATCACGCTACAGTCTTTAAAATAAGAGATATTGAGCTGCAATTTAGCACAGATTCTTTTTTTCGTCCATAAGCAGGTTAAGTTCGAAGATGAACTACATCTTGATATAGACCGATCCGCCGATTTAGGATCTTAGGCCCATAAAAGCCATATTTTTTTTATCCGATTTTCTTAAATTTGGGACACTGAGTTGTGTTAGGCTACTCGATATCTTTTTCCAATTTGGCCCCGATAGGTGCAGATTTGTATTAGCTGCCATATAGACCGATCTCTCGATTTAATGTCATGGGCCCATAAAAGGCGCATGTATTATCCGATTTTGCTGACATTTGGGACAGTGAGTTTTGTTGGGCCACTCGACATTTTTTTCAATATGGCTTAGATCGGTTTATATTTGGAAATAGCTGCCATATAGACCGATCTTTCGATTAAAGGTCATGGGCCCATAAAAGGCGCATGTATTATCCGATTTTGCTGACATTTGGGACAGTGAGTTTTGTTGGGCCACTCGACTTATTTCTGAAATTTGGCACATATCGGTCCAGATTTGGATATAGCTGCCATATAGACCGATCTCTCGATTTAAAGTTTTGGGCCCACAAAAGGCGCATTTATTGTCCGATGTCGGCGAAATTTGGGATAGAAAGTTGTGTTCGGCCCCTCGACATCGTTTTGCAACTTGGCGCAGATCGGTCCAGATTTGGATATAGCTGCCATATGGACCGATCTCTCGATTTAACGTTTTGGACCCATGAAAGTCGCATTTATTGTCCGATGCCGCCAAAATTTGGGACAGTGACTGGCGTTATGTCCATCGATCTTCTTCTTTAATTTGGCTCAGATCGATTGAGGATTGAATATAGCTGTCATATAGACCGACTTCTCAATTTAAGGTTTTGGGCCCATAAAAGTCCCATTTCCAGTTCGATTTCGCCGCAATTTGGGACAGTGAGTTGTGTTAGGTTATTCTACATCCCTCTTCAATAAGTCCCAGATCGTTCCAGATTTGGATATAGCTGCCATATAGACCGATCTCTCGATTTAAAGACTTGGCCCCATAAAAGGCGCATTTATAATGCGATTTCACTGATATTTGACACAGTAACTTATGTTAGGCTTTTCGACATATGTATCTTATATGATTCAGATCGGTCTATATTTGGATATGGTCACCAATAAACCAATATTTTGTTCTACAAAATTTAACAATGACTTGTACTTATTATACCACTCAATGTCCGTGCCGAATTTGGTCCAAATCCGACCAGTTTTCGATATAGCTTCTATGGGGAATAAATGATGCATTTTTCACCGGATAATGACGAGATGGTGGGTATCCAATGTTCGACCCGGCCGGACTAAATGCCTTTTTACTTTTTAATGTTAAATTAAAGTACGCATATTGAAAGTTAAATTTAATGTTGTAATATAATTCAAACGTTTACCAACTATAAGCAGATTTCATTTCGTAAATCAAACCTTGACTACTTTCATTTGGATTAATTTCAATGTCATCATCATTTACAATTTGTTAAAAAGCCTTCCATATCGCACAACTCCATTATGATTTTGTATCATGATCTGCGGTAGTTGTAGTTGTTTTCGCACATTTAAATACCTACTTTGGTATGGATATTTGTATCGCGTTAATATTTCCCAACAATGTGTTTGCCTTAGAAATTGTTGTGTTTTGTTGTACCTAGCAACTATTTGTCTTTTGCTTTAATGATTTTTCACGGGATATACTAACATTTTTGTACCTTATTCAAAACTTTAAAAATTGACACTTCCGCATCCGACCGAGCTGTTCTGACATACTGACCATGGTTAAGATTAACGACCTTATAAATAAACGTGTGAGTTTGATGGCTTTTCGGAGTTGGGCTAAACAAATCCGTACTCTCGTACCAGGCTACATGTGCTTTAGAGTTCTAAACCTTCTCTGAAGCACATGTACCCTACAAACATTTGGCCCACAATACGAATATTAAATTTGTTCTCTAATCTCAAATACCCTTATTGCCATGATAAATAAAATGTCCGGTAGTTGTTAGGTCCATTGAAAAAAATTATCAAAAAATAAATAAATACAATTTTGGGAACCCCATGAATTCTTTACTCGTTAATGGCAAAAGTTTTTCGATAGCTGCAAATGATTATTCGTTTACTAGACCGATGGACTAACGTTTCAGGACAACACACAAACCTCACAATTGCTCCAAACGAATACACAACTCGAACATAATATGATAGAGTTAAGATAAACGCATTTAGAAGTAGGAAATAACTACACATAAAAATGTTGTACCAAGTGTTTATACTTAGTCTGATTGGGAGTTGAGTACGAAATATAAAGTCAAGTCCATAACAGCCTGCCCACTCAAAAAAAACCACCCTCAAGTGGCATATTAGCCTGATTAAGGAAAATATGGAGCACTTGTTTAATCTTAATTTTGTTAGTACATCTGTACTCAATCGAATATTGGCAAGTATGTGTATTGAAATATTGCCAAGCAAATTTGAACCCCAGATGTATTCATGTAACCTAGCAGTTTAGATTAAAAAGTTAAAAAAACTGTTTTTGTATCGTAAAAAGGGGCAGCGGGGCGGGCTGGGTTCATTTCCATCTATCTCAGAGGGTTTTAAAATTCAATTCCCTGTGTTAATACACAAGATTTGTTCCTTTTTTGGCCATTTAAATACACGGAAGGTACTTATTTACCCATTACAGAAGCCCGTGGACTTAGAAATGAAGTACAAATATGTTTGCGTGGCCTTCACCTCTTTAAATAAATCAAATAACAACATTGCTGTATACGCACACATCTAAAGATCTCTCAATTGCATTGACAACAACAGTGTCATCGTACTTGTTCTGCTTACCACTCTCCTTCCCCCACCATTTACAATCAATTGCGCAATCTTCTCAGTTTCGTCCAAATTTTTCAATCGGTCGCACGCATAAATTAAGCCCCCATAGAAGTTTTGGTTAAAAGGCGATTAAAGCCAGTGAAAACTATACAAAAAAGTGATAAATCAAAAGAAAAGTGAAGTTTAACCAATTTTTTAATAAATTTCTATCAAAACTCTTTCCAAATTCATAGCAATTCGCAACACAAAAAGGAATGGGCAAAAACCTTTTTATGCTGGGCTGCGGTTGTCGCGTATGTGCTTTGCTTCGTGTTCGTGTGTTTTTCTACTGTCCGTTTTGTTTTGTTTTCATGCCAAAAAAGGTGCGAGAAAGTTAGAGTTGGTGTACTCAGACTTGTTTGTTTGTTTTGTTGTTGTTCAAGATGCGCAAGGTTTGAAGCAGAGGAGAACACTCAGCCTTTTAGACGGTGCTACTAAGTGCACAAAATGAACATGAAATGAATGGCAAGCTATGATCTTAAAGCAGCAATCGTTTTAATCATTTTCGATGCTTTGCCACAGCACTCAAAACACTCCATTGTAGTTGTTCTTGTATTTTGTGAGTGTTTTACGGATGAACGTCAAGTGATTGCCGCTCTTTTCGATCGATTCCAAAGGGTTTAAAAGTTTCTATTCCCCTACGTTACTATACAAGCTTGTTTCTTTTTCGACCATTTTCGATCTATCCCAAAGGGTTAAAACATTTCTATTCCCCTACGTTACTATGCAAGCTTTGTTCCTTTTTTGGCCATTTGAATATGCGGAAGGTACTTATTTACCCATAACAGAAACCCATGGACATAGAAATGAAGTACAAATATGTTTGCGTGGCCTTCACCTCTTTAAATAAATCAAATAACAACATTGCTGTATATGCACACAGCTAAAGATCTTCACCTCTTTATTAAATCAAATGACAACAGTGCTGTATACGCACACATTTAAAGATCTCTTAATTGCATTGACAACAGTGTCATTGTACTTGTTCTGCTTACCACTCTCCCTCCCATATCCTTTACAACCAATTGCGCAATCTTCTCAGTTTCGTCCAAATTTTTCAATCGGTCGCACGCATAAATTAAGCCCCCATAGAAGTTTTGGTTAAAAGGCGATTAAAGCCAGTGAAAACTATACAAAAAAGTGATAAATCAAAAGAAAAGTGAAGTTTAACCAATATGTTAATAAATTTATATCAAAACTTTTTCCAAATTCATAGCAATTTGCAAAACAAAAAGGAATCGGCAAAAACCTTTTAATGTTGGGCTGCGGTTGTCGCGTATGTGCTTTGCTTCGTGTTCGTGTGTTTTTCTACTGTCCGTTTTGTTTTGTTTTCATGTCAAAAAAGGTGCGAGAAAGTTAGAGTTGGTGTACTCAGACTTGTTTGTTTGTTTTGTTGTTGTTCAAAATGCGCAAGGTATGAAGCAGAAGAGAACATTCAGCCGTTTAGACGGTGCTACTAAGTGCACAAAATGAACATGAAATGAATGGGAAGCTATGATCATAAAGCAGCAATCGTTTTAATCATTTTCAATGCTTTGCCACAGCACTCAAAACACCCCATTGAAGTTGTTCTCGTATTTTGTGAGTGTTTTACGTGATTCAGGTGATTGCCGCTCTTTTCGATCTATCCCAAAGGGTTAAAAAGTTTCTATTCCCCTACGTTACTATACAAGCTTGTTTCTTTTTCGACCATTTTCGATCTATCCCAAAGGGTTAAAAAATTTCTATTCCCCTACGTTACTATGCAAGCTTTGTTCCTTTTTTGGCCATTTAAATATGCGGAAGGTACTTATTTACCCATAACAGAAGCCCATGGACATGGAAATGAAGTACAAATATGTGTGCGTGGCCTTCACCTCTTTAAATAAATCAAATAACAACATTGCTGTATATGCACACAGCTAAAGATCTTCACCTCTTTAAATAAATTAAATGACAACAGTGCTGTATACGCACACATTTAAAGATCTCTTAATTGCATTGACAACAGTGTCATTGTACTTGTTCTGCTTACCACTCTCCCTCCCATACCCTTTACAGCCAATTGCGCAATCTTCTCAGTTTCTTCCAAATTTTTCAATCGGTCGCACACATTTAAAGATCTCTTAATTGCATTAACAACAACAGTGTCATCGTACTTGTTCTGCTTACCACTCTCCTTCCCACACCATTTACAACTAATTGCGCAATCTTCTCAGTTTCGTCCAAATTTTTCAATCGGTCGCACGCATAAATTAAGCCCCCATAGAAGTTTTAGTTAAAAGGCGATTAAAGCCAGTGAAAATTAAACAAAAAAGAAAAGTGAAGTTTAACCAATATGTTAATAAATTTCTATCAAAACTCTTTCCAAATTCATAGCAATTTGCAAAACAAAAAGGAATCGGGAAAAAAACCTTTTAATGTTGGGCTGCGGTTTTCGCGTATGTGCTTTGCTTCGTGTTCGTGTGTTTATCTACTGACCGTTTTGTTTTGTTTTTCCGCAAAGAGAGTGCGAGAGAGTTAAAGAGTTGGTGTACTCAGACTTGTTTGTTTTGTTGTTGTTCAAAATGCAGAAGGTATGAAGCAGAGAAGAAACCCCAAACGTTTGGACGGTGTTACTTAGTGCACAAAATGAACATGAAATGAATGGCAAGCTATGATCTTAAATCAGCAATCGTTTTAGGCACTTTCGATGCTTTGCCACAGCACTCAAAACACCCCATTTTGTGAGTGTTTTGCGGATGAACATCAAATGATTGAACTACAACAGGTAAGTTTATTATTAAAATTAAACTTCATTTTATTACACATAAAGGAGTAATCAGGAATCTTTTTACAATTTACTATAAACTTTTGAATTTCTAGTAAATTTACTTTCAAAAACATATTTTTTCGGTGAACTTGAAATGTTTGAAGGCTTATAAAAAAAATATTCTCTAAAGACATTTCTATGAAATTTTCTCTAAAGACAAAATTTCTATAAAATTTCTATGAAATTTTCTTTAAAGACAAAATTTCTATGAAATTTTCTCTAAAGTCAAAATTTCTATGAAATTTTCTCTAAAGACAAAATTTCTATGAAATTTTCTCTAAAGACAAAATTTCTATGAAATTTTCTCTAAAGACAAAATTTCTATGAAATTTTCTCTAAAGACAAAATTTCTATGAAATTTTCTCTAAAGACAAAATTTCTATGAAATTTTCTCTAAAGACAAAATTTCTATGAAATTTTCTCTAAAGACAAAATTTCTATGAAATTTTCTCTAAAGACAAAATTTCTATGAAATTTTCTCTAAAGACAAAATTTCTATGAAATTTTCTCTAAAGACAAAATTTCTATGAAATTTTCTCTAAAGACAAAATTTCTATGAAATTTTCTCTAAAGACAAAATTTCTATGAAATTTTCTCTAAAGACAAAATTTCTATGAAATTTTCTCTAAAGACAAAATTTCTATGAAATTTTCTCTAAAGACAAAATTTCTATGAAATTTTCTCTAAAGACAAAATTTCTATGAAATTTTCTCTAAAGACAAAATTTCTATGAAATTTTCTCTAAAGACAAAATTTCTATGAAATTTTCTCTAAAGACAAAATTTCTATGAAATTTTCTCTAAAGACCAAATTTCTATGAAATTTTCTCTAAAGACATAACTTCTTTGAAATTTTCTCTAAAGACAAAATTTCTATGAAATTTTCTCTAAAGACAAAATTTCTATGAAATTTTCTCTAAAGACAAAATTTCTATGAAATTTTATCTAAAGACAAAATTTCTATGAAATTTTATCTAAAGACGAAATTACTATGAAATTTTATATAAAGACAAAATTTCTATGAAATTTTATCTAAAGACAAAATTTCTATGAAATTTTATCTAAAGACAAAATTTCTATGAAATTTTCTCTAAAGACAAAATTTCTATGAAATTTTCTCTAAAGACAAAATTTCTATGAAATTTTCTCTAAAGACAAAATTTCTATGAAATTTTCTCTAAAGACAAAATTTCTATGAAATTTTCTCTAAAGAAAAAATTTTTATGATATTTTCTCTAACGAAAAAATTTGAGTGAGTCATATAAAAACTTCTCCCCAAAGAGATTTCGCAATACGGCACGCCGTTCCGACTCGGCTATAAAAAGGGGGGCCCCGTATCTTAAGCTTCAAAAAAAATTATTAAGATATCCTTGTTTCTTTTTTTACATCGGGCATGTTGAACAACAAATAAAATAACAATTTTAATTAAATTTTGCAATAAGTAATAAGGGAATGCCCTACTGAATGAAAATAGCAAGTTGATTTGTTTCAAGATCTATTATCTAAAAAAAGTAATCGGCGCGCTCTAAGTACTAAGAAGTAACCTCAAAAAAATAAAATCTAAATTAAATCTACCTATAAAATCCCAAAGATGGTAGTAGTTGTTGTTGTAGCCGTTTGTTGTACACTGAGGCGTCAGCCCTTGCCGATGAAATATTCCACCGGGTCTTTCCGGTACGCCTGCTATGGAATTGTATGTCTGGTATTGTGTCTCCACCTAAGTACCGGTGTCTGTTACCCACGAAAGCCGGGAAATGGCATAGGAAATGGTTCAACGTCTAATCATTTCCCCCACATGCTATCACTTGCCGCAACGATTTTGAATAAGTCAGCTCGTAGTCCTATGTCTTCCATTTGATACCGAAAGCTATACTGACCTTCTAAAATCCGGATCTCCCCTTAGGATTTTCGCCGTCCTATCGATAGTTTCGCTGTTCCACAGTGTTACATGTGCGATATCTTCCTGCCAGGGATTTTGTAGTTTCAATCGGTTCTATCAGGAATAGTGGTAACGAACTTTTTGTTAAAAAGCGGCTTAGGTGGGGTGTAATCCCCATTGCCTCGTACATCGGGCATTGTATCAAGGATAACGAAGTATCCTTAGCCGCCGCATGACCAAAAGAGAGCTCCCTCACGGCGGTGGTCGGAGCAATTTGCCAAGCCACAAGATATGTTGCGCTTTCAGTAAATGGTACATTCTCTCCCTCCCATGGCATAGGTGTCACTGGATATCTTCTTTGGATTTAAGCCTAGACCACTTTCGGTAGCCTATTTCGCTGTCACTTCCTGAAGTATATCTCTACGAGTGCTGGCAAACTTTTCCTAACCGTAAACACACACATTATCAGCATACACGACCATTTTTACACCTTTTTCTGGCAGAGACATTAATATATTGTTAATGGCTATATTTCAGAGTAGAGCAGACAGTATATTTCATTCCGATCCGCCTTCTGTTTAGCCGAGGAACCCCGTCCGCAGTATTTTCTGCAAGGCTGAAACTAATATAATGAGATGATGAGAGAAGCTGTCTCCTGCCTGTTCCCCGTAATCAAGGACGGTTTATTCCTTTTAGTACATAACGACAGATTGCAACTTATAATGTATTCGATAAGCAGCTCACACCTTTCGTTGATATCCGAATTTCCCCCTATCTGGTGATGTGCATTGACATCACTTCCTAGGCTCTTTTTCCCTGCAGAAGCGGCTTGAACCAGCAATTTAAGGCTTGAAGTAATGGCCAGCCAGTAATGAGACTTTTTTTATTTCAAGGCTGGCTACTACTGAATCCTCAGTGCTTAGCGACAGAAGAAACACAAAAATTTTCGACTAATCCACAGGCTCTGTGTCTCCCATTCCTCGTCCCCGTAAGTAGTTTAAATCCAGCAATTCTATGTCGTAGTCACCTTCACCGTAGCACAGAGGTTAGTTTGTCCGCCTATGACGCTGAATCCTGTCAGGATTCGAACCCAGGCGGTTATTCCCTCCTAATGCCGGCGTCATTTGTGAGGTACTTTGCCATGTAAAAACTTCTCCCCACGCCGTTCGGACTCGGCTACAAAAAGGAGGCCCCTTATCATTGAGCTTAAAACTTGAATCGGACTGCACTCATTGATATGTGAAAAGTTTGCCCCTGTTCCTTAGTGGAATGTTCATGAGCAAATTTGCATTTTCAAACCTTGGTCCACGAACCATTTCTCCACACACCCATGGTTGCTGGATAATAACCTCGCCAAGCGTCGAGGCCTCTTGCCATCAGAGGGACCTTTAATGCCGCCGGTGCTGCCTTTTGAGTTCCGTCCTTCCTCTTGGGCACATACCCTAGGCCCAATCCAAACGGATGACCCACCCACACAGGACTTTCGAGTCCTATTTCGATGCTTTCTTCTGCTGTTAGATCATTTTTCTGCAATACACCCTTTTTTATAGAGGTGCACAAAAAAAAAAACATTTGGAATATCTTTGCGACAAAAAAATCTGTTTTATTGGGAAAGTACTGTTTTTTTTGGTAACTGTTCAACATTCTTCTCCACCGTTGAACGTAAGTTGTAAATTTGTTACATTTTGAACTTTTATGAACTTTGTCTGTGGTAAAGGATCGCTCTTTTACGTAATACTTCAAAACTTCTTTTAAGCCAAAAGTGTTGTGTTTACAGTAAAAGACAACTTTTTACACGCAAATATGAATCTTTAGGATTCCATATATGTTGGGTCTCTTCCATTTGGCAGAGTGTATAGCGTAAAAAGAGACTTATTTTAATTTTTTTTTTTTTGAGGATGAAGCTCAGTCTACCATCGATCGTGTGGGGATATGCACCGGAAAAGTGAATATTTTTCAGATTTTACTTTAGTTGCTGAAAAGCTTGTATTTACAATAACACAATCAAAAAGGCTTGGGTACAAGCCGTGCCATGCTGCAGGCAACAATAATTTCTACAGCATTCGCCTGAGACCCCTTAAAGTATATATATTCTTGATCGTCGCGACATTTTATGTCGATCTAGCCATGTCCGTCCGTCTGTCTGTCGAAAGCACGCTAACTTCCGAAGGACTAAAGCTAGCCGTTTGAAATTTTGCACAAATACTCCTTATTAGTGTAGGTCGGTTGGTTTTGTAAATGTTTTGATATAGCTGCCATATAAACCGATCTTGGGTCTTGACTTCTTGAGCCTCTAGAGTGTGCAATTTTTATCCGATTGCACAAGGTATTCTGTTATAATATCCAACAACTGTGCCAATTATGATTCAAATCGGTTCATAACCTGATATAGCTGTCATATAAACAGATCTAGGGACTTGACTTCTTGAGCGTCTAGACGTATTTTATTCTTACTTTCAACAACTGTGTCAAATAAGGTTCAAATCGGTTCATAACCTGATATAGCTGCCATATATATAAACCGATTTGGGATCTTGACTTCTTGAGCCTCTAGAGGTCGCTATTATTATCCGATTTGGCTGAAGTTTTGTACGACGGATTCTCTTATGACCATCAACATAAGTGTTTATTATGGTCTGAATCGGACTATAGCCCGATCCAGCTCCTATATAAATCGATCTCTCTATTTTACTTCAATTCTTATTTGAATTGGCTGACATTTTACACAGGTCTCCAACATAAAATTTAATTGTGGTCCGAACCGGACAATATCTTGATATCGCTCTTAAAGCAGAGCTAATCTTTTCTTGTATCCTTTTTTTGCCTAAGAAGAGATGCCGGGAAAAGAACTCGACAAATGCGATCCATGGTGGGGGTATAAAAGATTCGGCCCGGCCGAACTTAGCATGCTTTTACTTGTTTTTGCGTGTGCTTGATATTTCCTCAGACAAGTGTTCAAAAACAAACCCTGGTGAGCCGTCTCCTAATTCCCCTAACCCACCGCTTCGAGTTTCAATCTGTGGGACACAACTCCTTTAGACTTGTTGAGCTCTCTGAGACTACAGGAATTTAGTATGAATACTGGATGTCTCCGATCGCCATCAGACTCACCCAATCTACCAATCTTCTCAAGATTCCCCAACCCCACCGCATCTAGCTTCAATCCGTATTACACAACTCCTTTAGACTTGTTGAGGTCTGCAGATAGCCGCAATTTAGTACGAATTCTGCATGTCCCCGATCGCCATTAGTTTTATCCATTCTACCAATCATCCAATCTTGGGATTACATTCCCTTGGCCTCCGAAATTTGAATTCAGGAATTGAGGGAATCCTTGGTATCCATGCATGTGCCAATGATCGAGAAGGAATATCTTCCTTCTTGACCTAATCCAGTGTTGCACCTGGCCACATCTTATCCATCTTTTTTTAAGGCGCAACGATACACTTCAATTGAACATTGACCCCGAAAGCAATTAATTTGTACCGACCCCGATATCACAACAACTGGACGAGGCACAGGCAATTCCGCAAGGACGTCGGAGTATACACCCATTGACCTTTCTACTTTAATTGTTCCTAGGTATGAAATCCTCACCAAATAAAAACTTCTCTTCATAGTCGTATCGGTATACGGCGTAGAAATGTTGGTTCATCATAATTGATCTGATGCTCTATTGATATTAAAGAAGTATTCTTTGGAATTGTAAGAAAATATTGTTCTTCACTCTGAAAAACCCAACTTAGTACAGGTCTTGTTTTACAATTGGTCTTACTTCTGTAATGCAAACAAAGTTTTTGAAGTTTCATTGCATTATGCCAAAAATAGAAAGTTCCACAAAAATCCATCCTTATTTGTTTCAAAGGAGTTGTATGAAAAAATCATCAGCCGCTCCTGTTTTAATCTCATTTTGCATTCATATATATGATATTAATTTATTTTTGTAGCCCAACAAGGATTTTGTATGCCTTTTAACACCATACTACGGCTGTTAATTTTATTTGATGCAATATTTTTTAATGTAATTAAGAAAAACAATTGTTTGCCTTAAAAAAAATGTAGCTTTTAGTTTGTTTTTAATATTATATCAAACATATCTGTTGTTTCAATAGCTGTTATCGTTATGGATGTTTGTGATATGTGCGATTCCTTTTTTGCAAATTATGGTTGTACATCCATTTATTCTCACTTCATAGGCAGTGTCTCACGAACTGGAGACACTTTAGGTTAACTGGATATAGAGTGGTAGATGATAAGATTTGAGGATAAAAAGATTAAATATGACCATCGACAAACAAATGTCTTGTTGTTCCGCAATCTGTTCGAAAAGTGAAGAATAAGGGAGATTTGTTCAAAAAAAAAAAGAACAAATTCTCAATCTCCTATATACTTGAGTTCGTAAATAACAGAGTTGACATGAAACGGAGTTCCAAACTCTACAAACTTCTTTGTCCTACCACTACTATTAAGATGACATCTCTTTTTAAAATTTGTAGTTATGCCTTCTATTTGGGAATCCCTGACTAACTCTTTAGCTTTGACAAAAACTTATTAATGGTTAATGCGTTGTTTTTTCTTCATCCATATAATGAATTTTCACGCTTATTTTCAAAGGCCATTAATTGTTATTTAAACTGTTTTTATGCCTTTCACCACTCAATACTTTTCCCAAGTTTTTAAGCTCCCCAGTTTTTAATAATAATAACATTAAAATAAATATTGAAATACAACAGCAAAAAAGCTATGACACAACATAATTGGATTCCGATTAAAAGAGTTATTCGAAAATGTGTTTCATGTTTTCAATATCCTCTATTGTTTTGTTTGCATGTTTTTCTAAAGGTAGACAGAATAATTGCTTTTACAATGCATGCGTAACATAAGTTAGGAGTTACTGTTTTCGTTTTTTATTACATTGTCCAAGCTCCCTGAGGATATAATTCGTAGCTATACAATTGGGAGATCATTCAAGATATGCAATATCAACAATAGGAGGATCGGTTCGTTTTGTGAGCCTATATGGACTATTCCATGGCTCGTGGGTGCTTTGGGAGAATGGTCATGTGTCATCAACGTCATTGAATAAATGACAGTCCATCAAGGCTTAAGATTTTTCTTGTTCATTTACAGCATTATTCTGCTGCTGTTATTCAATCGAAAAATTGAAATACAACTGAAGATGCGTTGAGTTGAGGAATCGGAATTGTTAGTTAATTTCCTTACTTTGTATGTTAGCACTCTGAAACGTAAACAAATTTATGTTTGTTTTCTCTTTCGAGACGAGCTCAATGATCGGAGATGCAAATGGAAAAGGAAAGCCAAAGATAGCAACACACGCCAACCAATATGGAACGCGTTTCGTCTTTGGTTTGAAGACTTTTCAACCATATTAGGTGTGATGGTTTCAAGGGCCGTACATCTATGCATCAAACGCATCTATGATACAATTGCCACACTAACCAAGCTCGACAACCCTGCTTATTAGCTGTACTTTTCCCAATGCATGTACTTTTTGTCATCCAGAACCACAACCAGTTGGTTCTCGTTTTCTTTGATCTCAAAGAGATCCCATATTCTGAATTCTTCAGCTCCATGACGCTGACCTTATTATCCGATGTGACTGATGTTTTGTATTGTACATTGTGCTTTGCTATGACTTCTAACATTGAAGAACCGATCTCTTATTTGACAAAGAAGTGATAATGCCAAATATTTAGACGATAAACCTTAAACCACGGGAAGCATGTCCCAAATCGGTTAAAAGGTGGATATATCACCTATAATTAATTAACCTGATTTGTGTACGAAAAGTTGTTCAAAGAATTTGAAAAATGCGATTCATGGTGGAGGGAATATAAATTGGCCAAGCGGAACTAAATTTTGACTTGGGTTTTGCTTTTAGGAAAATCCCGACTAATCTCAAATTAGAGTATTAAGTTTCCCGACTACCTATTTGGAGGACCTGACAAGCCTATTTCTTTCCATGGGTAAAGCAAATCTATGTTGCGGCTCAAGCGTCCTTCGCATAGTTCTTTCGTATGCTCACACAGGGCTCTTGTGTTCCATCTGTTTAACCACGTTTCCTTATAATGCTGCCGGAGCCTGTGAGAGCGGCGGCTTTTATTGAGACACTGGGATGATTTGCACCTGTCACATCCTTGTGACCAGGGACCCAACACAGGGTCACCCTGTGATGCCTGTGTAGTTGCTCCCGATTGTGACGACATCGATATAGTGTTTAAGATTCAATACTCGTACCCATAGGAGCTAAATGTGAAATATCCGATAAACATTAACTCCGCAGCCCTGATAATAGCAAAGACCTCCACCTGGAAGATATTGCAAACGTCCCTCATCCAATGAGAGAAATTCAATCCTAGATCCGCGCAGTGAATCTCAAAACCTGTTCCACTATCCATCTGTAAAATCTAATCCCTATGTAATACACATCCCAATAACCCTTCGCTATTTTATGACGTGCTCTGTATAGTCTGCGGACTTATTTCCCAATGTTGCGAATCTTTTCGGTCATCCATGGAGTTTCCTTGGGCTGATTTATTTTCTCGAAGGGAACAACTATGCTTGAATGGCCCTGCTATTACTTTCCTAACCCTGTTCACATAATCGTCTATATCTCCAATGCTTAACCAATCGAGGGTAACTTGTCCAAGTCTATTTCCTATTTCCCAATGTTGCGAATCTTTTCGGTTATCCATGGAGTTTTCTTGGGCTGATATCTTTTCTCGAAGAGAATAACTATCCTTGAATGACCCTGCTATTACTCTCCTAACCCTGCCCACATTATCGTCTATATCTTCAATGCTTAACCAATCGAGGGTATCTTGTCCAAGTCTTACTCTGTGTAGTCTTCCTAATTTGTTTCTATAGGCTTTCACCTTATTTCATAGCCTATCGCATGCGGCGCTGGCCATGCTGTATAATGTAGATATGATGGGAGAAGGAGTGCTTCAAGCAGACCCTCTGTTGCCGCACCTCATCTATTGGACTGCCGAATAGTTGGTATTGGTATTCATGAATTCTGCCAGGGCCCCGCTTGTTAATGTTAGATCTTCCCAACGAAATATGGTGAGAGTTAGTATTGCACCTTACTAGCACCTTATTACTGTTTTTATACCAACCATCCTAAGATAGGGGTATACTAAAATAGTCATTCGGTTTGTAAAAGTCGAAATATTGGTCTCAACATTTTGAGACCAATATTTCCATCCGTCCAAATGTCCATCCGTCTGTCTGTCGAAATCCCGATTGCGGTCGAACGCATAAAGCTAGCCGCTTGAAATTTTTCATAGGTACTTCTTATTGATGTTGGTCGTTGGGGATTGCAAAAGGGTCATACCAGTTCAGATTTGGATATAGCCCCCCATATAAACCGATCCCCGGATTTGAATTGACTTGAGCCCTTCAATTTTATTCAGTCTTTGTAACAGACTTGAATTATGACCAACATCCATGATAAGTATGATCCGTATCAGCCTATTAACAGATGTAGCCCCATATAAAGGGATCCCCGGATTTGACTTCTTGAGCCCTTAGAAGCCTCAATTTTCATCCGAATTGGCTGAAATTTGGAACAATGACTTGAATTGTGATTTCCAACATACATGCCAAATATAATCCGAATCGGTTAATAAACAGATATAGGCCCGATATATATAACCGATATATAACCGATACCCGGATTTGACTTCTTCAGCCCATAGGAGCCTCAATTTTCATCCGATTTGGCTGCAATTTGGGACTAAGACTTGAATTGTGACTTCCAACATCCATGTCAAGTAATATCCGAATCGGTCAATAAACAGATATAGGCCCCATATAAACCGATCCCCGGATTTGACTTCTTGACCCCTTAGAATCCTCAATTTTTATCCTAATCGGCTGAAATTTGGAACAAAGACTTGAATTGTGAGTTCCAACATCCATGTCAAGTATTATCCGAATCGGTTAATAATCAGATATAGGCCCCATATAAACCGATCCCCGGATTTGACTTGTTCAGCCCATAGAAGTCTCAATTTTCATCCGATTTGGCTGCAATTTGGAACAAAGTCTTGAGATGTGACTTCCAACATCCATGTCAAGTAATATCCGAATCGGCAAAAAACAGATATAGGCCCCATATAAACCGATCCCCGGATTTGACTTCTTGACCCCTTAGAATCCTCAATTTTCATCCGAATTGGCTGAAATTTGGAACAATAACTTGAATTGTGAAGCCTCAATTTTCATCCGATTTGGCTGGAATTTGGAACAAAGTCTTGATATGTGACTTCCAACATCCATGTCAAGTATTATCCGAATCGGTCAATAAACAGATATAGGCCCCATATTAACCGATTCCCGGATTTGACTTGTTCAGCCCGTAGAAGTCTCAATTTTCATCCGATTTGGCTGGAATTTACAACAAAGTCTTGAAATGTGACTTCCAACATCCATGCCAAGTATGATCCGAATCGGTTAATAATCAGATATAGGCCCCATATAAACCGATACCCGGATTTGACTTCTTCAGCCCATAGAAGCCTCAATTTTCAACCGATTTGGCTGCAATTTGGAACAAAGTCTTGAAATGTGACTTCCAACATCCATGTCAAGTAATATCCGAATCGGCAAAAAACACATATAGGCCCCATATAAACCGATCCCCGGATTTGACTTCTTGACCCCTTAGAATCCTCAATTTTCATCCGAATTGGCTGAAACTTGGAACAAAGCATGGTGTTATGACTACCAACATACATGCCAAGTATGATCCGAATCGGTTAATAATCAGATATAGGCCCCATATAAACCGATACCCGGATTTTACTTCTTCAGCCTATAGAAGCCTCAATTTTCATCCGATTTGGCTGCAATTTGGAACAAAGCCTTCAAATGTGACTTCCAACATACTTGTCAAGTATTATCCGAATCGGTCAATAAACAGATATAGGCCCCATATTAACCGATCCTCGGATTTGACTTCTTGACCTCATAGAATCCTTAATTTTCATCCATGCCAAGTATGATCCGAATCTGTCCATAAACAGATACAGACCCCATATTTGAATTCTTCGGCCCTTAAAAGCCTAAATTTTCATCTGATTTGGCTGAAATGTGGCCCAAACCCCTTACTTATGACATCAGTGCCAAGGTTTATCCGAATCGATCAGTATGGTGATATAGGCCCCTCTAAGTACCGATATCCCAATATAACTTCTTGAGACCAACATATTTCAAATACAATCTTAGTTATTAAGGGAATAGTTTCAGCGAAATCCATGGTGGTGGGTAGCCAAGATTCGGCCAGGCCGAACTTAGCACTCTTTTATTTGTTTGCCTTCCTCACAGTTGGTGGTTGTGTCAGAGAGCCGAAATAGAAATGCTCCACCCTGTGCAAAATTTGAAGTGTATAGCTTTTTTTGGAAGATACCTCGCTTCCGACGAACGGACGGAACAAGAGTCATGGCTAGATTGACTCAGAATATGATGGCCATTTAGGATAGACAGACTTTATTGGAAATTGGATTAATATTCCAAAGTTTTTATAAGGCATGATGAAGTTAATAGACCCCTCAATCGCCATAAAGTGGATGGTTTAAACAAATTTGTACACTTTGGTACATTTGAAATATAAAAATCCATATTATAAGAAAATTTTTCTAAATTTAACGTTAATTGCAAATATGTGTATTTTTTCAATGTTGCAATACCTCCGCCTTTAATGTTCGGCGTCGGCGTATTTTCACAATTTCAGCCTGAATAATTTTTTTATTATGCCTTCTATACAAAACTACTGAACTCCAACAGCAACTACGAGTATATTCCATAGTCAACTTGGGAATATGATGGTTTTCTTATTGCTTATTGGAAGTTTCAGTTTAGAATTACTTCTGCCAGCCAGAGCTGCAACGAAATGTTTGCAACTTTTTCCACTTAGTTTGGTAGCAAAAGCTTCCGTAGCTTATTTAAATTTCCTTACGGGGGAATTGCAGTTTGCCACATTGATTGTTTGCCTATTTCAGCCATTTACTTGCAAAAATTGGTAGCGAAATGTGCTGGTTTCTTGCAAACGCTAAAAATTCGGTTTCCCTGCAAATGTGCTTCTGATTCTTCTCGCCATGCATTGTTAATAATGTACTTTAGATACATCGGCGTTGATAAGAATATTAAATTATAGCAATTTTCCAAAGACAGACTTTCGGGAGTAGGAAAACTAGTTTTGCCCTGTTGTTGGAGGGAAAACTGAATATCGATTGGATATGAAATAAAATCAGAAAAACTCTTGAAGACAGGGAAAACATAAGAAGCCAACAGCAATAGGCAATAATGTGTTAAAGAAAGGATATAAATATTATGGAAAACTAAAATTCTAAGCTGGACAAGAAGCACATTTGGAAAACTCTAGATTTGTTACATCTGGCGCAAAGGAATTTTGTCACCAAGTTAAAAAATGTCTGGTTTATTCATGGCAAATCTTTTGTAGGTTAGGTTAAGTTTGGGGGGCATTCTACCATCAGACTCACTTAGACGTTTTCGTCTATTGTGATATCACAGGAACAGAAGAAGGAAGATGCCTTCTAGTTCCTACCTTTGAACCATTCAGTTCGCTTTATATAGCCCAACAACTTGAGAATAATCTCATCCGCTCAATCATACAGGTTCTCAAAGAAATGAGAACCTAAAGTGGAACTCCTTCTGACTGCTACTGCGGAACACACACACAGAAAGTGTTCTATAGTCTCTTCTTCTTCGATGTCTTCACAGCTTCTGAAAAAGTCGTTGCTGGCAACCTTCAGCAGCATGTTTTCCGATTAGACAGTGACCTGTCATGACGGACACAATGACTGAGACATCTGTTCTAGCCAACGACAGCAAAGTAGTAAACCTTTTCAAGTCTAGATGAGGCCACATAGTTTTGTAATGCTCACAGCCCCCTCTTTGTGACCATCTATCATTCGTTGTCCTTCGAGCTTGGTCTTGAAAATGTAGCTTACATATCGCTAGAGGCATACCCACAGATTTCAGTTTCCCTGGAATGTGTAAAGTAGCTCCTAGTCTCGCAAGCTCGTCCGCTTTACAATTGCCTGGGATATCTCTGTGGCCGGCCAACCAGAAAAGGTGAAATCATGGCTGGTTTTTGTGTTCAGAAATACGTTTTCCAAGGATTCAATGGCTGCCTGGCTGCTATAACAATCGTTGTTATGACATTATATCTTAGCCATAGCAAGGATCTCTGCTTGATACACACTGCAGTGGTCGGGTAACCTTTTCGTTATTACCAGTTCTAGATCGTTAAAGTACACCCCAAAGCTCACCTGGTCGTCTATTTTAAAACCATCCGTAAGGAAAGAAGTCTATGTATCTTCTATTACCAGGGATATCGTAGTTCTAATCGGTTCTATCAGGAATAGGTGCTTCAGGTAGGGTGTAATCCACACTTCCTGGAAAAAAATCCACCCCTTGCCACTATGGACATACATCTATGCCAGTAATCGGCTTGTTGTGCGCTCTAAAAACTATAAAGTGACCTCTAAAAAGAAAATTGTAAGTTTGGAATTCTGTGATACCTCCAAAATCCTTAATTGTTTTCAATACCACTCCCCTAACATGGTTCTTGTCTGGTATTGTATCTCCATCTGAGTGCCGGTATCTGTTAGACGCGAAAGCTGGGCACCATCTTCCCCGCACGTCCCTACACATGCTATCACTTGCCGCACCGATTTTACATAAGTGAGCTCGTAGTCCTATGTGTTCCGTTATGATACCAATAGCTATACTAACCTCCTTCTTGCTTCCCTTCAGTAATAACCTCGTCTTTTCACGATCTGGATCCCCCATAGGATTTTCGCAGTCCTACCGACCGTTTCGCTGTTCCACAATATTGGATGCGCATTCGTCGCTCACTCCCTTAACTCGGACTGTGTCGACCTGCAGGACCGTTTTATGGTCAGGTCTCCGTCCCTGGGTTCTCAATGTAAACCCCCAGGCCCACTCTGTCCTCTAGTTTTGATCCATCCGTGTAACATGATCTTCCAGATGGCAATACTAGGGTTCGGTCAATCCAAGATTGTGCCGGTGGCAGCAGTGCCTCGCACTCGACTTCAAGTTCATCGCCGGTATCCGATCGGAAACCTTTTCCCTTCCTTCCAGGTTTCCTATCGTCGCCTCGATTATACAGCGATGGTATGAGCTGCTCCCATCCTCAATCCATTCTACCATCGCCTTAAGTCTCATAGCCGCAGTGGCGGCCTCACACTTAATCCGTATGTCAATCGGTCGGATATTTAGAATAATCTCCAGTGCCCTGGTAGGAGTGGTCCTCATCGCTCCGCCCATGCCAAGACAACATGTTCTCTGAACCTGTTGTATGCTCCTTATGTTGCACTTTTTCTCCATAGCAGTCCACCAAACTACTGAGGCGTAAGTAAGTATTGGTCTAATCACGCTCCTGCAGAGCCAGTGGACTATCCTAGGATACAGGCCCCATTTTGAGCCTACGCTCCTTCTACATAGTGCCCAACATCTGTGAGCCTTCTCAGTACGCTCCTGAAAGTGACACTTTCAATTCAGTTTCCTGTCCAAGATCACACCTAAGTATTTGACCAGGTCTGATATCGAAATCGTCTTATTGAGGAAACGTGGTGCCTTAAATTGGTCCACCTTCGTCTTCCTCGTGAACAGGCATATTTCAGTCTTCTCTGGGTTAACATTGAGACCTCTGGGTCTAGCCCAGTCATATGACATATGCAAGACCCTTTCGGCCATTCTGCATAGCTCGTTCGGATCCTTACCCCTTAGAAGTATTATAACATCGTCTGCGTAGCAGACGGGTTTAAATCCCTCCTCAGTCAGCATCCGTAATAGGTCATTTATGGTGATCACCCATAGGAGTGGCGATAAAATGCCCCCCCTGTGGCGTGCCTTGTGCCACTTTCTCCCTTATATTTATGCCATGGGACACACAATTTTTGCACCTGTTCCTTAGCATACGGTTTATCCAGTCTCTAAGGACCGGGTCCAACCGGTACTGATCTAAGGATTGGATCAGCGTGTCGGTCCGCACATTGTATACGTTTAGGCATCTAAAGATTCTTCTATTTTATGCACAACCTCGTGCAGGTCAGTCTCCACTGACCTTCTCTTGACAAAGGCATGCTGTTTGTGTTTGAGCAGTTCGCTGGATGTCATACTCTTCATCATGGTGTCCACAATACCTTCCATGGTTTTGAGCAGAAAGGATGTAAAGCTTAAAGGTCTGTAGGCCTTAGGTGTCGCATAACTTGCCTTGCCGGGCTTGGGTGTAAACACCACGCTTGCCTCCTGCCAGACTTTCGGAGTATATGAAAGTCCTATGCACGCTGTGTAAATTTTGGCTAGACGAGGCGCCAGATAGTCTGTCTCTTTCTGTTGTAACGCCGAAAAAATTCCATCAGGCCCGGGTGACTTAAATGGCTAAAAGCTCCTCAAGTATTCCTTCACCATAAATTCCGTTATTTTAAACCTTCGATCAACGTCATTATTCCAAGACTCCGGTGTCTACGTGAGTCCCTTCGTATCCGGTGGAAAATGCGTTTTCATCAAAAGTCTCCTCCGTGTCCTCCCTTGTCTCTGCTCTCACTCCCATGTCGTCTACAAAAGTTTCAGTTTGGACATGGGTTTTTGAAAGAAACTTTTTTATCTTGGCGGCGTCATTAACGCTATCGACTTGTTCGCAGAAAAGCTTCCAGGAGGCACGTTTTGCCACTCTGGTAATCTTATTGTATTCCTTGAGCCGTGTGTAATACACATCCCAATAAACGTTCGCCTTTTTACGACGTGCTCTGTTAAAAAGACTGCGGACCTCTTTCCCAATATTGTGAATCTCCCCGGTCATCCAGGGTTTTTCTTGGGCTGATTTCCTTTCCCGAAGAGGAAAACTGTCTTCGAAGAACCTCATTAGTGCAGTCGTAATCCTGTTGACATTTTCGTCAATGTCTTCTATGCTTGGACAATCTAAATTATCTTGCTCAAGTCTTCTTCGGCAAGAAAGCTCCCTTAGCCTCTCACAGCAGTGGTCGCAGCAATTTGCCTAGACACAATGCGCAGAGGCATTAGATGTAGCATTAAATTCAGTGCTTCAGCTGTGATACACAAACAAGCCATCCTTTGGATCCGGTTAAGTATTGAGCATTAGATGGACTTTTGAAGCTCCGTCCACCAGACCACAACACCATATAGCATAATAGGTCTGACAACTGCAGTATATATCCAATGACACGCGGTTTAAATCTCCTACTTTTGCCAATGGCTCTCTTGCGGGTGTATAGGTCAAGAGTTGTCTTTTCTTGCTCTTTCCAAAATGTTGGATTTGAAGTTCACTTCTCTGTCCAGCAAAACACGCAGGTATTTTCCGTTTTCTGTAAATGGAACATTCTCTCCTCCCAAGGAGACAGCTGTCACTGTAGGTAACTTGTATCTCCTGCCCTTAGACTCTCACGGCAGTGGTCGCAGTAATTTGTCCAGACACAATGCCCAGAGACATTAGACGTAGCATACAATTCAGTGCATCAGCTGTGAGGCACAAACAAGTCATCCTTTGCATCCGGTTAAGTATTGAGCAGTTGTCGTCCACCAGACCACAACACCATATAGCATTATAGGTTTCACAACTGCAGTATATACCCAATGCATAACGCGCGGTCTTAACTCCCCAACTTTTGCCAATGGCTCTCTTGCAGGTGTATAGGGTGAGAGTGGCCTTTTCTTGCCCTTTCCAAAATATTGGATTTGAAGTTCACTTCTCTGTCCAGCACAACACGCAGGTATTTTGCGCTTTCTGTAAATGGAACATTCTCTCCTCCCAAGGAGACAGGTTCCAATATAGGCAACTTGTATCTTCTGCTTAAAAATACCACTTCTCCCTTAAGCTCCCTTAGACTCTCACGGTAGTGGTCGCACCAATTTGTCTTCCACAATGTCCAGAGACATTAGATGTAGCATAAAACTCAGTGCATCAGCTGTGATGCACAAACAAAGCCATTCTTTGAATCCAGTTGACTTTTGAACAGTAGATGGTCTTTTGAAGCACCGTCCACCAGACCACAACACCATATAGCATAATAGGTCTGACAACTGCAGTATATACCCAATACATGACACGCGGCCTATATCCCCAACTTTTGCCAATGGCTCTCTTGCAGGTGTATAGAGTCAGAGTGGCCTTTTCTTGTCCTTTCCAAAATGTTGGAATTGAAGTTCACTTCTCTATCCAGCAAAACACAGGTATTTGGCGCTTTCTGTAAATGGAACTTTTCTCCACTATAGGCAACTTGTATCTCCTGCTGAAAATAACTTCTTCTGCCTTGCACGAATTTATACCTAGATCACTTTCGATAGCCCACTACGCAGTTGAATTCTTTTGTAACACTTAGAGATATTTTGTAACACTTATCATGATGGGATAGCCAATATCGAAAAAATTTTCAGAGGTTCTCGCCCTGATTTGAACTTGGCGCTCACCACGATTGATATGGGATATAATGCTTTAACTGGGCGACATGCGCCGTAATGTTACTTACTTTAATTGGTTTTGACAGAACATTTGTTCCACTAACCGATCGTAGAATAGCGTTCCAAGTGTCTCGATCCTCTGCGCTCATTTCATAATCTCTGACACCAAGTTTCGAGGTGTCTCCTACTTCTTGATCTTTCCACCGTGTTTGCCTTCAAAACACTTCTTTGCTGGAGCTTCTTCATCCATTCTGACAACATGACCTAGCCAACGTAGCCGTTGTATTTTGATACGTGTAACTATGCTATCGTCGTCATACAGCTAGTGGTTCATAAGACGCCTATATTCCGTAATATACCATACCATAACTACATCAGAGCCACCGTAGCCTTCAAAACTACTTGGCTTAGGTTTGATAGGAAAGGTACACTTACAGCCTCCAATATCTATACACAATACGATGTATGTCAATACAATGCAAATCTGCCCACGAACATTCCATTAAGGAACAGATGCAACTTCCCACATATCAATGAGTGCTGTGCGATCGAAGTTTAAGCTCAATAATTAGGTGACTCTTTTTTATAGCCGAGTCCTAACGGCATGCCGCAGTGCGACACCTGTTTGCGGAGAAGTTTTTACATGGGCTAATAGATTAGATTAGGTTGAAAGAGGGTGTAGGTATTAATACCCCCTAATATAACTAATCATTGATACAGTTTACCTCTAAAGAACAATCTGACACATAAATTTAGATGACTTGTCCCTAGGATCTGAGAAATACTTACTTCGATCTACTTAAGGCACATACAAACCAGCAGTAGATAACCCAAAACGCATAGCCTTTCTTTTTATATTCTTTTACTCGAAAACTCTGAATACTTGTCTCATGTTCTTCATCAAGTCTTGTAACAATACAGTGTCTGTATTCTTCTTCAGGTATTGTAACTGTGAGTTTTTTCCTCCTCCTTTGATGATATTTTAATACAAAAGGAAGCATATCTTAGCTATACCAAATAAACATTTCATATAAACCCCTTGCAAACAAAATACACCTGAGACCATAAGCACCCTTTCTGGGCTTACAATTTGAAATTTCCCGCACTTCATTTATTGTCTCCTTGGAATTGTGAAAGCAATCACAGTAAGCTTTTGCGTGGCAAAATTACAGATAATAACTTTTACACTGACAGCACGACATAATCTCAGGTTATAAGGAAGAACAAACAAGAACAAAGGCAAATGGGAAGTAAAACTTTAATTGTTTCATAAATTACCCGAGAGAGAGAGAGAGAGAGAGAGAGAGAGCGAGATTCACAAATAACACAGAGGTTACGTAGACAAAATAATTTTGGCTATTACACCTGGAATTTTCCTAATGGAAATTGTGTTGGTAACAACCAGAATCATTTGCTATATGTATTGATATTCGATTACGAAGCATAGCTCACATTTATAAGGCTAGGTATGAATCTTTTAGAAATTGTAGGAAATCGGATCCGATTTAAATATACCTCTCATCTAAGTTCGCCTTATTTTAACTTATGAATTGTATATTCATTGCAATGTTATACCGATTTCTGAAGCGGTCTTAGTCATTAGTTCTGTTCCCCATGGTATGATGCTACTGTAATATCGTAATGAAACTTTAAAATCGCAACGAATTTTAGCACTAAATTGAAGACATTATTTGTTGAAGTAGGTTTGTAGAGACTTGACAAACAAAATAATTGAAATTTTGTGGATTTTCAACTATTGGGTTGCCCAAAAAGTAATTGCGGATTTTTTAAAAGAAAGTAAATGCATTTTTAATAAAACTTCGAATGAACTTTAATCAAATATACTTTTTTACACTTTTTTTCTAAAGCAAGCCAAAAGTAACAGCTGATAACTGACAGAAGAAAGAATGCAATTACAGAGTCACAAGCCGTTGAAAAAATTTGTCAACGCCGACTATATGAAAAATCCGCAATTACTTTTTGGGCAACCCAATAATTTTTTAATTGAGGTAGTTGTTAGAAAAAGGCATACTACTATAAAGCGCACCAAATTCCCATGCCATTCACGATTCGAATCCCCCGGGCGGTCAAAAAAACTTTAATTTTTTTTCTTCTTTCTTATTTTAGAAAATTCGGCATAAAAAAAATGTATTTCTATTAAAAAAAAATTTAGTGGTTTTTACTTCTTTTTTTTAATTTAATTAATTGAGACACTTATTACCGTGCAGTAATACTTATTCAGTTATTTTATCATAAGGAAGACGATGTAGGCAATCTAGAGGATGCGTGCAATGAGTTCAATCCTCAGCGGCGGCAAAATTATTAAAATTTGTTGTTGTGAATAGTAAAAGAGAAAGTGAAACTTGAGAGCAGCAGTAAACGAATGAGAACAAATAGCGCTAGCCGAACAAAGAAAATAAAACTAAACACCAACCAGACAAACCAAAGGTGTGCTGCAAAGCAAGCACATGTGCGACGTCGTAAATGTTTTTTTATGCCCTCCACCATAGGATGAGGGTATACTAATTTCATCATTCTGTTTTTAACACCTCGAAATGTACGTCTAGAAATTTTGCACAAATACTTTTTATTAGTGTAGGTCCGTTGGTATTGTAAGTGGGCCAAATGGGTTCATGTTTTCATATAGCTGCCATATAAACCGATCATGGGTCTTGACTTCTTGAGCCTCTGGAGGGCGCAATTCTTATCCAATTATATTGAAATGTTGCACGTAGTGTTTTGGTAGTACTTCCAACAACAACGCTAAGTATGGTTAAAATCGGTTCATGTTTTGATATAGCTGCCATATAAACCGAACTCGGGTCTTGACTTCTTGACCCTCTAGAGGGCGCAATTCTCGTCCGATTTAACTGAAATTTTGCACGTAGTGTTTTGGTAGTACTTCCAACAACAACGCTAAGTATGGTTTAAATTGGTCCATGTTTTGAAATAGCTGCCATATAAACCGATCTTGGGTATCGACTTTTTGACCCTCTAGAGGGCGCAATTCTCGTCCGATTTAACTGAAATTTTGCACGTATTGTTGTGGTATCTCTAATAACTGTATCATGATTCAAATCGCTCCATAATCTGGTATAACTGTCATATACACCGATCTTGGATCTTGACTTCTTGAGCCAATAGAGCGCGCAGTTCTCATCCGATTTGGCTGAAATGATTTTGCATGAGGTGTTTTGTTATGACTTCGAATAACTGTGCTAAGTATGGCGTAAGTCGGTATAGAACCTGATATAGCTGTCATATAAACCGATCTTGGATCTTGACTTGTTCAACCTCTAGAGGGCGCAATTCTCATCCGATTTGTCAGAAATTTTGTACATCGGCTTCTCTCATGACCTTCAACATACGTAACTTATATGGTCTGAATCGATCAATAGCTTGATACAGCTCCCATATAAACCTATCTCCCGATTTTGTGTCTAGAGCCCCTACAAGACGCAATTCTTATCCGAATGAACTGAAATATTACACAATGACTTCTACAATGTTTAGCATTCATTTATGGTCTGTTTTGTTTTGCTTTAGAATAATTTTGTAGTTGTTGTTGTTATATGTTGGCTTACAAAGGGAGTGCTTTTCAACAACAAATTTGAACTTTGGATCGTTCAAATTTAAAATAAATTGTTGCAGAAAAATTAACAAATTTTGTCGTCGGTTTTGCAACAAAAGTTGTTGTTTATCAAAATTATTTTTATCTGTGTATATACGTATTCTTGTCATCGTCTCAAAAATTGTATAAAGTCTCTTGAGTGGTAAACGATGCTATGTTGGTATATTCATATGAAAATCACTTCTCTGAATCAATGGACACTCCCCATCGTAGGATGGTGGTAAACTAATTTCGTCATACCGTTTGTAATATCGAAAATTGATCTGAGACCCAACAAAGTATATATTCTTGATCGTTTAGACATTCTTAGTCAATTTAGCCATGTCCGTCCATCGGTCTGCATGTCTGTCATAAGCACGCCAGCTTTCAAGGAATAAAAGCAGATGCTTGGCGTTGGACACGTTCGAGGTACTGAATGATGGGTGAACACCTCTTCCCGGGCCTGTATCTGGAGATCTGTAGAGACCTGAGCTGGCTCATTAGGTTCAACCGGTCAGAACTTTGGATACCCTCCACCTCGGATTAAACACCTTTCATCATAATACGGTGAGCAATGCATCATTTATGAACCCATAGCAGCTATGTCTGAATATAGTGCGATCTAACACAAATTATTGTGACATACTCATCGGTTCAAAATGCACCTTTTATGAGCCTAAGATGAAGATGATTATGAACCCATAGCAGCTATGTCTGAATATAGTGCGATCTAACACAAATTATTGTGACATACTCATCGGTTCAAAATGCACCTTTTATGAGCCTAAGAATTTAAATCGGGAGATCGGTATACGTATATGGCAGCTATATCCGAATATAGACCGATCTGGACCATACTCAATTGTCGAAAGGCCTAACACAGTCCACTGTATCAAATTTCAGTCAACTCGAGATAGAAACGTGTTTTTATTGTTCCAAGATATTAAATCGGGAGATCTGTATATATGTCAGCTATATCCAAATATAGGCCTATTTTCACCGTACTCGGTAAGAAGGTCGAAGGGTCTAGTGGGACTCATTGTACGAAATTTAAGCAAAATCGGATAATTTTATGGGCTTAAAACTTTAAATAGGGAGATCGGTATTTATGGCAGCTACATCCAAATGTAGACCGATCTTGGCCATATTTAACTGGAATGTTGAGGAGCCTAACACAACTCGATTTCAGCGAAATCGGACAATAACTACTCCTGGGCCCTATACCTTTAAATCAAAGTTCGGTTTATATAACGGTTATATCGACATATAAACCATATTTCATGCGAATGTTGAGGGGTCCAATGCAAATCAGTGTACTTTTATGGGTTCAAACCTTAAATCGGTATATATAGCTGCTATATCCAAATCTGGACCGATCTGGGCCGTATAGAACAGAAATGTAGAGGAGCCTAAAATAACTCGCTCAACCAAAATTCTGCGAAATCGGACAATAAATGGGGTCCAACGTAAATCAGTGTGCTTTTATGGGTTCAAACCTTAAATCGGTATATATAGCGGCTATATCCAAATCTGGGCTGATCTGGGCCGTATAGAACAGAAATGTAGAGGAGCCTAAGATAACCCGTCCAACCAAATGTCTGCGAAATTGGACAATAAATGTGCCAATTTTGGGCCGAAGACCTTAAATATGACGGCTATATCCAATTCGAGACCGATCTAGTCAAATTAAATAAGGATGTCAAGAGGCTTATCACGTCTCACTGTTCCAAACTTCAGCAAAATCGGACAATGAATGCGCCTTTTATGGACCTAAGACCCTAAATCGAGCGATTGGTCAATATGGCAGCTATATCTAAATCTGGACCGATTTGGGTCGTATTGAAACAAGGATGTCGAGAGGCTTAAAACAACTCACTGTCCCATGGTTCAGCGAAATCGTATAATAAATGTAGCTTTCAGGGGCCTAAGACATTAAGTCGGCAGATGGGTCTATATGGGGGCTATATATATAGATCCGTCAAATCTGAATTGGGCCACATAATTTTGGAGTGTTTACACTCCCCACTTTGTGACCATCTGGCATTCGTTGCCCTTCGGTCCTGATCCTGAAGAATAAGCTTAAATGTCGCTAGAGGAATATCCACAGATTTCAGTTCCCCTGGAATGTGTAAAGTAGTTGCTAGTCTCGCAAGCTCGCCTGCTCTACAATTCCATGGGATACGTCTTCATAAAAAAGTGAGTAACTGAACACGAAGAATAAAATGTCTGTGAAACTTGGGATCTAAGATTATTTAAAAACTAAAGAAAGTGGGCCCTTCTTAATATTGGGAAACAATATTCGACGTAATGGGTGAGTAACTAGCCACCCTTTCCTCCTAAGTTCTAAATAGGAAAAGATTCCACCAATGTCATACATATACCACACATCACATCGCAAGTAATGACAACTGAAATATGAGCTCTATGGCTAATAAGCTCGTTAAACAAGTTTATCCCATGTAAACAATTCGAAAGTATAGCTAAATAGCTGCGACCAACAAAGCATAAACCTTTGAACACCCATCCAGCCCTCGATATTAATACCTAAACTCTGGTTAGTATTTGGTTAATACTCTGCTCTTGACCCAAATATTTGCACACAACCGAATTTGAGCCTTATAATTGTCATTGCTCAAATAGAATGCCTTCGCATGGGTATATTTTTGTCTATACATTCCCATTACATCGAAGGCAAATGGAAGAAAACAAAAGATGGGCGAATAAGGCAAATAATGACAATGCCTTTTTCCGAGGTTACACTCGAACAAAACATTTGAGCCCAAAGCAAGCTGATTATGTGAAGTATGTACAAGTATTTACTTTATGACTGCTAATCCCAACGACATCAGTAGCTAGGGGATAAGGAGGCTGATGACTCAAGAAAATCATTGAATGGAAACAAGGACAAAACACTGGTAGCATTGCGGCTCATGTATGATGCACATACAATTGATGATTAACTTGAATCGATATTTCAAATACAAATTTCATCTTCTTATGAGATGCTTTTAAGGTTGAAGGCATTGTGAGAGTGTATGCTGATTAATCTAGAAGGAAATGTTTTCCAATGTGGTTTCCTTTTGGTTTTTATAGCCATCACGGAAGAATGATGCATTCGAAACCTACAAATTTTTATATAATCCTTATTGTTGTAAGATTTGAAGATGATCTAGTCAGGTCCGTCCATAGGTCATCACTCTGCAGTTAAGCTGAAACTTAACTTGGCAGGTTAAAATCAAGGATGGGTTTCAGCGGATTTGATATCGATTTTGCCGAAATTTGAAACATTGCGTTGTGCTAGACACCTCGAAAGGTGTGCCGAGTATAGTTTATGTCACTTGAGGTATCAAATTGTAGCCAAAATAAATGATAATTGGGAAGCTCTTGAAATCAATTCCAGGAATCGGTTTAAATAGGACCTAAACCTATTTTTATACCATCCACCATAGGATGGGGGTATACTAATTTCGTCATTCTGTTTGTAACTACTCGAAATATTCGTCTGAGACCCCATAAGTTATATATATTCTTGTTGGTCGTGATATTTTAAGTCAATCTAGCCATGTCCGTCCGTCCGTCCGTCTGTCTCTACTCCCTAATACCTTTCACTTGAGCCCCACATTGACAGGGTCGGTAAATATGTCTGATTTAGCGGCGTTTTGGGAAGTGAGGTGGTCGCCCAAACACTTAGCCCTGGAAACATATCAGCATCTTGCTCAACTCTCAAATATCATTTACTTGAACCCCATATTGCCATTGGCCTCAAAATTGGATATCAAATACATTTGCTAATCTAAAATACCTTTTATTTAAACCCCTTACTGCAAAAGTAAGCAAATATGTCCGGTTTGGTGTATGGACCCTAAAAACTATCAATATCGAGCTCCACTCTCTTTAAGACTCAAATTGTCATGGCGAGCATATACGTCTTATTTGCGGGTGGGACGTCGGTTAGACAATTGGTCCCGAATGTTGATATCACATTCGTAGTCCACTCCCAATTACCTAATATTTGGGCCCCATATTTCCATAGTCGAGAAACATGACCGTTTTGGGGGCGGTTGTTTTGAGGGATAGGTCGGCCACTCAGTGACTTGGCCCTGAAAACATATATCAGATTCTTGTTCTACTCTAAAATTTGAGCCCCTTTTTGCAATGGTCAGCAAATACATCCTATTTGGGTGGTTTTATAGGGTTGGGGTGGCCCATAAATACTTTTTCCCGAATATTGATATCAGATTTGTGCTTTACTCCCAAAGACTTTTCATTTGAACCCCATATTGCTATGGTCTTAAATTAGTCAACTTTGGGGGGTGTTTTGGGAAAGGGTTGGACCCCATAAACTTGGTCCCACATTTGGATATCAGATTCATAATGTACTCGCAAATACCATTTATTTGAGTCCCATATTACCATGGTCGGTAAATATGTCCGATTTAGGGGGGTTTTGGGGGTTGGGGTGGTGCCCCAAACACTTGGTCCGACAATTTGATATCAGATACGTTTTCTACTCTTAAATACCTTTCATTTGAGTCCCATATTGTCGTAATTAGTCTACATATATGTTTGATAGGTTTTAGGGTGGGGCGGCCCCCCTAGGTATCCTATCAGAAATTTGGATACCAAATTTTTATTTTTAGGGTACTATATGAGTGCACACAAAATTTCGCTTATATCGCACCACCCATCTCCGAGATCTGGCGTTTTTGAAAATTAGGGTAAGGGGGAGGGTCCGCCCCCCCTTCAGATGTCACAAACAGTAGAGTACCCTATTTTCACCACAGGATCATTATGCACCATCTGTGAAAATTTCAAGAAAATCGGTTCAGCCGTTTCTGAGTCTATAAGGAACAAACAAACATACAAACAAACAAACCCAAATTGATTTTTATTTAAAAGATGTGTAACATTTCCTTCCACCTTTGAACATTAGTCGTGAATTTTCCACTTTTGGATGTTAAAGTCACTTCGGTTATGATAAAACTTCTATAAACTTCACCTATGGTAGGATGGCTCGAATTTACTCAAAAATTCAAAACTTCTTTTAAGCCAAAAATACTTTGTTTACAGCAAAAGACGATTTGTTACACGAAAAGTTTATTCTTTTGGTTAGTTTATACCTTGTGTCTCTTCCATTTGTCATAGAATATAGCTAAACAAATACTTATTTTCAGTTTTTGGAATGGGGTAAAGCTTAGTCTGTCAGCAATCATTATTGGGATGTTCGCGATCGTGTGCGGATGTAAACTCAGAAAGTGAAATTTTTTCAAATTCAACTTTAGCCAAAAAAAAAAATGTTCGTATTAAAAACGCCATAAACAAAAACCCTCGCACCAAATGGCGCTAGGCTGGAAGCAAAAGAAATTCTACAGCGCTTAGACTGTTTGACAATATTTTACCCCATCAAAGATATCCATGCTTTGTATTCGCAACAAATTCTTGCAATTTTAGTGTCAATTAAGACCTGATTAAGCTCCCATACAAATCGGTCTCCCAAATATACTTTTGAGCCTCTAGAGGGCGCAATTATTTTCCGATGTGGCTAAAAATTTGCACGACAACATTTCCTATGGCCTCCAATAGATGTACCAAGTAGGATCCGAATCGGTCTTAAACGGGATTTTTGCATCTATAAAACCCGATCTCAAGAATATACTACTTAAGCCTCTAGAGGGCGCTATTCTTATCTTATGTGGCAGAAATTTTGCACGATGACTTTTCCTTTACCTCCAGCTCATTTACGAAGTATGGTCTGATTCGGTTCAAACCCTGATTTAGCTCCCATATAAACTTATCTCCCGAATATACTTCTTTATACTCTAGAGGGCGCAATTCGTATTCGAATTGGATTTCATACGATAATGTTGCCTTTGACCACCAATAGATGTACCAAGTACGGTCCGAATCGGTCTATTACCTGATATAGCTCTATCATATACATCTCGAGCCACTGGAGGGCGCAATTCTTATCCAAGCATATAAAAAATCCATGGAGATTTCTCGTTATGACCTCCCATTGTCCGTTTCATACCAACCATCATAGGGTGTTAAATCTCGAAATATTGACATGATCTAGTCATGTCCGTCCGTCCGTCTGTTAGTCACCGTCTGTTGAAATCACGATAGCCTTCGAACGAATATAGCTATCTGCTTGAAATTTGCACAGACACTTCTTCTCGATTGGGGGGATTGCTGGGAATTACAAATGGGCCATGTCGGTTCAGATTTGGATATAGCCCCCATATAAAAAGGATATAGTCCCCATATAAATCGGTCAATAAACCGGTATACCCCCATACAAACCGATTCCCGGATTTTACTTTTTGAGCTCCTAAAAGCACCAGTTTTCATCTAATTTGGCTGAAATTTAACAAAAAAAAACTTCTGCTATGACTTCCAATATTCATGCCAAGTATGATACGAACATTTCCTCGGAGTTGACTTCTTGAGCTCTTAGGGGCCCACATTTTTATTTGATTTGGCTTAAACTTGACACCAAGACTTCTGCTATAACTTCCAGCGTCCTTGTTTAGTATGATCCGAATCAGTCTATATACTGATACAGATGTCTTAATTGCCAGTTCCCCGATATGACTACTTGAGACCATAGCAGCCGCAAGTCATTCCCGATTTTATTGTTGTAAAATAATTCAAAGTCGAACTGAGTTCATAAACGGAAATTTTTAGCGGGTACCCATGATTCGGCTCACCGGGCTTACCACATTTCTTCTTGATTCGTTTCTGCCTTTATAGAAAACCGTGGAAAGAACTCCACATATGCTATCCATGGCGAAGGGTATATAATATTCGGCCCTGCCGAACACGCTGTCACTAGTTATTTTTTTTTTATTTAGGGATTCCGAATTAGATTTGCAGGAAGACCGAAAGGGAAGATGGTATACGACAGGAATGAACCTAGACGTCTGAACACCAACCCATAGGAGACAGAAATCTGTCTGTTTATGATAAAGGTGAGCCAATTCAAGGCGCCACGTTTCATCATTAACGATTTCTATATCTGTGATCTTGGATAAGAAGCTGAACTGAAAGTGGCAGATGCAGGAGCGTATTGAGAAATCACACAAATATTGGACTCTATATAGGGTCGAAATGGGGCCTTAATCGGAGCATAGTCCACTGGCTCTACGAAAGCGTAATTAGACCCATACCAACTAACATCTCGGTAGTTTGGTGGACGACAACGGAGGTATCATCCTCTTCCAACCTTACCTTACCTATCCTAATACCTTTGGCGGTTAAATCAATGCAAATTTGTTCATGCACATTCAATTAAGGAATTGAGGCAACTTTTTCTCATACCCTCCTTTTTATAACCGAGTCTGAATTGCGTGCCGCAGTGCGAATCCACTTTGGGGAGTAGTTTGTACACGGCCTCATAAATGTCGTCAGCATTTGAAGGGGATAGTCTCCGTTGCAAAAATTTTTCTAATGTTCCGGCTTTAAAGGATTTGAACCCAGGAGTTCAGCGTCATAGATGGACACGCTAACCTCCGCCCTACGGTGTGAATACGATACAAAACATAAAACAATTTAGGAGCGTGGAATTGAGTTCGACTAGGAATTTTGTAAATAGCAAGGAATTCCCGACATAGACAAGCCGATTGCTGTTTTAATTGTATGACCCTATTGCGATGGTTTAGTATTGAATCCCCTTTTCTTTAATCTAACCTAGGTTAGGTAAGAGCGACAGTCGTTTTCAGACGCACTTAGATAATTGTAAGTCCATTGTGATACCACGACAGACCAAGGCTTCTAGGGGAAATCGAACTCACGACCCCTGGAATGGTAATCCAAGCACGCTACCAAATCAGCTACCGAGGCGCCCAAATCTAGTCTCACCTAGTGCCGCTATCAATATTTCGAGGTTTTACAAATAGGGAGGCCACCGTAGTGCAGAGGTTAGCATATCCGACTATGACGCTGAACGCTTGGGTTCGAATTGTTGCGAGACCATCAGAAAAACTTGTTCAGCGGTGGTTTTCACCTCCTAACGCTGGCAACATTTGTGAGGTACTATGCCATATATATATATACAAAGAGAAAATATCGACCCGCCCTAATACACATACTTTATAGGGTCTCAGGTCAATATTTCGAGATGTAACAAACGGAATGTCTAGATTCCTTTACCCCTCCTATGGTTGTGGGTATACGAAAAACTTAGTAAGTCTATACTAGGTATCCTATGTGCTTCCCATGAGACCCAAAAGATTCTTGCATCCGCACTATGTTCGCCTCGTCACCAATGTCACCGAAAACATATTTCATGAATTCAGTCTTTGTGGGTATTACGTCCTCTTCTTCCCGGCTGCATGAAAAATGTGTCTCCACCGTCTCTTTTTTGTTGTCGGTATGAGTTTTTTCTTTTCTCATCGTAGAGCTTGGAATGCCCTTCAATTCTCTGGAGAATCTCGCCCAGGAACTTCGCTCTCCTTGTCACCTTTTTGAACCTGTCCAAGGCCTCACGACATTCGTTCCATCCCACTGTCGTGTTCTCCCTCTTCTCCTTGATAGAGAGCCTCCAGCTTTCGTTCCTTAGTACATTTAGTTAGTAAAACTTTTCTCCAAAGAGGTGTCGCACTGTGGCACGCCGTTCGGACTTCGGGCTATAAAAAGGAGGCCCCTTATCTTTGAGCTTACATGTGAATCGGACTGCACTCATTGATATGTGAGAAGTTTGCCTCTGTTCTTTAGTGGAAGGTTCACGGGCAAAATTTGCTTTTAAGGGCTCAAAAAGAATTTTCATTTACAAAAACGATGACCAGATTAGTATTCGGTACGACCTATGGTAATGGGAACAAAAATTGCTTTAATACTGAGCTCAAGAAAGGTTTACATTTCATATGTTTGCGGTGAACCCGTAGCAGTGCCCCAAAATTATGACAGAATGCAAAGATAGTCCTTCTATAAATCAAAGCCCTGATTTGACTATGAATCGCGGAAGAAACATAGTTTTGACTATGCAAAAGTTAGACACTAACAGTTATGGTAAAGTTCGCAATTGCGAATAATTCAATGTGCATCAAGAAATTCTTTTGTTGAATCTCAAAGATTTAAGATACAACAGGCAACGATTTTATGCTTCGTCGCCAAGAAGAGTGGGCCCGTTATTGTTGATGTGGTTGTTGTTGTTGTTGATGACGTCTATGCGGATGTTACTGTTTCCAAGACTGGAGCAAGTAAGTGGTGCTATTGTTGTGCTAGTTGTTGCTGGTTTTGTTGATATAGTGGTCTAGAGATAATCACAAATCTCTTTTGTATCCATGCAAGATGCGTACAAAACGATATTTAATCCTTATTCTTTTCTCATACTCATGAAGAAACGCACACGCATAAGTTGTACAAAACTAAGGAGGCTAAGGATAATACACAGCTAATGCCAGTGTTGCCGAACTACCCACAGCTACTGCCTTCGACACCTTGCAACAAGAGCAGAAAATCCTTTCATTGTTAGCAGCTACCGAGAGCAAACATAGATGCTGAACCAACCGACAGAGCAATGCCTTTTTGTTTTCAAGCATTACACATACGCTGGCTGTACATAATTGCCTTCTTATGCTACAGTCTCCTCAAAAAACGTCTCCTGCCGTTGAAACTCTTCGTCATGTGCACTTTTTCATTTTTTTCCCCAAACTGCTTTTGTTACATTTGAAGAGTAGACTCTTCATTCCCTTGTTTTCTTTTTTGTTTAAGGATTTATGGTTTGTATTTTGCACTGCTAATTCCTTGCCTTTTTCATCTTGTCCCCGCTTTGAAGAAAAAATTACATATTGCGTAATATGGGATTCACAGTCTTGCCAAAATGAAAAACATTCCCAGAGAGATTTTGCAGTTCAATAAATCCTCAAGAGTGGCCATTGAGATACACAATGCGAAGGAAAACGAGAAAAGGTGGAAAATGTCAATTATCACAATGCAAAGATAATGAGTAAGGCAAGGAACATTTTCGCATGTTGCCGCATTATTTTGTTCGCTTGTAATTCGAGTAGGATTAATTTCTGCCATCTATAGAAGAGTTGTGCCATCATTAGATCTTACGGCAGGTGACTATGCCCGCTGAACAATAGCAGAGCATAGATTTTTAATTAAAATTAAATGAAAATATTGTGACGCAATGCAGAGCTAGGGAGCACGTCTTGAGTGGCGGGCATAGATAAATATTAAAGTAATACAAATTTTTTACTCCCATAGTGGGCTTTGGTTTTTCACCTCAAATATATTGCTGAACTTACGCAATAGACTTGTAAGTTTGTCTAATTGAGTCTGATTGCATGCTAAATTCGTCCGGGCGAATCTTGGGTACCCACCACCATGAAATCCGCTAAGAATTGACCTTCATTAACCCAGTTCCTATTTGAATTATTCAACAGCAATCAAATCGGGAATTTGTGGCGGCTGGTATGGTCTCAAGTAGTCATAACGGCGAATCGGTATTAAATACATCATACATCAGGGATACATCAGAATCCCTCTGGAAGAATCCCGCTGGAAGACATAGCAGAAGTCTTTGTGTCAAATTTCAGCCAAATCAGGGGAAAATTGAGGCTTCTAGTAGTCAAATCCGGGAATGGGTTTATGTGTGGTTATACCAGTTTATTGACCTGTTCGGATCATACTCGGCAATGATGTTGGAAGTCAGAACAGGAGTCCTAGTGCCAAGTTTCAGTCAAATCAGGGAAAAATCAAGATTTATAGGAGTTCAAGATGTCAAATCCGGGAATCCGTTAATATTGGGGGTATACCAGATTACTGACCGAAACGGATCGTACTCGGAATGATGTTGGAAGTCATTGCAGAAGTCTTCGTGTCAAATTTCAGCCAAATCGGATGAAAACTGACGCTTCTAGGAGCTCAAGAAGTCAAATCCGGGGATCGGTTTGTCTGTTAGCTATATCAGTTTATGGACCACTTTGGATCATGCTCCTCGGTAATGACCTTGGAAGTCATAATGGAAGTCTTTGTGCCAAGTTTCAGTCAAATCGATTGAAAACTAAGGCTTCTTGGGGTTCAAGAAGTCCTGAAAGCTGAGATTTTCACTCAGGAAGTCAAATCCGGGGGGCGGTTAATATGGGGGCTATATCAGTATATAGACTGTTACGGATCAGATCAGTCAAATTGAATGAAAACCAAGGCTTCGTGGGGTTCAAGAAGTCCTGAAAGCTGAGAGTTTCACTCAGGAAGTCAAATCCGGGGGGCGGTTAATATGGGTGCTATATAAGTATATAGACCGATACGGATCACACTTGGCATGGAGGTTAATAGTCATTGCTGATGAAAACTAAGGTTTCTAGAGGCTTCAGAAGAAATCTTGTTTTCTGGTATACCAGTTTATTGAGCGACTTGATTCATTTCGCGACTTGAATCATTTGGAAGTCAGAATGGATCTCCCTCTGCTAAATTTCAGCCCAATTGGATGAAAACTGAGGCTTTTCGGGGCTCAATAAGTCAAATCCAGGGATTGGTTTGCATGCCGACTATATCAGTATATAGACCACTTGGGATCATGCTCGGTAATGATCTTGCAAGTCAGAACGAAAGTCTTTGTGTCAAGTTTCAGTCAAATTTATTGAAAACTAAGGCTTCTTGGAACTCAAGAAGTCCTGAAAGCTGAGCGTTTCACTCAGGAAGTCAAATCAGGGGATCGGTTAATATGGGGGCTATATCAGTTAATAGACCGATACCGATAATACTTGGCATGGAGGTTGAAAGTCATAGCTGATGAAAACTAAGGTTTCTAGAGGCTTAAGGAGCGAAATCCGGAAATTGAATCATATGAGGGGTAAACCAGTTTATTGATCGATTTAAATCATGTTCGCCAATGATGTTGTAAGCCAAAATTAAATTTGTATGCCAAGTTTTGGCAAAATCGGATGAAAACTGAGGCTTTTAGGGGCTGAAGAAGTTAAATCCGGGGATCGGTTTGCATGCGGGCTATATCATTTTATAGACCGAATCCCTTTAAAAGTCCGCACTTATGTTGAAAGTCAGAACGGAAGTCCTTGTGCTAAATTTCAGTCAAATCGGATATAAATTGAGGCTTCTAGTGGCTCAACAAGTCCAATCTAGGGATCGGTTTATCATCATACCTAGCATGGATGTCGGAAGTCTGAGACTTTTAGGGAATGGAAACTGAGACTTTTAGGGGCTCAAGAAGTAAAATATGTAGCTATATCAGGTTTTATACCAATTTTAACCATATTCAGTACATCTGTTGGAGGTCATAGAAGAGATCCTCATGTAAAATTTCTGCCATATCGGATAAGAATTGCGCCCTCTAGTGGCTCAAGAAGTATAATCGAGAGATCGGTTTATATGTTGTATATTTTCGATCAAGGCCCTGATCATACCTGGGTAGTCATCTACGTACGATAGGTATATGGATGACCAGGATTTCTTCAGGGCTACTCACGTCAAATCTTCATTGCAAGATATAAGGATTAAATTCAGACCCCTTTTTGCCACGATACAGCGTCTTATCTTAACTTCTGTCTGAGGAGAGATGAGTTTAAGATTCCGTAACCTCTTCACCATGGTTCCTGAACCAGGGCCATGGTAATATCATGCTTTCCCATAATTCTGAGCCGCTCGTCGGTGTCTGTCTCTGAGTGGTACAGATTTATCTGCATTAGCGGCAGGCAGTGCATGTTCCTTAACTCTTTGGACCTCGTCGTCGTCATCGGTCAGCAGTACCAATCTTACATGGTTTAAAGCGTATTTAATATCTCCTTGCGAGGACTTCAGGAGTGACAAGATTTATGAACCGATCTTGAACCAGAGGTCCATACCATAACATTTTTCCCTCGCAAGGACCTTCCATTTGCATTCTCACTTCCGTGTGCAGCGTTTGTAGCAGTTTCAGTAGTTCCAGTACTAACTTTTACGTTTGAATTTGTTCTAGTGTTGTTCGATGAAGCAGAGGGAGGATACGTTCCACGACACACTGTCAGAAATTCGGAAAAAACTACTAAAAATATGCCGTGTGAGAACGGGCAGAGATATCGCTTTGAAATTTGGAATGGTAAGAGCTGAGGTGTTTGTGAGATCGTGTGTCCTACACTGATAGAAAAATTACGGTACTCTGCCAATACCACCTGGTATTATTTTGCTCGCGTCATTGCAAAGATTTTAAATACCATTTGGTATCAATTCAATACTAGACAAAAGAGACTATTACGAATTAACGGCGCCACATTTGTATTCTTGTCATCGCGCCAGAAGTGTTGTAGAGCTTTGTACTTGCAATATTGATGCCATTATAAAATAATTGTTAAATCAATAAATAAAATGTTTCAATACAATTTTAGTGTGTAAAACCTGCTCAAATATTCGAAAGCGGTGTAAATGGAATTTGTTCAAATTCTAAGGACATTTTACCTCTAAAACATTATAGTCCATTTTGTTGGTGCATTCATATGAAAATCACTTTTGGTAATCAATGCATATGGTCACAGCGATATCCTAGGGAATTGTAAAGCGGACGAGCTTTCGAGACTAGGAATTACTCTACACATTCCAGGGATACTGGAATCTGTGGGCATACTTATAGAACAACGAATGATAGATGGTCACAAAGACGGTGCTGTGAGCATTCCCAAACTATGTGGCCTAATCTAGACATTAAGAGGTCTATCATTTTGCTACCACTGGCTAGAACAGATGTCTCAGTCATTGTGTCCATCGTGACAGGTCACTGTCTAATCGGAAAAAATGGTGACAGACTGAAGGTTGCCAGCAACGACTTTTGCAGAAGCTGTGAGGACATCGAAGAAGAAGAGACTATAGAACACTTTCTGTGTGTGTGTCCCGCACTAGCAGTCAGAAAGAGTTTCACTTTATGTTCTCATTTCTTTGAGAACATTCGCAAGTTATTGGACTTTTTAAAGCGATATGGATGGTTTAACGGTAGGAACTAGAAAGCATCTTCCTTCTTCTTTTTCTGTGATATCACAATGGACGAAAACGTCTGAGTCTGATGGCAGACCGCCACTTAACCCAAGCTCACCTAACCTATACCCTGTGCCTCTACTATGGTACAGGGTATTACAACTTAGTGCATTTGTTTGTTACACCCAGAAGGAAGACAGATAGACCCATTGATGAGTATACCGATCGACTCAGAACCACTTTCTGATGTGCGTCTGTCTGTACAAAGTTCAGGTGGCAGTTTTCATCCGATTGTTTTCAGATTTGGTACAGGCATGTTTTTCGACCTAGAGACGAAGCTAATAGAAATTGGAAAAAATCGGTTCAGATTTAGATATAGCTCCCACATGTATGTTCCTCCAATTTGCAGTAATAATTCAATAAAATAGTCATTGGTTAACCGATTCTCTCGACGTTTAGCAGAAAGGATTTTCTTATGGCTTTCGACATTACTGATAAATTATATAGAAATCGGTTTATATTTAGATATAGCTCTCATATGTATATCGCCAGATTTGCATTCCTAGAGCTACTGCAAGCGCATTTATGGACCAATCTTCCCAAAACCCAATGCTTTTTTCGACGATTTTTGCAATATGTATAGAGTTTGATCGAAATCGGTTCAGATTAAGATATAGCTCCTACATATATATTTGTCCGATTTGCAGTAATTATGTAATAAAATGGTCATTTGTTAACCGATTGTCTTGAAATTTGACAGGTAGGATTTTCTTATGACTGTAGACTTTACATACGACTTTTATAGAAATCGGTTCAGATTTAGATATAGCTCTCATATATATATATCGCCCGATTTTCACTTCAATGGTCACTGCAAGCGCATTTATGAAACAATCTTCCCAAAACTTTGCACAACGTTTTCTTCGACTACTTCCACAATATCTACAAAGTTTGCCCGAAATCGATTCAGATTTAGATATAACTCCCATATATATGTTCGTCCGATTTGAAGTAATAACGCAATAAAATGGTCATTTGTTAACCCATTGTCTCGAAATTTGGCAGGAAGGATTTTCTTATGACTTTCGACATTCCATGCGACATTCATAGAAATCGGTTCAAGCTTAGATATAAGTCTCATAAATATATATATATATATATATATATATATATATATATATATATATATATATATATGTATATATATATGTATATATTGCCCGATTTTCACTTTAATGGTCACTGCAAGCGCATTTATTGATCAATCTTGCCAACATTTTGTACAAGGCTTTCCCCGGCGACTATCACAATATCTATATCGGTTCAGATTTAGATATAGCTGCCATATATATGTTCGTCAGATTTGGACCAATATTGCAATAGAGTGCTCATTTTTTAACCGATTCCTTCAAAATTTGGCAGGAAGGATTTTCTTTTGTCTTTTAAAATTACTGGTGAATTTCAAAGAAATCGGTTTTGATTTATATATAGCTGCCATATATGTATTCCGCCCGATTTTCACTTGTAGGGTCACTGCAAGCGCTTTATTGACCAATATTGCCAAAATTGTGCACAACTCCTTCCTCGATGCCTACCACATTATCTAAGAAGTTTGGTCAATATCGGTTCAGATTTAAATGTAGCTCCCACATATGTGTTCGTCAGATTTGGGATAACTTGCAATAATGCTGTCATTTGTCAAACGTATTTATTACAGTTTGAACATATTTACACGAAATTTGTTACGGATTGTCTGAATACGTCCGCAGAGATCCATTAAAATGGGTTCAGAATTAGATATAGCTCCCACTTTGTCTCCTTAGGGTAGGTGTAGGGTATTATAAAGTCGGAATCGCTCGACTTTTGCCTTTCCTTACTGGTTTTTTTGGTTCATTAGTTGGCGGAATAATCAATACCTGTTTGGTACTAAAATCAATAACAGATTGGTATTAAGACCAATACCAGTTCGGTAATAAGCCTAGTACCAAACGGTATTAATCATTTTATGGTTCAGCCATGGCATCCGGTATGGTTTTTATATCTTACGGTGTTGCTTTACAATCAATACCGTATGGTACTAAAATGAGAACATTTGGTATTAACTTTTCTCTGGTTGTATGTGTCCGGACGCCTTTTGGCAGGCCTCTAAAGTTGGTCACCTTAGTATTTTTCTTTTTTTAGCGCTGCTCAAATCTTCGTTTGTGGTCCGATTTTCAATTTTTTTGACTGGATAGTGCTCAAAAATCCCTGCAAAAAAAGGTCTACAATATCTTTTCTTGTTTCGGGGATATTCGACTTTTATTTTTTGTTTTTTGCTATTTTGACCGAGACCTGCTTCGTATATTGCAATTTAAATCCAAGCGGGATTTTTTTGGTGTAAAGATCATTGAAGAGTAAGCCAATATGTAGGGGTAAGTAAGTATTGGGTTGCCCAAAGTGTAAAAAAATATATTTGATTAAAGTTCATTCTAAATTTTATTAAAAATGCATTTATTTCTTTTAAAAAATCCGTAATTACTTTTTGGGCAACCCAATATTTCAAAAGTAACGGATTTTATTCAACATACTGAACGTCCTTTTTTAAGAAAATATTTCACTTAAGTATACCAATAAACATTTAAATTATTCTCAGGTTGGGTCAAAAAAAAAATCTCCCTACATTTTGGAGTCGGATTACATACAAAGCGCGTACCTGTGTGTAAAACGACCGTTATTTCAACCCTTGAATAAAGTAATTCAAATAACAACTTCCATAAAAACCACACAAAATTAGTATTGATTTTCGAAATGAAAAGAGCAAAGGCCATACAAGACCATGGCTAAACTGCGAAATGCCCCAAAGGAGACGGTGAGTGACAAAACAACAAGTGACACATGTCTTGGGTTTCCTTTGGCAAATCAGAGAACACAAACGAAAAAAAAAATCACCAACACCAACACCATGACCATTACCAACACAACACAGAAGATTCACAGGAGCAACAGCAGCAACAGAAAAAGGATACCCAAGCAGTGAAGGTGGCGCCACACACCACAAAAGGCAAAAAGCTTTAACAATACCAAAAAACCAAATATTAACAATCTCAAACGACACATAAGACAAAGTGACACATGGCCAGACAACAGACAATATTTCGAAAGAAAAAAAAAACAATTTTTGGGCCCCAACAACAGTAAATGAATGTCAAACAGACAAACCTACATTCAATGGCTGTGGTATTGATGTACATTAAAGGAGGCAAGTTTAAGGGGGAAAATATACTAATAACAACAATGAAAAGAAGGGAAAATAAGTTGAGAAGACCTATTTTGGTTGGCAATGAAAAATGATATGACTTGCTCGGAAATCTACATTCATATGAGCAGCAAAGGGTAATCATACACTCGAAAGCAAATGGCCTGTTGAATGTCCAATTATTCTGCTTTTGGAATTTTCAAATCCAAAGGTTGGGTGGACAAAGGAGGGTTTTTCTGAAACTTCAAAGGTCATCTCAAAATAACATCCCATGATTTGAGCTATTAAATTTGAAACTTTTTTCTTGAGTGTATTATCCCCGGACAAAGGTGTCATATGATCGAATTGAAGTACTTACCTGTTTTGCGAATTCAAACTTAAATTGAGCAGAAAACCAGAGGGCGCCAGCCAGTCAGGAGTGTGGTTTCGATGTCATCCACATCAAGACAATGAAGTTGCTTTGCTCAACACTAGTTGCTATTCGTTTGTAGAACTGGGGAGACAGACACTGTTGCTTTTCACAGTTCCCTTCTGAAGGATTGTCTGTATGCCGTACATGATATACCTATTACTTCTAAGTAGGTAGGCAGATTGTTGGGTATATAAAGAAGTCAAAGGAGAGAAAAATATCAGACAGCACTTGTTCCAAGAAAGACTATTCTGGAATGTGTCCATAATCCAATAACGGTTAACCAGCGAGGCTGCTGTTAGTGTCAATCGTTGTGACATGAAAACAAGTCCATCGTGTGAAGGTCACTTGCATATGGTGACATTGCAAACCACAACCATAGGATCTTGAAAGAGGCGCCACATTCAGTATCGCAGTACCAGCAAACGCTAAAGAGCCTGGGACACTTCCGTTTCAAAGCTGTTCGAAGAATGATTTTAATTCGGTGATGTTGTTCTTCTTTTTTTTTTTTTTCTTTATAAGAAACCTTTTGAATGGTCCATTGCAAAGAGAAAGAAAACGGAGCAAAGCTGTTTGCTTTCCTATTCTTTTGATTAATTAAATTTTTCATAATGAACTCACACCCACTGCCTGTTCCAAAGCGGCCAGGGAGGAATTAAGTATCCATAATCATTTCTCATTAGTGAAAAACAAACTTTACTTTTCGTGTGGCATTCTTTGTTTCGCTGTTCCTTAGCTTCAGCTTCAATTTCTATATCGTTTTTGTATTCCTTTGAAGCTTAATTTTATTTGTTTGGAATTCCTTTTTTTCATTTCCTCTTTGTTTCCTTTGGCTTGTCAAAGTAAGCCTGAGAATGAAGAAAAAAAAAAACATAATTTTAATGAACAAAAGCGAATTTTTGTCCGCTTTCTTAATCCACTTTGGGTGAATTAAAAGCGCGTCGTTCGCCTCATTTAGAAACTGACACTCATCCATCACCAGCCCCAGTGTCCTTTTCATCATCATCATCATCCTCGGCGTCATCCACTACAGCACTGTAATTCAAGATTGCAAATTAAATTTCTCGTGTTTTTTTTTTCGTTGGTCCTTTTGCTGGTTTCCTGATTTTTGGTGATATTCACATATTTTTGGGGTAAATTTCCCTTAGAATTTTCTTAAAAATTTCAAATCCCCTGCATGTTATGCTTGACAGTAGTCGTCTTGAATCAAGCTCATACCTGAGGTGGATGATGTAAAAGGACATTTAAGAACTTTTACAAATTCAACACCCTCCCGTTCCAGGCCACTGACCCGCGAGGGGTGTTTACTGGAAGATAATTTTGTTTGCTTTGCCGTTGTTTGACAAAGTGACTTTGTCCACAATTGATAATTTGATATCCGCCTTCGTTTTTTTTGCATAATTTTTTAATGAATGAGGGATGCAATTGTTTTGTTTGCCCTAATGAATTTAAAGTATGTGGGGTTGGGGCAACAAATGTGAAGAGGAGTTTTATTTGGGTTGTAGGAAAGTTGTTGGCATTACAAATGATTTCGTTGTACCAGATGTGTTGAATATTGAATTCATTCGGCGTGTTAGTTATACGATCGACCTGTGGGACGAATATAAAGGGTGATTTTTCAAGAGCTATAGGAAAGTTTTTCAAAATAAAACATAAAATTTAGAAAAATGCAAGAAATCTTTGGTTGCCTTTTATATTTCGGGATTAGAGAACACAAAAACATTAACTATCGAAAATCGCTGAATTGTTTTTTGAAATATTCCCCATTAAGATTTATTTACGTTTGAACCAATTGTCGAAGCACTTTTGCCACTCTGATTGAAGACTATTTAACACATGCATTCAGAACGCGTCAACCGCTTCTTCAGTTGATGAAACACATTGAACTCTTATTTTATATTTAACGTACGAGAATACATTTTTTTGTAGATAGTTCCAAAAGAATAGGCGGTGGTGTCTTGCTAGCTGTTTCTTCTGTATGACCTACTGAAGAAATATTCATTCCCGCGCCGGTTGATATTGAAATTGTCGCTGTTAAGATCCACCTTAGGTATTTATCCATATTTATTACCTGTTCATACATTCCTCTGTGTTCAAGCGTTGAAACGTACATGAAACACATTTCATTTATACTACATTCCTTCCAATCTGCAAGAACAAACGATATATTAATCACTCTTGGTGACTTTAATCTGCCAGATATTAAATGGATTAAAAGTCTTAACGTTAATGATTTGTTACCCATTGAAATGAATGAGAGTACTAAAAATGCATTGGTTCGTTAATAAGTCTTGGTCTGTCGCAAATAAATAAGGTCTATAACTCATGTGGACGAGTCCTTGACCTCATATTTGTAAGTCATTCCCGCGATATATTGATTTTTCCTTTTGACCTCATTACCCGTCTAGAGGATAAATATCACCCAACTTTAAACCTTCAGATCACTCTATCGTTCCTTTCTACATGCCCTAGGAATTCATATCAAAATAAGTCTGTATATTGGTTCTCAAAGACAGATTACCTTAAATTTAATTCATTTCTTTGTTCAATGAATTCTCTTCATTCAATGAATTCTTTAGATGAAATAACAACAAATGTTCTATCGTACTCTAAGATACAATATATCAGAAACTATTCTATTGTATTCTCTACCCTTTACGAATGTTGGTCCATCGTGGTATACTCCTGCGTTGTCGAAATTGAAGAACAGAAAGAATAAACTCTATAGAAAATTCCAAAGAAGTGGTTCACATTTTGCGTATACGAATTATTCAGTAGCAAGATCGAAATACACGATTATGAATAATCAACTGTATGGCAAGTACATAACAAAGATGAAGAATGAGATGATGTCGAATCCTAAATCCCTTTATGGTTTTATTAACAAAAAAACGTCGATGTAACGGTTTCCCAAAGTGTTTGGACAAGCTGTAGGGGAAGATGACATTGGAATCTCAAATGTATTTGCATCATTTTTTAGAACCATTTTTTCCACCAAATCGATATCCCTACCCAATTTCTGAATTCTCATCTATACACATAGAGGTCCAAAATTTTGATGTTTCTACTATGTTGGAAAACTTAAGATGCCTCAAAAATATGATAGCTCCTGGGCCAAATGGAATCCCAGCATACATAGTGAAACATTGTGCGGAAAATCTGGCACTTCCTCTTTGCATATTCTTCAACAAATCTTTATAGTCTGGGTATTTTCCTGATATGTGGAAGCAGTCTTACATTGTTCCTTTATTTAGGTCGGATAAGAAAACTGAAGTTTCCAATTATGGAGGTATCGCGAAGCTTGATGCTAAATGCTTGATGCTGCCAAAATGATATGAGAAACTTGTTATAGATTCCGTATCATTCCAAATATTGTCTGTTTTTTCAAAATACCAGCATGGTTTCCGAAAGCTTCGCTCGACATTAAGGAATATCAATGCACTACGGTTGTGAACGATGGATTTAGAAAGAAAGATCAGACTGATATCAGTAAGGCATTCGATAAGATAAAGCATTGATTGTTATTAACCCAGTTGCATTACATGGCATTTGGTACTTTTTTATTAAATTGGATAAAGTCGTACCTTATTGGCAGATCACAAATGGTGAAAATTTGTAATACAGTGTCTTATAAAATTAATGTGAGTTTTGGGGTTCCACAAAGGAGCCATATTGGCGCTTTACTTTTTATTTTGTTCATTAATGACTTGCCGAAGGTAGTTCGCCACTCTAAAGTACTTATGCAGGCGGACGATTCCAAAATATCTCTGTCGTATAATTTCGAGATGTATCAAAGTCTACTGAACTAAACATTGAAAAATGTAACCAAAACCGTTTTTTAGACTATGTGGTTTACAATCAAGTTATTATTTAATGGCCGCTTAATTGAATCTGTCTCATCAATGAACGATTTTGGGATCCCTTTGTATCACCGACTAGACTTCCGCGAGCATATTTCTGTAATTACTAACAAGGCAGATAAAAGCCTAGGCTATATAAAACGCTGGAGTAAAGAATTCTAAGATCCAATAGTTACTAAGCAGTTGTATAAATCTTTTGTGCGTTATATCTTCGAGTACGGTTCTGTAGTATGGGTCCCAGTTTACAATTGAATCGGTTCAGAAACAATTTTTATTATTTTGCCTCAGGAATCGTGGCTGGAATCAGCAGGATTTGCTTAGCTATAATTACAGATTGAATCTAATTAAATCACCAACTCTGAAAAGTCGTCGCGTTATGCTGAATGTAACTCTTCTAATGAAAAATACAATTCATCATCGCATTTTTGGAGCATTTCATTCGACCAATCGACACGAGCCTTTTTTTTGAGGTATTGACAAATTGTGTGGGATCCAATGGGAACAAATTTTTTTAACGATCAAATGTTCCTGCAATATTGTATGAATGCTGGTCCCACTAATGCCTAAAGTTGTCTCAATCTCACGATCACATGATACATGACGATCTTGCAATATCAGTAGGCGTACAGCATCAATGGTTTTTGGAACAACAACTGATTTTGGACGACCTTCACGAAATTCGTCTTGGAGTGAACTACGACCTAGGTTGAATTCACCATACCATCGATAAACACTGATCCTTGATAAAGCTTCATTACCAAAAATTGAATTAAGTTCATCGATGCTCTGTTGTTGAGTTAATCCACGTCGAAAGTTTAAAAAAATCCAATTTTCGGAAGAGATTAATCATTTAAGTTACTGTAAACAACACAAATAGCGCTCGTGTGCCAAAACGTATAACCTCAAAAATGTCAAGCTTTACGATAGAGCTGTCAGTTGGCAGAACCCAGCTTCAACAAATTCAAAATTTCATCGATCAAAATTCGAACTTAAAAAACTTTAAAATAGCTGTATCCTCTACACTCTGGGCTTTAATTCAAGACTCCATCGAAAAATTCAAAATATCATCGAAAATCCATCAAAATTCGAGTTTTCACTTAGAAAACTTAAAAACTCCTAAACTATGCGTTCTAGAGGGAAGTGGACTTTAATTCGTGAATCCATCAAAAAATTCAAAATTTCATCGAAAATCTATTAAAAAAAATCCAATGGTGTCCAATTGGTAAAGAAATATTGTCTCAATTCCAAACTCCAATATCTAATAAAACGTTATACAATAGATATTCTAGACGTAGGCTGGTTTTTTGTACAATTTTACGAGCTCCACCTTTTGCAGAAAGAATCATGATGATCAGCCTATAAATGCCTATTTGTTTGCACTTCAAACTGTGAAATAGTAGAGGTAACCAACATTCCCGCTCCATGTCAGCCCCAGCCTACTAGGGTCTTCAAATTTTCCATAATTATTGGAAACCATCCCGCATTCACTAAGTCACGTTTCGTATAGATACTCCTAACCGTTCAAAAGTTGTTGAATTATTCCAAGGATTTTTCGACTGTGGGTCCAGCGTTTCCGTTTTTGATTGGTTCCGACCAAAATTGTTAGTTTCACATTCTCTTGGTAGGTTGGTTAAAATTATTTCACTCCATGTCGTTTCTGTGAATTTATTAAAAGTAAGGAATGTAACTATGTATGCAAAGGGCTAAATACTGTTACTGGAGGTCTCATTGCTTCAAATTTCAGGAACATGGGCCTAAGTTCTGAGATTGATTAATACTAGTATGAGAGTATTAGCGAAATTATGGCGAGGGTATAAAAGGCTATATGTATTTTTATACCCTGCACCACCATTGTGGTACAGGGTATTATAGATTTATGCATTTGTTTGCAACGCAAAGAAGGAGAAGAGCTAGACCCATTGATAAGTATACCGATCGACTCAGAATCACTTTCTGATTCGATTTAGCCATGTTCGTCTGTCCGTCTGTGAGTCCATGTATTCTTGTAATCAAACTGCAGGTCGTATTTGCTGTCCGAATGTCACGAAATTTTGCACATGTCACTTTTTGGCCCGAGGACAAACGCTATTAATTTTGAAAAAAATCCCTTCAGATTTAGATATAGCTCCCATATATATCTTTCATCCGATATGGCTTTTTAAGGCTGTAGAAGCCACAATTTTCGTCCGACCTTCACAAAATTTGGCATTGGGTATTTTATTTGAGGTCTTCATATGTGTAAAAAATTTCATAAAAATCGGTTCAGATTTAGATATAGCTCTCATATAAATGTATCGCCCGATTTGCACTTAAATGGCCGTAGTAGCTACAATTTTCAACCGATCTGCACAAAATTTGGCACGGACTGTTTTGTTACTGATCTTAATATATCTACAAAATTTCATAAAAATCGGTTCAGATTTAGATATAGCTCCCATATATATCTTTCATCCGATTTGAACTATTAAGGCTGTAGATGCCACAATTTTGGTCAGATTTTTACCAAATTTGGTGTGGTGTCGTTTTTGTGAAGTCTCAATGTATGTGCAAAATTTCATAGAAATCGAATCAGATTAAGATATAGCTCCCATATATATCTTTCATCCGATTTGAACTATTAAGGCTGTAGAAGTCACAATTTTGGTCCGATTTTTACAAAATTTTGTATGAGGTACTTTATTTGACGTCTTCATATGTGTGCAAAATTTCATTAAAATCGGTTTAGATATAGCTACCATATATATCGTTCATCCGATATGGCCTTTTAAGGCTGTAGAATCCACAATTTTCGTTCGATTTTACATAAGACGTTTAAATTGGCGTTTCAATACGTGCGCAAAATTTCATTAAAATCAGTTCTAATTTAGATATAGCTCCAATGTGTATATTTCATCCGATATGGACTTTTATGGCAGTTAAAAATTACAATTTTGGTCACATCTTAATGACACAGGTTTCGATATAACTCCCATATAATCTTTTATCCGATATAGCCTTTTAAAGATATGGAAATCCAAATCTTTTGTCCTTACTTTACTTAATTTAATTGGCTATGACAGAATATTTCTTCCACTAGCCGAACGTAGAATAGCGTTCCAAGCGCCTCGATCTTCTGCGCTCATTCTAAAATCTCTGACACCAATTTTCGAGGTGTCTCCCACAACTTGATCTTTCCATCGGGATTTTGGTTTGCGTGTACCACCGTGTTTGCCTTCAAAAGAATTCTTTGCTGGAGCTTCCTCATCCATTCTGACAACATAACCTAGCCAACGCAGCCGTTGTATTTTGATGCGTGTAACTATGCTATCGTCGTCATACAGCTCATACAGCTCGTGATTCATACGTCGCCTATATTCTCCGTTAACGCAAACTGGTCCATATATTTTACGAAGAATCTTTCTCTCAAATACTCCAAGCACTGCCTCATCTGCTTTCACAAGTACCCATGCTTCAGAACCATATAACAGCACGGGTAGTATCAGTGTCTTGTAAAGTGTAGTCTTCGTCTGTCGAGAGATGGCCTTGTTTCTAAACTGCTTACTTAGTCCAAAGTAGCATCTGTTTGCCAGTATTATTCTTCGCTTTATCTCAAAACTGGTGTCATTCGTTTCGGTTACGGCGGTGCCGAGGTAGATAAAGTTACTGACTTTCTCAAAGTTGTGGTTCCCAACTTTCTCCATGTTCTTTATCTGCTCGGTTGTACAAGGCTTTTTGGGAGTTGAAACCATCCATTTCGTCTTATCTCCATTTACTGCCAGACCCATTTTCACTGACTCTCTTTCGATTCTTTCAAAGGCTGCAGTTACTACTTCCGGTGACCGACCTATGATATCGATATCGTCGGCATAGGCAAGATGCATATGCTCTCTTGTGATTAGTGTGCCATATCTATTCACTTCTGCGTCTCGTATAACCTTCTCCAGCAGGATATTAAAGAGATCACACGAGAGGCTGTCTCCTTGTCTGAAACCTCGTTTGGTATTAAATGGTTCGGAGAGATTCTTTCCTATTCTTACCGTAGAACGCTTAACAGCAAGTGTCATCCTGCAGAGTCTTATTGATATTGCGGGGATAGCAAACTCAGACATGGCTTGACCATACCTTTGAACGTAAAGGATTATAGAAAGCGGCTTTGTAGTGAACAAAGAGGTGGTAGGTGTTGGTTTGTCCTTCTCGGGTCTTTTCCAGGATTTGGCGCAGTGTGAATATCTGGTCTAGGGTGGATTTACCAGGTCTAAAACCGCATTGATAGGGCCCAATTATCTCATTGACTTTAGGTTTTAAGCTCGAGAGTATCTTGTATGCGATGAGGAGGAGACTTATTCCTCTGTAGTTGGCACATTCCGTCTTGTCTCCTTTCTTGTGTACGGGACATAGTATGCTGAGGTTCCAATCATCGGGTATGCGTTCTTCTAGCCAGATTGCGCAGATAAGCTGATGCATACGCCTTATCAGCGTGTCGCCTCCGATCTTAAATAGTTCAAGGGGTAACCCGTCGGCTCCTGCTGCCTTGTTGTTCTTTAGTCGGGTTACTGCTACTTGGACCTCATTCTGACTAGGAGGTAAACATTCTATACCATCATCAGGGATTGGTTCTGGGGTATCCTCTTCGCCACCAACATCGGACACTGGCAGTTGGGTAAAATGTTCTTTCCATATCCTCAGCATGTTGTCTGTGTCAGTTACCAGATTTCCTTCTTTGTCTCTGCAGGAAGATGTGCCTGCACCAAAGCCATCGGTTTGGTGTTTAATTCTTTGGTAGAATTTCCGGACTTCATTCCGACTCCTGTACATCTCAATTCGCTCGCACTCACGTCTTTCCATTTCCGTTTTCTTTCTGCGGAATAGACGTTTCTCCTCTCTCCTTTTCTCCCGATACCTCTCCTTCATCTGGCGCGTTGCTACTGATTGCAGGGTTGCATTCTTGGCTTCAGTTGCATCTCGACACTCTTGGTCGTACCATGGGTTTTTTGGAGGAGGCTTTCGGTACCCAAGTACGAATTTCGCGGCATTTTCCATGGTGTGGGCAATAGTTTGCCACTGCGCCATTATATCATCGGAACAAGGAGTTCCCATATAAACCGATCTTCCGAATTATGCCCCAAGAGGGCATATTTCTTAGCTGATATGTATGAAATTCTGCATAATATCACCTAACTCCAACCTTCTTGGTACGTGTAGTCTGAATCGGTCGGGAGGTTGAAGTTTTATCTGTTTATAAACTCTTTTTTAAACTCTTTCTGGAATTTTATCAGTTTATAAACTGATAAAACTCCAACCTACCGATTTTACTTCCGAAGCCTCTATAGGCTAAATACATGCCATGTATGGTCTGAATCCATCTCTAACCTGATAATGCTTCCATATAAAAATGGATCATCCGATTTTACTTCTTAAGCATATAACGGAAACAATTCCTAGCCTGATACTTTTTAGATTGACCAAAATAACAAGTTCGTAAACTAAAACAAGTAAAAACGTATTCAGTTCGGCCGTTCCTTATTTTGGATACCCACCACCTTGGATTAATTTATTATAACTCCACTTTATATATATAAACTGGTATCAAACGCAACTGTTATGGAATTAAGACCCTAAATTGCCAGACCGGGATATACCTAAATAGGGCTCGGTCTGAACAATATTCGATTTAGATATCCGGAGGATCAGTACATCTCACTGTTTCAGATTTCAGCGAAATCGCTTAACAAATGCAACTATTATGCCTTAAATCCCTATAGCAGAAGATCGGTGTATATGGCACCTATATCTAACAAAAGTCATATGTGGATCATACTCGGTCCGTATATCAAGAGAGATATCTAGAACTCACTGTTTCTAATTTCAATCAAATCGGGTAATAAAAAAGGACTTTACAGGCTTGAGAACCAAAATCGCCATATCGTTCTATTTGTCAGCTATATTCACATATAGTCCAATCTGACCCAGTTTGGTTTGGATTTACGGGGGACTAATACAACTTACTGTTTAAAATTTTAGCGATTTGCCTTTAAGACCCTATACCAGCAGATCGGTCTATATTGCAACTATACCTAAATATAGTCCGATCGAGGCAATATTTTGCAAGTATGAAGAGGGGTCTGTGTATGGAAAAAATAATGATGTGTGCCAAACTTTAACTCAATTCGAATAATGCCGCTAATACAACAGTAAACATTATTTCTTAATGTTGAAACTCCTTTTTTTCTTGTATATCCTGTATTTTAATTTCATTTAATACTTATATGCATTAAGTCAACATGTTACCAAAATATTATTTTTTAATGCAAAATGTCGAAGTTACCGAACGACGTTTGTTGGTTGATGGCATAGTGCATAGCATACATACATATGTAAAGGGTGATTTTTTTGAGGTTAGGATTTTCATGCATTAGTATTTGACAGATCACGTGGGATTTCAGACATGGTGTCAAAGAGAAAGATGCTCAGTATGCTTTGACATTTCATCATGAATAGACTTACTAACGAGCAACGCTTGCAAATCATTGAATTTTATTACCAAAATCAGTGTTCGGTTCGAAATGTGTTCAAATTTTGACAAATTTTGTTCAGCGATGAGGTTCATTTCTGGTTGAATGGCTACGTAAATAAGCAAAATTGCCGCATTTGGTGTGAAGAGCAACCAGAAGCCGTCCAAGAACTGCCCATGCATCCCGAAAAATGCACTGTTTGGTGTGGTTTGTACGCTGGTGGAATCATTGGACCGTATTTTTTCAAAGATGCTGTTGGACGCAACGTTACGGTGAATGAACACATTTCGAACCGAACACTGATTTTGGTAATAAAATTCAATGATTTGCAAGCGTTGCTCGTTAGTAAGTCTATTCATGATGAAATGTCAAAGCATACTGAGCATCTTTCTCTTTGACACCATGTCTGAAATCCCACGTGATCTGTCAAATACTAATGCATGAAAATCCTAACCTCAAAAAAATCACCCTTTACATTAAAATAAGAAGAGATTTATTTACAGCAAACCTCGGTTAAATCAAAAAGTTTAATTTTCTTCAGTATATCACCCATAATAAAAAAGAATTTCAGTATAGATCTCGCGAATTTTCTACCAAGTTTGCTAATTGCTTCCTTGTTGAATCTTGCCAAGGGCATTGCGCATAAGAGAGAAGGGCCCTTGCTTATTATGGCAGCATCATAAATGTTCTCTACTAAGAGTTTTCATCGAAGAAAGTTTCTCATCATGGTGATGTATGGTGCACTCTTGAAATGAGAATAACATCTTTCCAATGTTATGTCATGGGATATTCTGGAGGGCTTCGACATTAATGCAAATAGATTCTAAAGAATGCAGATGATAATCTCATTGCTACAGATTTGCACAATAAATGGTCAACCTTTGTCCATTTTGCTATCGTAGAAAGATAATTTGTTGAAATCATTTTGACATATGAATAGGTTTACAGAGAACTCCTCATACCTTCAGATAGTTCATCTTAAAGTGGTTCTACTGTTCCAAATTAAAGTTATACAACATTTTTTAGTTCCACATCATGGCTGAAACTTAATGTTGCTGTCCATTTTGTGTTATTACCATTTTAAGCACAAAAATCTTGCAGTGCGAATAGAAAAGAAAAAAATGGGTTTATCTTGAAGCAAACTACAACTATAGAATGTAAAAAGTGCCATTATTTGCAGCCGATCTGCGAAATGTTGTCCATATTTAATCTTTTTCACTGTAACTTTGATATAACCAACAAATTCCCGTGCTTTTTTGCTGCTGGTTGCTGGCTTCTGTGGCTGCTGCAACAACCATTTAATGTAAGCAATGTATGCATGCATATTTTTTAGTGTGATTGCATTCATTTTAAACTGTTGTTGGAAAAAGTTGGCCGCATGTTTTTAGTAAACTAAGACTAAATGCTAGCGACTGGTGTTGCTTGTTGCTGATTCAAGTGGCTGTGGCTACAACAACTATTCGTGGTGTATATGCTGGCGGTTACAAGAAATCCATTAAAAAGTTTCCAATGTTTCGTGTTTTTGTTTTTTTTGGCGTTGCATACCACCAAACTGCTGTATTTAATCATTTTTAATCAGAATAATTTAAATTATAACAAATTAACTGTTGGTAAAGTGTTTGCGAGTTAACTGCGATTGGTGTAGATATTTTGAATCTTCAAAAACGAGTTTTCCCTTGTCATAAGAAATGTTTAATGCCAACAAATTTGAATTAAATTGTTTGTATGTTTTATGGATTTTTTTCATTTTGTCGATTTGTGGCAATTTTAACTGCAAGCCAACACCATAGGATATTAGTCAGACGGCTCGATATATTTAAAATATAATAGTAAATGTTTAGGGCTGAGAAAGGTGTATTGGTAGTCGAAATATGGTAAGGATAGATCTCTTTCTCTTGCATTGTTTAAAGGATTTGGCGCTGTGCAAATATCACAGTCTAAAATATCACAGGCCAGTCTAAAGCCACATTTATAGGTCCCAATTATGAAAGTTGTATCATACTGTCTTCTCTACTTGCTTGTGGAACGTACACTGGATGCTGATGTTTCCATCATGGGGTATTGAGATTTCTAGGCACAACGCGCATCATGTAGGTGAATATACCTACCGCCTAAAATAGTTTAGCTGAACATTTACCAGATCCTGTTTTCTTGTCCTTCAGCTTGTCCTTCAGCCTGGTAGTTGCTAGTTAGATATCATTCTGACTTGGCGATATACATTCTATAGCTTCACTAGGCATAAGTTCTGTAATATCTGCTTTCTTCTTGTCCTTCAGCCTGGTAACTGCTACTTAAATCTCATTCTGACTTGGCGATATACATTCTATAGCTTCACTAGGCATTAATTCTTTAATATCGCCACTATCAGATATTAGCTGCTTGGAAAAATGTACCTTCATATATTAAGGACACTATTTGTATCTGTTATGAGATTGGATTCGTTGTCTCTGAAGTAGGATGTGCTTGTACTTAATAAGGAATTCAGTATTACCGGAATTCATTTTGATTTCCTGAATTACCCGATTCGCTTAAACTCACGTCTTTCGATTTCTTTATTCTTTCCGAGGAGTAAATGTTTATATTCTCCCAATTTCTCCCGAGTGCAGGTCAAGCAAACCGCACTCTTGGCATCAGAAAAAATTTTCGACGCTTTCTGTCGTACCATGGGTTCCTTGGGATGGATTTTGGGACATTTTTCATGAAGTAGACAATGAAGAAGACAATTTTCATGAAGCCGCTATATATTATCGGAAAATTGAGAGCTTTCATCAAGCTATTGGGTCAGACTACTGAGTATGAGTCTTTACGAAATCAAAGAGCCAAGAGTCGGCTTCAAGTTGTTTTACAGGCATTTTTTATGAGAAAGAAAACAAGTAAAAGCGTGGCAAGTTAGGCCCGGCCTAATCTTGAAAAACCAACACCATGGGTTCTGCTCAAAACTTTACATTAAGGCCAAATTTAGTTGAAGGGCATAATTTTATTTTACATACCAAACTTCTGTCAAACCAGCAAAAATCAAAGCTGTAGGAACCGAACAAGGGTGAACGAGAGACCGGTTTACATGGGAGCTATATCAGGATATAGACTGATTTGGAGCGAACTTGGAACAGTTTTTGGAAGTCATAACGGAATACTATATGCAAATTGAAACAGAACACCGTATGCAAAATTTCAGTCAAATCGGACAAATATTGCCTCTTGTAATGACTCTAGAAGTCAAATCGGCAGATCGGTTTATATGGGAGCTATACTAGGTTATAAACCGATTTGATCCGTATTTAGCACAGTTGTTGGAAGTCATAAGGGAAAACTATATGCAAAATTTTAGCCAAATCGGACAATAATTGTGGCTTCGATGGTCTCAAAAGTCAGGTTATAGACAGATTTGGGCCGTACTTGGCACAGTTGTTGGAAGCCGATCAAGAATTTACAAAACATTACTAGTTGAACCGGGCCCGCTCCGCTGCGCTCTCTTTAACTCTCTAATATCTTTGTGGGATGGGGACACTTCACCCTGAATGTGGATATCGAGTTCCTGCAACTGTAGCCTATATCCGTCTATGACGCTGAACGCCTGCGTTCGAATTATGGCGAGAACATTGGACAAAATTTTAAGCATTTGCGTGGTACCATGCATGGTCATGTCCAAAATTCTCCCCAAAGAGGTGTTGAACTGCGACACACCGTTCGGACTCGGCTATAAAAACGTTCCCTTATCATTGAGTTTAAGCTTAAAACGGAAAGCACTCATTGATGAGGGAAAAGTTTGCCCCTGCTCGGTTCTTGGGCAAATTTTCACTCTACTTCCAAATGCCTACTTTTGAGACCTATAATACCGTATTGATAAATATTTCCGGTTTAGGGGAATTTCTGGGGTGGGGTGGCCAGCCAGACACTTTGCCATTTAAGTAAATATATCAGATTCGTGCTCTAATTTCAAATACATTTTAAACGATCCCCATAAGATCATGATTGGTAAATAAGTTCTGTTCGAGAGTGGGATGGAAGCCAGGGCCTTTATTCCGAAAATGAGTATCAATTTCCTGAAAATTAATAAATTTCCATCCCAAATAGCTTTTATGTACTTGGGAGGTGTTTTGGGATGGGGCGGCTCCCCAAACACATGGCGCTTCAAATCCGTTTTTTTTATCTCAAACACTCTTCGTTTGAGCTCTACATTGTTGTGTTTGGTATATATAGCCATTGGGCGGGTTTGGGTGGCCCCACAGGGCACTCGATCCCAACAAAGTGCAAAAAGATTTCGAATGAATCACATTACCAAAATCTCCGAGATCTGGTGTTTTTGAAAATTAGGGCAATGAAAAGTGCTTTTTAGGGGAGTGCTGGCATCTCAAACATTTTTTTCTGAAGAATGGATATCAAATTCGTGCTCCACTTCCAAATCCCTTTAATTTGAGCCCCATACTGCTATAGTAGGTAAATATGAACCGTCTGCAGGGTGTTTTGCCCTGAAAAGAGATATCAAATTTTTTCTTTACTCCCAAGTACCGCTGATTAGAGCTGCAGAAATTCAGAAATCCAGTTCAGATTGCTTTAGGGTGCTGTAGGGTGTATCCCCAAACACTTGGCTCCAAAATTGGATATCTAATTCGTTTTCTACTCTTAAATACCTTTTATTTAAATCTCCAATGGTCATAATGGGACAATTAACGTTTTTGACATATTTTTGGGAGGAAAAGCGCCGCCTAGCCCTGAACACAAATTGTAATGTCTTATTTGCAATTTACTCCCAAATACCTTTCATTTGAGTCCCATATAGCCATGGTCGGCTAATATGCCCAGTTGGGGGTATTGTGGAGTGGGGCGACCTCCCATTACTTGGACCTAATTTTTTATGACATATTTGTAATCTACTGCCGAATACTTAACATTTGAGTCCATTTTTAAATGAACGTCGAATATATCTGATTAGAGTTTTTAGGTTTTTTTTTTGAGTTTTGGCGTTGGAGCTGGGTACTTGGACCCAAATTTAAATGCGATATTCGTCGATTCAGCCGTTTTTGATTCTAAGGAACAAACAAACCGAGTCCCATATAGTCTTGATGGATCATATGCCCATTTGGGGCGGTTTTGTGGAGTGGTGTAACCCCCCTATATTTCGATCTGATTTTGTATGCCAGATTTATAATCTACTCTCGAATACCTTTCATTTGAGCCCCATACTGACATGAACGTCCAATATGTCTATTTGGGGGAGTTTTGGGGTTGGGGCGGCCGGATTTGTACTTAGACACAAATGTCAATACCATATTCGTGTTCTACTCAATAATACCTTTCATTTGATACCCATATTGGCCTTATCGCTTCACTTTTGATTTTGGGTGGTGTTTTTGGGGTAACAGGGGAGGGTCCGCCCCCTTCCGATATCAAAAAAATATTAACAGTTTTCCTTCTTCCTGACCATATTAGTTATCTACTTCCGAATGCCTTTAATTTGAGTCCCATATTGTCCTGAATGATGACATGTCATGATAAGTCTATTTTAAGAGGTTTTGGGGTTAGGGCGGCCCCCCAGTTTCTTGGACCCAATCTTAAATATGAAATTCTTAGTCTACTATTGAATATCTTTCATTTGAGTCCCATATTGTTTCGATGTGCCCACTTTTATTTTTGGGCAGTACTTTCGGGATAAGGGAAGAGTCCGCCCCTCTTTCGATATCAAAAAATTAGATAGCCTTTGTTGCCTTCCAGACCAACCTAAATAATCTGTGAAATTTTTAAGGTAATCGGTTCAGTCGTTTTTGAGTCTATACGGAACAAACAAACAAACCGACAAACAAACACGAATTGGTTTTCATCTATAAGACTAGCTGGACAGGGCCCGCTTCGCTGCGCCTTCTACGGTCACGTCAGGAAATAAGTCCTATTTGGGGTTGCTAGTACGGCCTTTCAGATATTTCGCGCTAATGTGGATATTATATTGGTGCTCTTTTTCGAAAATTAAGAGTGAAATTTCTATACTAAATTCGTACTCTACTCTTAAATACCTTTCATTTGATACCCATATTGTCCCAATCGGTACACATGTCCGTTCGGTTGGGTTTTAGGATGGGGCTTCCCCCAGGTTATTTCACCCCAACAGTTTTTTTTATCAATTTCGTGTTTTTGGGGTACCATTAAGAGGCATATAAAATTTCGCTTAAATCAGTGCACGAATCTTCGAGATCTGGCTTTTTTGAAAATTGGGGTATGGGGGAGGGTCCGTCCTCTTCGGATAGTACCCTATTTTCACCTCAAATAGGGTACTCTACCATCTATGAAAATTTCATGAAAATCGGTTCAACCGTTTTTGATTCTAAACGGAACAGACAAACAAACAAAGCTTAACAATTTCATTTTTATGTAATAGGTGGGATGTTAGATCAATATTTCGAGGTGTTTCAAATGGATTGACTAGATTAGTATACCCCCATCCTATGGTGGTGGGCATAAAAACAACATTAGGGGGGAATATTCATTTTCGCATTCCGTTTGCAACACATTGAAATATCAATTTCCGACCCCATAAAGTATGTATATTCTTGATCGTCATAAAAATCTAAGACGATCTAGCCACGTCCGTCGTTCCGGCTTTTCGTGCGTTTCTCCGTATGTCCGTCTGTTTGTCTGTTGAAATCACGCTACACCCATTAAAAATTGCGATATTGAGTTGAAACTTTGCCCAGGTTCTTTCGTTGCCCATAGGCAGGTTAAGTTCGAAGATGGGCTATATCCGATCTACCGATTTAAAGTCTTGGGCCCATAAAAGCGATATGTATTATCCGATTTTTCTGAAATTGGAGACTGTGAGTTGTGTAAGCAAATCGGTGTTCTTCTTCAATTTGGTCCAGATCGGTCCAGATTTGGATATAGCTGTCGTATAGTCCGATCTCTCGATTTTAAGCCTTGGAGCCATAAAAGGAGCATTAATTGTTGATTTCACTGACATTTAGGACAGTGAGTTGTGTTAGGCCTATCTAAATTTTTTCAATTTGATCGCTTCAGATTTGGATATAGCTATATGGATATTTGCGATCTTTCGATTTAAAGCCTTGGGCCCACAAAGGGAGCATTTATTGTCCGTTTTCGCTGAACTTTAGGAGAGTGAGTTGTGTTGGGCTCCTCGATATTCTTCTTGAAGACAGATTTGGATATGGCTGCCATATAGACCGATTTCTCGATTTAAGGTCTTGGCCCCATAAAAAGCGCATTTATTATCCGATTTCGTTGAAATTTGTCACAATGATTTATGTTAGGCTTCCTATATCGGTAATCAGGGTAATCCTGCGCTTACTTTCGAAAATTATTAACAAATATTGTATAGACTGATAACTTCTCTATAGGATCTTCTATGTACTACAAGAGGTGTTGTTAAGAGAACCAAGCTATTGAAACTCATACAGATTTTACATTATATAGTGATTGAATACATTGCACAAACACATGCAACTCATTTCAGTCATTTTAAGTGTTGAATAAATCGCTGAGAAACTCTTTTGGCTACCGTGTAGTTGCAACATTGTAGTGCAGCTACTTTAGCTATGAACATGGCATGGTCCTATTAATAATTGCTATAAATTTAGCTGTCATCTGGTTCTGTGCGAATGTGAAAATAGTTGCCTACTACTAATACCTTTTAACCGGTTAGTACATCGTTAACAAGTTCAGTCATAAATTATTTATTCATTAAACTCATAGTAAATATAGGCCCAATATTGTAGAACTATTTAGCATTAGCTACAAAGGCTATCAGCAAATCAGTCATAAATTAAACTCAGTTTATGACAAGGGCTAAGCATGATATGCCTAATATATGCAACATTTAGCATTTTAGTTCCTTTTAGTTCCGTTCCATAAAAGGAACTAGTTCCTTTTCTTAGTTCCTTAGCTCCGGAAGAAGCAATAGGCTATATAATTTTTTGATATCTCAAGGGGGGGCGGACCCTCCCCCTTACACCAAGAGTACCACCCAAAAATAAAAGTGAACAGATCGTGGCAGTATGGGACTCAAATGAAAGGTATTTGGGAGTAGAATTCAAATTTGATATCAAAATTTGGGTTTAAGTACCTAGGGGGCTGCCCCGACCCCAAAACCCCTTGAAATAGGCATATTGGACGATAATGACAATATGGGACTCGAATGAAAGGTATTCGGGAGTAGATTATGAATATCGTCAGGAAGGAGGAATAAGCTATATTATTTGTTGATATTGAAAGGGGTGGACCCTCCCTCGTTACCCCAAAAACACCACCCAAAATCAAGGTTAACCGATCGGGACAATATGGGTATCAAATGAAAGGTATTGGAGAGTAGAATACGAATTTGGCATTCAAAGCTGGGTCCAAGAAACCCAGGGGCCACTCCAACCCCAAAAGTTACCCAAACAAACATATTGGATGTTCTACATAGCAATATGGGACTCCAATGAAAGGTATTCGGGAGAAGATTACGAATATGACATAAAAAAGTGATGTCTAAGTATTTGCGGGTCGTCCCATCCCCAAACGACTCCCTAATTGAGAATTTTACTCGATCATAGCTAATTAGGACTCAAATGAAAGATATTTGGGAGTTGATTATATGACATTAAAACTTTGTGTCCCAGAATCTAGTTGGCGGACCCCAAAACAGGTCACTATGTGATTTAATTAATGTGTGGGGACACAAATGAAGTTAGGCCGCCATACCCCAAAAATTATAACGTTCAGCTAGATAGAAGGAGTTGCAAACCTTAACGTTAAGATTGCAACCGTATTTAGCTCATCGATGGACAAGACCAAACGTCGTGCTGTTGGGCAATAATTTTTTGTTCCAAAGTTTTACATGGTTTAATAGTAAGAACTATTGCCACCGCACCAAATATATCGACTGGCAAATTATTAGGTTGCCCAAAAAGTTATTGCGGATTTTTTAAAAGAAAGTAAATGCATTTTTAATAGAATTTAGAATGAATGAATTAGAAAGAATGCAATTACAGAGTCACAAGCTGTGAAAAAATTTGTCAACGCCGACTATATGAAAAATCCGCAATTACCTTTTGGGCAACCCAACAGTTATTTACCGCAGAAAATCGATTAATATGGCAATTTTAAATGACGACTATCTAATAGTCAGTCATATAGTCATTTATAGACAACTACAACTGATAACCAATGTTGTAGGCGTTAAGCCACTCCAAGCGAGTAGTAGCACTAACATTTAAGTTAGCGCCATCTACTGGCAGTTTTCAAATGGATTTAGTTGTTCCAATTGAAAACAGCCAGTAAATGGCGCTAATTTGGAGAAGCCAACATGAACAGAAAGAGGACAGAGTGGTCAAAATTTATCATACAGCAGTTATCTGCGTTATGACTTCGTTGCGGTATTATTATACCCTCCACCATAAGATGGGGGGTATACTAATTTCGTCATTCTGTTTGTAACTACTCGAAATATTCGTCTGAGACCCCATAAAGTATATACATTCTTGATCGTCGCGACATTTTATGTCGATCTAGCCATGTCCTTCCGTCCGTCCGTCTGTCTGTCTGTCGAAAGCACGCTAACTTCCGAAGGAGTAAAGCTAGCCGCTTGAAATTTTGCACAAATACTTCTTATTAGAGTAGGTCGGTTGGTATTGTAAATGGGCCATATCGGTCCATGTTTTGATATAGCTGCCATATAAACCGATCTTGGGTCTTGACTTCTTGAGCCTCTAGAGTACGCAATTCTTATCCGATTAGAATGAAATTTTGCACCACGTGTTTTGTTATGATATCCAACAACTGTGCCAAGTATGGTTCGAATCGGTCCATGACCTGATATAGCTGCCATATAAACCGATCCTGGATCTTGACTTCTTGAGCCTCTAGAGTGCGCAATTCTTATCCGATCCAACAACTGTGCCAAGTATGGTTCAAATCGGTTCATAACCTTATATAGCTGCCATATAAATAACTGTGCCAAGTATGGTTCGAATCGGTCCATAACCTGATATAGCTGTCATATAAACCGATCTGGGGTCTTGACTTCTTGAGCCTCTAGAGTGCGCAATTCTTATCCGATTGGAATGAAATTTTGCACGACGTGTTTTGTTATGATATCCAACAACTGTGCCAAGTATGGTTCAAATCGGTTCATAACCTGATATAGCTGTGATATAATCAGATCTGGGGACTTGAGCTTCTAGAGGGCTCAATTTCTATCCGATTTGACTGAAATTTCGCAAGACGTTTTTTATTGTTACTTTCAACAACTATGTCAAATAAAGTACAAGTCGGTTCATAACCTGATATAGCTGCCATATAAACCGATCTGGGATCTTGACTTCTTGAGCCTCTAGAGGTCGCATTTATTATCCGATTTGCCTGAAATTTTGTACGACGGATACTCTCATGACCATTAACATACGTGTTTATTATGGTCTGAATGGGTCTATAGGCCGATACAGCTCCCATATAAATCGATCTCTCTATTTTACTTCTTGAGCCCACAAAGGGCGCAATTCTTATTCGAATTGGCTGACATTTTACACAGGTCTCCAACATATAATTTAATTGTGGTCCAAACCGGACCATATCTTGATATCGCTCTAATAGCAGAGCAAATCTTTTCTTATATCCTTTTTTTTGCCTAAGAAGAGATGCCGGGAAAAGAACTCGACAAATGCGATCCATGGTGGAGAGTATATAAGACTCGGCCCGGCCGAACTTAGCACGCTTTTACTTGTTCTTAACTTCCCCACGCTAAGGGTTGGTATTCTATGCTGTTTTCGGAATAAAATTCATATTTTGTACTTTTTTTTAAACAAGTATTAAGTGTCGATGCTAAGAAAAACACAAGTCGAAGCCCATCAAAACAATTTAGATTTTTTGACAATAAAAAAGTCATATCTGGATGCCACCACGTTTCTACATTTGTGTCACCACATTCATTTAATGTGGTTGCCACAAATAATTTATTTTCCTTTCACCTAAATCACAACGTACACAGTTGTTGTCCATTAAAAAAGTTGATGCTTTATTTAGTTGTTGTATGAAGCTGAAAAATATGGCAAGTCAATCAGCTGGTCTACAAATTAACAAAAAGCAGCAAAAGAAAAGTGTACATGCAAGTAAAAGGAACTATGGAACGATAAGGAAAGAGAGGGAACTAGTTCCAGCAGTTCCTTACTTTGATAAGTTCCAATGAACTAGTTCCAATGAGCTAGTTCCATGCGGAACTACCCAACTCTAGCAACATTTCCCTTTGAATAACTTGGTAAAATATCAGCCCTAAGAAGAGTTGTGGTAAGAAAACTTACTACGCCAATTTTGTGATAGCCATAACCTAAGGATTTGTAAATTATACCGATAACATACTGAAAACTAATTCTTTTAGTTTGGTTTTATGTTTAAATCTCTAACAAATTTTATTCATCCTAGATTGACTTCCATCTTCTCACTGAAACTCATTTCCTATGTATCCATTCTCTGAATTAGTAGTTGCATTATTATTTTAACTACTCCGGCCCAATCTATGGCAAACATTTCTCATTCTATGTACAGTTCTTCAATCTTGAATCTCTTGATGCTTTTAAAATGCAATCCATGAAATAATTGTATGGCAGGCCATAAACAATTGTGGCGTATAAAACATAAATTTCATTCCTTGAGATATCATCAAATAATTGCAAAACTGCAACAAAGGATGCAGAAATTTTTCATGCAAGCGAAAATACTCTCTACCCAAACACCAACAACTCTACACAATATAGAGTTCAGTATAAATGTCATTCATAACTTAACATAGCCTGCAACTCATGTGCGTAGTCTTTGTAAATAGCTCTTGGTGCCGCCAGTTTTCTATCTTATCATCACTTCGATTCGATCTGCACGGATCCCTTTTGCAATATTGCAAATGCAAATATCATCAACTTCATCGCCATCCCTACGTTTCGATTAAATTGAGTGGTACTTCATGTCTGGGGAAAAAAGAACACCAACACAATATTCATAGAGAACAAAAGAAATCGACAGTTCACACGAAACCATTCCACCCGCAATGCACTACATACCGACATATTGTGTGTTGAATACCTATTACATGCACTCGATGTTTGCTGTATTTGTGTGCAAAGGACTCCATTATGTGTACTCGTATATCTTGGCAAAGACTGCATGTCCACGCATCCTTACAATGCGGAAAGCTACAGAAAACAGATAGCCACACACCAATGTAACACAATCATTGATATTGCCTGTGAATGTGGTATGTCTGTTCCAACACTTGAGAACAATGAATGATGTGACAACTATGCAGATTGCGCTAGGAGGCTGGCCTGCAGTCGAGTAAATGAAAATTCATAAATTCTCAACTCTTATTCAATGGCTGCATACAAATGCAACTGTCGTGTGTTCGTACACTAAAGTGCCATCGATTTGTTGCGCGGGAGATATGAAATTCTTCATCATTTTTTTTGAATGACTACTAATTGAAGGATTTTCTCGAACAAGGCATATTCGTTATCAAGGCAATAGAATTACTTACAATAATTATTTAGTTGGCTAGGATAGATTTTCTCAATGGCCAAGAGAAGATTTTTTTCTTCAAATTCCAATATTAAAGTATCCACATATTTCCGAATCTAAACTGAAACCAACTAAGGTACCAACTTTTGTGCAGATCATCAAAACATTTAAGTACTAGCGCTCTGTAAGGGCAAATCGGTAGGTACATGTATTTGGGAGATATATCCAAATGTGAACCGAATACTGTGTAATGGGATAGTAATACCAAAAGCCACTTGCGCTCTGATGGAGAAAATCAGCAAGGGCAAGATTCATACTGCCATAATTCATATTGCCTTAATCCACGGATAGAGATGGATTTCTAACGGGTAAATACCCAACGCTTCTTGCAGATATATTCGAATTTCAAATTTCATCAAAATCTGATGCTCGTTCTATGGGCTCAATACTCCATTTCGTGAGATTCGTCTATATGGCAGCTATATCCGAATATGGTCCGATCTGGACGATATTCAACGAAAAGGATTAGAGTGGTACCGGAACTCGCTGTGCCAAATTTCATCGAAGTAGGATGATAAATGATCCTTTACACAATATCGGGAGATCGGTATATATGGCAGTTATATCCAAGTATGGTCCGTTCTGTACCACATTTGGCAAGAATGGGTAGGGGTCAACCAGAACACACTGTGCGAAATTTCATCGCAATGGAATAACAAATTTCATCGAATTCGAGTAATAACTGGATTTTTTATAGCCTCCGTATCCTATATCGGGAGATCGGATGGTCGGTCTAAGGGCAGCTATATCCAAATATAGTCCCATCTGAACCACATTTGGCAGGAATGGGTAGGGGTCTACTAAAACTCTCTATGCCATATGTCATCGAAATCAGATGAGAAATTACCAATTTATTGCCTCAAGACTTTAAGTCTGGAGATCGGTCTATAATTGCGGATTTTTTAAAAGAAAGTAAATGCATTTTTAATAAAACTTAGAATGAACTTTAATCAAATATACTTTTTTTACACTTTTTTTCTAAAGCAAGCTAAAAATAACAGCTGATAATTGACAGAAGAAAGAATGCAATTACAGAGTCACAAGCCGTTGAAAAAATTTGTCAATGCCGACTATATGAAAAATCCGCAATTACTTTTTGGGCAACCCAATATATAACTAAAATTCGATTTTCTGAGATCACAAGGTCAGGTTTATGTACAAAAAAATATGAAGTAATCAAAAATTTTTTGAACAATTGTTTTATCCCAAGATATCTGCAGAATTATAAATACCCAGCTTTTGGGTATAAATGGGTAAATACCCGGGTAAATACCTTTTGGATATTTACCCATCGCCTATCTCTAGCCATGGACGACCCGGAACAAAGCTTCCGGACTAAACCATATCAACTACCAATTATTCTATGCTAACACTGGTACTCGGTCGAGGACCTGCGTTATTTGTTATAAAAATTTAAATTTTGTCTTTTCCCAAGTGTTGTCAACGTCCGATGCAATAGTGATGAGACAGGGAGACGGTGGTGATATCTGTCATTACTTTATCTGCCTTTCGACTCTCCTACACCGTCCTCTGACACCACAGCCTACGTCGCACAGTGGGATGGGAAAAAAAAAAGTGGAAAAAAGTTTGCCATTTTGAAACGGATAGAGACATCTTCATGAAATTCAAACATGGGTATAACTGAGGTGCTATACAGATTATATGTGCAAAATTTCAGATCTCTCTTCTCTAAATTTTATTAGAAAACTAATAAGGTTTACTTTTTTTTTTTGCGCTATATGTGCTTCTTCAATTATGCGAGTTACAAATCATAAAATGTGAAAAAAGTAAATTTTTGGGATTTTTTCGTAAAAAAACGTAATTTCATTGTTTCGTCTCTGTACTGTAAAGATGACTTAATGTAGATGCGTACACTAAAAATAATTGTTATAAATTGTCTTAACTGTAATGGGAGGTCTGTGAAGTACAATATTGGCATTTCTTAACAAAAAAAAAAAAAAAAAAAAAAAAAAAAAAAAAAAAAAACTGGGAAAACCCATCGAGTTCTCAAAACGCAAAGCTGAGACCCCCAACTGTATAAAATATTTTCATTGCCCCACGGAATGAGTAATGAGCGCCATCCAAGGATTGAGGTCTCTACGGAAATTTTACTAAAAAATGCCAATCTTTTATTAAGCAAGTAAAAGCGTGCTAAGTTCGGCCGGGCCGAATCTTACATACCCTCCACCATGGATCGTATTTGCCGAGTTCTTCTCCCGGCATCTCTTCTTAGGCAAAAAAGGACATAAGAAAAGACTCTGCTATTATTATATTATTACATGTTGGAGACCTGTGTAAAATGTCAGCCAATTCGAATAAGAATTGCGCCCTTTGGGGGCTCAAGAAGTAAAATAGAGAGATCGATGGGAGCTGTATCGGGCTATAGACCGATTCAGATCATAATAAACACGTATGTTGATGGTCATTAGAGGATCCGTAGTACATAATTTCAGGCAAATCGGATAATAATTGCGACCTCTAGAGGCTCAAGAAGTCAAGATCCCAGATCGGTTTATATGGCAGATATATCAGGTTATAAACCGATTTGAACCTTATTTGACATAGTTGTTGAAAGTAACAACAAAAAACGTCGTGGTAAATTTCATCCCAATCGGATAAGAATTGCGCACGCTAGAGGCTCAAGAAGTCAAGACCCAAGATCGGTTTATATGGCAGCTATATCAGGTTATGGACCGATTTGAACTATACTTGGCACAGTTGTTGGATATCATAACAAAACACGTCGTGCAAAATTTCATTCCAATCGGATAAGAATTGCGCACGCTAGAGGCTCAAGAAGTCAAGACCCAAGATCGGTTTATATGGCAGCTATATCAGGTTATGGACCGATTTGAACTATACTTGGCACAGTTGTTGGATATCATAACAAAACACGTCGTCCAAAATTTCATTCCAATCGGATAAGAATTGCACACTCTAGAGGCTCAAGAAGTCAAGACCCAAGATCGGTTTATATGGCAGCTATATCAGGTTATTGACCGATTTGAACCATACTTGGCAAAGTTGTTGGATATCATAACAAAACACGTCGTGCAAAATTTCATTCCAATCGGATAAGAATTGCGCACTCTAGAGGCTCAAGAAGTTAAGACCCAAGATAGGTTTATATGGCAGCTATATCAAAACATGGACCGATTTGAACCATACTTGGCAAAGTTGTTGGATATCATAACAAAACACGTCGTGCAAAATTTCATTCCAATCGGATAAGTATTGCGCACTCTAGAGGCTCAAGAAGTCAAGACCCAAGATAGGTTTATTTGGCAGCTATATCAAAACATGGACCGATATGACCCATTTACAGTACCAACCGACCTACACTAATAAGAAGTATTTATGCAAAACTTCAAGCGGCTAGCTTTACTCCTTCGGTAGTTAGCGTACTTTCGACAGACAGACGGACGGACGGACAGACGGACGGACAGACGGACGGACATGGCTAGATCGACATAAAATGTCACGACAATCAAGAATATATATACATTATGGGGTCTCAGACGAATATTTCGAGTAGTTACAAACAGAAAGACGAAATTAGTATACCCCCCATCCTATGGTGGAAGGTATAAAAAGCGAGGTCAAACCCTAGCTGAATTCTTGAATACTGAGACCTGATAACACTTAATATTGGTAAAATAGCTACCTTTGTTATTCAGAAAATCTAATCGATGAGGTTCAGGATTGGAGGTCTCCATGAAGCACTCCTTCTCTGACCATCGCTACATTAGGTTTAGAAGAGCATGGTCAGCTCTAAATCCGATATGATTCCCGAATAATTTGAAAACCAACTGGACGAAACTCGGAAGACTACTCAGAAGTAGACTTGTTCAAGATCATTTAGATTGTTCATGCATAGGAAACATTAACGACAATGTCAACAGGATTACGACTGCACTAGTGGAGTCTTTCCAAGATAATTGTCCTCTTCGAGAAAGGAAATCAATCCAAGAAAAAAAAAAACTGGATGATTAGCGATCTTCGCAACATCGTCCGCAGATTTTTTAACAGGGCACCTAGTAAAAAAGCGGCTGTTTTTTGCGTTGTGTAATACAAACGGCTCAAGGAATACAATACGATTTTCAGAGCAGCAAAATGTACCTCCTGGTATACCATACGATTATCGGAGCAGCAAAACGTACCTCCTGGAAGCCATTCTGCGAACAGGTCGATAGCGTTATTGACGCTGTCAAGATGAAAAAGTTTCTCTCAAAAACCAAACGGAAACGTTAGTAGGCGACATAGGAGTCAGAGCAGAGACAACTGAGGACATGTTAAGGCTTTTCATAAAACACATACAACGGGACTCACGGAGTCACTAGAATCTTGGAATAATGAAGTTGATCGAAGGCTTATCATTACAGAATTTATGGCAAAGGAAGCCTTGGGTACCATTCAGCCATTAAGTCACCCATAGCTAATGGAATAATTCCAGCGTTATTACTGAAGGAGGCTGACTATCTGGCGCCCCTCTGGCCCCTATTTTAAAAGCCTGTCTAGGAGGCCACCGTAGCACAGAAGTTAGCATGTACGCCCATGACGCTAAGTTCAAATCTTTGCGAAAACATCTGAAAAATTTTTCAACGTGGGTTATCCCCTCCTAAGGACTCCCCGGTAGCCGAGTTTGTAGCGTACTTAGATTACCAGTGCAGGGGTCGTGGTTTCGATCCCCGCCAAATATCTTGGTCTGTCGCCACTGTGGTATCACAAAGGACTTAAAATTGTCTAAGTGTCTATCCCCTCCTAGAGTTGGTAACTTTGTTGAGTACTTTGCCATGCAAAAAATTCTCCTCATAGAGGTGTTGCAAGCCGTTCGGACTCGGATATAAAAAGGAAATCATTAGGCTTAAACTTGAAACGGACAGCGCTCATTGTTATGTGAGAAGTTTGACCCTGTTACTTAGTGGAGTTTCTATTTGGATTGTAGCCACCTTAATTCTATGGGAGTTATAACAAATTGACTACAAAATTAATGGAAAAAATTGAGTTTTACTGACATTTCTAGGTGTACGCCATACCAAAATTGTTGTCCTTTAAAACTGTATAAAGTGGTAGGGTGTAGTGACCCCCATCCGCATTTATGCCAATTTTGAACTCTACACTTAACTTTGCATCATTTAGCTGGTAGGCTTTTGTTGCCGTTGATGAAATTATTTGTTCGCACATTGTCAAGAGATGAATTTTGCATTGCTTTCATGCTAGCATACATCCAGAACAATATGTTTGACAATTAGTGTTGCCAGATTAGTTGCGAAAACAAAGTGAAATTTTTTAATATAAATTTTTTCCTTTAGCTGTAATTATAGATATCATTAAATAAAAAAAAAAAAAAAAAAAAAAAAAAAAAAAAAAAAAAAAAAAAAAAAAACAAGTAAAAACGTGTTGAGTTCGGCCGGGTCGAATCTTATATACCCTCCACCATAGATCGCATTTGTCAAGTTCTTTGCCCGATATCTCTTTATAGGTAAAAGGATAATGGATAAGAATTGCCATGTTATTTGAGCTATGCCAAGTTGGGGATAAACTTGGCTTGGCTGTTTTAGACCAAAGTGGAATTCATTCGGCCGTACTTGGCGTACTCTGTTAAGAGAGTTCATCACGTGCTTCATCCATTTTATGGATGGAGCTCATTTTTGGCTCAATGGGTACTTAAATAAGCAGAACTGTCGATTTTGGAGTGAAGTTCAGCCAGAAGCATTGCAAGAGCTACCAGTGCATCCAGAAAATGCCACAGTTTGGCAGTTTGGTGCGGTTTATGGGCTGGTGGCATCTTTGGACCGCACTTCTTCAAAGATGATGCGATTCGTAGGTTAGGTTTAAGTGGCAGTCTGCCATCAGACTCACTTAGACGTTTTCGTTCATTGTGATACCAGAGGAACAGAAGTAGGAAGATCCCTTCTAGTTCCTACCCTTAATCCATCCAAATCGCTTTCAAAAGCCCAATAACTTCCGATTGTTCACACCCGGGAATCAGACAGGTTCACAAAGAAATGAGAACCTAAAGTGGAACTCCTGCTGACTGTCAGTGCGGGACACATACACAAAAAGTGTTCTACAGTCTCTTCTTCTTCGATGTCCTTCTGCTTTGCAAAAGTCGTTACTGGCAACCTTCAGTCTGTCAGCATGTTTTCTGATTAGACAGTGGCCTCCCATGACGGACGCAATGACTGAGACATCTGTTCTAGCCATCAAAGCGCTAGACCTCTTCAAGTCTAGATTAGCCCACATAATTTTGGAATTCTCACAGCCCCCTCTTTGTGGCCATCTATCATTCGTTGTCCTTCGGGCCTGATCCTGAAAACTTAGCTTACATGTCGCTAGAGGCATACTCACTGATTCCAGTTTCCCTGGAATGTGTGAGGTAGTTCCTAGTCTCGCAAGCTCGTCCGCTTTATAATTCCCCGGCATATGTCTGTGGCCCAGAACAGGTGAATTTTGAATTGTTCAGCCATCTCGTTAAGAGATCTGCGACAGTCGAGGGCTGTTTTTTTTTGTTTAGAAATACGTTTTCAGGGATTTAATGGCTGCCTGGCTGTCTAAGATGATATTTATGCCAATAGTCGTAATGACATTATATCATAGCCATTCCACCACTTCCTTAATTGCAAGGATCTCCGCTTGATACTCACTTCGGTAGTCGGGTAACTCTTTCGATATGACCAGTTCTGGATCCTTACAGTACTCCCCAAAGCCCATCTGGTCGTCTAGTTTGGAATCATCCGTATAGAAGTCTATTTAACTTCTATTGCCAGGGATATCGTAGTTCCAATCGGTTCTACCAGGAGTACTTTTTATCAAAAAGCGGCTCAGGTAGGGTGTAATCAACACAGCCTAGAACAACGAGCATTGTATCAATGATAACACAGTGTCCGTGGCCGCCACATGACCAAAGAGAAAGCTCCCTTAGCCTCACGGCAGTGGTCGCAGCAATTTGTCTAACCACAATGCCATTAGATGTAGCATTAAATTCAGTGCTTCAAATGGTGTCGTCCTCAGTGCGGCTGTGATGCACAAACAAGTCTTCCTTTGGATCCGGTTGAGTATTGAAGAGTGGGACCTTATTCTATCTAGGAGTTCCAAATTTTAATCCAACATCAAGGATTGGCTCTGTCTAACGTCAACACCATTTCTCCCGATACCTCTCCTTAGCGTAGCGCATTGCTTCTGACTGTAAAGTTTCCCTGTATTCAGCATTCTTGGCTTTGGTAGTTCTTTGATACTCCTGGTCGTACTATCGGCTACTAGGGATTGGGTTTTGGTAACCAAGTATGGATGTTATGGGTAATAGTTTGCCATTGAGCTGCTATACTATCGGGACAGAGACTGATTTCTTCAAGCAATAGGGTCAGCCGAGTGGAGTATGCCGTTGCCACCTGCTGCGTTTGCAGTTTTCCGACGTCCTGCTTCCGGGCAGTGACAGTTCGTACACGCCTCACTATGGGTTGGCTTTCGGAATAGTAGCGGAAATTTTTGATTGCTTCGCGAGCGATCCGTCCTTTGTAATGTTGCTACAAAGATAGGAGAAGTTGCCAATGATATGATCATTTATAGTGAATGGTGTCAGATGTGGTATTCCTATCCTCTTCCATTTGGTCTTTGCTATGTTTATCCTCAGGCCTACTTTGGCAGCATTTTCATTCAGTCGTGGCAGTTTCGGAAACATGTAGTGCCAAGTTTTATCCGAATCGGTCATAGGCCCCCTTAAGTAGCGATATTCTGATATGACTTATTGAGACCAAACTTAATCAAATACAAACTCAGTTAATAAGTGTAAACGGGATCCATAGTGGGAACTCAAGTTTCGATCCAGCCGAACTTGGCACGTTTTCACTTATATTAATATGGCATCTCTGCTGCCAACTCAAGTTTACAACAATGTTAATCTTAATAACAGCAACCAAATGCAATTGCAACAGCATTGTGGCATGCAAACAGCATCCCCATGAAGTGCAACATCAGCAGTCATATGCCATGGTCGGTAAAGGCGTTAGCAGCTGCTGCCTACTGCCCGCCCACTCCATGGACACAATTATACATACATGCATCATACATTCATAACGTCATCATCTCTACCTGTACATTCATTCGTCTCTATGAATTCATTCAAGCTTGGACACCAAACCAGATACTTGATAGGATTCTTGACTATGCAAAAATACAATACAAACGGCTAGTTAGATGGCATGTTTGAGGGTAAATTGCAGGTTATGATGTTTGATAACATTACACCGAGAGAAATATTTTTAATCAAATTTTAAAAATCAGTTCTCTGGGATGGGCAGGTCGATGCAAGCCAATTTTCGGTAAAACCCCTATACATAGCAACCAAAAACCCCGAATGTGTCAGTTGGTAGGGTTTTGGGGTACTTCACTTATGCTGTGTATTATTTTAATACTTTTTAGTCCAGATTACGATTAATCGATTATTTTTATCTGTTATCGCATGATATCGATAACTATGTAGTACACCTTTGCATTGATGTTATAGCAGGAAGATGTGACTGTCGCTGGACAGAGTTAGAGAGAGAATTATCAAAATATAGGTGTCACATGGAAGACAAGTTAGAGCGTGCTAAGTTCGGTCGGGTCGAATCTTACAATATATACCCTCCACCATACCAGGGATCTGTCAAGTTCTTTGCGCGGAATCTCTTTTCAGGCAAACAAAGAATAATGGACAAGAATTGTTATGCTATAGGAGCTATATAAAGTAATAGTTCGGTTCGGAGCATAAATGAATTGAATGTTGAAGAATCGATTAATCGATTATTTTTATCTGTTATCGCATGATATCGATAACTATGTGGTACAACTTTGCATTGATGTTATAGCAGGAAGATGTGACTGTCACTGGACAGAGTTAGAGAGAGAATTATCAAAATATAGGTGTCACATGGAAGACAAGTTAGAGCGTGCTAAGTTCGGTCGGGCCGAATCTTATATACCCTCCACCACACCATGGATCTGTCAAGTTCTTTGCGCGGTATCTCTTTTCAGGCAAACAAAGAATAATGGACAAGAATTGTTATGCTATTGGAGCTTTATCAAGTAATAGTCCGGTTCGGACCATAAATGAATTGAATGTTGAAGAATCGATTAATCGATTATTTGTATTTGTTATCGCATGATATCGATAACTATGTAGTACACCTTTGCATTGATGTTATAGCAGGAAGATGTGACTGTCACTGGACAGAGTTAGAATAGTATTATCAAAATATAGGTGTCACATGGAAAACAAGTTACCAGTCGACAAGTTAGAGCGTGCTAAGTTTGGTCGGGCCGAATCTTATATACCCTCCACCACACCATGGATCTGTCGAGTTCTTTGCGCGGTATCTCTTTTCAGGCAAACAAAGAATAATGTACAAGAATTGTTATGCTATTGGAGCTATATCAAGTAATAGTCCGGTTCGGACCATAAATTAATTGAATGTTGAAGAATGTAGAAGTCATCGGGTAATATTTCAGTCCATTCGGCTAAGAATTTCACCTTGTAGAAGTTCAAGAATCATAATGTGAAGATCGGTTTATATGGGAGCTGTATCAGGCTATAGATCGATTCAGACCATATTAGATACGTATGTTGAAGGTCATCATACAAAATTTCAGGCAAATCAGATAAAAGTTGCGTCCTCTAGAGGCTTAAAAAATCTAGATCCCTGATCGGTTGATATTGCAGCTATATCAGGTTATGCACCGATTTGCGCCATACTTAGCACAGTTATTGGAAGTCATAACAAACCACTTTATGTACAATTTCATCAAATTGGATGAGATTTGCGCCCTCTAGTGGCTCAAGAAGTCAAGATCCAAGATCGGTTTATATGGTAGCTATATCAGGTTATGGACCGATTTAAACCATACTTAGCACAGTTGTTCGAAGTCATTACAAAACACTTTATGCCAAATTTCGGCCATGTTGGATAAGAGTTGCGCCCTCTAGTGGCCCAAGAAGTCAAGATCCATGAAATGGCTCATTTACAATCCTAACCGACCTACACTGATAAGAAGTATTTTGTGGAAATTTTCAAGCGCCTAGCTTTGCGCCTTCGAAAGTCAGCGTGCTTTCGACAAACGGACGGACATGGTTAGAACGACTTAAAATGTCATATATTCTTTATATTCTTTATGGGGTCTTAGACGAATATTTCGAAGTGTTACAAATTGAATGACGAAATTAGTTTACCCCTTTCGTATAGTGGAGGGTATAATAATGGACAGAGCCCGCTCTGCTGCGCCTTTTTTATACCCTCCACCATAGGATGGGGGGTATACTAATTAGTAAAGGTAGCCGCTTGAAATTTTGCACAAATGCTTCTTATTAGTGTAGGTCGGTTGTTATTGTAAATGGGCCATATCGGTCCATGTTTTGATATAGCTGCTATATAAACCGATCTTGGGTCTTGACTTCTTGAGCCTCCAGAGTGTGCAATTCTTATCCGATTGGAATGAAATTTTGACCGACGTGTTTTGTTATGATGTCCAACAACTGTGCCAAGTATGGTTCGAATCGGTATAGAACCTGATATAGTTTTCATATAAACCGATCTTGGGTCTTGAGCCTCTATAGGGCTCAATTCTTATCCGATTTGAATGAATTTTTGCGCGAAGTATTTTGTTATGATATCCAGGAACTGTGGCAAGTATGGTTCAAATCGGTTTATAACCTGATATAGCTGCCATATAAACCGATCTTGGATCTTGACTTCTTGAGCCTCTAGAGGTCGCGATTATTATCCGATTTGCCTGAAATTTTGTACGACGGATCCTCCCATGACCATCAACATACGTGTTTATTATAGTCTGAATTGGTCAATTACCCGATACAGCTCCCATTTAAATCGATCTTTCCATTTTACTTCTTGTTCACTCCCTTATTTTATCTGAGCCCTATATTGGCACGGTCTTGAAAAAAGTCCTATTTGGGGGTGCCGGTACGTCCTTTCAGATATTTCGCCCCAGTGTGGTGCTCTTCCCCAATTTTTATTTCAATTGAGCCTTATATTGCTTTGGTCGGTGAATAGTATGGTGGTGTTTTTGAAGGTGAGGTGGGCCCCCCCCCCCCCCCCTGTGTCAGATTCGTGCTGTAGTCTCAAATAACTTTCATTTGAGCCTAATATTGTCATTATTGGTCTATATATCCATTTGGCGGGCTTTGGAGCTGGGGCGGCCGCCCAAGACATCCCATCTTAAATAAGTATACCAAATTTCTGTTTTCGAGTTACTAGGTTGCCCAAATAGTAATTGCGGATTTTTTAAAAAAAAAATTAAATGCATTTTTAATAAAACTTAGAATGAACTTTAATCAAATATATAATTGCCATTTTGTTCGATAACCTTTTGCCATCTTCCTGGCAAATTTAGTATTCCACGCTTGTAGAACTTCTGGCCTTTATCTGCAAAAAACTGAACCAAGTGCGATTTTATAGCCTCATCATTGCCGAAAGTTTTACCATTTAAGGTGTTCTGCAAAGATCCAAATAAATGGTAGTCGGATGGTGCAAGGTCAGGGCTATATGGTGGATGCATCAAAAGTTCCCAGCCAAGCTCACTCAGTTTTTGGCGAGTGATCAAAGATGTGTGCGGTCTAGCGTTGTCCTGGTGGAATATGACACCTTTACGATTGACCAATTCTGGTCGCTTCTCCTTGATGGCTGTATTCAATTTGTCCAATTGTTGACAGTAAACATCCGAATTAATCGTTTGGTTCCTTGGAAGCAGCTCAAAATATACCACACCCTTCCAATCTCACCAAACAGACAGCATAACCTTCTTTTGGTGGATATCAGCCTTTGAAGTGGTTTGAGCTGGTTCACCATGCTTGGATCATGATCGTTTTCGACTAACGTTGTTGTAAACAATCCATTTTTCATCTCCAGTTATGATTCGTTTTAAAAACGGATCGAATTCATTGCGTTTAAGGTGCATATCACAAGCGTTGATTCGGTTTGTTAAATGAATTTCTTTCAATACATGTGGTACCCATAATAAAATTGACGCCAAACAAACAAATGTAAACAAAATTTCGCGCACTTTTTTCTAAAGCAAGCTAAAAGTAACAGCTGATAACTGACAGAAGAAAGAATGCAATTACAGAGTCACATGCCGTTGAAAAAATTTGTCAACGCCGACTATATTATTACTATTTTGGGCAATTACTTTATGGGCAACCCAATATATTTGCAATATCCATATTGTCCCAATCGGTAAATATGTCCTGCTGGGGGGTTTTGGGGATGGGGAGGTCCCTCAGTCACCAAGGAATACAGTTTTATGTCCGATTTGTACTCCCCTTTTAAATACCTTTCATTTGATGCCCATATTGCCCAAAGAAATAAAAGTGTCCTGCTGGGTGGTGTTTTTGAGGGTGGGTAGACCCCTCGACGCTAAGGGTGACATTTGTATGTCAAGTTCGTACTCTACTCTTAAATACCTTTCATTTGATATCCATATTGTCCCATTCGGTAAACATGTCCGTTCGGGTGGGTTTTGAGATGGGGCGTCCTCCCAGGTTAGATGACCCCAAAAATTGTATACCCATTTCGTGTTCTTTGGGATTCCAAAGCGTGGCATACAAACTTTCGATTAAATCGGTGTACGCATCTCCGAAATCTGGCGTTTTTAAAAATTGTGTCATAGGGGAGGGTCCGCCCCCCCTTCGGATATCAAAAAAAGTAGTACCCTATTTTCACCGGGGGCTCAAACTATACTATCTGCGAAAATTTTATGAAAAATGATTGATAGGGGCATGTTTGTAGACCGAGACATAATGATTTTTAAGAGTAGAGTACAAATCTTGTATCCAATTTTGGAATAGATTTAACACAGGAAGGACCTATTGGGTTGCCCAAAAAGTAATTGCGGATTTTTTTAAAAGAAAGTAAATGCTTTTTTAATAAAACTTAGAATGAACTTTAATCAAATATACTTTTTTTACACTTTTTTTCTAAAGCAAGCTAAAAGTAACAGCTGATAACTGACAGAAGAAAGAATGCAATTGCAGAGTCACAAGCTGTGAAAAAATTTGTCAACGCCGACTATATAAAAAATCCGCAATTTCTTTTTGGGCAACCTAATATTTTTTGTTATATTGTATCCTATTTCAGTTAAATGTCGAATAGTGGATTTTATCAGACCATTCTATTACATATGTGCTACACTGTTCACATGACACAAATATGTCCTATAATTAGATTTTTAGGGTGTACTAACATAACTTCATGTCGTTGATTCCTCCCTTTTCGAGTGTTGCCTTTGCCTTCAAATGCACTACAGACTTTTTTTTACGTTTTTCCTTATCTTTCTGCTTGCAATGTTGCAATGTGTTTCCTTTTTGGATTTGCCATGCCGAGAAAAGAGAGGGTGTTGCATGGGTGCCAACATTTACCTGATGAACGATGGCTTTATTTGACTCCATTGGAATCCTGGCCAACCGAAAGCAATCAAAACATGTGGTGTTGGCATTTCTGCATGTCTGTCTATGTTTAGTTTCATTTTGTTACCTTAACTTCTGGTTATTGTGTGGCCAAAATGATGAAACAATAGAGTCATAGATCACAATCTTTCCACCGACTGCAGATGCAATTGCATTTGAGAGGACATGTTCGGGCATTGCATTCATTTGTTCATTGTTTTGCATTGAGCTGCAAGAGATGTTTGAACAGTTTGCCAATCCTGCTGCCACCGCATCACATTGGGGTTGCTGGTGGTATGGGTAGCTCATTGAATGGCTGTGTGTAGGGAATGGGGTTTGATTGGTGTTGCTCCATTCATCATATCTTGTATGAATGCTATCTGAAATTGAGTTGTCAACACCAGACCAGAATGTATTGAAATGCTGGAACAAATTTATGTTTCACAAGAATAATTGTTACAAATTGAAGTGATAATTTAAATGCATATGCCTTTATGCCTTTAATAGGAGCGGAGAACGACAAATGGGAAAATTTTATATAAAGAAGTAAGGGAAGACAACATATGGGGGAACCATCTCTAGAATACCCAATACCACAAAGTCTACCTACCACTTCATAGTAAATACTGGGGCATACCCGTGAGACAATATAAATGGAAGGTATATCTCAATCTGATCTGGCTATAACTAAATCTGGTCTGGCTATATTTAATCTGATCTGGCATGAACAAGTTATAACATTCTAAGTTCCGGGTCGAATCTTGTCAACGCCTCACCATAAATTCTAATTTATGGCTTAATCGGCCATAAATTGAGGCTTCTAGGGGCCGTAGAAGACATCGGCAAATCCGTTCTTCGACAAACGGATGGACATCTCAAGATCGATTTAAGTTGTCAAAACGATCAAGAATATATATATTGGGTTGCCCAAAAAGTAATTGCGGATTTTTCATATAGTCGGCGTTGACAAATTTTTTCACAGCTTGTGACTCTGTAATTGCATTCTTTCTTCTGTCAGTTATCAGCTGTTACTTTTAGCTTGCTTTAGAAAAAAAGTGTAAAAAAAGTAAATTTGATTAAAGTTCATTCTAAGTTTTATTAAAAATGCATTTACTTTCTTTTAAAAAATCTGCAATTACTTTTTGGGCAACCCAATACATATACTTAATGGTGAAGCACTGGCTTAGGTGTATGTCCATAATGGCATGGGGCGGATTAATATCCGCACCCTCTTTTCAACCTAACCTATGGGGAAGCAAATCAATATTACGAAGTGTTACAAACGGAATGACTAAATAAGTATACCCCCCATCCAATGGTGGTGGTATAAAAATAGTAAAAAAAAAATACTAAGTGTAACGTTTTGTGGAGATCTGCACAAAATGATGACTACTTCAGGGCATATTGCAGAAAATATATGTGAATAAAAATATGAAAATATATACCTATTTTATAACAAGTAAGAGCATGCTAACTTTGGCCGGGCCGAATCTTATCTACCCTCCACCATGGATCGCATTTGCCGAGTTCTATGCGCGGTATCTCTTTTTAGGCAAACAAAGAATATTGAATGAGTACTGTTATGCTATTGGAGCCATATCAAGTTATAGTCCGATTCGGACCGTAAATGAATGCTGAACATTGTAGAAGTCGTTGTGTAATATTTCAGTTCATTCGGATAAGAATTGCGCCTTGTAGGGGCTCAAGAAGCAAAATCAGGAGATAGTTTTATATGGGAGCTGTATCAAGCTATAGATCGATTCAGACTATATTAGACACGTATATTGAAGGTCACGCGAGAAACCGTTGTACAAAATTTCAGCCAAATCGGATGAGAATTGCGTCCTCTAGAGGTTCAAGAAGTCAAGATCCCAGATCGGTTTATATGGCAGCTATATCAGGTTCTATACCGATTTTCGCCATACTTAGCAGAGTTATTGGAAGTCATAACAAAACATCTCACGCAAAATTTCAGCCAAATCGGAAGAGAATTGCGCGCTCTATTGGCTCAAGAAGTCAAAATCCAAGATCGGTTTATATGACAGCTATACCAGATTATGAACCGATTTGAATCATACTTAACACAGTTGTTGAAAGTAATGCCAAAACACTTCGTGCAAAATTTCAATAAAATCGGATGAGAATTGCGTCCTCTAGAGGTTCAAGAAGTCAAGATCCCAGATCGATTTATATGGCAGCTATATCAAAACATGGACCGATTTAAACCCTCATCTTACGACCTGATCTAGGAGATGGCTGCACCGATTTAAGCGAAATTTTGAATGCCACTTTATATTACCTCAAAACCAAGAAATTAGTATCAACATTTGGGGTCAAATAACCTGGGGGGACGCCCTATCCCAAAACCTAACCGAACGGACATGTTTACTGATTGTCCCAATCATCATCATGGATATCAAATGAAAGGTATTTTAGAGTAAAGCACGAACATGGTATAAAAATGTCACACTAAATGTCGGGGAGTACCCCACCCCCAAAAAAACCACCCAAGAGGACACATTTATCGTTTTGGGCAATATGGGTATCAAATGAAACTGACATACAAATTCATACCTTTATGTCTGAGGGGCCTCCCCCCCCCAAAAAAAAAACACCCCTGCAGGACATATTTACTGATTGGGACAATATGGGAGTCAAATAAAATGGTATGGTATGATATTAAAAATTGGGGCAAAGAAACTAGGGGGCCGCTCTAGGCCCAAAATCGCCCAAAAGTAGCGCCCAAAATCAAAAGTAAACCGATCGGCAAAATATGGAACTCAAATGAAAATTATTTCGGAATAGAATATGAATATGATATTTAAAATTGGGTTCGAGTACCTAGCGAGCCGTCCCAAGCCCAAAAGTACCGCCAAAAAATCAAAGTGGACCGATCGGGACAATATGGTACTCAAATGAAAGGCTTTCGGGAGAATGGTGTCAAAAATTGGATCCAAATACCAAAAAAGTGGACCGATCGAGATAATTTTGGACCCCAATGAAAGATATTCGACACTAGGGTATGAAAATGATATAAAAAATTGGATCTAAATATCTAGCGAGCTGTGCCAAACCCAAAACCTCCCAAAAAGCAAAGTGGACCGATCGGGACAATATGGGACAATAATGAAAGGTATTCGAGAGTAGAATACGAATATCAGGTCATAAATCTAAGTATGTAGGGCGCCGCCCCAAGTTCAATACCTCATCAAAAGTACCGCCATAATCAAAAGTGTACCGACCGGGACCATATGGAACTTCAATGAAAGAGGTACTCAAGACTAGAGTAAGAATATGATTATCGTATATTAAAAACTGGGTGTAATTACCTGGGGGGCCCACCCCAAAATCAAAACCGTCCCAAGAGGGCATATTAGACCATCATGAAGGGTCTGTGTCAGTAGAGTTCGAATCTAATGTTGATGTAAGGATTTAAGTATCTGGCCACGTGTTGTCATCCTGCCGTTCAACAGGGCATGTAGCTCGCGATAATTAATTACTTAAATAAATTGTCTTTTGGGTCTTGGCGTCAGTGGGTCCGATCCTCTCCTCCCGATAACAACAACACCAAACTGTCATGTAGGACGACAGCGAATGTATTGTACTGAAATGGAAGGATGTGTTAGAGAGAAATCCCCCTCCCCTATCCAACCCAAACAAAAAAAGGAATTAAAAATAATATATGATGGCCAATCAGAAAAGAATAAAACAGCAAAAAAATGTGTTTGGTACTAGAGTACATCTTTTACCCGCAAATTGTAATAGACACAGGGTAACCCGCGAATCTTTAAAAATGTGATACCCCAAGTGGTAGCTTTGAGATATGATAACCAATACAAAAAAAAATAATAAGTGTGGATTTGAACGATATCCCAGCCCTGAAAATCTTCGCAGCCACATTCAAAATGCTTGACATTATGGGGCAGACAGAGTCAGCCCTCTAAACGATCTTCAAACCAGCCATGTTTGCCTACTATGGCAATAAATAAAAGGTTGGTAGTAGAAATCGTATTTGATATAAAATTTTGAGGTCAAGTGTTTGGGGGTCGTCTCACCCCATAAACTCACCCTAAACTATTGGCAATGGGGACTTAAATAAAATAAATTTTAGAGTAGAGCACAATGCTGATATATTTTCAGAGCTAAGTGCGTGGGTGGCCGCCCCATCCTACATTCTCCTCAAACTGGACATATTTGTGGATTATGGCAAAAAGGGGTTGAAATCTGATCGCGTTGTATGGCGAAGTGTTCCTGGGACGCCTCACCTCATAAACTTCCCCTAAACTGGAGGCCACCGTAGCGCAGAGGTAAGAATGTCCACCTATGACCCTGAACGCCTGGGTTCGAATCGCGGCGAAACCATCAGAAAAAATTTTTCGGCGATGGTTTTCCCCTCCTAATGCTGGCAACATTTGTGAGGTACTATGCCATGTAAAACTTCTCTCGCACTGCGGCATGCCGTTCGGACTCGCCTACAAGAAGGAGGCCCCTTATCATTGGGCTTAAACCTGAATCGGACTGCACTCATTGATATGTGAGAAGTTTGTCCCTGTTCCTTAGTGGAATGTTCATGAGCAAATTTTGCAATTTGCAAACCACACTTATATACCGACTATAGCCATATGAAGTTCAAATAAGGTTTTTGGGAGTAGAATATGCCCCTTTCGGGGCAATGGGTTTGGCTACTCCAATTCACCACCATAACCTAGAGAATGAAGTAGATCTAACATCAAAACTTTAACGGGCGGACCCTCCCCTTACCCTATTTTCACAACCACTACATCGCGGAAACATTCATAAGTCCGAAAAGGGTGTTGTTGCTAGAAGCATTTGACTGGCTATCCGTATCGTGATTTCATGTTCGACCAAGAAAACCCATCAGCGGACGATGTCAAATGGATCATGGTGCTTTACAACACAACACTCATTAATATGAGCATATTTGCAATGTCCATATCTGAACCGATATGGTCCATGTACAATCCCCACCGATCCACATCAATTAGAAGTATGAATACATAATTTCAAGTGGCTACATTTTATTCCTTCTTTACAAATACTTGTACTCCATGGGATTTCAGATCAATATTTCAAGATGTTATAAACGGAGTGACTAGAATAGTATAACGTCTCATTCCATGCTTTTGCTTTATTAGTATTGTGCTGTTCTGTTCATCACAATCAAAAGTCGCCCATTCCACAAAATCAAAACAAACCTCTCATAATCGCCCCTTTTTCATCCTTAACCATCACAATGTAATTCCCTTCCCGTTTCACAGGCAAAGTGTGAAAATGCCCCAAACAATATGTGTGCGTTAAACGATTTGAACAATAAAAATTACAATGGCAACAAACACTGGCAGCCAGTCATTCCGAGAAATAAAACAGACGTAAATCGATTAAAAACGCTGTCATTTTATATGACAACGATTTTTGACATATTTACAAAAACGCGTTCGTAACAACGTGGATTGCTAATGAGAAAAATGCGGAGGACATAAAGTATGATGTTCGAGTGTGATGTAGAGGTTAGGCTGGTGGGCCAATATGGCAGGGATATGGTGCTGCTAGAGGTGGAGAATGATGATGAGAAATGGGGTTGAGGTACAACAATGACATTGGAAACTTGTTTAAATCCCTCCCATATGAGACACAGTGGTTTTACATATACAGATATAAAATGTTCATTTGAACAACAAGAAAAAAAAAGTCCCTAAAGCGAAGAATATTAACGTCTTTGATTTAAGGATGAGATTCTAGTTTCGATGTCTTGATTCTTTAGATCGAAATCAAAACAAATTTTTCAAAGAAAATGTTTTTATTTACTGGACTGAACCATGTCAATTACCAATAATTCTACGCTAACAAGGTTATCATAAGAACTAAATTTTTCCCAGAGTTATTAACTTCGGAAGACGGTGAATCATATCTGTCTTCAAAGCTAATGTCCAACCTGAGACCATGGTGGACGACTTAGTATTAAAAGCGAAGACATTGGAGAACTTTTTGAGACCTTTGATGCAGACCCATATTCCACTGGATAGGACATGACACACGGAGACACAGGAATCTTGAAACACTGAGGTTGGTCGAAGGCTTTTCATTGCAGACTTAATGGTAGAGGAAGCCTAGAGGAGATTCCAACTATTGGGTTGCCCAAAAAGTAATTGCGGATTTTTTATATAGTCGGCGTTGAAAAATTTTTTCACAGCTTGTGACTCTGTGATTGCATTCCTTCTTCTGTCAGTTATCAGCTGTTACTTTTAGCTTGCTTTAGAAAAAAAGTGTAAAAAAAAGTATATTTGATTAAAGTTCATTCTAAGTTTTATTAGAGTGATTTGTTAAGAGCTTGATAACTTTTTTTTTTTAAAAAAACGCATAAAATTTGCAAAATCTCATCGGTTCTTTATTTGAAACGTTAGATTGGTCCATGACATTTACTTTTTGAAGATAATTTCATTTAAATGTTGACCGCGGCTGCGTCTTAGGTGGTCCATTCGGAAAGTCCAATTTTGGGCAACTTTTTCGAGCATTTCGGCCGGAATAGCCCGAATTTCTTCGGAAATGTTGTCTTCCAAAGCTGGAATAGTTGCTGGCTTATTTCTGTAGACTTTAGACTTGACGTAGCCCCACAAAAAATAGTCTAAAGGCGTCAAATCGCATGATCTTGGTGGCCAACTTACCGGTCCATTTCTTGAGATGAATTGTTCTCCGAAGTTTTCCCTCAAAATGGCCATAGAATCGCGAGCTGTGTGGCATGTAGCGCCATCTTGTTGAAACCACATGTCAACCAAGTTCAGTTCTTCCATTTTTGGCAACAAAAAGTTTGTTAGCATCGAACGATAGCGATCGCCATTCACCGTAACGTTGCGCCCAACAGCATCTTTGAAAAAATACGGTCCAATGATTCCACCAGCGTACAAACCACACCAAACAGTGCATTTTTCGGGATGCATGGGCAGTTCTTCAACGGCTTCTGGTTGCTCTTCACTCCAAATGCGGCAATTTTGCTTATTTACGTAGCCATTCAACCAGAAATGAGCCTCATCGCTGAACAAAATTTGTCGATAAAAAAGCGGATTTTCTGCCAACTTTTCTAGGGCCCATTCACTGAAAATTCGACGTTGTGGCAGTTCGTTCGGCTTCAGTTCTTGCACGAGCTGTATTTTAAACGGTTTTACACCAAGATCTTTGCGTAAAATCTTCCATGTGGTCGAATAACACAAACCCAATTGCTGCGAACGGCGACGAATCGACATTTCACGGTCTTCAGCAACACTCTCAGAAACAGACGCAATATTCTCTTCATTACGCACTGTACGCATTCGTGTGGTTGGTTTAATGTCCAATAAAGTAAACTGAGTGCGAAACTTGGTCACAATCGCATTAATTGTTTGCTCACTTGGTCGATTATGTAGACCATAAATCGGACGTAAAGCGCGAAACACATTTCGAACCGAACACTGATTTTGGTAATAAAATTCAATGATTTGCAAGCGTTGCTCGTTAGTAAGTCTATTCATGATGAAATGTCAAAGCATACTGAGCATCTTTCTCTTTGACACCATGTCTGAAATCCCACGTGATCTGTCAAATACTAATGCATGAAAATCCTAACCTCAAAAAAATCACCCTTTAAAAATGCATTTACTTTCTTTTAAAAAATCCGCAATTACTTTTTGGGCAACCCAATATTTAAGTCACCCGGACCTGGTGCAATATTTTCGGCGTTACTACAGAAGGAAACGGACTACCTGGACCCCATCTGGTCGCTATACATACAACGTGCATAGGACTTTCAAATACTCCGAAAGCTTGTTGGTGTTTATACCCCATGCATCACCAAAGGCCCATAGACCTATAAGCCACTCAAAACTATGGAGCGTATACCGGCTATCATGAGAAAGAGCAAAACATCCAGCGATTTGTTCAGCTACAAGCATCATGGCTATGTCAAGGAAGGATTGATGTTGTCTGCCCTGCATCAGGTTGTGCGTAAACCAGTAAGGAAGGGCAAAAGTCGGGCGGTGCCGACTGTATAATACCCTACACCTACCCTACAAGTACAATGTGGAAGCTATATCCATTTCTAAACCAATTTTTATGGACCTCGGCGGATGTTTTCCGGTGGGTTATTAAACAATCTGTATCAAATTTGGAGCATATATGATTTAACTGTAATAACTGCAGTTGACGAATGACAACTTTATTGCAACTTACCCAAAATCCGACGAACATATATATGCGAGCTATATCTAAATCTGAACCGATTTCGAGCAAACTTCTCATATTTTGTGGTAGTCATCGAGGAAAGCGTTGTGGAAAATTTTGCCAAGATTGGTCAATAAATGCGGTTGCAGTGGCTCCTGAAGTAAAAATCGGGCGGAATACATATATGACAGCTATATCTAAATCTGAACCGACTGACTGAAATTCATCAGTCATGTTGATAAACATAAGAAAATCCTTCCTGCGAAATTCTGAGAGAATCGGTTAACAAATTAGTACTTTATTGAAGTATTTCTCAAAATCGGACAAACATATATATGGGAGCTATATCTAAATCTGAACCGATTTTGAGCAACCTTCTTAGATATTGTGGCCGACGTCGAAGAAAGCGTTGTGCAATTTTTTGGCTAAATTGGTCAATAAATTAGATTGTCATGACTCTGGAAGTGGAAATCGGTCGATATATGTATGTATGGGAGCTATAACTAAATCTGAACCGATTTCCATGATAATCACCAGTAATGCCCAGAGTCAAGAGAAAATCCTTCTTACTAAAATTCGTGGGACTTGGTTAACAAATGACCATTTTATTGCATTATTACTGCAAATCGGACAAACATATATATCCGGAAGCTATATCCAAATCTGAACCGATTTTTTCCAAATTCAGCAAGTTTCGTCTCTAGGGCGAAAAAGAGGACTGCACCAAATTTGAAAACGATCGGATGGCAACTGCAACCTGTACTTTGTACACAAATAAACATGGACAACGGACGGACGGACAGACAGACAGACGGATGGACAGACAGACGGACATAGCTAAATAGAATCAGAAAGTGATTTTGAATCGATCAATATACTTTCCAAAGGGTCTATCTGTCTTCCTTCTGGATGTTATAAAAAAATTCACTAAATTACAATACCCTGTATCACAGTAGTGATGTAGGGTATGAAAGCAAAAAAGCAAAAAAGAAAAAACAAGTAAAAACGTCCTAAATTCGGCCGGGCCGAATCTTTTACACTCTCCACCATGGATCGCATTGGCCAAGTTCTTTAAATGATTTTTTCGAATAGAAAAACACACCAGTCATAGCAAAACAAAAATTGCAAATTTTGCCCATGAACCTTCCACTAAGGAACAGGGGCCAACTTCTCACATATCAATGAGTGCAGTGCGATTCAAGTTTAAGCTCAATGCAAAGGGGGCTCTTTTTTATAGCCAAGCCCGAACGGCGTGCCGTAGTGCGACACCTCTTTGGAGAGAAGTTTTACATGGCATAGTACCTCACAAATGTTGCCAGCATTAGGAGGGGAAAACCACTGCTGAATTAAAAAGACATTACCTCCAAAATTTCAGGAAAATCAAGTAAGAATTGCGCCCTTCAGAGGCTCAAAAATCAAACTGGGAGGTCGGTTTATATGGCAGCTATATCAGCTATGAGCCTTCAGAGGTTCAATAATCAAACTGGAAGATCGGTTTATATGGCAGCCATATCAGTTTATATACCCATTTAGGCCGTACTTAGAACAATTGTTGGAAGTCATACCAAAACGACATATGCAAAATTTCAACCATATTGGATAAGAATTTCGCCGTCTAAAAGCACAAAAAGTCTAATCGGATGATCGGTTCATATGGCGGCTATATCAGGACATAGACTGATTTAGACCGTACTAAACACAGTTGTTGGAAGTCAAAATAAAACATATCATGCAAAATTTCGGCCAAATCAGATAAGAATTGCGCCCTCTAGTGGCTAAAAAAGTCTTTTCGGGATATCGGTTTATATGGCGGCTATATCAGGTTATGGACTGACATAGACTATACTTGGCACAGTTTTTCGAAGTCATACCAGAACACTTAATGCAAATCGGATAAGAGTTGTGCCTTCTAGAAGCTCTAGAAGTCAAGACCCAAGTTCGGTTTTTATGGCAGCTATATCAGGTTATGAACCGATTTAGACCGTACCTGATACAGTTGTCGGATGTGATACCAAAACACCACGTGCAAAATTTCAGCCAAATCGGATAAGAATTGCGCCCTCTAGAGGCTCAAGAAGTCAAAACCAAAGTTCGGTTTATATGGCAGCTATAACAAACATGGACCAATTTTGCCCATTTACAAGATAAGAATTGCGCCCTCTAGAGGCTCATAAAGTCTATTCGGGAGATCGTTTTATATGGCGGCTATATCAGGTTATGGAAACTTGGAAGACATACCAGAACACTTAATGCAAATCGGATAAGAATTGCGCCTTCTAGAAACTCTAGAAGTCAAGACCCATGGTCGGTTTATATGGCAGCTATGAATCGATTTAGATCATACCTGATACAGTTGTCGGATTTGATACCAAAACACCACGTGCAAAATTTCAGCCAAACCGGATAAGAATTGCGCCCTCTAGAGGCTCAAGAAGTCAAGACCCAAGATCGGCTATATCGAAACATTGACAGATTTGAACCATACTTAGCGCATTTGTTGGAAGTAATATTAAAACACTACGTGCAAAATTTCAGTTAAATCGTATAGGAATTGCGCCCTCTAGCGGCTCAAGAAGTCAAGACCCTAGATCGGTTTATATGGCAGCTATACCACAACATGGACCGATTTGAACCATACTTAGTGCTGTTTTTGGAAGTGATAACAAAATGCCTCATGGAAAATTTCAACCAAATCGGAAGAGAATTGCGCACTCTATTGGCTCAAGAAGTCAAGATCCAAGATCGGTTTATATAGCAGCTATACCAGATTATGAACCGATTTGAATCATACTTAGCGCAGTTGTTAGAAGTAATATCAAGACACTACGTGCAAAATTTCAGTTAAATCGGATAGGAATTGCGCCCTCTAGAGGCTCAAAAAGTCAAGACCCAAGATCGGTTTTTATGGCAGCTATATCAAAAAATGGACCGATTGGGCCCATTTACAATCCTAACCGAACTACACTATTAAAATGTATTTTTGCAAAATTTCAAGCGGCTAGCTTTACTCCTCCGCAATTTAGCGGACTTGCGACAGACAGACGGACTGACGGACGGACAAACAGACGGACGGACATAGCTAGATCGACTTAATATGACATGACGATCAAGAACGCATATTTCGAGGTTTTACAATCAGAATGACGAAATAAGTATGCCCCCATCCTTTGTTGGGATTATATATGGGGTCTCAGACGCATATTTTGGGGTTTTACAATCAGAATGACGAAATTAGTATACCCCCATCATATGGTGGACCATCCTATGGTGGACCATCCTATGGTGGAGGGTTTAAAAACACGTACACTGAGGAGGCAGCCCCCTGCTGGCGGATATTCTATCTGGTCCATTCACTACATAAACCGGCTGCCATGGAATTGAAAAAAAAAAACATCTGACATAGGTTTCATTGAAAGGACACCTTACCTGTACCAAAGAAAATCAACTATTGAGGGGTTTTGATACACCATAACGAAATATTTTAGATTTTGATGTTTACATCAGCAAATTCTTAGCATATACGAAATTTTAAAGAAAAGAAAGCCGTAGAAGATTCGTTCCATCCAACCATACTCTCGCCTTGATTTGAACGCTTATGTCATTCACAATCCACTGTGCACATTTTTGTGCTGGTTCTGCATGACAACAGGATTGACAATTTCATGGTTGTTGCTGTTGTGTCAATTGATGGAGAAAAGGAGAACAATTATGCAAATTTCTATCCAATAAAAACGAAATACGCGTTCGAATCACAAAAGAAGCAAAACAACGTAGCGCAACAACAATAACAGAGCGTTCACAAAAAAAGAAAAAACGCTATTTCAAATTCAGCCATTTTGGTCGTTGTTGTGGAACCATTAAATTGTCGCGTTTTCTCCATTTTTCGGAGCAGCTCCTCGCTGGATGGATGGAAAGCAACGACATCTTCGTTGTTTGTTTGGTCGGTCCGTTGCTCCGTTGCCGCTGTATAAACCCGCATCCTCATAGCATTTTCCAATTGGTAGCTTGAAAATATTTTTAAGCTCCAAACTCATAGCTGCTGCTGCTGCAGACCACGACGACGACGACGACTACGACTACCAGGATGATGATGATGATGATGAATGTCGAGTTGAATACAATGAATTTTAAGTAGTTTTCGGTTTTCATTTAGGGACAACAGCACAGCCAGCAGAAGGTAGCAGGGGAAAAATGTTTTTATTCGTTTTCTTTTATTTTTGTGGCATTTTGAACGTGTTTACAATATTTTTACATTCATAACCAATTTGTAGCATTAAAAGTCGAGTATGAATATGGATCTGTGTGGAACCTTCTACGCTGCTGTTGTTGTCAAAAGCCTGTGCCTCTAGCCCGCCAGCCAGCCAGCCAACCAATGTTCTCAGTTCTCGTTCTAGGAACAAAAGGCGAATGTTCTCTTCGATAAAAATGTGTTTTTCCTTCTTTTGTTGTGTTTTCGGGCGGCGGTTTATGGCTGGCATTCGCGGTATTATGCAAATGAGAACATGTCGACTCCATGTCAATGCTGGTGCTCCTCTTTCGGTTGCTACTCTGGCACAGGCTGCAACTGGGTTTGGTATATGCCAGTGTGATAAAAAAAATATTTTGTTTAATTTTTTCATAATTCGTTGCAATTATTCATTTAAGCACTCCTTTATTTTGTCATATTTATTCGCTTCAGTACTCTTAAAACATGTCTGACCATTTGCAGTAAATTTCGTGGATTTTGATTTACTTGAAATGAACGCAGTTTAACTTGTCTCAAAACCTCGTTTGCTATTAAATGGTTCGGAGAGATTCTTTCCTATTCTTACTGAGGAACGCGTATCAGCCAGTGTCATCCTGCAGAGTCTTATTCATTTTGCAGGGATACCAAACTCAGACATGGCTTGAAATACCTTTGAACGTAAAGGAGTATCAAAGGCGGCTTTGTAGTCAACAAAAGAGATGGTAGGTGTTGAATTGTCGTTCTCGGGTCTTTTCCAGGATTTGGGTCTAGGGTGGAGGTTCCAATCATCGGGTATGCGTTCTTCTAGCCAGATAAGCTGATGCATACGCCTTATCAGCGTGTCGCCTCCGGTCTTAAATAGTTCAGCGGGTAACCCGTCGGCTCCTGCTGCCTTGTTGTTATTTACTCGGGTCACTGCTACTTGGTCCTCATTCTGACTGGGAGGTAAACATTCTATACTATTATCAAGGATTGGTTCTGCGGTATCCTCTTCGCCGCCAACATCGGACACTAGCAGTTGGGTAAAATGTTCTTTCCATATCTTCAGCATGTTACCTGTGTCAGTTACCAGATTTCCTTCTTTGTTTCTGCAGGAGGATGTGCCTGCAGGAGGATGTGCCTGCAGGAGGATGTGCCTTCTTTCATTCTGACTCCTGTACATCTCAATTCGCTGACACTCACGTATTTCCATTTTCTTTGTCTTTCTGCGGAATAGACGTTTCTCCTCTCTCCTTTTCTCCCGATACCTCTCCTTCATCTGGCGCGTTGCTACTGATTGCAGGGCTGCTCTGGGGTTTCTGGAGGAGGCTTCCGGTATCCAAGTACGGATTTCGCCATGGAGTGGGCAATAGTTTGCCACTGCGCCATTATATCATCGGATAGTTCTCAGAAATACCTAAAAAGAAATCTGCTTGAGCTATACATTACCTCCACTGTTCTCCGGGATATTCGACATTTAAATTTTATTCGTTAACTATTTGGCCGAGATTAGCTTCGTATTTTGCAATTTGCTAAGGCCTTTGTGGTTCAATTTTCATTTCGATACATGTTGTTGTTGTAGCAGTTTGTTGTGTTCTATCTGTCGTCTGTTTGGTTCTGTTGAGTGTCAAGACCCAGGAACTCTGCGACTAAGATGGAGTGCGTCCCCAGGAATCTGGGTCTGAGTCGAGTGGGTCTGGTTGGGCAGTTAAACAGGTGACGTGCATCCCCTGGATACAATCGGGACATTCATCTTGCACTTCCGCATCAATCTTTGCTCTGTAGGAGTTGAGGGGACTGCATCTGCCGGAACGTAATTGAGCCAGAACTACTCTGGATGGCCGCGGGAGGTCAATTTCTTCAGATGCAAGGGGAGGCGGTCGTTTTCCAAGGACTACATTCACCCGGTAGCTAGTTACCGCATCTGCTACCGTGTCCGCATGTATGTTGTCTCGACCTGCTTGAAATGCCGCTCCATCTAGAGGTTGTCTCTTATAGCGCTGAACCTCACGCTATAGATCATGACTGATCAAGGCTTCTGGGCGGTGGATAACCATCCACAAGATGATGATTTGGATGGTCTCTGCGATAACAGCTCAAAAGGTATTGCATAGACCGCATGTAGTTATGTCTTCGCACTCGTAGGATCTTTGCCTGACGAAGGTGGTCTACATGGTGGTCTTTGCATTGGTCACAAAGCTGACGAGACCACACTGGAGCTGCATAACTTACCACAGACATGCCAATTGCTTTGTAAGTGGTCAACAAGGTTTCTTTGTCTGCACCCCAAGTGCTGCCGGCAAGTGACTTGAGGACCTTGTTTCTTCTTTTGACTTTATCGCAGATTACTGTGGCATATGGTGGGGGAAGGCCACCGTAGCGCAGAGGTTAGCATGTCCGCCTATGACGCTGAACGCCTGGTTTCGAGTCCTGGCGAGACCATCAGAAAAAATTTTCATTGGTGGTTTTCCCCTCCTGGCACTATGCCATGTAAAACTTCTCTCCAAAGAGGTGTCGCATTGCGGCACGCCGTTCGGACTCGGCTATAAAAAGGAGGCCCCTTATCATTGAACTCATTGATATGTGAGAAGTTTGCCTCTGTTCCTTAGTGGAATGTTCATGGGCAAAATTTGCATTTGTCTGACCCCAAAGAGATGACAGCTTGCCAGGATACGTCAATCGGGAGATCAAGGAAAGCAATTTGATTGTCTGACGAGCTGCTGTTCCTCCTCGTAATTCTAGTGGGGGCATCCTCATTCACCATGCAAAACGTGGAGACTTCAATCTGCTCTGCCAAAGCCATGCCACGCTGGTCGTTATCTAGAGGAGAATGCCATGAAATGTGATGCGCTTTAAAGTCCCCTAGAACCAGGCGATTATGGCCAGATAGTAACCATTTAACTTTACTGACAGTCTCAAATTTTGGCGACATCGGACAATAAATGCGTCTTTTATTCGGCTTAAGCCTTAAATCGAGAGATCGGTCTATATGTCAGCTATACCCAAATCTAGACTGATCTGGGCCAAATTAAAGAAGGTCGAGGGGCCTAACACAACTCACTGTTCTAAATTTTGGTGACATCGGACAATAAATGCGCCGTTTATTCACCCAAAGCCTTAAATCGAGAAATCGGTCTATATGGCAGCTATATCCAAATCTGGACCGATCTGGGCCAAATTGAAGAAGGACGTCGAGGGGCCTAACACAACTCACTGTTCTAAATTTTGGCAAAATCGAACTGTAAATACATCTTGTATGGGCGCAAGACCTTAAATCGAGAGATCGGTCTATAAAGCAGCTATATCCAAATCTAGACTGATCTGGGCCAAATTGAAGAAAGGAGTCAAGTGGCCTAACACAACTCACTGTCCTAAATTTCAGCAAAATCAGATAATAAATGTGGCTTTTATGGGCCTAAGACCCTAAATCGGAGGATCGGTCTATATGGCAACTATATTTAAATCTGTACCGATCTGAACCAAATTGACGAAGGATGTCGAAAGGCCTGACACAACTCACTGCCCCAAATTAGAGCAAAATCGCACAATAAATGTGGCTTTTATGGGTCTAAGACCCTAAATCGGCGGATCGGTCTATATGGGGGCTATATCAAAATATAGTGCGATATAGCCAATCTTCGAACTTAACCTGCTTATGGACAAAAAAAGAATCTGTGCAAAATTTCAGCTCAATATCTCTATTTTTAAAGACTGTAGCGTGATTTCAACAGATAGACGGACGGACATGCCTAGGTCGTCTTAGATTTTTACGCTGATCAACAATATATATACCTGATAGGGTCGGAAATGGATATTTCGATGTGTTGCAAACGGAATGGCATAATGAATATACCCCCATCCTTCGGTGGTGGGTATAACAAGTAAAGGCGTGCTAAGTTCGGCCGCGCCGAATTTTATATACCCTCCACCATGGATCGCATTTGTCGAGTTCTTTTCCCGGCATCTCTTCTTAGGCAAAAAAGGATATAAGAAAAGATTTCGTCTGCTATTAGAACGATATCAAGATATGGTCCGGTTTGGACCACAATTAAGTCATATGTTGGAGACCTGTATAAAATGTCAGCCAATTCGAAAAAGAATTGTGGCCTTTGAGGGCTCAAGAAGTAAAATATAGACATCGATTTATATGGAAGCTGTATCGGGCTATGGGCCGATTCATACCATAATAAACACGTATGCTGATGGTCATGAGAGGATCCGTCGTACAAAATTTCAGACAAGTCGGATAATAATTGCGACCTCTAGAGGCTAAAGAAATCCAGATCCCAGATCGGTTTATATGGTAGCTATATCAGGTTATGAACCGATTTGAACCTTATTTGACAACGTTGTTGAAAGTAAGAATAAAATACATCATGCAAAATTCCAACCATATCGGATAAGAATTACGCCCTCTAGAAGCTCAAGAAGTCAAGTCCCCAGATCGGTTTATATGACAGCTATATCAGGTTATTGACCGAACCATACTTTACACAGTTGTTTTATATCATAACAAAATACTTCGTGCAAAGTTTCATTTCCATCAGATAAGAATTGCGCCCTCTAGAGGCTCAAGAAGTCAAGACCCCCGATTGGTTTATATGACAGCTATATCAGGTTATGGACCGATTTGGACCATACTTGACACAGTTGTTGGTAGTCATAGCGAAACACGTCGTGCAAAATTTAATTCCAATCGGATAAGAATTGCGCCCTCTGGAGGCTCAAGAAGTCAAGACCCAAGATCGGTTTATATGACAGCTATATCAGGTTATGAACCGATTTGAACCATCTATATAAGGTTATGAACCGATTTTTTGGATATTATAACAAAACACGTCGTGCAGAATTTCATTCCATTCGGCTATAAATTGCGCCCTCTAGAGGCTCAAGAAGTCAAGACCCAAGATCGGTTTATATGGCAGCTATATCAGGTTATGAACCGATTTGAACCATACTCGGCACAGTTGTTGGAGATCATAACAAAACACGTCGTGCAAAATTTCATTCCAATCGGATAAGAATTGCGCCCTCTAAAGGCTCAAGAAGTCAAGACCCAAGATCGGTTTATATGACAGCTATATCAGGTTATGAACCGATTTTAACCATCTATATCAGGTTATGAACAGATTTTTTGGATATTATAACAAAACACGTCGTGCAAAATTTCATGCCATTCGGCTATAAATTGCGCCCTCTAGAGGCTCAAGAAGTCAAGACCCAAGATCGGTTTATATGACACCTATATCAAAACATGGACCAATATGGCCCATTTACAATACCAACCGACCTACACTAAAAAGAAATATTTGTGCAAAATTTCAAGCGGTTAGCTTTACTGCTTCGAAAGTTAGCTTGCTTTCGACAGACAGACGGACGGACGGACCGACATGCCTAGATCGACATAAAATGTCGCGACGATCATGAATATTTTTTTATGGGGTCTCAGACGAATATTTCAAGTTGTTACAAGCAGAACGACGAAATTAGTATACCCCCCAACCTATGGTGGTGGGTATAAAAATCGATGAATCTTTTGGCTTGGCATCTCTTTATAATTTTTTAGTTTCTGCTTTAAAAGGGAAACCCTGCAAAGAATTTCACACATGCCATCCATGATGGAGGGTATATTAGATTCGGCCCTGCCGAACTTAGCACGCTTTAACTTGTTAATTGCAATGTTTGCTCCGTTTTCGAGTGTCTTCTATTTAAGTTTTCATCTAGAATGTACTGAAATGAATTAAAAGTTTAAATAACATTGCAAGCCTCCAGCCATTTCGGATTCCAGCCATGCCATTTATTGTACATCATGTTGGCCTGTCGAAGACAGTTTTTCATTTGTATAAATCTAATCAAAATGTTAACTATTCGACATCATGTATGCATGCGGAGAACGACGATGTGTTCCTTGCCATCCATTGCACTGCGAATTCATGTAAAAGGAAGACGACGGCAACGACGACGACGACGATATTAATCAAATGTTGTCCACAATTAAAAATGTATTATACGATACAACGTAATTTCTTTGGCGCGATTGTTGTGATGAGGGCCTTGGAAAATTGTTGGCTGGTGTCGATAATGATGATGATCATCATGTGACCAAACGTCCATGGTTTTTACCCCTTTCATATGGAGCAGGGCAGCTTGGTAAACTTTTGTTTTGTTTTTTTGCTCTTCTAGTGTTGAAGACTTCTTTAATTTTATTTTTATTGCATTTTAACTTTTGTTTTATTCATAATTTGCCATTTTGAAAGCAATAAAAATTTCAACTGGGTGCGATTAATGGCTAAAAAATGCGTGTTTACCCTGGCAATTAAACGCCATGTTGTTGAGCTCTTATGGCCTGGGGGACAATACAAAGGCACTTGGCAATGCAAAGCAAACCAGTCGTTTGGCCTGAAAATGTTCCATAAATTCTTAGTTTCGTGCACTTTGAAAACCTTACGACAAAAAATGTCCACCCAAAAACTTAGAATGTCTGGACGGCCATTGTGCAAACTGTTTTCCTATTGGGTCCTTTTATAAATTTAAAATAGTAACTCTTTTTTGTTTTCTTATCTCAATGCAGCCATCTAATCCACTAATGTTCACTATGGAGCTGTAGGCTCACTTTTCGTTTGGTGGTGTCCCTGCCAAGGCGCTATGCTACCGTCCACCACCATAACAACTCCACAGCACCAATGAAGGCAATCGCTTGTTGATTAATTTAAATTGTAATTTTTTCATGTTTAGTTTTTCCTCCTGTAAAATGAAACATAAGTAATTTCCTTAAGAAACGAATACTCGTACCAACATTCGCTTACATATATGTGGTGTTGGATTTGAGACGGTATTCGTTAAGTTTTTGGTTGGCTGTTTGATGCACAGTGGGGGAAATAAAATGATATTTGCCCCTAACATGCAAAAAACTTGAAAATAGAAGTTTGGCACAGCCCGTCCGGGATTTGAACCTAGATAAGTGGGGCAGAAGCGAAAGCCATTGCCGTTGTCTAGCATTCGAAGCCTTCAATACAACCTCCAAATGATGCACACATGACATGTGTATACCATGGAGGCTATGTAGTCGTGTGGAAAATAAGTCTATCACTACAAAGAAAATACACGAGGAGGAAGAGAAAAGCTAGTGAGAAAGGTGTCATACTTGTGTTAGTGTTGTGCTTACGATGTAGCCATTACCAATAGTATTGGGTTGCCCAAAAAGTAATTGCGGATTTTTCATATAGTCGGCGTTGACAAATTTTTTCACAGCTTGTGACTCTGTAATTGCATTCTTTCTTCTGTCAGTTATCAGCTGTTACTTTTAGCTTGCTTTAGAAAAAAAGTGTAAAAAAAGTATATTTGATTTAAGTTCATTCTAAGTTTTATTAAAAATGCATTTACTTTCTTTCAAAAAATCCGCAATTACTGTTTGGGCATCCCAATAGTTATTTCCAATGTAAGGCCCTAGAAGTCTCCACACCCAATGTGGTTGAAAAGTCTTCTAACCAAAGACGAAGCTCATCCCTTAGTGGTAGATGTGTTGTAATCTCAGGCTTTACTTTTCCATTGCAAAAATCTCCTATCATTTAGCTTGTCTGGAAAGAGAAACAAACGAAAAATTTCATGTAAAAGCGTGCTTAGTTCGGCAGGTCCGAATCGGATAAAAATTGCGGCTTGTAAGGGCTCAAAAAGTCAAGTCGGGAGATCGGTTTATATGGTAGCTATATCAGGTTATAGGCCGATTCGGACCAAACTAGGCACAGTTGTTGGAAGTCACAGTAGAACACCACGTGGAAAATGTCAGCTAAATCGGGCAAAAATTACGACTTGTAAGGGCTCAAGAAGTCAAATCGAGAGATCAGTTTATAGGGGAGCTATATCATGTTATAGACCATTTCGGACCAATAATTACATGGATGAATTAACCCTGGTCACGCAGGGAGTAATCCATCCTGCCTGGAACATCGACATTCATTAAATTCCGTGCATCAGATGGTTTCGCTGTGATGCACAAACCAGCCGTTCTTTGAATCCGGTTGACTATGGAACAGAAGGTCGACCTTTAAAGCTCCGTCCACCAGTCCACTACACCATATAGCATCCTCCCAAGAAGACAGGTGCCGCGAATGTCGTGTTTAACGTCGTGTTTAACGCAGATGCCAGCCATCATGGCCCAAACCTGCGAGACCCAAGGTTGAATACAATGCGTCTACCAACGCCCCCAAATGTAATCCCCACATGAGTACCAATTTGATCTCACGTATTTGGAGGTGTTCACCTCCCTGGTTAGGAACGGAGCCCTACCTTAGACTCCTTCCGATTTATGGGCCATGGCACCCGGTTGAAAACGCAACTCCAAGCCGAGCTTATGCTCTACCCACGATTTGGGTATAAACCACAGTCATTACGTTGCTCCACACTGAAGCCTCACCGAAGTTCCAGGGGCTCCTTACAGCCGTGGTACCAGATTGAAGCCTCCGGTCAGACTTCGTAGCCTTAAAAGGCTACTTCCAGTTGAACTCCAAACAGTTCCGGACTGGTCACCTGGGAGAAAGACATCGCCCTAAGCCGACCTTAAGCCAGCGTACGAAAGAAAAACAACACAACACGGGCTACGCCACACATATCCGCTCCAACATGGGATTCAACAATTAACGCGGATGACCTAACACGACCACAAAAGCTACGGGAAGCAACGATGGGAAAACACCGCAGCATCAAGCCGGGTAAGGCAGATGCCACGCCATGTCATGCGCAGCTCCAAATCACTCGGTTGCACCAGGACTGCAACACCTCGTCATGGATAACTCGTGCGTATTCATGCCTCAACTAAGTCTTAACCGTCTCCTAATAAATAATTCTCGGGAAAAGGTGGCCAGCCTTGCAACAGTCGTCTTGTTTTCAAGGGCAGCACTGAAATCCCACGCCGCCTTGCTAATACCCATCGCGTCTAAATCTCAATTGTCTGCACGGGCATTCCGTCAGTACATGGCTTCAGTCCTCAGGTCTCCCACAGTCGCAGATAATTTCCTCTGATGCACAAATGCATTAAAGGAGACATGTCCCGTCAGTATGAAGCCCAGACTTAGGCCGAAGACAATGTCCGGGGGATCTAGTAGGAACGTCGTGTCACGAATAAATTTGTAAGTCACCCGACCATTGTCACTGTCCGTCCATCTAGTTCTCCACCTATCATGAAGACGCTCCAAAAGAAGTGCCTTGAGACGCCTAAAATCCCCATAAGCCCAGCTCAGAAGCAGTGAGCTGTGACAACTAAGACCCCAATCACTTCTCAGAACATTCCGGCTACTCCAGTCATTTTCTCCTTCACCCGATCCAAATGGACCAAAAAACCTATTCTCTCTGAAACAGTCACTCCTAGATAATTTAAGAGCGCTGCGTTCCTGATGCTAGCTCCACCAGACCGAATCGTAGGTAGACGATTCCGCGACAAGATGCCCTTGAGCAACATTGTCACCGTTTTGTTCTCCGCGACGTCAACACCAACGCGATCGCTATATTCGCGCACAATGCCCATGGCGAGTTTCCAGCGCAAGTCTGGAATCTCCTTCAATGCGGATGATCCTTCAATGCGGATGTTTAAGAACTCAGCGAAATGTCCCAGCAGGAGATCCATCATAAGGTTCCATATATATGGAGCACAGGTGGACCCTTGAGGGCAGCCACGCTGAATATCCTTCCAAACCGTATTGCTAGCACCAACCAGGTAAGCCCTTCCATCGCAGAAGTAACTACTCCAGAGAGAAAGTTCCCGACAACCTATTTCGCCTAATCTCGTGAGTACACTAATGGTGATTTCGATTGTGAAAAAAAGTGCAGCATTTTTTCGACATGTTGCACTGAGATCGAAATTTTGTGTTCGATTCTCCAAAAAAGTGTAACCCCACCACCGGGTAAATGTTCGTTTGTAATGGTGTTGCCCACTGAAAGTGAAAAAATGCTGCATTTTCTACACCGTGGCTAGGCTAGGATGGAGAATGCCGCACTTTAAATCAGCTGCTATCATCTCATGTGCATGCCACCGTTCAAGCAAATTTTGGTTGAAAAGAAGAAGAAAACAATTTGTAGAATGTTTGGCAAAATATTAAAAAGAAATACATACAAAAAGGAAAAAGTAATCGCGTTTTATTTAGCTAACGGCATATTAGATGCATTGCTACATTTTACAGCATTATTTGATTGAAATTACAATATACGGGCATATTAACATGTTCGATTGAAAATGTAAAAAGTGTAAAACTATGAGAGGGATAAGGCAGCATTCCCAAAATGTTGTCCCGTATAAGTGCAACATTAGTGTAACATTTTTTTTCAGAATCGAAATCACCATAAGTCATGAAAGTTAATCTAACGCGCCTTTTAAATCGACAAATATGCCAAGGACATGCTTGGCGCTCGACTCTCTCACACAGTTCTGCTCATGGATTCAGGCATCCACAGTGCTCTTTTCCTACCGAAAGCCAAACTGTACCCTCCTTGTAGCCCTCCTTAAATCTTGTCACCATTATCTTCTCCAATACTTTTAAAAGCACGAAGAGGAAACTGATGCCCCGCTACGATCTTGAATTGCACCTCAATCGATAGGGCGATTTCAGAAGGACTACTAAGATATGTTTCTACCAACCTCTCAATTGTTTTCAGTATAATGGATAATAGGACGAAAATCTTTCGCCTTCGTGTGGTAAGGTTTTCCTGCTTTTGGAATGAAAATGACAGTCGCGTCTCTCCATACAAGCATAGTACATCTCTAAGGCAAGGAATCAGTCTATCAAATACCGCTTGTAATTCAGCCGGTGATACATCATCAGGGCCTGGCGACTTAAAGGAGTCGAATCTTCTTGTCGCCCAAAGGATTTTCGGCTCAGACACAATGTCCCTCATAACCTCTGACGAATTCATACCAGTGACAACCTCTTCTGGTGCCACGTTGTCCGTTGGAGCATTTCCCGGGAAATGTGTATCAACGAGTAGTTCTAGTGTTTCTTCACCAGACATTGTCCATACATTCTCTGACTTCTGAATATACCCCACCGCAATAGGCCTCGATGACAGAATCTTCCAAGCCAAAGAATCAGTCTATCACACACAGCTTGTAATTCAGCCGGTGATACATCATCAGGGCCTGACGACTTAAGGGAGTCGAATCTTCTTGTCGTCCAAAGGATTTTCGACTTTGACACAATTTCCCTCATAACCTCTGACGAAATCATACCGGTGACAACCTCTTCAGGCGCCACGTTGTCCGTTGGAGTATTTCCCGGTAAATGTGTATCAACGAGTAGTTCTAGTGTTTCTTCACTCGACATTGTCCATTCATTCTCTGACTTCTGAATATACCCCACCGTAATAGGCGTCGATGACAGAATCTTCTTTAGCCTAAATATCTTAGATATATCCTCCACAGAGCTGCAGAATTTTACCCAGGATTTGTTCTGAGCCTTTCTCAGCTAGCCCTTCTATTTTCTAACCTCAGCCTTATAGATGTCCTATTCATTTGGTGCTCTTGTGGCTTTCGCCCTGTTGAAGAGTTTTCTGCAGTAATTCATTTGAACAACCATCTCTGGCGTACACCATGGCGGTCGCTGTTTGCCCCTTGGCTTGGCACTTGGTCATGCTGACATAAACGGATCATTCAGGCGGCATCTCTGAATCGTCTGGCATATATAAGACAGCTAGCCAGTAATGAGATCTATTAATTTCAAGACTAGCTACTACTGATTAACGACGAAAGAAGAAAAATTTTTAGACTACTCTTTGCAAGAATACAGGCTCTATTTCTTTCATTTCCTGTACCCTTGAGTAGTTTAAATCCCGGAATTCTTAGTCCATGAATCACACAACCATGTTTCCTTGATCGGAGCCACACCATATTTCTCTGCCCTCAGGAGGACCTTTAGTGCCACCAAAGCAGTCTTACAGTGGTGGAAATTTATCTGCAGAAACCGGACAATAATCAGGATTCAGAACTTCTACCACCTTTGCATGAGCCTCGTCATGTTATGGACCGTACTTGTCATGCGCCCTCTAGAGGCTGAAATCAACATCCCCGATCGGTTTACATGTCAGCTATATCAAAACATGGGCCGATATAGCCCATTTTCCATCCCAACCGACCTACACTAAGAGAAAAAGTTTTTGCAAAATTTCAAGCGTATAGATTTATTTCTTCGAAAGTTAGCGTGCTTTCGACAGACGGACAGACTTGACTTAATCGACTTAGAATGTCAAGACCATCATGCTTATATGTTTATACTTTGTTGATCTCAGGTCAATATATCGATGAGTTACAAGCGGAGTGACGAAATAAGTATACCCCAATCAGAAAACTCAGGGGTAAAAAATACTCACTTAGGCTATTTTAGTTCATTGTGACGCCACGGTAGCGACAGACCAGGTCACTTGTGAGAATCGAACCAATGACCCTGACATTAACAATTCAAGCAAGCTACATTAATCGGTTACGGGGGCGACCAAAGGGAGGCTAATGATCCCTTTCATTGAGAGATTCCTTCAGTATAGATGAACATTGTTTTTGTGAAGTTTTTCAACTCATTCCACTGTGCAGCAAGTTTGTTTGAAAACAGGTCGGTCGTTTGGCCACATTAAAAGGTTAACAAATGGTGCTTTAGTTGAAATTTGTTTAGCATTTCTGGCTACCATTTTCCCAAGTTTTTACCAAAAAAAAAAAAAAAATACAAATACCACCACCATCATGGCTAGTTGCGTCAAAGGGGGGCTGGATATCAGTTTGCATGTTTCGAGAAAATTAAGTTGTCCAAAGTGTTGTTCTTCTCGTTGTAGCTGACGTTGTTGTCGCTTTGACGTACTTTTCACTGCGTTTTTTTGCTAGTGTTTCACTTGCATTGTATGTAGGAAATGTGTTCTAGATACGAATGCAATTTTCTTCTGTGCATTTTATATGAACCTATGAAAAATTGCTCTTATTTGATTCGCTTATCATAAACATGAAAACTGCTTAAACCAGCTAAGGGAAAATGCTACAACATCTCATTCTATATGCAATTCATTTCACCGGGGCTACGAGTACGCGTGGAAAGCTGGTGGCATATGAGAATGGCCAATAGCAGCTACATATGTAGGAAAATGGCGGCTTAGTTATAAAATGGAAAAGTTCACCTTTTCAGATCTATACTTTTCATTTGTAAACCTACTGAAATTCTCAGTGTGAGAACAGGGTAGCTAATACGAAATGTTCAAGTTCACACTGTTATAAATTTCAAACTAGAAACGACAGCTAAATGATATTTGTTTTGTTCTCAGCTTCTTATATTGTTTGCAAGCCACCGTAAGCATTTCCTTCTGAGTTTGTACAAGAAGACAGTTATTCGTGATAGAGTTCTAGCGTAATAGTTTGAATGTCCTTTATTTGGCTGAAATATCACAGCCAGCTATTGTTGGCGAACTCAAACACCTCAAAGTGAACATGTTGAATGTAATGTTGGTGTATGCCACCATTCATTCATTTTAATGATACTGCAAGTATTGCCAAACGCCGTGGTGGTCGACCAAAAAAATCGCCAAATAACACCAGCAATGATTGGGACAGTGAAGGCTCGAAGTGAACAAAATCCACACCGAGAGGTTTGAAAATAATTCGCTAAAGGATGCAACATACATACATTTAAAAACGAACTTAAAGTAAAGCCTTACAAGTTCCCTCAGGCCCACGTTCTTTCACCAATGTACAAAAAAATTAGACTTAAAAGAGCAAAGGAGTTGTTGAACTTGCTCGAAAGTTGTGAATTTTCAGTATTTTCACAGAAAAATTAAGGTGGTTGTTTGAATTGGTAACACTTCGTACCATTTACCCTATTCTAAGGAATGTTGAAAAGTGGTTGTGCTGCCAGAGTCGTCCTCTTTCTCCGAATATATGATTGGATAAGCCTTTCCAGTGTCTTCAACATAAGTGATAATAGGATTATCGGTCTAAAATCCGTTTTCATGACAACATTTTCCTGCATTAGATATGAAGACCACCATTACTGATTGGATTGCGATCAATTTCGGCACGCATTCTCCACAACTATCCCTTCTAGAGGTGGAAACTGCGGAGGACATAGACATATTGTTCTACCCGATTACGTAGGCCCTGAATGACTCGCTTGTGTCGGCATGTCCTAGTCAAACCAGGGGGAAAATAGCGACCGCCATGGTAGACCCCAGAACTGGTTGGTCTAGAGAAGGGTTGCAGAAAACTCTTCAACAGGGCGAAAGCCACAAGAGCATCACACGATTGGGACGTCGATGAGGATGAGCTAAGAAAATAGAAGGGCTAGCTGAAAAAGGTTCAGAACAACTGCTGGGTGGAATTCTGCAGCTCCGCGAAGGATATATCTGAGTCCTCTAGGCTAAGGAAACCTATAACGGTGGGATATGTTCAGAATTCAAAAAATTTACGAACAATGTCTATGGAGGAGACACTAGAACTATTCATTGATACACATTTCCCTGGAAACTCTCCAACAGACAACGTGGCACCAGAAAAGGGAAGTCACTGATATGCAGAGAGGTTATTGGGGAAATTATGTCTGAGTTGAAAATCCTATGGAAGGCACAAAGTTTCGAATCCATTAAGTCGCCAGGCCCATCACTTCAATATTTGGAAGCGATCATGAATTATCGTTAGTTTTGCTCTACCAGGCTTAGTTAAGGAGATATGGCCATTTAAAGTTTTCCAAGCAAAAAATCGTAGTTTGGCCGATTTTTATCAAAATTTCGAATTTTTGGAAGTGATCACGAATTGATTGGAGATATGGCCTTTCAAATTTTCCAAATGAAAAATTCATATTTTGGCCGATTTTCATCAAAATTTCGAATTTATGGAAGTGATCACGAATTTACGCTAGTTTTGCTCTACGAGGCTTAGTTAAGGAGATATGGCCTTTTTAAATTTTCCCAGTGAAAAATTCATATTTTGGCCGATTTTCATCGAAATTCCGAATTTTTGGAAGTGTTCACGAATTTACGCTAGTTTTGCTTTACGAGGCTTAGTTAGGGAGATATGGCCTAACTAAGCCAAGATTCGAATTTTTGCGGATATCCATAAAATTCCGAAATTTTGGATGTGATCAACAATTAGCATTAGTTTTGCTCTACAAGGCTTAGTGAAGAGATAAATAAAATGGCCACATTTTAAGTTTTTCTAGTGAAAAATTCATATCTTGGCCGACTTTCATCAAAATTCCGAATTATTGAAAGTGATCACGAATTAACGTTGGTTTGTACTACAATTCTTAGTTAAGGAGATATGGCCATTTTAAGTTTTTTTTAGTGAAAAGTTCATATTTTGGCCGGTTTTCATCAAAATTTCGAAATTTTGGAAATGATCACCAATTAAAGTTAGTTTTACTCTACGAGGCTTAGTTAAAGAGTTGGGCCATTTTAAATTAGTCATTGATCAATTTCTTAGAGCAAAATATTGATATTTTTGGTAGCTATATCCAAATATGGACCGATCTGAAGCATATACGACACGGATGTCAAAAGCCTAACATCGGATTGTAAATGCGCCTTTTATAGGGTCAATTGTTTAAATTGAACAAAGATGTCGTAGTCCGTAACACAACTCACTATCCCAAATTTCGGTGACATCGGACAATAAATACGCCTTGGTAGCTATATCTAAATCTGGATCAATCTAATCCAAATTGCAGAAAGATGTCGAGGGGCCTAACACAAATCACTGTCCCAAATTTCGGCGATATCGGAAAATAAATGCCCCTTTTATTGACCCAAGACCTTAAATCGAAGGTGCGGTCTATATGGCAGCTATATCCAATTCTGGACGGATGTGGGCCAAATTGCAGAAAGATGTCCAAATTGCAGAAACTGTCGATGTTCGCAAATTTCGGCAATATCGGACGATAAATTCGCCATTTATGATTCCAAAACCTTAATTCGAGATATCGGTCTATATGACAGCTTTGACCAAATCTGAACCGATCGAGGCCAAATTGAAGAAGGATGTCGAAGTCCCTAATACAACTCACTGTCGCAAACTTTCGCAAAATCGGACAATAAATGCGCCTTTTATGGGCCTTATATGGCAGCTATATCCAAATCTGTACCGATCTGAGCCAAATTGAAGAAAGTTGTCAAGTGGAGTAACACAACTCACTGTCCCAAATTTCAGCAAATTTGGATAATAAATGTGACTTATGGACTTAAGACCTTAAATCGGCGGATCGGTCTATTTAGGGGCTATATCAAGATATAGTACTCGTAGAGATATACTGAAGGAAGCTCTACGTGCGACAGCAAATTGGGCTACCGAAAATGGTCAAGGCGTAAATCCGTGCACGACAGAAGTAGTTCTTTTCATCAGGAGATACCAGTTACCTAATGTGGCTCCTGCCTCCTTGGGAATAGAGAGTGATCCATTTATTGGATTGAACTTCAAAATCCAACATATTGGAAAGGGCAGGGAAGGCAGCTCTTGCCCTATACACCTGCAAGAGAGCCGTTGGCAATAGGTGGGGGGTTTCAACTGCGTAGCATGCACTGGGTATATGCTGCAGCTGTCAGGCCTATAGTGCTATATGGATTTGTGGTGTGGTGGACGGCGCTCCAAAAGTCCACCAACTGTTCAATACTGAGCCTGATCCAGGAAGGACACCATCTGAGGACAAAACCATCTGATGCACTGAATTTGACGCTACACCTTGGCTAAGGGAAATTTCTCTTTGGTCATGCGCTGGCTTCCGACATTGTGTTATCCTCGATACAATACCCGATGTTTCAGGTAGAGTGTGATACACATTGCCAGAACCGCTTTTTGATAAAAAGTCATGTACAACTGTTCCTGAAGGGACCGTTTGGAACTTCAATATCCCTAGTAATAGAAGTTTAATAGATTGCTATACAGATAGATCCAAATTAGATGATCAGATGGGCTTAGGGGTTTATTCTGAAGAACTTGGATTGGTTATATCGAGAAGATTACCCGACCTCTGTCGTGTGTATCAAGCGGAGATTCTTGCAATCAAAGAAGTGGTGGAAGGGCGATGACATGATGTCATAAGAATGGCGTGAATATCTTCTCAGACCACCAAGCAGCCATTAAATCGCTGGCGAACATATTTCTGAATTCAGAAACTGCCCTCGACTGTTGCTTTTTTTTTTTTTTTTTTTAATGCAGTTTTATTACGACTGAGTTTGCACTCATCTAGTAATTTAATGTTAACAATACATATTCAATACTAGAATAGTTAACCTAGTATATAACATTTTAATGAGAAGTAGTTCAATAACTATACTCTAATTGTGTACAATCAAGGGAGTTTATGTGGCTAAATCTAAGGGTAAAGTTCTTTGAAGTCGCCTTGTGCTGGAATAGTTGCTGACAATATTGTTCAAGTCACTGTTTATATGACTTTGTAGCTTGAGGACATGTTTTTGTGCGTTGATATGAATTTCTTCAGCGATGGTTTTTACTCCCAAGTCCCGATGCAGGTCATTGTTGCGTATGAACCAAGGGGCGTTTACCATAGTACGTAGTATTTTATTTTGGGTCTTCTGTATAATATCCACCTCCTTCTTTGCAGCACAGCCCCACAGCTGTATGCCGTAACACCATATAGGTTTAATTGTTTGATTGTAAATCAGCAGTTTATTTTTAAGTGATATTCTACTATCCACTAATATCCAGTATACTTGACTGAATTTCATTTTAACTTCTTTGTTCTTTATCTTCACATGTTCTTTCCATTTTAGTTTTGTATCTAGGGTCATGCCAAGATATTTTGCCTTATTCACGAAAGGTACCACAGTGCCATTTAGATAAAGTGGAGTTTGAAGTATCTGTTTATTTGTAAACACAATGTGCGTTGATTTACTTTCGTTTAAATGCATTCTCCATTTTTTCATCCAGCTTAAAATACTGGAAAGAATAACTTGGAGCTTGTTTGTGGCTTCTTTTTCAGTGTCCGCAGTGGTGAGGACCGCCGTATCATCAGCAAAGGTTGCAATGGTTGCATCAGGAGATGTTGGAATATCTCTCGTATATAAGAGGTATAGTATTGGGCCTAAGACACTCCCTTGTGGGACACCAGCTCGAATTGGCCTCAGATTTGAGTATTGGGTTTCAATTTTTACTCGAAAGTGGCGATGGGTTAAGTAGGAAGCCAGAATTTGATAATACTCATGTGGTAGATCATTATGTAGTTTGCACAAAAGCCCTTCATGCCAGACCTTATCAAATGCTTGCCCAACATCCAAAAATACTGTTGAACAAACGCGCTTATCTTCAATAGCTTTTTCTGCTACATCTACGATGCGGTGAACCTGTTGAATGGTTGAATGTGCAGTTCGAAATCCAAATTGATGGCTTGGGATGAGACGTCTATTTGTTATTAGTGGTACAAGTCTCTTTAAGAGCAGTTTTTCGAATATTTTCGACATAACAGGTAGCAGAGATATAGGTCGATATGAGGTTATTTGATGGTCTGGTTTGCCAGGTTTCGGGATTATAATAATTTCGGCTACTTTCCATTCTAGTGGAACATACTGCAGTCGGAAACATGCGTTTATAATAAATAATAGATTTTTTAGAGCTGTAGCTGGAAGCTTTTTAAATATCTGTCCTGTTATTAAATCGTAACCAGGCGCTTTTTTAGCACTTATATCTTTTGCTATTACATTCTCCAACTCCCTTAGTGTGGCTGGTTTGATTGTGAGATGGTCCGATTTTTGGGTTTTGCTGGTACCTTCGTTATTAGATCTGTCTTCCAGTGGTTTAAATATATTATAGAAATGATCTGCAAATAATTCAGCTTTTTCATCAGCTTTACGAATCCATGTTCCATCGACGTTTTTGATTGGAGGCATTTTTGGTGAAGCTTGGTTGAATTGCTTCGTTGCTTTCCACAAACTGTAGTTGGTTGCTTTGGTTGAAGACAAGTTTTCTAGGTGCGACGACATAGTTTTATTTTTAGATTCACTTGTTAATTTCTTAAGATCATTAACAAGACGGTTTAAGGCGGCTTTATTTTCTGCCGTCCTTTCTCTTTGCCACTTCTTTCGTGCTTTTCTTTTCTTTGATAATAAAATTCTTATTTCTTTCGGAAACGTAGGCGTATGATATATTTTATTCAAATTTTGGGTAGGAGTACTTTCCCATGCAGAAATTTGAATGGCTTCAATAAATTTCGCTAGCTCTTCATCAATTTGGGCTTCTGTCTTGAGACTGGTATTTAAATGTATTTTCTCCGATAAAGTATATTTGAAAAAGTGCCAGTTTGTTTTTTTGTTTATAAGAAAATTTGGAGGATCCATTTCAATGGCGCTGTCACTTACAGTCAGTATTACAGCAGAATGATCAGATGATGATAACGCTTCTGAGTTTTCAATAAACACATAATTTTTAGGTATATTTTTTATGATGAAAAAATCAATCAAGTCAGGTATAAGATTTCCGTTCGAAGGCCAATACGTTGGTTTGTTTCCCGAATATATCTCGCATTTAAGAGATCTACATGCTTTGTATAGTTCACATCCCTTTGGAGAAGTGAGTCTTGAACCCCAGACTTTATTTTTGGCATTAAAATCGCCACCCATCACGAAATGGTTGTTACATTTTTTCAATGTTTCTATATACTGTTCACTTTTAATATTGTGCCTTGGAGGAGAATATAGTGCGCAAATTTTGAAATAGTTGTTGTGTTTAAGTTGAACCGATACGCACGCTATTTGAAACATGACGTCCTCAATCTTTTGCTCCTCTTGATGTTTGATATTTTCTTTTATTATGACCGAAGCTCCTCCCCTGGGTTTTAAGGAAGGATGAAAGGCGTTATAGATCTTATAACCTTTGATAGTTGCAAACGAGTTTTTAATTAAATGGCTCTCTGATATGAGTAGTATATCAATTTTTTCATCATATAGAAAACATTCAATTTCATTTAATCGGCGCAATAAACCATTGCAATTCCATGTAGCGATTCGTAGCATAGCCATTATTGTGGATTAGAATTAATTGAATTAACGACTATAGCGTTTAATTTATCAATCAATTTTTCACTCAGCTTAGCTTGGAAATCTAAGCGTTGATTAATTTTTTCCATGTTTTTCAATATTACACCCAGTATTGTTGGGGTTTCTTCATAAGAAGCATTCAAATTTTTGGCGTCTAATACACCAGAGTAGCTCTTTGTTTGAGAGATTTGGCGACTTGTAGCTTGCACTGACTGCTGCAATGTTTGTTGGTTGGATGTTTGAATTTGTAATTGTATCGGATTTTGGAGTACTTGCTGGTTTGCTCCGTTATTTGAGACGAGAGGTTCCACATTATGTTTATTTGTATGGATATCTTTGACGGATCGAGATTTATTTCTGAGTTTTTGAAGCTCTTTTGCAACTTCACAACCTCTATAACTGGCAGGATGATTACCTTTGCAGTTAATGCATTTAGGAACTATAGATTTTGGCATTTCGCAATTTTCTGTGTCATGTTTTCCTGCACATTTTACACATCTTGCTTCCCTCTGGCAATAGCTTTTGGTGTGATTGAAGCCTTGACAGCGTTTACACTGGGGTATTAGTTTTGTTTGAGGTCTTACTGCTTCAATTTTAACTTTTATTTTAAGGATATTTGTTATTTTAAAGATTTCATCTATATTGTCGTCTTTATGGAAAGTTACTCGGAAAATAGGAAGATTTCTGTATCGATAGGAACTGCTATTTTCTACTCGTTCTTTCTTTAAAAGGTTGACGGCATCTAAAGGTTTAAAGCCCTTTTCTTGAAGATCTTGCATTATATCTTCCTTTGTACAAGTGTGGTGGAGACCACGTATAATGACCTTATTTGGCCTTTCGTTTTTATTTTCGTATGTGAACCATTCAGTTTTCATTGTGTTCAATGTTTGTGACAAGTTTCTGTAATCAGTAGGTGAATTCGTGTTAATCTTCCATACATTATTGTTCAAAGCTGTGATTGTGAAATCATGTACTTGAGCAGATTTAATTAATTTCTTAATCTCTTCAAAACTTGTAATGCCAACAATATTTATAGGGGGCGGTTTATCTGCCCTACCATCTTTTGTTTCGGATCTCTCGATATTATTTTCTTTTTCTATTTGTGTTTGCTGTGATTCGCTGGTGTTATCTTTTTTAGTTTTGGATTTGTTCCTCTTACTTCTTTGAACAATCCAGTTTGTCTCTCTTTCCAATTCTTCTTCATCAGTTACATACTGATGAACTAAACCACGTTCGACTATAGATTCGTCTTGGGCTTGGTTTTGTGGTCTATCAGTATATTGGACAGTATTTACCATATCATTAGCGTCCATGAATTGACTATCTTTTTTATTTAAAAGTTGTTCTTTTAGAACTATATTCTCTTGCTTTATATTTTGCAATTCAGCAAGTATGCAATCAATAGTGTGCTGCATTTCATGTATTTGCTGCTTTAGCATGATATTCTCATTTTGAATTATTTGGATTCGGTTTCCTCTAAAAGGAGTCCCCCCGCCTGGAGGCGGGTTATTTAAATCCATTTAAATTTTCAAATATAAAGACCGTTAATAACAGGGTGACAAGATGATGTAAATAACAAGTAGTAATGAACACCACCTCAATTACTGTACCCAATAAATCTGGCAACACCGTTCCACATCACAACGTGTGACGAGATCAGCTGCTGTTTGTTTTGTTTTCTGATCACAAAGGACAGATATAGTTTATTTTGAGTTGTTTTTAAGATAAATTTGTGTAAATTTGTCTATTATAACACTTTATTTTTTAAGTTTTTGGCAAAAATATCGCCTTTTAAGCTCGCCGGGCACAATCCGGACGTTCACAGAATGCCGAATGCACACCACCACGAACGGGCGAATATTTTGGAAATAGTTCCTGAGGCTTTGGTAAGTCCTTTTTATGCATAAACTTGTACACACACGGAGCGGTTTGGTATCACGTCCACTTAGTACAATGCACAGTGGTATACTGACTGTTGCTGGTCTCTCAACGAGGTGGCCGAATAGTTTAAAAATCACCTGTTCACGGTGCCGTGCCACAGATATATGCCAGGGAATTGTAAAGAGGACGAGCTTGCGAAACTAGGAGCAACCTTACACTTTCCAGGGGAACTGGAATCTGTGGGTATACCTCTAGCGACATGTAAGCTGGATCAGGCCCTAAGGGTAACAAAATACATTCATAAAATGGGGGGGGGGGGGTGGGGGGTTGTGAATTTTCCAAAATTATGTGGCCTAATCTAGATGACTACCGCTGAGCTGTGGCTTTCTAGAAGAGACGTCTCAGTCATTGTGTCCGTCGTGACAGCTCACCGTCTGATCAGAAAACATGCCGACAAACTAAAGGTTACTAGTAACGACTTTTGCAGAAGCTGTGAGGACGTCGAGGAAGAAGATGCTATAGAACATTGCTGTGTGTGTTTCCCGCATTTAAAGTCAGAAGGAGTTCCACTTTAGGCTCTCATTTCTTTGAGAACCTGTCTGATGTGAACATTCGCAAGTAGTTTGGCTTTTTAAAGTGATCTGCATAGTTCAAAGGTAACGACTAGAAGTCATCATCCTTCCTTCTTTTGTTCCTGTGGCATCACAATGGACGCAAACGTAAGTTGTTGGACTTTTTACAGTGATCTGGATAGTTCAATGGTATGAACTAGACGTCATATTTCTTCCTTCTGTTCCTGTGGTATCACAATGGACGCAAACGTCTTAGTGAGTCTAATGACAGACTGCCACTTAAACCTGAACTAACTTAGGTTATTCCACATCCATATTAAATATGATGCACCTCAGTAAAATTCTGGCCTTAATTGCCATATATCTCCCAACTAGATTTCCTAAGTCCAGAGAGTCCTTGTTTTTCTATCGATCTTCTGGGCATTTCTTATTATTGTGCACATATAAAAATTCTTTTCATTATCATTATTTCTAGTGATTTCCTTTCATTCTTAGCCCCAATAAATTCTTCAAAAGTTCCTCTTAACAATCGATTGTCTTACCAAAATGCATGATCCTTTCGATTTAACCTCCACTCATAATTCTCCCTCAATAGTTGCTGCCAATACAAGATCGACACACTTTGGCACACAACATTTCTGTAATAAAATCCATTTTTATTGTATTTTCTTCCCATGTTATCGAAAATCACGGAAAATTCAGTTTGCGAGAAAATTAAGTGATCGTTCAATTTCGCATTTATGTGAAAATTCTATGGAGGGTTGTTTGGGCAGTCAGCTTGGTTGCCCCTTCGCGTATTTGGCAATCAACCTGTATGGCCTCTAGTTGATTGTTATTGAATGCATACGGCGGAACACATCATAACAATCTGGACATGTGCGCATGCGCATAAGGTCATATTGATTGCTGTATGAGTAGCTTTGCAGCTCTTTAGGCCTGCATGTGACGATGAGGAAGAAGCTGAACATCGAAGCCAAACTTTTGCTAAAAAGAAGCCAGAATGGCCTTTTAATTTAACAAAGTTGCTGCAATTCAACACAAGTCAATCATTGCGTTTTCATTATGAATCGTCGCAGTCGCTGTTGGCTGTCCTGTGAAAAGGTGTTTAAGTTCCCAGCCATATAATTCGATATGGTCCTGCTGTCTGTCCGTCCGTCTGTCTATCCGCCACTCAGTCAGCCATGGTCTTAGAGGGTTTCTGTTTGATTGATCTTTCTCAGCGCTCAGGGAATATTTGAAATGATGAACTTTTAAGGCAACCCAGTGATTGACTGGCTGCATGTAACCATTCCATCTTCTTATTCTTCTGTTCATTCTCCATCTGTTTGTCTATCATCAAAATTTTATTGTGATTTTTTTTTTTTTTTTGTTAATTTTCATTTTTCCGTTCACTTGCTGCTCATTTTATTTGAAATCACAAAAAAGAAAACGAATCAACTTAATGCTGCAAACACTTTTTAGCTGATGTTCTTCGAATCATTGGCCTTTCGTTGCCAAAATGGAATCCATCAACCCCCTGTCCCATTGGATTTCGTTGTAGACCAAAAAAATGTTCGGTTCCGCCTACCAACCAACGATGGATGAGTCGAGCCAGTGCATAAATGGCCAGAAAGCTCTGCGATGTTTCCTTTTGTTCATTTGTGCGCATTCCATTGAAAATTCATGTCACGTACATAAACTTTTAATTGAGCACATATTAAAAAATTATACAGAAAATGTACGCTTTTTAATAATATTTTTCATATTTTAGCTTGTTTTTATTAGTTTGCTTTTGAATTCCGCTCAATGTATTCTCCCCCCCCGTCAATACAATGTGGGCGTTTACTTAAATTGGGGTAATAAATTTTAATATTTCTTTCATATTGGGTTGCCCAAAAAGTAATTGCGGATTTTTTAAAAGAAAGTAAATGCATTTTTAATAAAACTAAGAATGAACTTTAATCAAATATACTTTTTTTACACTTTTTTTTCTAAAGCAAGCTAAAAGTAACAGCTGATAACTGACAGAAGAAAGAATGCAATTACAGAGTCACAAGCTGTGAAAAAATTTGTCAACGCCGACTATATGAAAAATCCGCAATTACTTTTTGGGCAACCCTACAATTGAGAATAATATAAAAACTTAACAAAAGGTCTGTATCAGACAAACAGTTTGCTTAAATAAACAGTCCAATTTGTCGTCCTTTAAGATTAATGAGTACAAGAGCATAGCCCACATAACAAAATGAGAATTAATCTCTACAACTTTTGTTGTTTTGAAAGTCAAATATTCAACAAAAACAAAATTTCAACGAAAAAATTCTTTAAAAATCCAAATTTTTTTGAATATAAAATTTTCTTTGAAATAAACAAACAGTGCAAACTTGCCCATAAACATTCCATTAAGGAAAATTGGCAAAACAAAATCTCATAGAAATTCTATGAAAATTTCCTTTTGGTCAATATTAGACAACTCCCAAATTCCTTTCATTAAAGTCTTATGTTGTCTGGAATTGTCTTCGTTGTTGTTCATTTGATTGTTGTTGTAGCCACATTTTTATGTGGAGGTGCCGATCCTCTTCAAGCTCCTGTAAGTGAGCAAGCTCGTTCCGGTCAAAAGGAGCGATCGCGGAGGGAACAGGGTGGCCATTGGTTATTTAAAGGCGCCAATAACCCGCTTTATCATATCGAGCAACATAGGCACTCAGCATTTGTGGAAGAGCCGGTGTCTCCCGACCTCTCACTGAGACTTTCCGCTCGATACCGCTGATTGTCCGCGACTACTGTTACAGTTACTCCGTATGGAGCATTTCGCTATCCGTAACCTGTGGACGCGCCCGGTAGCTCGCTGCTAAGCTTCAAGTGACAGCAATGAACACCATACAGTTCGGACCTTAATGTTCCAGCTTGTTTGGTGCTCACAGCTATCCCTTCCCGGATGGTTTCTAGGTGTGGGGGTTTCTTTGAAGTAGGATGACACCCTTTGACACTTGGCTTGTAGTTTTTATACCAGAAAAGCTGGCCCGGTGTACTTCGCTAAACCCACAAGTGTTTGCGGCCCCCTTTTTACATGGTCTGAGTTTAAAAAAAATTAACTACTATCACTATCAAAATTAACTACACTTAACTACCAAATAACTTTCAATTGAATCGCATATTGTCCCGTTTGGTGTAGATGGCCATTTGGGGTATAATTTCGGGGTAAGGCGACTCCGCGGGAATCGACACTAATTTTTATATGATTTCCAGTATTCTAACCACAATAGCCTCAGTAGGAATCCCATCTTATCCCGCTCGGTCTACGTGCCCATTTGGTGCATAATTTTAGAGTTGGACAGCTCGCCTGTATCCCAAATTTTGTAAAAGTCTCATATTCTACCTTTTGTTTAAATCGCATATTGTCTCGAACGATCTACATGTCCATTTGGGGGTGATTTTTGAGGTGGAGCGGCCACCTGTGCTTGACCCCAAATAGGTTTCGTATTCTGTTTTCAATTACCTTTCATTTGATATCCATATTGCCCCAATTGGTAAACATGCCATTTTTCGGACGGTTTTTGGGGGTGCGGGCTCCCCGACATGTGTGGTGGAATTTTTATATCAAGTTCGTACTCTACTCTTAAATACCTTTCATTTGATACCCATATTGTCCCAACGGGTAAATATGTCCTCTTGAGTGGGTTTTGGGGTAGGGCGCCCCCCCACAGTTATATGACCCCAAATTTTTATACCAATTTTGGGTTTTTGGGTTACCATAGGTTAGGTTAGGTTAAAAGGAGGAAGCTTGTAGTAATCTAAGCCAGTAATCAGCTTTTTGTGCGCTCTAAAAACTCGAAAAAGAAAAGTGTATGTTAGGAATTCCGTGGTTCTTACAGAATCCTTAATTGTTTTCCATACTCCCCTAGGTTGGTTAAAGTCTGGTATTGTGTTCCCTCCTAAGTACCGGTGTCTTTCTTCCAGGTTTCCGGCGAAAGCCGGATAATCTCGTCATCTTCCCCACTGACATCCTTATTACTTCCTTTCAGTAATAGCCTCGTCCTCTAACGATCTGGATCACCCCATAGGATTTTCGCCTTCCTACCGACTGTTTGGTTGTTCCACAGTTTTACATGCGCTTTCGCCTCCCACGCCCTTAATTGGGACTACGTCGACCCGAAAAACTTCGGATTTTCCAAGTTTATTGATGACAGTCCTCTGGCCTTAACCGCCAAATAGTCTGCCCTTTCATTCCCCCTTACTCAGTTATGGCCCGGTACCCAAACGATGCGTATTTCGCCATCCTCAGGCAAGGTGTTAATCTCCTTCTTACACTGTAAAACTGTTCGTGACCTTACCGTCCTGGTTGTTATTGTCCTTATGGTAATTTTACTGTCGGTAAAGATGTTCGCACTCGACGTCCTCGCGTTAGCACCAAACCTCCTCAAGCATTCCGTGATCTCCCGGATCTCTGCCTGCAGGACGGTATAATGCTCAGGCAGTCTAACAAAGATCTCAGTCCTTGGGTCCTCAATGTAGACCCCCAGGCCCACTCTGTTCTCTAGCTTTGATCCATCCATGTAAAATGGTCTTCCAGATGTCAATACTTATGTTCCGTCAGTCCAAGACTATGCCGCTGGTCCATATGTTGCACTTTTTCTCCAAAGCACTCCACCAAACTACTGAGGCGAAAGTAAGTATTGGTCTAATAACGCTGTTGTAGAGCCAGTGGACTATGCTCGAATTCAGGCCCCATTTCGAGCCTAAGTTCCAGAATGTGACACATCCAGTTAAGTTTCCTATTCAAGATCACTCCTAAGTATTTGACCTTGCCTGATTTCGACATCGTTTTGTCGAGGAAACGTGGTGCATCAAATCGGCCCACATTCGTCTTCCTGGGGAACAGTCATATTTCAATCTTCTCTGGATTAACATTGAGACCCCACGGTCTAGCCCAGTCATATGCCATATGCGAGACCTTTTCGGTCCTTCTGCATAGCTGGTCCAGATCCTTACCCCTAAGAAGTATTATAACATCGTCAGCATAGCAGGCGGGTTCAAATTCCTCTTCAGTTAGCAAAAAGGTGGTCACCCACTCCTTTGGGTGACCACCTTTTTGGTTTATCCAGTCTCAAAGACCCTGTCCACCCTGTACTGGTATAAGGTTTGGATCAATGTGTCGGTCCGCACATCGATAAACGCCTCCTCGATGTCAATGCAAACCGCCAATGTGTACGTCTTGGCATCAAAGCATTCTTCTATTTTATGCAGAACCTCGGGTAGGGGAGTCTCCACCGACCTTCCCTTGATATAGGCATTCTGTTTGTATTTGAGCAGTTTGCTGGATGTCCTACTCATTATCATGGAGTTCACAATACGTTCCAACGTTTTGAGTAGAAAGGGCGGAAGGCTTGTAGGTCTGTAGGCCTTTGGTGTCGCACAACTTGGCTTGCCGGGCTTGGGTTCAAATACCACTCTCGCCTTGTGCTTTGGGTTACCATGAGGTGGCAAACCAAATTTCACTTAAATCGATTTTACCCACCACCGAGATCTGGCGTTTTTTAAAATGTTGGTAAGGGGTTTATTTAAAATGGAAAATTGGTCAACTTTGAACGATCAAATCTCCTAAAATAAAAATCTGACATTTCTTTAACTACTATTTTTGAAATTATTGGAAAGTTTTACATAGGATAGCATTCTTAAAATTTCCCCTATCGTAACCATTCCGTCTTGTTGATGTGCGTGCCGACCTTACAAATGTCGCCAGCATTATGAGGGGATAACCACCGCTGAAAATAGTTTTCTGATTTTATCGTCAGGATTCGAACCCAGGCGTTCAGCTCCTTTATATAGCCGAGTGCCAACGGAGTTCCGCACCTCACATATGTCGCCAGCAATATGGGGGGCTAAGCCTCGCTGAATATGGTTTTCCAATGTTCTCGTCAGGATTCGAATCCAGCCGTTTAGCTTCATAGGCGGATATGCTATCCTCTGCGCTGCGGTCACCTCCCTGATCTACGATGGCTTTCCTTTTTCTCCTCGTACGCTAGAGTATAACTCGCTGGTTAAAGGCCCTTCACAGTGGCGCCCGAGCAGCGGAAGTTTGTGGAGAAGTAAAAGACCGCAGGAGCTTACGAATGGTTACAATCCGTTTTTCTATATTCTAAAAGAGGGAAATATACAACATGGCGACTACACTACGGTGAAAGGAGGAGTTGAAAAATTACATATATAGTTTCCAATCTTAACATCTTCTCTGTGGTTTTTTCCACGTACATATGGAAATTTCCCATGACCATTCCACTAACGAACAGGGGCAAACTGCTCACATATTACTAAGTGCTGACCGATTCAAGTTAAAGCTCAATGGTAAGGTGCCTCCTTTATATAGCCGAGTGCCAACGGAGTTCCGCACCTCACATATGTCGCCAGCATTATGAGGGGCTAAGCCTCGCTGAATATGGTTTTCCAATGTTCTCGTCAGGATTCGAACCCAGGCGTTTAGCTTCATAGGCGGATATGCTATCCTCTGCGCTGCGGTCACCTCCCTGTGCTACGATTGCTTCCCCCTTTCTCCTCGTACGCTAGGGTATAACTTGCTGGTTAAAGATCCGTCCCACTGGCGCCCGAGCAGGGACAGTGTGTAAAGAAGTCAACAACAACAATCTGTTTTTCTACATTCTACATGAGGGAAATACACAACATGGCGACTATACTACGATGAAAGGAGGAGTTGAAAACGTATGTGAAAGCATGCTAAGTTCGGGCGGGACGAAACTTGGAAACCCACCACCTTGGTTTCTGCTAAAAATTTATACAAAATAAATACAGTTGAAGGGTAGTATTCTATTTTACATACCAGACTTCTGTCAAACCAGCAAAAATTAAAGCTTCTAGGAACCGAACAGAGATGATCGAGAGACCGGTTTAAATCGAAGCTTTATCAGTTTATAAACTGATTTGGAATACCAAATGCAAAACTTCAGACAAGACATTTCGGCTTGCAGGGGCTCAAGAAGTTCAATCGGGAAATCGGTATATTGCGGCTATATCAGGTTATATACTGATCTGGACCGTTTTTATACCCACCACCGAAGGATGGGGGTATATTCATTTTGTCATTCCGTTTGCAACACATCGAAATATCCATTTCCGACCCCATAAAGTATATATATTCTTGATCAGCGTAAAAATCTAAGACGATCTAGCCATGTCCGTCCGTCTGTCTGTTGAAATCACGGTACAGTCTTTAAAAATAGAGATATTGAGCTGAAATTTTGCACAGATTCTTTTTTTGTCCATAAGCAGGTTAAGTTCGAAGATGGGCTATATCGGACTATATCTTGATATAGCCCTCATATAGACCGATCCCCCGATTTAGGGTCTTAAGCCCATAAAAGCCACATTTATTATCCGATTTTGTTAAAATTTGGGGCAGTGAGTTGTGTTAGGCCCTTCGACATCCTTCGTCAATTTGGCTCAGATCGGTCCAAATTTGGATATAGCTGCCATATAGACCGATCCTCCGATTTAGGGTCTAAGGCCCATAAAAGCCACATTTATTATCCGATTTCGCTGAAATTTGGGACAGTGAGTTGTCTTAGGCGCTTTGACATGTTTCTTCAATTTGGCCGAGATCGGTTCAGATTTGGATATAGCTGCCATATAGACCGATCCTCCGGTTTAGGGTCTTAGGCCCACAAAAGCCACATTTATTATCCGATTTTGATGAGATTCGGGACAGTGAATTGTGTAAGGCCCATCGACATCCTTCGTTAATTTGATATAGCTGCCATATAGATCGATCCTCCGATTTATGGTGTAAGGCCCATAAAAGCCACATTCATTATCCGATTTTGCTGAAATTTGGGACAGTGAGTTGTGTTAGGCCCTTTGACATATCTTTTTAATTTGGTCCAGATCGGTTCAGATTTGGATATAGCTGCCATATAGACCGATTTCTTGATTTATGGTTTTGGGCCCATAAAATGCTCATTTATTGCCCGATGTCGCCGAAATTTGGAACAGTGAGTTAACTTAAGCCCCTTGACATACTTCTGCAATATCGCACAGATCGGTCCAGATTTGGATCTAGCTGCCATATAGACCGATATCTAGGTTTTAGGTTTGGGGCCATAAAAGACGCATTTATTGTCCGATGTCGCTGAAATTTAAGACAGTGAGTTTGGTTAGGCTCTTCGACGTCCTTCTTTAATTTTGCCCAGATCGGTCGAGATTTGAATATAGCTGCCATATAGACCGATCTCTGGATTTAAGGTTTAGGGCCCATAAAAAAGGCATTTATTGTCCGTTTTCGCTGAAATTTGGGACAGTGCTTAGTGTTAGGCTCTTCGACATGTTTATGCAACTTGGCCCAAATCGGTCCAGATTTGGATATAGCTGCCATGTAGACCGATATCTCGATTTAAAGTCTTGGCCCCATAAAAGGCGCATTTATAATCCGATTTCACTGAAATTTGACACAGTGAGTTATATTCGGCTTTTCGACATTCGTGTTGTATATAGTTCAGATCGGTATGAGGTATATGAGTATAAGGTATGAAATTTTCACCGAATTTTGATGAAAGGTGGTTTACGTATATACCCGAGGTGGTGGGTATCCAAAGTTCGGCCCGGCCGAACTTAACGCCTTTTTACTTGTTTTCACATCAGACGATCAGTTTACGTGGGAGCTATATCAGGCTATAGACCAATTTAGATCGTACTTGCCACATTTGTTGGAAGTCGTAACAGAACACCAGATTCTGCAAAATTTCAGCCGAATCTGACTAAAATTGCGGCTTCCGAGGGCTCAAGAAGACAAATCGTGAGATCGGTTTATATGGGAGATACATCTAAATTTGAACCAATATGGCCCATTTGGAATCCCCAACGACCTACATCAATATTTAATATCGATGTACAGTTTCAAACGGCTAGCTTTACGTGTTCGACCGCTATTGTGATTTCGACAGTTGGACGAACATGGCTAGATCGACTCAGAAAGTCGATCAAGAATATATATGCTCTATGGGGTCTTACACGAATATTTTTAGGTATTACAAACGGATTGACTAGATTAGTATACCCCCATCCTATGATGGTGGGTATAAAATTAGTAGGAAAAATGATAAAACTTGCAAGCTCGGCCGGCCGAATCATGAGACCATACCACCAGGGATTCATGAAATATTTTGAAGGAATAAAATTGGTTAATATTGGGTTGCCCAAAAAGTAATTGCGGATTTTTCATATAGTCGGCGTTGAAAAATGTTTTCACAGCTTGTGACTCTGTAATTGCATTCTTTCTTCTGTCAGTTATCAGCTGTTACTTTTAGCTTGCTTTAGAAAAAAAAGTGTAAAAAAATCATATTTGATTAAAGTTCATTCTAAGTTTTATTAAAAATGCATTTACTTTCTTTTAAAAAATCCGCAATTACTTTTTGGGCAACCCAGTATTTGGGGCTTCTAGGGGCTCATGAAGTCATATCAAGGGGTCGTTCAAAATAAAACTTTGGATTTCATTACATGTCTATACTTTTATGAAATTTTTACGCATACTTCCATTTGCAGTTGCAGGTGAAAGCGATTTCAGGCAACAAATTATTTAAAATAATTAAATTTTATTATATTTAATTGACTAATTATAAAAAAAAAACTGCTGCAGCTAACAGCCAGGGAAAATCCCATTAAATTCAATCACCCAAATGCAACTTCACACTAAGCCTTGAATTAAAGAAAGAAGCCCCTAGAGTGTGAAATTCTTAATAACAGAATAACATGCAAATTAACAATTTCATCCCAATTCGTTTGCGTCTTACGAAGTAATCATTTTAAATAAATTGCATAGAAAATTATAACAATTTTTACATATAATGCAAAACACAAAAACAAAATGCAATCAGCAATACAACTTTTCACTTGCTACTGAAGGAAAATATTATGAGGCAATTGCGTTTGTTGCAACTTTTAAAGGCAACGTACGGAGTTGGCAATTGCCATACGTCGTAATTGGCAAAAATGGAAGTTATGAAAAAGTTTCCATTCACGTCACTCATATAGGTGAGCATCCAAAATGTGATAAAAACTGCTAATAAGAAAGGCTTGAAAGGGTATTTAGAATATCATGCTCGATTGCATTGTTTTCTTAGCTCCCTTCAACGTTCAATTTGAAAATTTTCTTAAGATCGCCAAGGTTTTTCCTTAAATTGTAAAAAATTCCAACGAAATGAATGACTTATGGGATATTGGCGGTTGTACGGTGTTGCCGTATTTAGAAAAAACATATTGGGTTGCCCAAAAAGTAATTGCGGATTTTTTAAAAGAAAGTAAATGCATTTTTAATAAAACTTAGAATGAACTTTAATCAAATATACTTTTTTTACACTTTTTTTCTAAAGCAAGCTAAAAGTAACAGCTGATAACTGACAGAAGAAAGAATGCAATTACAGAGTCACAAGCTGTGAAAAAATTTGTCAACGCCGACTATATGAAAAATCCGCAATTACTTTTTGGGCAACCCAATATTTCGAGAGATAAGAAAAAAAACACTGGGCCCTCAAGTTTGATGACCACCGTAACTACCATTCGGCGCCCTGGTAACCGAGTTGGTAGCGTGTTCGGATTAACAGTATGGAAGTCGTGCGTTCGATTCCCACCATGGACCTCGGGCTGTCACTATATAGATATGAGCTTTAACATAGCCCCACAAAAAAATACTCTAAAGGCATTAAATCGCACGATCTGTGCATCCAATTGACCAGTCCCGAACGTGAAATAAAATGTTCACCGAAATCGCCTCTCAATTAGTTCATTATTACGAGTGCTAAGAGTGGCATGAGGCACCGTCTTTTAGAAACCACGTGTCATTCAAATCAACCTCTTGCATTTTGGGCAAAAAAAGTTGGATATAATCTCTCAGTAGCGCTCACCATTCACAGTTACCTTTCGATTCTTTGAAGAAGCATGGTCCATTGATGCCACCTGGCCATAAACCCCACCAAACTGTGAATTTTTTTTTTTGGTGCATAGGTAAAACTAAAAATTTTGCCGATGAATTTTCCACTACGGAACAGGGGCAAACTTCCCACATATCATTGAGTGCAGTCCGAGTCAAGCTTTATGCTAAGGGACCTCCTTTTTATAGCCAACTCCGAACGGCGTGCCGCAGTGCGACACCTCTTTGGAGAGAAGTTTTACATGGCATAGTATCTCACAAATGTTGCCAGAATTAAATGGGGAAAACCACAGCTGATAATTTTTTCTAATATTCAAGCCAGGATTCGAACCCTGGCGTCATAGGCGGACATGCTTATCTCTGCTCTACGATGGCCGAACGATTATTATTATTTGTTTTTGTGTTCTCTTATCCCGAAATATAAAAAGCTAACCTCGTATTCTTGAATGTCCCCATCATTATGAGGGGATAACCACCGCTGAAAATGGTTTTCTGATGTTATCGTCAGCATTCGAACCCAGGCGTTCAGCTTCATAGGCGGACATGCTATCGTCTGCGCTACGGTGACCTCCCTGCGCTACGATGGCTTTCCTCTTCCTCCTCGTACGCTAGGGTATAACTCGCTGGTTAAAGGTCCGTCACAATGGCGCCCGAGCAGCGGAAGTGTGTGGAGAAGTAAAAGACCGCAGGAGCTTACGAATGGTTACAATCCGTTTTTCTATAGACGTAAATATACAACATGGCGACTACACTACGGTGAAAGGAGGAGTTGAAAAAATACATATATAGAATACATTCTTACCATCGTCTCTGCGGTTTTCTCCTCGTACATATGCAAACTTCCCATGAACATTCCATTAACGAACAGGGGCAAACTGCTCACATATTACTAAGTGCTGACTGATTCAAGTTAAAGCTCAATGGTAAGGGGCCTCCTTTTTATAGCAGAGTTCAAACGGCGTGCCGCACCTCACAAATGTAGCCAACATTATGGGGGGCTAACCACTGCTGAATATGGGTTTCCAGTGTTCTCGTCAGGATTCGAACTCAGGCGTTTAGCTTCATAGGCGGACATGCTATCATCTGCTCTACGGTGACCTCCCTGCGCTACGATTGCTTCCCTCTTTCTCCTCGTACGCTAGGGTATAACTCGCTGGTTAAAGGTCCGTCCCACTGGCGCCCGAGCAGGAACAGTGTGTAAAGAAGTCAACAAAAATCTGTTTTTCTTCATACTACAAGAGGGAAACACACAACATGGCGACTATACTACGATGAAAGGAGGAGTAGAAAGCGTATGTGGAAGCATGCTAAGTTCGGGCGGGACGAATCATGGAAACCCCCCACCTTTGTTTCTGCTAAAAATTTATGCAAAATCAATCCAGTTGAAGGGTAGTATTCTATTTTACATACCAGACTCAAACCAGCAAAAATTTAAGCTTCTAGGAACCGAACAGAGATGATCGAGAGACCGGTTTACATCGAAGCTATATCAGTCACAAACTGATTTGGACCGTATTTTTCACAGTTGTTAGAATTCATAACAGAACGCTACTCGCAAAATGTCAGCCAAATCGCACAAAAATTGCCAATTACAGGGAGTCAAGAAATGAAATCGGGAGATCAGTTGCCAGAATTAAATGGGGAAAACCACAGCTGAAAATTTTTTCTAATATTCAAGCCAGGATTCGAACCCTTGCGTTCAGCGTCATAGGCGGACATGCTTACCTCTGCTGTACGATGGCCGAACGATGATTATTATTTGTTTTTGTGTTCTCTTATCCCGAAATATAAAAGGCCAACCTCGTATTCTTGATCGTCTTGACGTTGTAAGTCTATTTAGTTATGTCCGTCCGTCTGTCTGTCTGTTCAAAGCAAGCCGACTTTCGAAAGAATAAAAGTAGGTTAGGATTGTAAATGTTCCATATTGCTCCATGGTTTGATACAGCTGCCATATAAATAGATCTCGGATAATGACTTCTTGAGCCACTAGGAGGCGCGATTCTAATCTGATTTGGCTGAGATTTAGCATGAGGTGTTCTATTATGATTACCAACAACTGTTATAAGTATGGTTGAAATCGGTCCATAACCTGATATATCTGTCATATAAACCGATCTGGGGTCTTGACTTCTTGAGCCTCTAAAGGACGCAATTCTTACACGATTTGGCTGAAATTTTGTACAAGGGCTTCTCCCATGACCTTCAACATACGAGTCAAATTTAGTCTGAATCAGTCTATAGCCTAATATAGCTCCCGTATAAACCGATCTCCCTATTTTACTTCTTGAGCCCCTAAAGCGCGCAATTCTTATTCGAAATGTCTAAAATTTTATACAATGACATCTACCATGGTCTCTAACATTCAATGCAATTATGGTCCGCATCTGACCATAACCGATTCTGTTCTTTTATCCTTTGTTTTCCTAAAAAGAGATACCGGGAAAAGGACATAACAAATGCGATCCATGGTGGAGGGTTTTTAAGATTTCGCCCGGCCGAACTTAGCACTCTTTTACATGTTCTCAATTTTGATGATTTTTCACGAAAAGGACCTGGTAGTACTGATGGTGATGCAAGAGAGTAGATGTTATGAAAGCTCATAAGGCTCCGAAAAATCGGAACTTTGGGAACTTCATAAAGTGAACGATATAAAATACCTTGGTAGCACAATAATGAAAACTCCTCAAATTAAGACACCATTCTACCGGACTTTTTTGGTCCTATGATTGATCAGCGGTAGGAACAACATTTTTGGCCACCTTGACCTTGAAAAATGTTAAGAAATGAATTAGATGGTCATGAAATGAATTTGAAAGATGGTGGTAAAAATGGCAACTTGAATAGTGGCTAACATTTTTGTGTTTTTTGTCTGTTTGGCTTCACACCTAATATGACTGATGAGTTATTCTAACCAAATGACGAAACGCGTTCCATAGTGGTTGGTGTGTGTGGTGATCTCCGGCTTTCCATATCCATTGTAAAAAAAGTTTCCGATCATTGAGCTCGTCTCGGCAGAGAAACAAGCGAAAATTTTAAAATATATATGTATTCAATAAATGAACTTTTCATGGAGCACCCCATATAAACTGGCAATATTTTATATACATGCATCCGTTGATATATGTTTAATAAAAATTAATTTAGAAATTGTTCTGTACTAAAATTGGTCGCTGAATTTGTTTAATTGTCTCACTGAATGGCAACATATTGCGTTGCAGGAAGATATTAAATACATTTGTATTTTTCCCCTATTCTGAGTTGTGTTCTACAAATATTATCAACATCTAAATTGAAGGGCAATTCCCTGACACATCTTCATTCGTTCTATATTAGGCCTGTTCGCTTAAATGAGTTTTTACAATATCTACTATTCGCTAAAATTTAATTTTCACAGAAAATTTTCCGTCGAATATTCATTTTCATAGAAATTACGTTCAATATCACTTTTCAGTGGAGTGAGAAGAATTACCTGGTAACAGTTTCATTATCTGGTTAGATTTGATTAAAGCAGTGGCGGGCAAATATACATACACTATTGCACATATTTGTGTACGAGCACAAGAATATAAGCCCATGGACTGAATTAAAGTGATCTTAAAACAAGACAAAAGGCATTACGTTCAGCCGGGCCAAACTTTGGATACCCACCAACTGGGGTATATATGTAAACCACCTTTCGTCAAAATCCGGTGAAAAGTTCATACTTAATGCACTAGCTATATCGATATATGTTCCGATTTGGACCAAATACTATTGGGTTGCCCAAAAAGTATTTGCGGATTTTTCATATAGTCGGCGTTGACAAATTTTTTCACAGCTTGTGACTCTGTAATTGCATTCTTTCTTCTGTCAGTTCTCAGCTATAACTTTTAGCTTGCTTTAGAAAAAAAGTGTAAAAAAAGTATATATGATTGAAGTTGATTCTAAGTTTTATTAAAAATGCATTTACTTTCTTTTAAAAAATCCGCAATTACTTTTTGGGCATAATAAGTACAAGTCATTGTTTTATTGTGTATAACAAAATATTGATCTTTTTAGCAGCTATATCTAAAAAAACTGATTTGAACCATATACGACACGGATGTCGAAAAGCCTAACATAAGTCACTGTCCCAAATTTCGGCGACATCGGACAATAAATGCGCCTTTATGGGCTCAAGACCTTAAATCGAGAGATCGGTCTATATGGCAGCTATATCCAAATCTGGACTGATTTGGGCCAAGCTGCAGAAAAATGCCAGAGAGCCTAACACAACTCACTGTCCCAAATTTCGGCCACATCGGACAATAAATGCGCCTTTTATGGGCTCAAGACCTTAAATCGAGAGATCGGTCTATATGGTAGCTATATCGAAATCGGGACTGATCTGTGCCATATTGCAGAAGTATTTCGGGGGGCCTCATTTAACTCACTGTCCCAAATTTCGGCGACATCGGACTATAAATGCGCCTTTTATGGGCCCAAAACCTTAAATCGAGAGATCGGTCTTTATGGCAGCTATATCGAAATCTGGACCGATCTGTGTTACATTGCAGAAGTATTTCGAGGGGCCTTATTTAACTCACTGTCCTAAATTTCGTTGACATTGGACTATAAGTGTGCCTTTTATGGGCCCAAAACCTTAAATCGAGAGATCGGTCTATATGGCAGCTATATCAAAATCTGGACCGATCTGTTTTACATTGCAGAAGTATTTCGAAGGGCCTAATTTAACTCACTGTCTCACATTTTGGCAACATTGGACTGTAAATGGGCTTTTTATGGCCCAAACCCTTAAATCGAGAGATCGGTCTATATGGCAGCTATATCGAAATCTAGCCCGATCTGTGCCATATTGCAGAAGTATTTCGACGGGCTTAACTTAGCTCACTGTCCCAAATTTGGGCGACATTGGACTATAAATGCGCCTTTTATGGGCGCAAGATCTTAAATCGAGAGATCGGTCTATATGGCAGCTATATCGAAATCTAGACCGATCTGTACCAAATTGAAAAAAGATGTCGAAGACACTAACACAACTCACTGTCCCAAATTTCAGCAAAATCGGATAACAAATATGGTTTTTATGGGCCTAAGACCCTAAATCGGAGGATCGGTCTATATGGGGCCTATCTCCAAATCTGGTCCGATCTAAGCCAAATTAACAGTTAATGTCGAAGGGCCTAACACAACTTACTGTCCCAAATTTCAGCAAAATCGGATAATAAATGTGGGTTTTATGGGCCTAAGATCGGTCAATGTGGAGGCTACCGATCGGCCTATATGGGGGCTGTATCCAAATCTGGACCGATCTAGGCCAAATTAACAGAGAATGTCGAAGGGCCTAACACAACTCACTGTCCCGAATTTCAGCAAAATCGTATAATAAATGTGGCTTTTATGGGCCTATGACCCTAAATCGGCTGAGCGGTCTATATGGGGGCTATATCAAGATATTGTCCGATATAGCCCATCTTCGAACTTAATTTGGTTATAGACAAAAAAAGAATCTGTGCAAAGTTTCAACTCAATATCTCTCTATTTTTAAAGACTGTAGCGAGATTTCAACAGACAGACGGACGGACATGGCTAGATCGTCTTAGATTTTTTAGCTGATCAAGAATATCTATACTTTGTAGGGTCGGAAATGGATATTTCGATGTGTTGCAAACGAAATGACAAAACGACCCCCATCGTGGGGCGTTGGGTCTTAAAATGACTCAATGGGACAACTGTTGTTTTATGATTAGTCATAGTTAGATTGGTTAGTCTTGGTTCATAGTTAATGTTGCGAAATTTTTATACCCTCCACCATAAGATGGGGGGGTATACTAATATCGTCATTCTGTTTGTAACTACTCGAAATATTCGTCTGAGACCCCATAAAGTATATATATTCTTGATCGTCGCGACATTTTATGTCGATCTAGCCACGTCCGATCTTGGGTCTTGACTTCTTGAGCCTCTAGAGTGCGCAATACTTATCCGATTGGAATGAAATTTTGCACGACGTGTTTTGTTATGATCTCCAACAACTGTGCCGAGTATGGTTCAAATCGGTCCATAACCTGATATAGCTGTCATATAAACCGATCTTGGGTCTTGACTTCTTGAGCCTTTAGAGTGCGCAATTCTTATCCGATTGGAATGAAATTTTGCACGACGTGTTTTGTTATGATATCCAACAACTGTGCCAAGTATGGTTTAAATTGGTTAATAACCTGATATAGCTGCCATATAAACCGATCTGGGATGTTGACTTCTTGATCCTCTAGAGGTCGCAATTATTATCCGATTTGCCTGAAATTATGTACTACGGATCCTCTCATGACCATCAACATAGGTGTTTATTATGATCTGAATCGGTCTATAGCCCGATAAAGCTCCCATATAAATCGATCTCTCTATTTTACTTCTTGAGCCCCCAAAGGGCGCAATTGTTATTCGAATTGGCTAACATTTTACACAGGTCTCCAACATGTAATAATATAATAATAGCAGAGCAAATCTTTTCTTATATCCTTTTTTACCCAAGAAGAGATGCCGGGAGAAGAACTCGGCAAATGCGATCCATGGCGGAGGGTATGTAAGATTCGGCCCGGCCGAACTTAGCACGCTTTTACTTGTTAGAATTTAACTTTTTCAGTGTTTACTTTTTCGTTGAAATAAATTGGCGAGACCAGCTTTCTGAATGTTAGCTATTCTCACTTATACTACTGGTTTATATTGGGTTGCCAAAAAAGTTATTGCGGATTTTTCATATAGTCGGCGTTGACAAATTTTTTCACAGCTTGTGACTCTGTAATTGCATTCTTTCTTCTGTCAGTTATCAGCTGTTACTTTTAGCTTGCATTAGAAAAAAAGTGTAAAAAAAAGTATATTTGATTAAAGTTCATTCTAAGTTTTATTAAAAATGCATTTACTTTCTTTTAAAAAATCCGCTATTACTTATTGGGCAACCGAATATTACTTCTACTGAATTTAGCTTTTGGCCTAATCCTATGGTAACGTTAAAAAGTCATCAGTTGTCATTTGTTAAGGTAATAATCGTAACTTGCTGGAGGTAGAGTAAACCAATCCACTTAAAATTAAATCTACTATAGCGTAAACTCCGGGTTGGTCACTCCATTTTTCTAAACTTCAATTTAGAGTATAGCCATTCTTAGTTTGAACAACTTTAAGCCTTGTTCATTTTGCTCGCAACTCAGTCATTGCAATGCAATTCGTGTTTAAAAGACATTTCAATTCAATTAAACATACCAGGGAGTGTTGAACAACTTTTTGCATTTGGGAATGCTCTTTTTATGTTTTACAGCATAAAAAACAACCAACAGCACTTGTAATTAAAACTTCAAGTGTGAGGATGAACCTTAGGATTTCACTGCAAGTGTAGTTTCCAACTTGCAGCTAGTTCATCACCACAATGTTCATATAAACCAAATTTAACTTTAAAAGGTAATTTTTTCCAAAGGGAATAGCAGCGAGTGATGTTGGACGAAAGACAAGTAGTGGTTGCATAAAGAAAGATATTTGTATGGTATTTTATAAAGCCACTTACTCACAAAGCTGAACAAAATGTGTATTGCAATGAAATGGTTAAGAGGTATTCTTTCCTATAATACTTTGTGAGGTTGCCCAATAAGTAATTGCGGATTTTTCATATAGTCGGCGTTGAAAAAATTTTTCACAGCTTGTGACTCTGTAATTGCATTCTTTCTTCTGTCAGTTGTCAGCTGTTACTTTTAGCTTGCTTTAGGAAAAAAAGTGTAAAAAAAGTATATTTGATTAAAGTTCATTCTAAGTTTTATTAAAAATGCATTTAATTTCTTTTAAAAAATCCGCAATTACTTATTGGGCAACCCAATAGATACATCCAAATATAGACCGATCAGAACCATATACGACATGGATGTCGGAAAGCCTGACATAAGTCACTATGCCAAATTTCAGCGAAATCGGAAAATTTATGGGAGATAGATATGGGAGGAGATATGGCCATTTTAAGTTTCGCTAGGGAGTATTTCAGTTTTCGGCCGACTTTCATAATTTTTTTTTTGAATTTTTGGAAGTGATCACGAATTAACCTTGATTTTGCTCTACGAGGCTTAGTTAAGGAGATATGGCCATTTAAAGTTTTGCTAGGGAAAAATTCAGTTTTCGGCCGACTTTCATCAAATTTTTTGAATTTTTGGAAGTGATCACGAATTAACCTTAGTTTTGCTCTACGAGGCTTAGTTTAGGAGATATGGCCAATTTAAGTTTTGCTAGGGAGAAGTTCAGTTTGCGGCCGACTTTCATCAAATTTTTTGAATTTTTGGAAGTGATCACGAGTTAACCTTAGTTTTGCTCCACGAGGCTTAATTAACTTGTGAATACATAGTTTCAGTGAATACATAGTTGGACGAATTTTCTTCGGAAGTCTTTTTTGAAAACAAAAGGCAAATGTAACATTTCTGTATTCGACTTCATGTATTGTCATTACTCCTGGGACTTCACTTAACTCCCATGGCCATAACGTGAACTATAACTCATGACCATTTAATGGTAATAATTTTTGTTATCAGCGCTAAAAAAAAAGTGCAGATTAAAAGCACTAACGTATGTTAATACGCCGCATGTTCAATTCAAATCGAAAAATCAGCACATTCCCATTCATAAACAATGTGAATATGATGCATGTGTCAACATTCATTACCGCAGTAATAGTCATTGTATCACAGGGAGAGAGAGAGAGAGAGAGACTCATATGTTATATTGACAATGATTTTTATGGCCTCCCGCTCCGTGTCATTAGTCAATTGATAACTGTCAACAGCTATAAATGGCACACACGTATGAATCTGTCTGCTGTTCGTCCGTCCAAAGGAGCGTTAAACGTTTTTCGCACATAATAAATGTCGGAGCAAAAAGCGATATATGGCGCAATTGCATCCAACCATCCCTTAGAAGAAGAAAAACTTCTACCCCACCAAATATCCCAATAAAAAAAGAAGGAAAAAACTTTCTACAAAAAGCCAAAAAATCAATTTGCTGGCAGAGGGGAAAGCAAAAAATCTACCCCCCCACATAATTCTTTGTTTTTTTGAGTATTTATTGGCAACTCACCCCTGCCACCTTGTGGATGTCTTCAATGTTTATCATCCGTTTCAAAGTCTCCAAGGATATGCAGACCTACATGTGTGAGTTTGTTTTTGAAACATACATGCATGTGTCTATTGTCGATTGCGGTAGCAAATATTTCGAAAAGGGAGATGTCAATAAAGATAAATTTCTTTTGAGTGAGGAAGTAAGCACTCGTTTTTGCGAAAAAAACGACAAATAATCTTAGGTTACGGTGGTGAAATGGTTTTACAATAAAAAAAAAAAAAAAAAAAACAAATCTCAGACACGCAAATTTTTGGGGTAGCAAACGGAAGGCTGCTGTACATCACCCATTTATTTGCTACTTTCACACACATGATTTGTCTTCTGCGTCTCATGCGATAAGCATTTGACGCATTAACGCCTCAACGCAACTTCATATGATTTAAAGGGGAGAGACAATGTGCAGCAATCGTTGGCCATTTATATACTGAAAAAAAAAAAAAAAAAAATAAAAGAAAAATATTTTTTGAATATGAATCAACAGTTGGAATGAGGGTATACGAGTAGTATTGCAAATTTTCCCATGACCCCACACATTAGGGAACAGGGGCAACCTTCTCACATATCACTGAGTGTTGTACCATTCATGGGTAAGGGGCCTAGTCCAGACTGAAAGGCGTGCCGTAGTGCGACACCTTTTTGGGCAGAAGGTTTTATATTGGAGGCCACCGTAGCTTTTGGGTTAGCATGTCCCCCTCTGAAGCTAAACGCCTGGGTTCGAATCCTGGCGAGACCATCAGAAAAAATTTTCAGCAGTGGTTATCCCCTCCTTATGCTGGCAACATTTGTGAGGTACTATGCCATGTAAAACTTCTCTCCAAAGAGGTGTCGCTAACCTCTGCGCTACGGTGGCCTATCGGTTACCATGTCCCCCTCTGAAGATGAACGCCTGGGTTCGAATCGTGGCAGAACATCATGAAATTTTTCAGCGGTGGTTTTCCCCTCCTACTGCTGGCAACATTAGTGAGGTACTATGCCATGTAAAACTTCTCTCCAAAGAGGTGTCGCCCTGCGGCACGCCGTTCGGACTCGGCTATAAAAGGGAGGCCCCTTGTCATTGAGCTTAAACTTGAATCGGACTGGTACTCGTTGATATGGGAAAAGCTTACCCCTATTTCTTAAAGGAATGTGCCCATGAACAAATTTGCATTTGTTTGATATGGCATAGTACCTTACAAATGTCGACAGCATTTGGAGGGGATAACCAACGCCAACAATTTTTATACCCACCACCGAAGGATACGCGGTATATTCATTTTGTCATTCCATTTGCAACACATCGAAATATCCATTTCCGAAGCTATAAAGTATATATTTTCATGATCGCCGTAAAAATCTAAGACGGTCTAGGCATGTCCGTCCGTCTGTCTGTTGAAATTACGCTACAGTCTTTACAAAACAGAGATATTGAGCCGAAACTTTGCACAGATTCTTTTCTTGTCCATAAGCAGATTAAGGTTCGACCCGCCTACTTAAATCAAGTCTTAGGGCCATAAAAGATACATTTATAATTCGATTTTGCTGAAATTTGAACAGTAAGTTGTGTTTGGCCACTCGATATCCCTTTTCAATTTGCTCCAGATCGGTCCAGATTTGAATATAGATGCCATAGAGACTGATCTCTCGATTGACGGTCTTGGGGCCGATAAAACCAGCATTTATTGTCCGATTTCGCAGAAATTCGGGACATTGAGTTGTGTTAGGCCCTTCAACATATTTCTGCAATTTGGCTCAAATCGGTTTAGATTTGGATATAGCTGCCATATAGAACGATCTCCCGATTTAGAATCTTAGGCCCATAAAAGGCGCATTTATTTTCCCATTTCGCCGAAATTTGGTACAGTGAGTTGTGTTAGGCCCCTCGACATATTTCTGCAATTTGGCCCAAATCGGTTAACATTTGGATATAGCTGCCATATAGACCAAACTCTCGTTTAAAGGTTTTGGGCCCATAAAAGTCGCGTTTATTGTCCGATTTTGAAGAAGATTTGGTACTGTGAATTGCGTTAGGCTCTTCGACATATATCTGCAATTTGGCCCATATCGGTCGAGATTTGGATTTAGCTGCCATATAGAACGATCTCTCGATTTAAGGGTTTGGACCCATTAAAGGCGTATTTATTGTCCGATGTCGCCGAAATTTGGGACAGTCGGTTTTGTTAGGGCCTTCAACATCCTTCTTCAATTTGGCCCAAATCGGCCCAGATTTGAATATTGTTGCCATATAGAACGATGTCTCGATTTAATTTCTCGGGGCCCATTGTCCGATTTCGCTGATATTTGGGAGAGTGAATTGTGTTCGGCCCTTCCATATCCCTCTTCAATTTGGCCCAATTTTTCCCTAGCAAAACTTAAAATGGCCATATCTCCTTAACTAAGCCTAGTAGAGCAAAAGTAAGGTTAATTCGTGATCACTTCCAAAAATTCAAAAAATTTATGAAAATCGGCCGAAAAATGAAATTTTCCCTAGCAAAACCTAAAGTGGCCATATCTCCTTAACTAAGCCTGGTAGAGCAAAACTAAGGTTAATTCGTGATCACTTCCAAAAATTCAAAAAATTTATGAAAGTCGGCCGAAAATTGAACTTCTCCATAGCAAAACTTAAAATGGCCATATCTCCTTAACTAAGCTTCGTAGAGCAAAAGTAAGGTTAATTCGTGATCACTTCCAAAAATTCAAAAAATTTATGAAAATCGGCAGAAAACTGAATTTTTGAACTAAGTCTCGTAGAGCAAAACTGAGGTTAATTCGTGATCACTTCCAAAAATTCAAAAAATTTGATGAAAGTTGGCCGAAAACTGAATTTTTCCATAGCAAAACCTAAAGTGGCCATATCTCCTTAACTAAGCCTCGTAGAGCAAAAATATGGTTAATTCGTGATCACTTCCAAAAATTCAAAAAAAAAAATTATTAAAGTCGGCCGAAAACTGAAATACTCCCTAGCAAAACTTAAAATGGCCATATCTCCTTAACTAAGCTTCGTAGAGCAAAACTAAGGTTAATTCGTGATCACTTCCAAAAATTCAAAAAATTTGATGAAAGTCGGCCGCAAACTGAATTTTTCCCTAGCAAAACTTTAAATGGCCATATCTCCTCCCATATCTATCTCCCATAAAATTTCCGATTTCGCTGAAATTTGGCATAGTGACTAATGGCAGGCTTTTCGACATCCATGTCGTATATGGTTCTGATCGGTCTATATTTGGATATATCTACCAAAAATTCCAATATTTTGTTCTACAAAATTGAACAGTGGCTTGTTATGCCATTCCGAATTTTGTCTAAATCGGATCATATTTCGATATAGCTGCTATGTGGGCTTAAATTATGCATTTTTCACCGCATTATGATGAAAGGTGGTTTACATATATACCCGAGGTGGTGGGCATTCAAAGTTCGGCCCGTCCGAACTTAACGCCTTTCTACTTGTTTCTGATGTTTTCGCCAGCACTCAAAACCAGGCGTTCAGCGTCACAGGCGGACATGCTAACCTCCGCGCTACTGTGGCCACCGGTGAAATGCAAAATTTTCATATTTGAGAACCCTATATAAGAGAAAGAAAAAGAAAGAAGTGCTGCTCCAATTCGTTTAAGTTTATATCGGAGCTATATCACATGATGGACCGATTCAGACCATGGTATGTCATGGTCATGGTATGTTCAGGATATGTCATTGTGCCAAATATCATCCAAATCGCCCTCTAGTAGCTCAACAACTCATATTGATGTATCGGTTTATATGTGGGCTATATCCAAATCTGACGCGATATGGCCCATTTGCATTGTCCTACGACCGACATCAATGTACATCTTGTACATTAGGGGGATGACTTTTTACTTTTTTCTTAAAATTGTGTTTCCTGTTGCACGAATGAATGAATTTTTGCGTATTTATGACTAAAATTACGGTTATTCCATTGAAATATTGAAAGAAATATTGAAATCATGCAAATTAAAAACGGAGAAAATGTGTCAATTTTTTTAACTGAAGACTTTTTATGATTCTCAGGTTTAAAGAACATAAATGATAAACACAAGGCTATGTAATTTTTATGATTGTGTTATGAAACTAGAAAACTCTGATAAATTTGTGCTGAATTGCTATTTGGTGTTTTTTTTATACCGCTTCGTTTACGTTCAATTTAAAGGGAAAGTCAATTTTTTAGTGATGTGTATTTTTCCGTTGGCTACCTGTTGAAAATGATTATTAAGACGTCATTAATTTGTAATTTGTAAAATTTGCAATGTACACGTGCTAACTCAAGTATATAGCCGCCGAAAAATAAGATGCACCCATTCATAAATACCGGTTACTGAATTATTGAAAAATAAGTAGTAAAGGGTGATTTAGCAATTATATTTTTGTCAACCCTAGTTAAACAGCTCAAGCATGTTTCGTGTTTTGCTTCACTGTTAAACATCTTCAGTTTTGTGTATAATTTAACCATGAATCTTCTTACAAACGATCAAAATGCGTGCTCTCTTAAAAAAGTTCATCGCTTGATTCTTCTTTTTCAGCGACGAAGCTCATATTTGACTCAATGGGTATAGTAAATAAGCAGAATTGTCGATTTTGGAGTGAAGATCAGAAGCATTGCAAGAGCTACCAATGCATCCAGAAAAGTCACAGTTTGTCGCGGTTTATTGGCTGGTGGCATCATTGGACCATACTCCTTCAAAGATGATGCGAATCGTAACTTAACTGTGAATGGTGAGCGCTGCCGTGAGATGATATCCAACTTTTTTGCCCAAAATGCAAGTGCTGGACTGTGACATGTGGTTTCAACAAGACGCTGCCACATGCCACACAGCACGCGTTACAATGGACTTATTGAGAGGTGAGTTCGATGAACATTTTATTTCATATTTGGGACCGTTCATTTGGCCGCCTAGTTCATGCAATTTAACGTCTTTAGACTATTTTTTGTGGGGCTATGATAAAGCTCATGTCTATACAGACAAGTCCGCTTCAATTGACTCATTGGAAGACAACGTTCGTGAGACACCGATCGAAATGATGGAAAGAGTATGCCAAAATTGGACGTAGTAGATGGACCCTTTCGGTCTATATGGCGGCTTTATCCAAATCTGAACCGTTGTTGGCCGATTTGAATAAAGATGTCGAAATGCCTAACAAAATCACTGCCTCAAATTTCGGCGACATCAGACAATAAATGCGCCTATTATGGGTCCAAGACCTTATATCAAGAGATCGGTCTATATGGCAGCTATATTCAAATCTGGACCGATCTGGGCCAAATTGAAGAAGAATGACTCACGCCCTAACACACCACACTATCCCAAATTTCGGCTGCATCGGAGAATAGCCGAAATTAAGGTCTTGGGCCCATAAAAGGTGCCCAAGACCCTAAATCGAGAGATCGGAGTATATGGCAGCAATATCCAAATCTGGACCGATCTGAGCCAAATTGAAGAAGAATTTCGAGTGGTCTAATACTAAATCTAAAATCTAAACTCACTCTAATACTAAATCTAAACTCACTGTCCCAAATTTTAGCAAAATCGGATAATAAATTTGTCTTTTATGGGCCTAAGACTCTTAATCGGCGGATCGGTCTAAATGGCGGATATATCGAGATACAGTTCAAAATAGTCCATCTTCGAACTTAACCTGCTTATAAACTAAAAAAGAATCTGCGCAAAGTTACAGCACAATATCTCTATTTTTGAAGACTGTAACATGATTTCAACAGACGGATGGACGGACATGGCTAGATGGTCTTAAATTTTTACAAGGATGAAGAATATGTAACTTTACAAGGTCAGAAATGGATATGGTGTTGCCATATCCATCCCTCGGTGGTGATTGTAAAAGTGCTGCCCTAAGTGGTTTCAGTTTATATGGGAGCTATATCAGGTGATAGACCGATTCAGACCATGGCTCGTATACATGACAGCATATGACAGCATAGGGAACGTCATTGTGCTAAATTGTAGTCAAATTGGCCTCTAGATGGGGCTATATCCTATGGGGCTGTATCATATGGGGCTATATCTAAATCTAAACTGATATGGCCCGTTTGCATTGCCCTACTACCGACATCATAGTCACGCACAAACCACTTTGAATAACATCCACCACCATAGAAAGGGGATATACTAATCTAGTCTATGCCTTTTTAACACTTCGAAGTCTTAATCTGCGACCCCTTAATGTATGTATATTCTGGATCGTCTCAGCATTCTGAGTCAAACTAGCCATGTTCGTCTGTCGAAATCACGATAGCGGTCAAACGCGTAGAGCTAGCCACATAAAGCTAGCCGCTTAAAATGCACAGATATTTCTTATTGATATAGGTCGTTGGGGATTGCAAATAGGCCATATCGGCTCAGATTTGGATGTAGCCCCCATATAAAGCGATCCCCGGTTTTGACTCCTTCATCCCCTAGAAGCATCCGATTTGGCTGAAATTGCATCCGATTTGGCTGAAGTTTGGAAGAACCGATACCCGGATTTACTTCTTGAGCGTCTCGAACCCTTGATTTTCATCGGATTTGACTGAAATTTGGAACAAAGACTTGAGTTATGACTTCCCACATACACACATACATAGTCGACCTGAAACAAGTCACAGTCGCCATACGAGTATAAACCGATCCCCAGATTTGACATCTTCGGCTCTTAGAAGCCCAATTATCATCCAATTTAACTCAAATTTGAATCAAAGACTTGAGTCATGACTTTTAATATCCAAGTATGATGCGAATGGGTCTATAAACAGATAAAGCCCCCATATAAACCGACCCCCTGATTTGACTTCTTGAGCTTTTATAAGACCCAATTTTCAATCATATTTTACTGAAGTTTGGAACATAGACTTGAGCTCTGACTTCCAACATCCATGTCAAGTATTATCCGAATCGATCTATAATCAGATATAGCCCCCATATAAACCGATCCCCGGATTTGCCTTCTTGAGCCCTTAGAAACCTCAGTCTTCATTCGATTTGGCTAAAAATTGGAATAACGACTAGAGTTGGGACTTCCAACATCCATGGCAAGTATGATCCGAAACGGTGTATAAACAGATATAGCTCCCATATAAACCGGTCCCCGGATTTGACATCTTGAGCCCTTCGAAGTCTATTTTTATACCCTCCACCATAAGATGGGGGGTATATTAATTTCGTCATTCTGTTTGTAACTATTCGAAATATTCGTCTGAGACCCCATAAAGTATATATATTCTTGACCGTCTGTCCGTCCGTCTATCTGTCGCAAGCACGCTAACTTCCGAGGGAGTAAAGCTAGCCGCTTGAAATTTTGCACAAATACTTCTTATTAGTGTAGGTCGGTTAGTATTGCAGATGGGCCATATCGGTCCATGTTTTGATATAGCTGCCATATAAACCGTTCTTGGGTCTTGACTTCTTGAGCCTCTAGAGTGCGCATTTCTTATCCGATTAGAATGGAATTTTGCACGTGTTTTATTATGACACCCAACAACTGTGCCACGTATGGTTCAAATCGGTCTATAACCTGATATAGCTGCCATATAAACCGATCTTGGGTCTTGACTTCTTGAGCCTCTAGAGGGCGCAATTCTTATCCGATTGGAATGGAATTTTGCACGACGTGTTTTGTTATGATATCCAACAACTATGCCAAGTATGGTTCAAATCGGTCTATAACCTGATATAGCTGCCATATAAACCGATCTTGGGTCTTGAGTTCTTGAGCCTCTAGAGGGCACAATTCTTATCCGATTTGAATGAATTTTTGCACGAAGTATTTCGTTATGACATCCAACAACTATGCCAAGTATGGTTCAAATCGGTCCATAACCTGATATAGCTGTCATATAAACAGATCTGGGGATTTGACTTCTTGAGCTTCTAGAGGGTTCAATTCCTATCCGATTTGGCTTACTTTCAACAACTGTGTCAAATAACGTTCAAATCGGTCCATAACCTGATATAGCTGCCATATAAACCGATCTGGGATCTTGACTTTTTGATCCCTAGATTTAAAATTTGCATTTACTTCGCATTAGAGTAGGTTGGCATTATCAATGGGCGAAATCGGTTCCTGTTTTGGTATAGCTGCCATATAAACCGATATCGGAACTTGATTCGTTAACCCTCTATAGGGCGCAATTCTTATCAAATTTGGCTGAAATTTTGGATGAAGAGTTTTGGTTTGACCATCAACAACTGCGCTATGTGTATGGCTCAAATCGGTTCACAACCCGATATAGCTCCCATATAAACCGATATCGGTTCTTGACTTCTTGAGCCGCTAGAGGGCGCAATTCTTATCAGATTTCGCAGAAATTTAGCATGAAGTATTTTGGTTGGACCATCAACAATTGCGCTATGTGTATGGCTCAAATCGGTTTACAACCTGATATAGCTCCAATATATACCGATCTCCCGATTATACTTCTTTTGCCTCTAGAGGGAGCTATTCTTATCCGATTTGACTGAAATTTTGCACAACGACTTCTTGTACATGCATGTTGAATATGGCCTTAATCGGTTCATAACCTGATATGGTTGAAATCGGTTCATAATCTGGTATAGCAACCATATAATCCGATCGCGGATCTTGATTTAAAGAGCCTCTAGAGGGCGCAATTTTTATCCGATTTGGCTGAAATTTTGCATGAAGTATTTTGGTTTGACCATCAACAACTGCGCTAAGTATCGCTCAAATCGGTTCACAACCTGATTTAGCTCCCATATAAACGCGCGGGCGCTATTTTTATCAAATTGGGCAGAAATTTAGCATGAAGTGTTTTGGTTTGACCATCAATAACTGCGCTATGTGTATGGCTCAAATCGGTTCACAACCTGATATAGCTCCAATATATACCGATCTCCCGATTATACTTCTTTTGCCTCTAGAGGGAGCTATTCTTATCCGATTTGACTGAAATTTTGCACAACGACTTCTTGTACATGCATGTTGAATATGGCCTAAATCGGTTCATAACCTGATATGGTTGAAATCGGTTCATAATCTGGTATAGCTACCATATAATCCGATCGCGGATCTTGATTTAAAGAGCCTCTAGAGGGCGCAATTTTTATCAGATATGGCAGAAATTATGCATGAAGTGTTTTGGTTTAACCATCAACAACTGCGCTATGTGTATGGCTCAAATCGGTTCACAACCTGATACAGCTCCAATATACAATACCTATCTCCCGATTATACTTCTGGAGCCTCTAGGGGGAGCTATTCCGATTTGAGCTATTCCGATTTTGCACAACGACTTCTTGTATGACCTTCAACATACGTGTTGAATATGGCCTGAATCGGTCCATAACCTGATATGGTTGAAATCGGTTTATAATCTGGTATAGCTCCCATATAATCCTATCGCGGATTTTGATGTAATGAGCCTCTAGAGGGCGCAATTTTTATCCGATTTGGCTGAAATTTTGCATGAAGTGTTATGGTTTGATCACCAACAACTTCGCCATGTATGGCCCAAATCGGTTCACAACCTAATATGGTCTGAATCGGTCCATAACCTGATATAGCTCCCATATGAACAGATCTGCCAATTTTATTTCTTGGGCCACTATAGGCCGCAGTTCGGATTGGCCTAAATGGTTGATATCGGATCATATTTAGATTTAATATGATCCGATCTCCACCATACTCGACACACATATTGAGGTTCTAAAAGAACTCACAGTGCCGACTTGGCTTCGTCGATTAGAAATGGAAAATGTTTCTATCAAATAAAAATGTAGATCCTTGAGCTCTTCATAATTTTGTCAGCTCCTTTTGTTGGGCTAATCTAACGATCTTTACCAACAAGATGCGACTAATGCCATCATTGCAGAGAGTGCCGACTTACGTTGGCATTATTTTCATAGATAATCCAAATAACAATCTTATGATCCGTTTTAAAATCGAAATCTCACACCTTTTACCTAAGCATACGCCCAGTTTTCTGTGGGCACTGCTTGCCGCAAGGCTAGAATAATGGAGATTGTAATCACATTTGGATTGTTTGGCAAAAATTATATAAGTGATAAAAATCGAAAATTTTTTAAAAAAAAAGAAAACACATTAGCATATAAGTAAATGTGCATAAACACTAGGATTTCAAAAAGAATCCTTAAGGGCGGTTTATATGAAATGAATCACTATTTAAAGGCCTGTTGTTATACATACGAGTATATGCGAAATGTCTGTGTGTGTGTGTGTGTGTGCATATGAATATGGTCTGCATGAAGATTAAGGCGACTTAATCTTTTGTTCGATTGTCATCTAGTCTCTAGATAAGTAATGCTCTGACAAAGCCACCGGCTGGACGCATTGCATGGAGTGGAAAATGTGTGTCACCACATTGAAGCTGACTTTTAGGCAAGCATTTGTGTCAAAAACCAAAGTCCCCCTTTACGCCTTCATCCCTTTGTCGTTTGTTTGCCATTCGATGGTTTTCCGATGGAAAACCCTCTTTGTTTTGTCCGTCGGGGTTGACTGTGACCATGCATTTGTCGGTGTGATGATGTTTGCCCAGTAATTAGGCGGCTGATCAATCATAATTCATCATCAATGGTTGGCGCTTCGAAACATCACTTCTTGGGATTTCCATACACATTTTTGGGTCTATTCATTTGAATGATGTCTCTCTCTCTCTCTCTCTCGTGTGTCACTCAATTGTTGGTGATGTTGGCTTTCTGGGGTCTTGTGTACACTGCTGGCGGGTTTCTTTGCATATGGTTAGGCGTGTGTGTTATGCAACATTTGTAGCATATCTAATGAGCGTTGAAGTTTTTATTCAACGCAATCGTCGCATTTGCAATTGTTGTTGTTTGTTTCTCTTTTGTCTCTCTGCATCCAAGGGTGACAAATTTCATTTTAATTTCTTTTAAAATTTGGAAATATGATGAATTACTTTAATGTTGCCCAAAATTTGTGGCAAGAATTTTAAACTGAAACCAATAAAGAAATAAACTGAACAAATTTTTTTTTAATACATCAAGGGATACTTTAACATTTATGTTTGGGGGAAAGAGATAACCTGCATTGAGTTTTTAACACTTCCTGTATGAATTATAGTTTTTTGTAGTTTTCTAAGAGAGTTTCCTCAAACATACTTTCTCAGCGGCGAAATGAGGTGTGCAGCAGATTTTTTAAAATGTCTGCATAGAATTTAGGAGGCAGTTAAGGGACATACGCTCGCCTTCAAATTTACACGATTTGCGGACAGAGCATCACTTTTCACTTTTTATATTAGCATTTATATAAGCCCTGTTAAAAGAATTCCTTAATAATATCTTCTAAAATACCGTTGAAACAGGCCTCCTTTTGTTATTTACACCCACCACTGAAGGATGGGAGTATATTCATTTATTCATTTTGTCTTTCCGTTTGCAACACAAAGAAATATCCACATCCGAAATATTCTTGATCGTCTTAAAAATCCAAGACGATCTAGCCATGTCCGTCCGTCTGCCCGTCCTTCTGTCTGTTGAAATCACGGGAGAGTCTTTAAAAATAGAGATATTGAGCAGAAACTTTGCACAGTTTCTTTTTTTTGTCCATAGGCTGGTTAAGTTCGAAGGTGGGCTATATCATACTATCTCTTGATATATGGGTTGCCCAAAAAGTAATTGCGGATTTTTAGCTCCCATATATTGTAGATCGATCTGCAGATTAAAGGTCTTAGGGCCATAAAAACCACATTTATTATTAGATTTTGCTGAAATTGGACAGTGAGTGAGTGTAAGGCCTCTCAAAATCACTTTTCAATTTGGCCCAGATCTGTCCAGATTTGCATAAAGCTGTCATATAGACCGATCCCACGATTTTAGGTCTGAGCACATAAAAGGCGCATTTATTCCCAGATTGTGCCAAAATTTCGGACAGTGAGTTATGTTAGCGCATTTGATATCCTTCTTCAATTTGGCTCAGATCGGTTCAGATCTGAGTATAGCTGCCATATAGTCCGATCTCTCGATTTAAGGTTGTGGGTCCATAAAAGGCGTATTTATTGTCCGATGTCGCCGAAATTTGAGACAGTGAGTTGTGTAAGGGTCTTCGACATCCGTCTTTAATTTGGCCCAGATCGGTCCAGATTTTAATACAGCTGCCATATAGACTGACCTCTCGATTTAAGGTTATGGGCCCATAAAAGGCCCTTTTATTATTCGATGTCACCGAAAGTTGTGTAAGGGTCTTCGACATCCGTCTTTAATTTGGCCCAGATCGGTCCAGATTTTAATACAGCTGCCATATAGACCGACCTCTCGATTTAAGGTTATGGGCCCATAAAAGGCGCATTTATTGTCCGATGTCGCCGAAATTTGGGACGGTAAGATGTGTTAGGCCCCTAGACATCTTTCCGCAATTTGGTTCAGATCGGTCCAGATTTGAAGATAGCTGTGATATAGACCGATCTCTCGATTAAATGTTTTAGGCCCTTTAAAGACGCTTTTACAGTCTTATTTCGCCTAAATTTGGGAAGTGACTTATGTTAGGCTTTTCGAAATCCGTGTCGTATATGATTCAGATCGGTCTATATTTTGAACAGTGACTTGTACTTATTGGACCACTCAATGTCCGTACCGAATTTGGTGTGAATCGTACCATATTTGGATAAAGCTATTATGGGGGTATTAATTATGCAATTTTCACCCTATGGTGGCGACATGTGGTTTTTATATATACCCGAGGTGGATGAAAGTTCGGCCCAGCCGAAATAAACGCCTTTTTACTTGTTCCCTTTGATGCTTAATCTTTTGAACAAAATGGCCTACTGTGGCCATCTGGAAAGTAGTGCCCTGAAAGTGCTTAAAAGAAATATCAAGTAGGTCAGGCCTTTGTAGAATCTTAATAACTTGGCTCTCAAAGTATCAAAAAACCAATGATATTGGCATTTTTCGCCAATATTTGGCCAGTTGTCCTTATGATGCTCTACTTTTCAGATAAATGGCCCACAGTGGCCAACTGGGAAATGGTCCCCTGAAAGCGCTTATAGGAGATATCAAATTGCAATATCTTTGGCTTCTTTGATACCTTGGAGGCTAAATTTTGAAGACTCTCTACAGGCATGGTCTACTGGATATTTCCTGTAAGCGCTTTCACGGCACTATTTCCCAGTTGGACACAGTGGGCCATTTTGTCACAAAAATAGAGCACCATAAGGAAAAATGGCCAAATAATGGCGAAAAATTTCAATATCTTGGGTTCTTTCAAGTGTCAAGCTTTACACTCTCGAAAGTTTGTGTACTTGCGACAGATGTACAGACAGACGGATAGACATGACTAGATCAACTTAAAATGTCATGGCAATCAAGAATATATATACTTCAAGGGGTCTTAGGTCAATGTTTCGAAGTGTTACAAACGAAATGACGAAGTTGGTATTCCCGTATCCTATGGTGGAGGATCTAGGCCGAGGAGGTTTCTTCCAACCACTATGGATTCCGTTAATAATGTAACTCGTATTTCAATTACTTTGCACTAACCAAATCGGGAGTTGTTTGCGACTTCAATGGTCTCAAAAAGTCATATCGGGATACCGACATTTAAGGACGCCTACATCAGTATAATCAAGGAGTGGTATAATTATGTTAAGTACTAAGTTACTGGAGTATTGGTAATGGCACTGTAGTACTAGTGCTGGAGTAGTCGAAATCCGATCCTATTTGAATGCAGATGCCGGACGGATCTCCCGATTTAGAATTTTGGGTACATTTATTACCATTTATCGCAACCATTTGGATTCGTGAGTTGTGTTAGACCTCTTAACAAGTGTTGCACATAACTGCCACTTTGACCGATCTTCCAATTTACGGTCTTAAAATCATAAACATTTGTATTTATTATACAAATTTGTTCAAATTTGGAACAATGAGTTGTTCTTGACTCCTTCAAACCAGTACTGAAGTTCTCGACCCTGCTCATAAGTGTTAAGTCGAACAACATTTGCTTCAGGCTAATAAACCAATCATCTGAACAAAGGTCGGTTCAGCAAGTTCGACAGACATTGGCACCCAGCTAATCTATCATAAAACTATGAAGTTACAACAGATTAATAACCCGCCTTTTTATTTGAGCGCTCATAAAGCATTACCTTTGCTCAATTAAAACGCAATATAACAACATTATATGTTATATACCTCTACTAAGCACCAAAGAATTTATTTTTCCACACATAAATTAACCGAAAATTACCTAAGAACCCATTCCGGCATCAAAACCTTTGGTGTGGCACCCCAATTTTCAAAGCAACACTCACTTAATCACAGTTGTTAAGAGACACCCAAAACGCATGTCAAAGCCACAGTTAAACAAAGGATCTGATGATGGTAGGAGGATGTGGATTGGGGGAAAAAAAGTCCTCTGCAAATGTCCCTGAGCTATGGACACCAAAAGTTTTTAGAAACAAAAATACTGAGTGATCCATGTATTTAAGGGCACATGTGTGAGAAGACAATTGTCAAAATGGAAAACCAAATAGCCAAAGGATAAATGAACAGTGTTCAAAATAGCGCTAGCGACTACACAGTGGGAGTTTGCGATTAGGGATTTAGGAAATAGAGCCAATGCAATGCCTTAGTACGCCTAATACTGTAACATTCGAATATGTTTTAAAAATAACCTGTAAATGGATGTAAAAGGACTATGGGAAGGATTCTGATACCTTTGCCATACATATGAATAGTTGACACAGACAGATAGATGGACATGGCTAATATTCAACTTAAAAACTAATTTTGAAATTGGCTCCGTTTTGTCTCCTTTAAGGTATTACAACAAATACCTTTTTATACCCACCACCGAAGGATGGGCGGTATATTCATTTTGTCATTCCGTTTGCAACACATCGAAATATCCATTTCCGACCCTGTATATATATTCTTGATCAGTGTAAAAATCTAAGACGATCTAGCCATGTCTGTCCGTCTGTCTGTTGAAATCAAATCAAAAATCGGGCGGTGCCGACTGTGTAATACCCTACACCTACCCTGTAAGTACAATGTGGGAGCTATATCCAATTCTGAACCAATTTTGATTGATCTCGGCGAGCCAATGTGTTCAAACTGTAATAACTACGGTTGACAAATGACAACATTATTGCAAACTAACCTTAATCTGCCGAACATATTTATGAGAGCTTATTTTGAACCGATTTCAAGCAAACTTCTCAGATAATGTGGTAGTCGTCGAGGAAAGCGTTGTGCAAAATTTTGGCCAGATTGGTCAATCAATGTGCTTGCAGTGGCTCTTGGGGTGAAAATCTGGCTACATGCATATATGACAGATATATCTAAATCTGAACCGATTTCTATGAAATTCACCAGTAATATCGAGATTCATAAGAAAATCCCTTCTGCAAAATTTCGAGATAATCGGTTGACAAAAGACCATTTTATTGCATTATTACTGAAAATCGGACAAATATATATATGGGAGCTATATCTAAATCTGAACCGATTTGGAGCATACTTTATAGAAATTGTGAAAGTTGTCGAAGAAATCATTGTTCGAAGTTTCGAGAAGATTGGTCATTAAATGCGCTTGCAGTGGCTCTAGGAATGAAAATCGGGCGATATATATATGAGAGCTATATCTAAATCTGAACCGATTTCCATAAAATTCGCCAGTAATGTCGAGAGTCATTAGAAAATCCTTCCTGCCAAATTTCGAGAGAATCGGTTGACAAAAGACCATTTTATTGCAATATTACTGCAAATCGGACGAACATATATATGGGAGCTATATCTCAATCCGAACCGATATCGAGCATACTTTATAGAAATTGTGAAAGTCGTCGAAGAAATCATTGTACGAAGTTTTGGGAAGATTGGTCTAAAAATGCGCTTGCAGTGGCTCTAGGAGTGAAAATCTGGCGATATATATATGAGAGCTATATCTAAATCTGAACCGATTTCCATAACATTCGCCAGTAATGTCGAGAGTCATTAAAAAATCCTTCTTGCCAAATTTCGAGAGAATCGGTTGACAAAATACCATTTTGTTGCATTAATACTGAAAATCGGACGAACATATATATGGGAGCTATATCTAAATCTGAACCGATTTGGAGCATACTTTATAGAAATTGTGAAAGTTGTCGAAGAAATCATTGTACGAAGTTTCGGGAAGATTGGTCAATAAATGCGCATGCAGTGGCTCTAGGAGTGAAAATCGGGCGATATATATATGAGAGCTATATATAAATCTGAACCGATTTCCATGAAATTCACCAGCAATGTCGAGAGTCAACAGAAAATCCTTCCTGCCAAATATCGAGAGAATCGGTTGACAAAAGACCATTTTATTGCATTATTACTGAAAATCGGACTAACATATATATGTGAGCTATATCCAAATCTGAACCGATTTTTGCCAATTTCAATAGGCTTCGTCTCTAGGCCGAAAAACATGCCTTTACCAAATTTAAAGACGATCGGATGAAAACTGCGAGCTGTACTTTGTACGCAAATTAACATGGACAGAGGGACAGACAGACGGACAGACGGACAGACAGACAGACGGACGGACAGACAGACAGACATACGGGCAGACATACGGGCAGACATACGGGCAGACAGACGGACAGAGACAGGCGGACAGACGGACGGACAGACAAACGGACAGACAGACGGATAGAGAGACGGACAGACGGACGGACAGACATACGGACAGACAGACAGACGGACAGACAGACGGAAAGACAGACGGAAAGACAGACAAACGGACAGACAGACGGACGGACAGACAGACAGACAGACGGACAGACATACAGACAGACAGACGGACGGACAGACAGGCAGACAGACGGAAATAGCTAAATCCAATCAGAAAGTGATTCTGAGTCGATCGGTATACTTGTCAATGGATCTACCTCTCTTCCTTTTGGGTGTTGCAAACAAATGCAGGGTATTGTACCCCGTACCACAGTAGTGGTCTAGGATATATAAAAGGAGATATTAAGCTGAAACTTTGCACAGATTCTTTTTTGTTCATAAGCAGGTTAAGTTCGAAGATGGGCTATATCGGTCTATATCTTGATCCGCCGATTTAGGGTCTTAGGCCCATAAAAGCCACATTTATTATCCGATTTTGCTGAAATTTGTAACAGTGAGTGGTGTTAGGCCCTTCGTCAATTCGGTCCAGATCGGTCCAGATTTGGATATAGCTGCCATAGAGACCGATCTGCCGATTTAGGGTCTTAGACCCATAAAAGCCACATTTATTATCGGATTTTGCTGACATTGGGGACAGTGAGTTGTGGTAGTATCTTCCACATCCTTATTTAATTTGGCCCAGATCGGTTCAGATTTGTATATGGCTGCCATATAGACCGATCCGCCGATTTAGGGTCTTAGGCCCATAAAAGCCACATTTATTATCCGATTTTACTGAAATTTGGGACAGTGAGTTGTATTAGTATCTTCCACATCCTTCTTTAATTTGGCCCAGATCGGTTCAGATTTGGATATAGCTGTCATATAGACCGATCTCTCGATTTCTGATTTTGGGCCCATAAAAGGCTCATTTATTGTCCGATTTTGCCGAAATTTGGGACAGTGAGTTGTGTTAGGCCCATCAATATCCTTCTTCAATTTGGCTCAAATCGGTCCAGATTTGGATATAGATGCCATATAGACCGATCTGTCGATTTAGGGTCTTAGGCCCATTTATGGACCGATGTTGCCGAAATTTGGGACAGTGAGTTAAGTTAAGGCCCTCGACTTACTTCTGCTATATGGCTCAGATCGGTCCAGATTTGGATATAGCTGTCGTATAGACCGATCTCTCGATTTCTGGATTTGGGCCCTTGAAAGGCCCATTTATTGTCCAATTTTTGTCGAAATTTGGGACAGTGAGTTGTGCTAGGCCCTTCGATACCTTTCTACAATTTGGTTTAGGTCGGTCCAGATTTGGATGAAGCTGCCATATAGACCGATCTCTCGATTTAAGGTCAAGGGCCAATGAAAGCCGCATTTATTATCCGATTTTGCTGAAATTTGGGACAGTGAGTTGTGTTAGGCCCTTCGACATCCTTCGTCAATTTGGCCCAGATAGGTGCAGATTTGGATATAGCTGCTATATACCGATCTGCCGATTTAGGGTCTTGGACCCATAAAAGGCGCATTTATTCTCAGATGTCGCCGAAATTTTGGACAGTGAGTTGTATTAGGCCCTTCGACATCCTTCTTCAATTTGGCTAGGATCGGTTCAGATTTGGATATAGCTGCCATATAGACCGATCCGCCGATTTAGGGTCTTAGGTCCCTAAAAGCTGCATTTGTTATCCGATTTTACTGAAATTTGGGACAGTGAGTTGTATTAGGCCCTTCGACATCCTTCTTCAATTTAGCCCAGATCGGTTCAGATTTGGATATAGCTGTCATATAGACCGATCTCTCGATTTAAGGTTTTGGGCCCATAAAAGGCCCATTTATTGTCCGATGTCGCCGAAATTTGGGACAGTGAGTTAAGTTAATTCCCTCGACCTACTTCTGCAATGTTGCCCAGATAGGTGGAGATTTGGATATAGCTGCCATATAGACCGATCTCTCGATATAAGGGTTTGGCTTATTTCTCTTTTCCACTGTTCCACGCTTCGGAGTGCGTCAGGTTTTGTTAAAATACATATGACGACCGCAACAAAAACAAAAAAAAAAAGGATTTTTGTTAACAAACAAAATATAGCTCCAACCATTTCAGCTGAAGAAATACGACCTCAACCGGCGCCAAGCCATGCTATGCCTGCATATGTGTTTGGCTACAACAATATGAAGTGAAATAAATAAATTGCCGGCAATTACTGCGTTAACAAGTTTTATTGACTCTTAAATGTTATTTTTTCGTCATGTCTATTAATGTCTAAAACAACAACAATGGCAGCAGCGGCAATAACAACAAAACGTTGGGTGAAAAAATGGACACCACAGCCAACCATTGGGTTGGCATTTTCATGGACCAAGAAATATAGCCTGCATGGCTATGATGTCAATATTGAGTGAATGTGTGTGTGTGGAAAAACGTACCCAAAAATCCAATCCTACACTGATGCCATCAGCGTTGTTGGATGAAATACGAGGACATGCTAGGCAATGGTAGACATGCCCCAAAAGAAAGCAAGGGAAAAAAATCATCCACGAAGGTGTAAGGATTCGGTTTAAGTTGAAACTCAAACACCCTAAGTGAAAATTGATTTTTCAGATATACCACAAGTTCATTAAATCAGCGTCAAATTAATCTGAGAGACAAAACAAGTCATCGTGGTGTATTGGCTACTAAGCATGGGTTCAGATCCCAACGAGAAACCTTAAAAATTAGTTTTCTTTTATTGTTCCGGTAGTGGATTCAGTTGATAGTGAGCCAAGTTTACCAGCCCATAAGTCATGGATTCGATTGAGCAGCCGATCTTAACTCACATTTACTTCCTATAGGTTTCCTGGTAATGGGTAATCAAAAATTCGACCTGGCCGGCCGGCAATGCCATTGTACCCCCTCCCTCAAACTTTTTGGGAGTTTTTCAAACGCCAAAGGTCGTTTCACTGGGCCCTTTGTTGTTGTCCACCAACTAAAATGACCAATTCAAAACTGATTGTTACTCTAGCCAAGGTGCTAAAGGGACAGATGTGGAGCGAGAGACATAAAAGGCGCGTTTTAGTGTGTCAGGATGTTGATTTTGGAAGAATGTGTGTAACCCAAATTTCCATTTAACATTCATGAGACGGGCATTTTTTTCCCAATGTTCTACGCTTCGAAATTTATTGTTTGCTTTTCTTTCTTTTTTTGGGGGGGAGGGCGGTGTACTAGAAAAAATATCACAGCACAGTGATTGAATGTCTGGCCAAACGATGAATGATGAGGTGGTCAGCAAATTCAGACAACAGCCGTAACTGCTGTGTCTGCTCCATTTGTGATTTGTTCAAAGCTTCGATGGCAGGGTGTTTTTGTTTGGGGAGCTGGAGTATGGGTTGCGAGGGCATTATGGTGTTATTTCTAAAATAGAGACAATGAACAAAACGGCCAGACTATTCTCCCTCCATTGGTAAGAAAATGCTTTTAAATGCTATTGCCACAACCAGCAATTATTGAAGGAGTGGTGGACTTTCGGCCTGCCTCACCCGCAACGAGAACAATTTGTCCCGGAGGGGGGAGTGAGTATTTGATTTTGTGGGTTTAGCTTTGTCGCTTAGTTTAGCTATCTCTCGGGGACAAAACATTGAATAGCGACCGTGTAACAAGAGCTCAAATCACTGAACCTGAATGAATCGGTTGTGATTGTTCTCTGCTGGTCATTGTTCTTCTTTTGCCTCAACCGCGTTGTTGCTTGTCATTGATGTTTTGACTGCCGTTTAAAGGATTACGCGAATGGTTTTTTGGCATTTGGACCAATGATAAATCTTTGAAAATTTCTAAGGGCGACATATATCGATCCCTGTTAAAAGAATAACGGCCATATTCACAAAACTTAATGAAGCCTTAAAATAGGTTTTATTGGCAACTCTATAAAGGAAAACTGTCAAATAAACCTATTGCAAAGCTGCATAAGGTCTAATGAATACCAGTGTAACTATTTTATTATGTGATTTGAGCATAAGAAGTTCACAGTGCCATTAGTTGGTGTGGTGGTTGTGTGAATCCAAGCCCAGTATTCATATATATGGATTTGATCGTCCCGATATTCTTAGACGATTAAGCCTAAATTATCCAATAAGCCGACGATGGTATGTTTCCAGTGGAGTGGCAAATCTAGATCATGAGAAAATGGACTATGTTGCTGTGGACCTCCTTTCCAAAATATGGATCTTGTGTCCAAAATATGGATAATGACAACGATACGTTGAGATGAACGATAGCAAATCTTGTCGCGAAAGAGAAACAAATTAAAAATTGTGAAACATACAAAAAACTTGAAAATGAAAACATTCGGCGGATTCGAACCTGGGCACACGGTGCAGTAGCGAGAGCCGTTGCCATTGTCTAGTGTTCGAAGCCATCAATACAACTTTCAACACAAATCATGTGCTACCATAGAAGTAGTGTAATTGTTGCACACATAAAATCTGTCATTATGCGAATACATGCATTGGGAAAAGTACAGCTAATAGACAGGGTTGTCGAGCGTAGTTAATGTGGTATTATTATCATAGAGGCGTTTTCGCAATAAATACGATTCAAATACAACATACCAACGCAAGGCCCTTGAAGCCATCACACCTAATATGGTTGAAAAGTCTTCTAACCAAAGACGAAACGCGTCCCATAGTGGTTGGTGTGTGTGGCAATCTCTGGTTTTCCTTTTCCATTTGCTAATACAATCTCCGATCATTGAGCTCGCTTTAAAAGAGAAAAAAAAAACAAAAGATAACACGTAGTGCAAGGGAGACCATTGACTTCCTCATCGCCCTTCCAAAACAAGTCAATTTGAATGTCCAACCGCTCGAAAGAGCAAGTCCCATTCCTTGATCTTAAAACAAGTGCGTCACTACGGGAGAAGGCACCTATCCTGCTGGACCTTGAGATGCTGAACAGCTTCTAATAAAGATGGGGAACTATAAGTCATACATGAGATTCAGTGAGGAACACCCTCCCTCCAGTGTTCAAGAAGGGGGGACATTACCCTGTTGGATGAGTATGTGGAGATCACTATGATACCAGCTCATTCTTCTGAAGCGCCGGAAACTACGGATCACACAAGGCAAAATACTAAGCGGGAATCAAAGGCCAAATAAGCAAAGAAAGTCTGTGAAAGGTGTTGATCTCGCTGAGGCAAATTTCAGCGAAATCGGAAAATAATTGGAAACGGCTGTCGGTAATAGAGAATAGCGACCTTGCACATATGGAGAGTCGACTTATCTGACACAAATCAAATCAAAGGCCAAATAAGCAAAGATAGTCTGTGAAAGGGCTTGATCTCGCTGAGGCAAATTTCAGCCAAATCGGGAAATAATTGGAAGCGGCTTTTGGTAATAGCAAATAGCGACCTTACACATATGAAGAGTTGACTTATCTGACACAAATAGATAACGATTCTCCAACACAGGAGAACATACCCCTCTTAACAGTAGAGATCGTAGCTCCTTGATGCCTTTGTGGACCATCCTCCACCTACAATGGGGTCGCAGAACAGGACCAATGGAGTCGCTGCATTGGGAGCGCCTGCTAAGATATCTTTCAAGCAGTAAGGAGGAGGATGAGTACTATGGCTGGAACGCCTGAACCAGTCGCAGTCATCATGACACCGTCCGGGACAGGGGTAAAGAGGTCTGAACTTGTACCGGCATCTGGTTCTGGCGAAAGAGACGTCCCAGCCTGTACACTCAAACAAATTTGTTATTCAAAACAGCAAAAATGTTCGCCAAAACAGCAGTTTTTGTCTGCTGAAAATGGGAAAGCAGACATGTTTGCAGCAAACATAGGGCTGCTGTATTAGCAAACATTTCAGTCAGCTAAATCAGAAAACAAAATCAGCTGTTTTAACAACAAGTAAGAGCGTGCTAAGTTCGGTCGGCCATTGTCTTGGGCCACCATGGATAAAAATTTATTCAAAACAGATAGATTTCTGTCAAACCAGCAAAAATTAAAGCTTTTAGGCACCGAACAAGGATGATAGAGAAACCCGTTTATATGGGAGCTATATCAGTTTATAGACCGATTTAGACCGTACACAGCTGTTGAAAGTCATAACAAAACACTACGTGCTCAATTTCAGCGAAAGAGGACAACAAATGTGGCTTGCATGCGCTCAAGATGTCAAATAGGGAGATCGGTTTATATGAGAGCTATTGGCCATCTCCGACGTACATTAATATTAAGTATCTGTGCAAAATCTCAAGCGTTTAGTTTTACGACGGACGGGCGGACGTGGCTAGATCGATCCAGAACGTTGAGACGATGAACAATATTTATGCCTTATTGGGTCTTAGACGAATACTTCGAGGTGTCACAAACGGAATGGGTATAAAAAGGTCAGATTATAAAGTATTTCCAAACTACATTAACTGCGGACAGGAGTACAAAACCAGTGAAAATACTTCAAACTTGCACGATCATCCGAGGAGATACCACTTTGGTTTGGAAATCCATTTCCCAGATTCCAGAACTGCAGATATTTCGTCGGATACTGACAACAAGCAGCAGTTGTAGATCCAAATCCTCAAATCGGCAGATTGGTCTATGTGGTAGCTGTATGTAAATATGGCCCGATATAAACAAATATTCGTTTCGATATCGATGGCCTTAATAAAACTCAAATTTTCAATTGCCCGATATAGCCAATTTAGGAATTTCACCTGGCCATAGAAAACAAACGAGTCTATGCCAAATTTCATCGAAATATTGGGTTGCCCAAAAAGTAATTGCGGATTTTTTAAAAGAAAGTAAATGCATTTTTAATAAAACTTAGAATGAACTTTAATCAAATATACTTTTTTTACACTTTTTTTCTAAAGCAAGCTAAAAGTAACAGCTAATAACTTACAGAAGAAAGAATGCAATTACAGAGTCACAAGCTGTGAAAAAATTTGTCAACGCCGACTGTATGAAAAATCCGCAATTACTTTTTGGGCAACCCAATATCTCAATTTTTGGAGGCTGCAGACTGACTACAACAGACGGACAGATGGGCAGACGAACAGACACACGGACATCGCTTTATGGTCTTACAATTTTACGACGAACAGAAATATGTATACTTTATGTGTACTATCGTCAACTATCGACGGTTGTTGACTTGCATAGTGTAATCTCCGTCTGTCGAGAGGTGGCCTTCTTTTTAAACTGTTTGCTTAATCCAAAGCAGCATCAGTTTGTCAGTACAATTCTTCGTTATTCGTTTCGGTTACGGCGTTGCAAACGTAGATAAAGTTGCCATCTCAAAGTTGTAGTTCCAAACTTTCGCTGATATGATAATGATATGGGGCATCCTTTTTTTTAATTGCCAAGTCCGAACGGCGTGCCGCAGTGCGACAACTCTTTGGAGAGATGTTTTTACATGGCATAGTACCTCACAAATGTTGCCAGCATTAGGAGGGGAAAACCACCGCTGAAATTTTTTTCTGATGGTCCGCCAGGATTCGAAAACGGGCGTTCATCGTCATAGGTGGTAATGCTAAACTCTGCGCTACGGTGGCGGCTTTGTAGTCAATGAAAATATGATAGTTGTTGATTTTTCATTCTCGGGTTTTTTTCTAGGATTTGGCGCAGTGTATAATTTTGGTCTATGGTGAATTTACCAGGTCTAAAGCCACACTAAGTGGGCCCAATTATTTTGTAGACTTTACTGACAGCACGCTCGATAGTCTTGTACGCGATGGGAAGGAAACTTATTCCCCTGTAGTTGTCACATACCGTCTTGTCTCCTTTCTTATGTACGGCTGCTGAGGTTCCAATCACCGGGTATGCGTTCTTCTAGCCAGATGGCTCAGACAAGCTGAAGCATGCGCCTTATCATACGGTCTTAAATAGCCCAGTGGGCAACCCGCCGGCTTCTGCTGTCTTTTTGTTATTCAATCGGGCCACTGCTAATTGAACCTCATTCTGACTAGGAGAGAAACATTCTAAACCATCATCAGGGATTAGTTTGGTGGTATCCTCTTTGCTACCATCGTCGAACACTAGAAGTTGGGTTAAATGCTCTTTCCATATAATCAGCATGCTATCTGTGTCAGTTACCAGACTTCCGTCTACGTCTCTGCAGGTGGATGTGCCTGTCCCAAAGCCATCGGTTTGATTCTTTGGTAGAATTGCCGGACTTCATTCTGCCTGCTAAGCTTTTCGATTCGCTCATACTCGTCTCACACGTCTTCCCATTTCCTTCTTCTTCTTGGGGAAGAGACGTTTTTCCTCTCTCCTTTTCTCCCGATACCAGTCGTTGCTATTGACTGTAAGGTTGGCCTGTACGCCGCATTCTTGACTTCAGTAGCTTTTCGGCACTCCTGGTCGTACCATGAGGTCCTTGTAGGAGTCTTTTGATACCCAAGAACAGATGTTCCGGCTCTTTTCATAGAGCGGATAATGGTCAAGCAAAAGTCAAGTAATTGGGTCAGCCGAGTGGAGTATGACGCTGCCAAGTATTGTATTTGCAGCATTCCGATGTCCAGCTTCCGTGCAGTGTCATATGTAAGAGCTCAAACCTTTGCTGCGATAAGATAATGATCTGAATCGATATTCGCCCCTCGTATGCCTTCCTTTGGGGCATGGGAGTAAATAAGGCTGATGTTGATGATTTTGGCGTTTATACGGGTTTTGGTTAGCCACTCATCCACCGGAGTAACCCTGGAGACAAGGTGTTTCAGTCTCTGATTTACCACAAATCCACAGCCATATTAATGTCTCGTTTGGTGGCAGCTATAATATAGGGCGTCACCTCTAGATGTTGTTGTGCAGTTCTTCCCGAGGCATCGCACTTTCTGTATGGCGGTCTGCCCTGTATTTCTCCAATACATCTGCCATTGTGAGTGCGGACATTCTAGGTGCATATATGCAAATCATGGCCTTAAAACGTTTGCGGGGGTCAAAATAGGGGGCATCCGTTTTTATTCTTCCTCTTTTTTTTTCAAAGTAATCTCTTCAAATTTACCGGGTGATGGGCTACTAACCCCACTCCCTAACCCATCTTTTTGTCGCTCTGCAGGTGAACTCGTGGCACATTTTAACTCAAAATCCATTACAGGTAGCTACCCAGGTAACCCCGCGGAGGGTTTGTATTCACATTTGAGATGAGGGAAGACTAAGATAAGCCTGGATTTTGCCAAGTTAAAACCAGTCAGAACCGTTTCATAGTGGGAGAAAATAAAAAAAAAAAACAATGAAAATTACTCCGTGTGAGAACGGGTAGAGATATCTCTTTGAAATTTTAAAGTTTTAGAGCGGGTGAGCTGTAAGCGAGATCGTGTGCAAAATTGCAAGTCCCTCGGTTGCTTGGGCGTCTTTTAAAAGGGCCCTATAGTTGGTCATATGTGCTTCAAAATAAGTAATTTTTTATTAAAAAAAAAATTGGAAAAATCCGTTCGAGTTCAAAAATTCCAAAGCCCAGATACCCCAATTGAACACATAGGAGTAAAGCTAGGCGCTTGAAATTTCGCACAATACTTCTTATTAGTGTAGGTCGGCCGGGTTTGTAAATGGGCCATATCAGCCCATGTTTTGATATAGCTGCCATATAAACCGATTTTGGGGCTTGACTTCTGTAGCCACTAGAGGGCGCAGTTTTCATCCGATTTGACTGAAATTGTGCATGAAATGTTTTGTTGTGACTTTCAAAGACTGAGCTAAGTATGGTTTAAATCGGCCCACAACCTGATATAGCTGCCATATAAACCGATCTGGGGTCTTGACTTCTTGAGCCACTAGAGGACGCAGTTATTATCCGATTTGGCTGAAATTTTGCATGAGGTGTTTTGTTATGACTTTTAACAACTGTGCTAAGAATAGTTCAAATCGGTTTATAACTTGATATAGCTGCCATATAAACCGATCTGGGATCTTGACTTCTTGAACCTCTAGAGGGCGCAATTATTGTCCGATTTGGCTGAAATATTGCATGACGTATTTTGTTATGACTTCCAACATCTGTGTTAAGAATAGTTCAAATCGGTTAATAACCTGATATAGCTGCCATATAAACCGATCTGGGGTCTTGACTGCTTGAGCCACTAGAGGACGCAGTTATTATCCGATTTGGCTGAAATTTTGCATGAGGTGTTTTGTTATGACTTTCAACAACTGTGCTAAGAATAGTTCAAATCGGTCCATAACCTGATATAGCTGCCATATAAACCGATCGGGGGTCTTGACTTCTTGAGCCTCTCCAGGGAGCAATTCGTATCCGATTTGGCTGAAATTTTGCATGAGGTGTTTTGTTATGACTTTTAACAACTGTGCTAAGAAAAGTTCAAATCGGTCCATAACCTGATATAGCTGCTTTATAAACCGATCGGGGGTCTTGACTTCTTGAGCCTCTAGAAGACGCAAGTATTATCCAATTTGGCTGAAATTTTTCATGAGGTGTTTTGTTATGACTTTTAACAACTGTGCTAAGAATAGTTCAAATCGGTCCATAACCTGATATAGCTGCCATATAAACCGATCGGGGGTCTTGACTTCTTGAGCCTCTACAGGGAGCAATTCGTAGCCGATTATGCTGAAATTTTCCATGAGGTGTTCTGTTATGACTCTCAACAACTGTGCTAAGAATAGTTCAAATTGGTTCATAACCTGATATAGCTGCCATATAAACCGATCTGGGGTCTTGACTTCTTGAGCCTCTAGAGGGCGCAATTATTATCCAATTTAGCTGAAATTTTGTGCAACGGCTTCTCTCATGACCTTTAACATGCGTTTTGAAAATGGCATGGATCGGTTTATGGCCTAATACAGCTCTCTTATAAACCGATTTCCCTATTTTACTTCTTCAGCCCCTAAGCTGCGTAATTCTTACTAGATTTGGAAATTTTACACAATGACTTCTTCTATGGTCTTCAATATTCATTTCAATTAGGGTCCGAAAAGAACCGTAACTTCATATTGTTCTTATAACATGGCATTTATTTTCTTTTATCCTTTGTTTGCCTAAAAAGAGATACCGTGGCAAGAGCTCGACAAATGCGATCCATGGTGGAGGGAATAAAAGTTTCGACCCGGCCGAACTTAGCAAGCTTTTACTTGTTTTGACTAGTCTTTTTCTCCTCCCTCTGTGCGTTACTAGATTTCCAACATCCCTAGTCACCCAACTCACTGTTCCAAATTTCAGTGAAATCGGATAATAACTGCTCCTTTTATGAGCTCACTTCGAGTCAGCTACCCTGTATATCGATTTACATCCAAAGTCAATAGTTTCCTAAAAATATTGCCAAACTTTTAATTCATTTTATCAATCTAGCCTTAAAAAAATATAAATCTAACAACACACACACGCACACACACACACACACGTAACACTGTTAACTACTCGCTTATCCCATCCGTTAAGGATAAATTATTCTTTATGTGGCAAATGCCCGACTATGAACCAAAGAATAACCACTTTCAAACATTTCGATAAAGTTGAGGGCCATTCAAAAAAATAATAATCTCTTTTAAACAGAAAATCTATTCCAAAAAAAATGTATTACACCTTATGTCGTTATGTTGCGACAAAGGCGACCACATTTTATGGCCATCCGTTGAGGGTTCTCCTTTCTTTGGAGAAAAATTTATTTTTGCATTATCCCCATATTTTATGGGAAATTTTGACCATAACTCGCAAAGGCAAAGAGCATTTGGTTCGGGTGTTCTTGGCTTCGTTTTTTTTTACAACTTTTACCTTTATTGAAATTGGAAATGACACATGTTATATGGGATACTGCTAGTACAGCAGTAGCAGCAGCAACAACAACAACAACAACAAAAGGAAAGGAAGCCTGAAAAAAAGTACAACATTGAAAAGTTTTTACAACCTCTGATTTCATTCACATCTTTTTTTTTTGGTTTTTTTGTGACTCTGCTGGCCACATAAAAGAAAGAATTCATCTCCTGTTTGGGACATGGAATTCCAAAAGGAGGGGTGAGCTGAGGACGAGAGGGTTTCCAAACATACTTGAACTAAACATAAATTGTTCACCGATAATATTTTTTAATGTTTTCCGTACCCCGGCAGCAGCAGTAGCAGCCACAGCCACAGCAAAAGAAGATATCTCCTTCTATTCCCCTTCCTTTCGGCATGAATTCGTTTTGGTCTCTGGTGTTGTCCCATAGATTAGTTTCAGAAAAATATGCGACCAGTTCGAAAAATAGAAATGGTTTGGGGCTGGGCCTTTTTTTTTATAGTTTCCGAAACTCATAGAAAAATAATGGCAATTTTTGTTATTTTCTGTGAGGCTGTCATCCAGGGGGGGTGGGTGGAGGGGCTGGCTAGTATTCCAAGTAATATTAGTAGCAAACGATACAAACAAAAGAACCTCGACAATATCATATAGAATGCAAATATTAAAATTGTGCAGAACAAAATTTCCATATGAGAATGTTGGAAATTGTCCACAAAGGAAGCCCATGCAGAAAAAACTCACTCGGTTTTTATGTGGAAAACTTGAAATAGCAAAAGGTTTTGACATTTTATATGATGGATGATCATCATCATCATCATGGTCATATGGAGTAGAGACTGTAATTCTGTCCTTGCCATTTAACAGCACCAAGTGGTAATTATTTTAAAAATTTAATCAGATTGAATTAGATGAACCATGTTTGTATCAAAAATGTTTTTTTTACCTCAAAGTGGGTTGAGGAATTCAAAAAATGCAAATTTTGCCCATGAACATGCCACTAAGGAACAGTGGCAAACTTCTCACATATCAATGAGTACCAGTCTGCTGCAAGTTCAAGCTCAATGATAAGGGGCCTCTTTTTTATAGCCGAGTCCGATCGGTGCGCCGCAGTGCGACACCTCTTTGGAGAGAAGTTTTACATGGCATAGTACCTCACAAATGTGGCCAGCATTAGGAGGGGAAAACCACCGCTGAAAATTTTTTCTGATGGTCTCGCCAGGATTCGAACCCAGGCGTTCAGCGCCATAGGCGGACATGCTAACCTCAGCGCTACGGTGGCCTACCGGTTAGCATGTTCGCCTATGACGCTGAACGACTGCGTTCGGATCCTGGCGAGACCATCAGAAAAAATTTTCAGCGGTGGTTTTCCCCTCCTAATGCTGGCCACATTTGTGAGGTACTATGCCATGTAAAACTTCTCTCCAAAATCTAAGACGATCTAGAAATGTCAGTCCGTCTGTCTGTTGAAATCACGCTACAGTCTTTAAAAACAGGGATATTGAGCTGAAACTTTGCACAGATTCTTTTTTTTGTCCATAAGCAGGTTAAGTTCGAAGATGGGCTATATCGGACTATATCTTGATATAGTCCCCATATAGACCGATCCGCCAATTTAGGGTCTTAGGCCCATAAAAGCCACATTTATAATCCGATTTTGCTGAAATTTGGGACAGTGAGTTGTACTGGGCCCTTCGATAACCTTCGTCAATTCGGTCCAGATCGGTCCTGATTTGGATATAGCTGTCATATAGACCGATCCTCCGATTTGGGGTCTTAGGCTCATAAAAGCCACATTTATTATCCGATTTTGCTGAAATTCGGGACAGTGAGTTGTGATGGGTCCTTCGACATCCTACATTAATTTGGCCCAGATCAGTCCAGATTTGGATATAGCTGTCATATAGACCGATCCGCCGATTTAGGGTCTTAGGCTCACAAAAGCCACATTTATTATCCGATTTTGCTGAAATTCGGGAGAGTGAGTTGTGTTAGGACCTTCGACATCTTTCTTCAATTGGCCCTGATCGGTTCAGATATGGATATAGCTGCCATATAAACTGATATCTCGATATAAGGTTTTTGGCCCGTAACAGACGCATTTATTGTCCGATGTCGCCGGAATTTGGGACAGTGAGTAAGAATAAACCCCTTACAATACATCTAAAATATGGCACAGATCGGTCCAGATTTAAATATAGCTGCCATATATACCGAGCTCTCGGGTTTAGGTTTTGGGACTATTAAAGGCGCATTTATTGTCCAAAGTCGCCGAAATTTGGAACAGCCAGTTGTATTAAGCCCTTCGACATTCTTCTGCAATTTGGCCCAAATCGGTGCAGATTTGGATATAGCTGCCATATAAACCGATTTCTCGATTTAAGGTTTTGGGCATATAAAAGGCGCATTTATAGTCCGATGTCGCCGAAATTTGGGACAGTCAGTTGTGTTAGGCCCTTCGACATTCTTCTGCAACTTGGCCCAAATCGGTGCAGATTTGGATATAGCTGCCATATAGACCGATATCTCGATTTAAGGTCTTGGCCCCATAAAAGGCGATTTCACTGAAATTTGACACAGTGACTTATGTTGGGCTTTTCGACATCCGTGTCGTATATGATTCAGATCGGTTTTAAAAAGAGCAATATTTTGTTATACACAAGTGAACAATGATTTCTACTTATTAGTATTTGGTTCAAATCGATACATATATCGTTATAGCTGCTATGGGGCATAAGGAATGCAACTTTCACCGGATTTTGATGAAAGGTGGTTTACATATATACCCAAGGAGGCCCGGCCGAACTTAACGCCTTTTTACTTGTTTTTCTATTAAAAGGCTTGGGCTATAAAGTGAAAGTACTTAGAAGTTTTCCAAATTTTTGCTCTGTGAAGAAAGTTAATCGCGCGCTTTCTCCGAAGCTCATTTTCCAGCTCAATTGGTACGCAAATAAGCAGAATTGTCAATTTTGGGGTCAAGAAGCATTGCAAGAGCGGTTTATGGGCTGGTGGCATCATTGTACCGTACTTCTTCAAAGATGATGCGAATCGTAATGTGACTGTGAATGGTGAGCGCTACTGTGAGTTAATATCCAACTTTTTTTTGCCAAAAATGCAAGAGCTTGACTTGCATGACTTGTTTTTTTTCACATTCGGGACCGGTTAATTGGCCGTTTAAATCGTGCTATTTGACGCCTTTAGCTTTTTTTGTGGGGTTATGTTAAAGCTCATGACTGACAAGTGACTCATTGGAAGACAGCATTGAACAATTTATTCGTGAGATACCGAAAATACCGAATTCCGAAATGTTGGAAAAAGTTCACCAAAATTGGACTAAGTGGATGTAGCATTTTGAGGCGCAGTCACGGTTAAAATTTGCATGAAATTATCATCAAACATTAACGTATATGGACCGTATTATCGATTAAAATACACATTTCATGCAGTTTGTTGAATTTTATGTATTTTTTTTTTTTGAAAGATTTCCTTTAGCTCATAAATAATCACCCTTTATTACAAACCCTATAAAAAATGGAGATTGTCCGCCTATCTAACGAAATGATTAGACCGTTCCCAACCGCGATCTCGATCTTGAATACAATAAAAAATACAGACGGACAAGCGATACAGAAAGGATATGCGGACAGACGGACAATACTAACCAAATTAGGAATAATTTCTGAGTCGAAACATTCATTTCATCACAGCCATAGTAGAGGTATAGGGTATAGTTAACGTTTTTATACCCTCCACCATAGGATAGGGGGTATACAAATTTCGTCATTCTGTTTGTAAGTACTCGAAATATTCGTCTGACAGGCCATAAAGTATATAAATTCTTGATCGTCGTGACATTTTATGTCGATCTAGCCATGTCAGTCCGTCTGTCGAAAGCACGTTAACTTTCTAAGGAGTAAAGCTAGGCGCTTGAAATTTTGCACAAATATTTCTTATTAGTGTAGGTCGGTTCGAATTGTGAATGGGCTATATCGGTTCATATTTTGATATAGCTGTCATATAAACCGATCTTGGGTCTTGACCCGTTGAGCCTCTAGACGACGCAATTCTCATCAGATTGGAATGAAATTTTCCACGACATGTTTTGTTATGACTTCCAACAACTGTGCCAAGTATGGTTCAAATTGGTTTATAACCTGATATGGCTGTCATATAAACCGATTTTGAGTCTTGACTTCTTGAGCCTCTAGAGTTCGCAATTCTTATCCGATTGGAATGACATTTTCCACGACATGTTTTGTTATGACTTCCAACAACTGTGCCAAGTATGGTTCAAATCCGTTCATAACCTGATATAGCCGCCTTATAAACCGATCTGGGGACTTGAATTCTTGATCCTCTAGAGGGAGCAATTCTTATCCGATTGGAATGAAATTTTGCACGACATGTTTTGTTATGACTTCCAACAACTGTGCCAAGTATGGTTCAAATCGGCTCATAACCTGATATAGCTGCCTTATAAACCGATCTGGGGTCTTGACTTCTTGAGCCTCTAGAGGGCGCAATTCTTATCCGATTTGGCTGAAATTTTGCACGACGTGTTTTGTTATGATATCCAACAACTATGCCAAGTATGGTTCAAATCGGCTCATAACCTGATATAGCTGCCTTATAAACCGATCTGGGGTCTTGACTTCTTGAGCCTCTAGAGGGCGCAATTCTTATCCGATTTGGATTTTGCACGACATGTTTTATTATGACTTTCAACATTTGTGTCAAATAGGGTTCAAATCGGTCTATAACCTGATATAGCTGCCATATAAATGGATCTTTGGTCTTGACTTCTTGAGCCTCTAGAGGTCGCAATTATTATCCGCTTTGGCTGAAATTTTGAACGACGGATCCTCTCCTGACCATCAACATATGCGTTTATTATGGTCTAAATCGGTCTATAGCCTGATTCAGCTCCCATATAAATCGATCTTTCTATTTTACTTCTTGAGCCCCCAAAGAGCGCAATTTTTATTCGAATTGGCTGATTGGATTTTACACAGGTCTCCAACATTTTTGATGAAACTCGGCCAAAAAATTAATTTTTCCCTTCCAAAAATGGCTATATCTCCTTAATTAAGCCTCGTAAAGCAAAACTAAGGTTAATTCGTGATCACTACGAAAAATTAGCATTTTTGATGAAACTCGGCAAAAAAATTAATTTTTCCCTTCCAAAACTTAAAAGGCCATATCTCCTTAACTAAGCCTCGTAGAGCAAAACTAAGGTTAATTCGTGATCACTGCGAAAAATTAGCATTTTTGATGAAACTCGGCCAAAAATTGAATTTTTCCCTTTCAAACCTTAAAATGGTCATATCTCCTTAACTAGGCCTCGTAGAGCAAAACTAAGGTTAATTCATGATCACTTCGAAAAATTAGCATTTTTGATGAAACTCGGCCAAAAAATGAATTTTCCCTTCCAAACTTAAAATGGCCACATCTCTTTAACTAAGCCTCGTAGAGCAAAACTAAGGTTAATTTGTGATCACTTATTATTCGCATTTTTTATGAAACTCGGCCAAAAAATGAATTTTTTCCTTCCAAAACTTCAAATGGCCATATCTCCTTAACTAAGCCTCGTAGATCAAAACTAAGGTTAATTCGTGATCACTTCGAAAAATTAGCATTTTTGATAAAACTCGGCCACAAATTTAATTGTTTTCCGAACCGGACCATATCTTGATATCGCTCTAATGGCGGAGCAAATCTCTTCTTTTATACAATTTTGCCTAAGAAAAGATGCCGGAAAAAGAACTCGACAAATGCGATTCATGGTGGAGGGTATATAAGATTCGTCCCGGCCGAACTTAGCACGCTTTTATTAGTTTATAATAAATTCGTCTGAGAGCCCATAAAGTATATAAATTCTTGATCGTCGTGACATTTTATGTCGATCTAGCCATGTCCGTCTGTCTGTCTGTCGAAAGCATGCTAACTTTCGAAGGAGTAAAGCTATACACTTGAAATTTTGCACAAATACTTCTTATTAGTGTAAGTCGGTTAGGATTGTAAATGTGCCACATCAGTCCATGTTTTGATATAGCTGCCATATAAACCGACCTTGGGTCTTGACTTCTTGAGCCTCTAGAGGTCGCAATTCTTATCCGATTGGAATGTAGATGTGCATAGTCATGCTAGGACCTAAAATACTCACTGGGATTCCTTAGAAAGTAACACATCTTACTATAGATGTCTTTTCGGCACGGGTTATCGCTAACCGATCGCCACAAGATTTCGTATTTTGCTTATTGGGATCAAAAGGAAAAAAAGAAAGGTATGCGTTTCTGTAGTTACACCATCATTTTTCTCCTCTATGGCATGGGACGGACTAATTTACATATTACTTTTGTTTTGCAAGATGCAGCTTTGAAACCCATAATAAAGTACAATAGTGAAAAATATTTATGTATATGAAACCACCTTAAAAAAATCCTTTTATATCATTTACATCAACTAGGTCCTTGATTTTCCTCTTAAATTCCATATTATAAAATTTAAGTTATCTTGTGATTTAATCTTTCTTTGCCTTCCTTAGAAATTTTTATGTCTTGTGGCTCAGGGGATATTTTTCTTTTCTTTTGTTTTGGTTAAACGCAAAACAAAAATATTTATTCAACATTTTGATAATTCAATATCCTGCAGGATGCTTTAAATTAAAATAAACAAATTCGAATGCACATACGTCAGGGCATACTATAATATTTTAAAATACAAATACCTATGCAGACATACATATACACGTATATAGATATACCCATGTACATGAGGGAATATATACATATGCATGTATGAAGAAAGATTCCTACGATAAAGTAGATTTAAACACACATGTAAGACCAAAATGTTATAAATATCCTTAAGAATAATATCCTCGTAGAGAGAGCTACACAAAGAAGCTGACTAAAGTTTGTGGCTCACATGCCTGCATGGTTGTACATACATTCACTCAAACATATTTGCGAATACATGAATACACACAATCCAAAGGGAAAATAATAAAAAGACAAATAAATGAAAATTCGAGAAACAAGGAGGATTGGTGGGAATTATATGACAAATAAAAACGAAAATACTAACCGAAAAAAATACGAAATACATATCTCTATACACATAGAAAACATTCGTATATGCATTTAAAGATGTCTTCATATATACATGTATATGTAGTGTATCTACACATTCTTATACATACAATGAATATATAAGGAGTCAGGACAACAACCTATTTACATTAGTCTAGCTGGTCAGGGCAGGCGCCTTGCAAAACATCGAGAGAACAGAGTGTCTCAGTCGGTATGTGAGTGTGAATAAATTATCTCACAGATAACGAAACAATGCGAATTGAACTGAAACGATTTGGTAATGCCTGGCATTGGAACAAGTACAGCCAAAGGGGTGGAGCTAAAGGTTCCTATGCTAGCTGAAACAAAGCTGATATGGAACATGGCAAAACACCAAAACCACACATACACAACACAACCACACCAATAACTAACAGTTGTGCAAACGAGAGAGAGAGAGACAATGGTCTCAATGAGAGTGAGAACGCTTGCGCTAACCCTCATGAAAAACAGGAATATGCACACACACACACAGGCACATTAAAAACCATGAATTGAATGGCCACAAGAATTGTGAATTGTATTACAATGCAGTAGCAGCAGCAATCGCAGTCAAAGTCTCCATCTCAACGACTCCATACAAATGTACGAAAGAAAAATAAATACAAGAAATCTTGCAATGCAAAATACAAAAAAAATGAAAAACTACAACGAAACATTTCTACAAAGGAAATAGAAGTTAAAGTTGAAATGAAATGACAATAAATAATCACAACACATGCCAACGGCCCAGAGCAGATGAGGTCACGGATGGTAGCAGAGGGCGTTTGCAACTGAAAAGAGGTGTTGCCGTCGCTATGTTACTTCCGGGCCAGTGATTGAGTTTTGTAGTTTGCCAACGGCATGCAAAGATGTGGAGATATTTTGAAATGTGGCTAATGTGGCTTAAAAATATTTTTTTTTTATTAAATCTGTGTAATAAACTAAAAAGAAATATGGCTGAATGAATAGTAGTCGGTGGCCTCATGTCTATTTTAAATTTGTGGTTGATTTTAGCAAAAATTTAATTTTTTTCAATAATTTCATTAATTTTTTTATTATCTCGCTTGGGAGCAAACACATTCTTTTGCTAAATAACACAGATGCCCAAAGATGGCAGGTTTTTAGTTGCTTGGCTTTCGATTACGTGTTTAAATTGAACTGAGTCAAATTTCAAATTTCCGTAAATGTTTTTGATCTGTCGCTACTAGAGTATAACTGTGATATGTTGCAGTGACCCGACTAATACAGACTACAATTAATGAACTGAGTCAAATTTAAAATTTCCCTTAAAGTTTTTAATCTGTCGCTACTAGAGTATAACTGTGATATTTTGTAGTGACCCGATTAATACAGTAACCCGACTTATGCAGTAACCTGACTCATACAGACTACAATTAATGAACTGAGTCTGTTTAAGGATTGTCACTATAAGCTTACCTAATCTTGGTTTGATAAGCGCCATCTTTCGCCAATTTCAAACGAAGATTAACATGCTAGCATGACATCTAGTAGTACAATTCTTTATTTGATTGAAATTTGATTCACCAAATGCAGGAGTACATTCAGTATGTAGAATGTTATAATAATTCTTTGTAAGTATCCTACGGGAAATGGGACAGGTCCCAAACCAGTCACGGTATAGGTCCTCTGGTGATAGGGTCCGGTCCCAGCTCTCGTCCCCTTACATGGACAAAACCTAGCACTTTTACAAAGGTTTGTCACTCGAGGCGACTAATTGCCATCATTTTAACAACGTAGGATAGGTCCTGGAACAGTTCGAAAATGATGGATATACTTTGCAGGTATTTTTAAAAGACATAACATTAGTTATCACTCATATTATTTAACGAATAAACAATTTTTAGCTCTAATTATGCGACATTTTAAAAGATTATTAAGAATCATATGTTATGACAATTCAAACTTTTCAATCTCTGTAGGATATGTTCTGTGATAGGTAACTAATTCTCCTGTTTAGGACCGGCATATTTAGGGCAATTGACTACACATTTCCCGTTGTGCAAATATAAGGATTGGTTTGGAGGCCACCATAGCACAGAGGTTAGCATGTCCGCCATTGACGATAAACGCATGGGTTCGAATCCTGGCAGGAACATTTTTTTTAGCGGTGGTAATCCCCTCCTAATGCTGCCAACCTTTGTGAGGTACTTTGCCATGTAAACACTTCTCCCCAAAGAGGTGTCGCTCTGTGGCACGCCGTTCGGACTCGGCTCTAAAAAGGAGGTCCTTTATCATTGATCTTAAAATTGAATCTGACAGCACTCATTGATTTGTGAGAAGATTGCCCCTGTTCCTTAGTGGAATGTTCATGGGCAAATTTGCAAATATAAGAATTTGCTACATTGTGTTTCATATCTTTAGCTTGATCAATTTCAACATCTTTGGAATTTATTTTACTTTTAGTAAAATTCGGATATAAAGAAATGTTTACAAGTCTATATTGACTTTAAATATGTGACCAGATTATGTTTAACCGTTCCATATTTTCAGTCTCTAAAACCTCATGAGTTAACATTTGTTCTTAAATCCTTTATTGTAAACTTGTTCCATAAAAGACCTAATTTGCCAAGCAAATGATAACTAGTTGATTTTGCTTGCATATTCTATCTACTTAATTGGCTACAAAACTGTTGTTTCCCAGGCGTAACATTCCTTTTCGAGCTTTAAGTGTCCCTATAATATTTACTTGTGTACATTTGTCAGAAGGAAGTTCGGAAATTTTACCAAAGAATTAAACTTCAAACCGATGGCTTTGGTGCAGGCACATCCTCCTGCAGAGACAAAGAAGGAAATCTGATAACTGACATAGATAACATATTGAGGATATGGAAAGAACATTTTACCCAACTAATAGTGTCCGACGTTGGCGGCGAAGAAGATACCGCAGAACCAATCCCCGATAATAGTATGGAATTTTTATCTCCTTGTCAGAATGAGGTCAAAGTAGTAGTGAAGAACAACAAGGCAGCAGGAGCCGACGGGTTACCCGCTGAACTATTTAAAACCGTAGGCGGCACGCTGAGAAGGAGTATGCATCAGCTTATCTGCGCAATCTGGCTAGAAGAACGCATACCCGATGATTGAAATCTCAGCATACTATGTCCCGTACACAAGAAAGTCTTCTCCCCATCGCATACAAGATACTCTCGAGTGTACTGCATGAAAATCAATAAGATAATTGAGAGTCAATGAGGCAATTGGACGCTATCAATGCGGCTTTCGACCTGGTTAATCCACCCCGGTCCAGAAATTCACTCTGTGCCAAAACCTGGAAAAGACCCAAGAAGGACAAATCAACACCTACCATCTCTTTGTTGACTACAAAGCCGCTTTCCATACCCCTTTACGTTCAAAGGTATAGCAAGCCTTGTCTGAGTTTGGTATCCCTGCAAAATTTATAAGACTCTGCAGGATGACACTTGCTCTTAAGCGTTCTTCGGTAAGAATAGGAAAGAATCTCTCCGAACCATTCAATACCAAAAGAGGTTTTAGACAAGGGATGGTATATAAAGCACCATGATCCATCTTCCGCTGATGATATTTCTTGGTAGAAGTTGAAATCGCGATACGGATTGCCAGTCAAATGCTTCTAGCAACACCAAACTTTTGCTGACTTTTGTATGTTTTTTTGCTGTACTATTCTTTGGATGGAAAGCATTAAACAATGGTCTAAAGCTGGACACTATTTTATTTAATATAAACTTCAGAATCCAATCCCAGCTTATACCTTAACTATCGGCCAAAAAAGAGTTGTAAGCTGCATGAATGTAATCCGCCAATTCTCGTACAAAGGCTTTCTACAGGGCATCCATAATACTGGCATATTTTTATCCCTTTCCTTGCTCTCCGAAATGGCCCAAATAGAAAAGTCCATTGGTCTATCCCTTCCCAATGAACATTCCACTAGGGAGCAGGGGCAAACTTCTCACATAATAATGAGTGCTGTCCGATTCAATATCTCAACTTTTAAAGACTGCAGAGTGATTATAGGACGGTCGGACGACCAACAGACACACGCACATCGTTAAATCGCCTTAGAATTTTAAGACGATCCGAAGTATATACACTTTTAGGCTCGGAAATGATATTAATGTGTTGCAAATGGAATGACTGGATGAATATATCTGCTCTTCCATGGTGATGGCTATAAAAAGTCACTCAAACTCCGACCGTGTATAAAGAAAGTAATGATGGCACCTGGTCAAATGACTCCACCTTCTTCCTATTTCGACTCTTCCTTTAAACGCTCTTCGTGGGCTAAACTAATGGGCCATTAAAGTGAGAACCATTTTCAACCAGCAACAGAAGGACACCGAAAGGGACAAGATAATTAGCCCAAATAAGGTTACCTAGGCTATAAACAGCTGGTGAAATTGTAAATCTGCAGGCCAGAAATCATTATGACGAAAATGTTACAGAGCTCGGAAAGCATTTTAGGCCCGATCTATAGAGCTTTGAGAGAAACAGGCAGAAAAATGTGGTAAGAAGAATGCGAAGGTCTTTGGACCAATAGATTAGGTTAGATTGAAAAGAGGGTGCAGATATTAATCCGCCCCAAGCCAGTAATCGGCTTGTTGTGCGGTCTAAAAACTAAAAAGTAAACTCGAAAAAGAATTCCGTGTTACTTACAACATCCATAATTGTTTTTCATACCACTTCCCTAAGTTGGTTCATGTCTGACCAATGTTTGACCAATGTCTGACCAATGAGCCTGTCATCATATCTCCTAAAGATATAACATCTGAAGAGACATCCACTATAGCCAGTTGGCTACCTTAAGAGAGGCTCAACAGATGTGAGTTTTTGAGTACTATCTAGAGGTGCATAGAACACAAGTCATTCACCCTGGCCACTTTCCCGGACGAAAAAGCAGGTGACTTCACCTAATGTGGCAAATTATAAGGTCGCCAAATTTTATAAACTTGTGTTAACGATCATCAAACTTGCGCTAGAGATCATCATAGTGTCAAAAAAAGTACAGTTCAATATATTTTGGAATTTTTGCTTTGATATACAATAATGTGCTAAAATCTGGCATTCATTAAAAGTCCAAAGAAATTTAATATGATGCGGATTTTCAACATAAAATTAGAGAACATTTTCTTCCAACAATAAGTTTGGCAAATACTAACAACTGCACGCTTCTTGTCCCCCCATACAGAACTATAAAATTGTAAACACCTTCAAAAACCATGTCTGTGGTGAATAATAATCCCCTGAGAACATTCGTTTGGCCCCTTTGCCCCCCTTGGAGAACACTCGTTCGGCCCCCTTTGCAAATTTAATTCAATTCATTCCGAATTACACTTCATGGTTTATAACCCATAATTTGTGATGATATTACAATTTGAGTCGTTGAGTTTTAATCCAAACCAATCCAACTTTAATTATATAGGCAAACCAAAGAGAGCACCTAGAAACGAAAATCGCTTCGCAAATCTACACGTCAACACATTGATGTTGAAATCTACGGATGGATGCCATCCCCATGCATCTGCAACCAAAACTGGATGGATAGATTGCAGCAAAAACAAATTACAAAAATTATGAAAAGAACAAAACCAAACAAGTAAAAACGTGCTAAGTTCGGCCGGGCCGAATCTTATATACCCTCCACCATGGATCGCATTTGTCGAGTTCTTTTCCCGGCATCTCTTCTTAGGCAAAACAAAAAAGGATATAAGAAAAGAGTTGCTCTGCTATTAAAACGATATCAAGATATGGTCCGGTTCGGACCACAATTAAATTATATGTTGGAGACCTGTGTAAAATTTCAGCCAATTCGTATAAGAATTGCGTCCATTGGGGCTCACGAAGTAAAATAGAGAGAACGATTTATATGGGATCTGTATCGGGCTATAGAACGATTCAGACCATTATAAACACGTTTGTTGATGGTCATGAGAGGATCCGTCGTACAAAATTTCTGGCAAATCGGATAAGAAGTCAAGATCCCAGATCGGTTTATATGGCAGCTATATCAGGTTATGAACCGATTTGAACCTTATTTGACACAGTTGTTGAAAGTAAAAATAAAATACGTCATGCAAAATTTCAGCCAAATCGGATAGGAATTGCGCCATCTAAAAGCTCAAGAAGTCAAATCCCCAGATCAGTTTATATGACAGCTATATCAGGTTATGGACCGATTTCAACCATACTTGGCACTGTTGTTGGATATCATAACAAAACACGTCGCGCACAATTTCATTCTGATCGGATAAGAATTGCGCACTCTAGAGGCTCAAGAAGTCAAGACCCAAGATCGGTTTATATGGCAGCTATATCAGGTTATGGACCGATTTAAACCATACTTGGCACAGTTGTTGGGTATCATAACAAAACACGTCGTGCGAAATTCCATTCCATTCGGATAAGAATTGGGCCCTCTAGAGGCTCAAGAAGTCAAGACCCAAGATCGGTTTATATGGCAGCTATATCAGGTTATAGACCGATTTGAACCATACTTGGCACTGTTGTTGGATATCATAACAAAACACGTCGCGCACAATTTCATTCTGATCGGATAAGAATTGTGCACGCTAGAGGCTCAAGAAGTCAAGACCCAAGATCGGTTTATATGGCAGCTATATCAGGTTATGAACCGATTTGAACCATACTTGGCACAGTTGTTGGATATCATAACAAAACACGTCGTGCAAAATTTCATTCCTATCGGATAAGAATTGCGCACTCTAGAGGCTCAAGAAGTCAAGACCCAAGGTCGGTTTATATGGCAGCTATATCAGGTTATGGACCGATTTGAACCATACTTGGCACAGTTGTTGGATATAATAACAAAACACGACGTGCAAAATTTCGTTCCAATCGGATAAGAATTGCGCACTCTACAGGCTCAAGAAGTCAAGACCCAAGATCGGTTTATATGGCAGCTATATCAGGTTATGGACCGATTTGAACCATACTTGGCACAGTTGTTGGATATAATAACAAAACACGACGTGCAAAATTTCGTTCCAATCGGATAAGAATTGCGCACTCTACAGGCTCAAGAAGTCAAGACCCAAGATCGGTTTATATGGCAGCTATATCAGGTTATGGACCGATTTGAACTATACTTGGCGCAGTTGTTGGATATCATAACGAAACACGTCGTGCAAAAATTCATTCCAATCGGATAAGAATTGCGCACTCTAGAGGCTCAAGAAGTCAAGACCCAAGATCGGTTTATATGGCAGCTATATCAAAACATGGACCGATATGGCCCATTTACAATACCAACCGACCTACACTAATAAGAAGTATTTGTGCAAAATTTCAAGCGGCTAGCTTTACTCCTTCGGAAGTTAGCGTGCTTTCGACAGACAGACGGACGGACGGACGGACGGACGGACGGACGGACGGACGGACGGACAGACGGACGGACATGGCTAGATCGACATAAAATTTCACGACGATCAAGAATATATATACCTTATGGGGTCTCAGACGAATATTTCGGGTAGTTACAAACAGAATGACGAAATTAGTATACCCCCCATCTTATGGTGGAGGGTATAAAAAAGATGGCGAGAATTCAGGCGATCATGGCATATAAACATATTTTTATTACAACTGCAATTGAAACTGCAAACGAACAACAAACGAAGGAAGATAAGCACACCACATTGTTGTAAATTGTGTGGAACTGGTATGGTGGATCTTCTCTAGACGATTCCTTCTTCCTTTTATCCCGGCCCTTATTTTTGTGTGGCTGACTGTGCCATTTGTTCTGTAGCACGAAATAATTTACAATGTGTAGAGTACTCATGCTCTTGGCCTGCACATTCTTTTTTTTATGGGTTTTTATTTGAGTTTCGATTTAACTCCATGCTTATTCATTTCCTTTGTAAGTCGATTTTTTGTGAAGGATGTTATTTTGGTTTTGCCTTTAAACGTGTAATCTCCATAGTGATTTTCTCAGTTAGACATACATAGATATACATAACGTTGGCAAAACTTCAAAATTGTTCTCAATGTTTCCTTTTTTCCGGCCTCCAAGGATGAGACATGCCATTTGATCAATGCTATTACTATTTTTAAAAAGTCTGTTCACTATTTCCTGAACAAATTGAATGGAACCCCTTCCAGTGTGGGAGTATGAAACTTGAAGTGATCTAAACAAGTGGAGTCACTTAGACAAGAGTTACAAGCGGACATAAAAGACACACAGAGAACAAAACTTTAACGAAATATCGAAAAGCCTAACATAAGTCACTGTATCATATTTCAGTGAAATCGGATTATAAATGCACCTTTTATGGGGTCAAGACCTTACAACGAGATATCGGTCTATATGGGAGCTATATTCAAATCTGGACCGATTCGGGCCAAATCAAAGAAATATGTCGAGAGGCCTTACACAACTCACTGCCCCAAATTTCGTCGAAATCGGACAACAAATGCATCTTTTATGGCTCCTTAACCTTAAATCGAGATATCGGTCTATATGGCAGCTATATTCAAATCTGAACCGATCTGCGCCATATTGCAGAAGCAAGTCGAGGGGCTTAACCTAACTCACTGTCCCAAATTTCGTCGACATCGGCCAATAAATGCGCCTTTTATGGGCCCTAAACCTTAAATCGAGAGATCGGTCTATATGACAGCTATAACCAAATCTGAACCGATCTAGGCCAAATTGAAGAAGAATGTCGAAGGGCCGAACACAACTCACTGTCCCAAATTTCGGCGACATCGGACAATAAATGTGCCTTTTATGGCCCCAAAACTTAAAATCGAGAGATCGGTCTATATGGCAGCTATATTCAAATCTGGACCGATCTGGGCCAAATTGAAGAAAAATGTCGAAGGGTCTAACACAACTGACTGTCGCAAATTTCGGCGACATCGGATAATAAATGCGCCTTTTATGGGCCCAAAACCTTAAATCGAGAGATCGGTTCATATGGCAGGTATAACCAAATTTGGACCGATCTGTCCTAAATTGAAGAAGGATGTCGAAGGGCCTTACACAACTCACTGCCCCAAATTTCGTTGACATCGGACAATAAATGCTCCTTTTAGGGTCCCTAAACCTTAAATCGAAAGATCGGTCTATATGGCAGCTATAACCAAATCTGGACCGATCTGTGCCATATTGCAAAAGTATATCCAGGGGCTTAACTTAACTCACTGTCCCAAATTTCGTCGACATCGGAAGATAAATGCGCCTTTTATGGGCCCAAAACCTTAAATCGAGAGATCGGTCTATATGACAGCTATATCCAAATCTGAACCGATATGTACCATGTTGCAGAAGTATGTCGAAGGGCTTAACTTAACTCACTGTCCCAAATTTCGTCGACATCGGACGATAAATGCGCCTTTTATGGCCTCTAAACCTTAAAACGAGAGGTCGGTATATATGGCAGCTATATCGAAACCTGGACCGATCTGTGCCAAATTAAAGAAAAAAGTCGAAGGGCCTAACACAACTCACTGCCAAAAATTTCGGCGACATCGGACAACAAATGCGCCTTTTATGGGCCTAAAACCTTAAATCGAGAGATCGGTATATATGGCAGCTATATCCAAATCTGAATCGATCTGTGCCATATTGCAAAAGTATATCGAGGTGCTTAACTTAACTCACTGTCTAAAATTTCGTCGACATCGGATAATAAATGCGCCTTTTATGGGCCCAAAACCTTAAATCGAGAGATCGGTCTATATGGCAGCTATATCCATATCTGAACCAATCTGGGCCAAATTGAAGAAGGATGTCGTAGGGCCTAACACAACTCACTGTCTCAAATTTCAGCAAAATCGGATAATAAATGTGGCTTTTATGGCCTTAAGACCCTAAATCGGCGGGGAGATCTATAGAAGTAGGGTCAAAATGGACTCCAAACACCCAACAGCTAGGGTGGTGGCATCAGCAAAATTAACATTTCATTAATGAATGGCATATGAACATTACATTAAGGAACAGGGGGCAAACTTGTCACATATCACTAAGTGCTGGCCGATTCAAGTTTAAGCTCAATGAAAAAGGGCCACTTCTTGTAGCCTAGTCCGGACGTCGTGCCGCAGGGCGACACCTCTTTAGGGAGAAGCTTTTACATGGCAAAGTCTCTCACAAATGTCGACACCATTAGGGAAGATGACCACCACTGAAAACATTCTTCCTCTTCTCGCCAGGATTCGAACCCAGGAGTTCATCGTCATTGGCGGACATGCAAACCTCTGCGCTACGGTGGCATCAGACTGTAGCATATTTTCCGACCATCTTATAGGTGTGGGTGCCTTGGCACCTGTTGTCGAGAGTAATACTTCATGCACACAACCACTCATCGGACTAACGAATGAGAAAGAGACTGATAAACCAGAGAGACAGTTCCTCCCCTACTTTTAAATAAAGGTGGCGTTTCCGATTTAGATTAAGGCACCGACAGTGTCAATGAAACAGTAATCGCAGCCGAAACAAGAGATGAGAACAGCAAGATGACAGTTGTAGTGACAGAGAAAGCAATTCGGAGCACGACGAAGGAGACTGAGGAGAATGCACCGGCAACGCTATCAGGCGAAAGTCCAGGATGCTTGATAGAACTGATATTCCAAGTATTTCAACGGAAATCGGAAGGAAAATCAGATTTCCCGAAGAGCATAACACTGCCAAACCGCTGACAAAGTACTCTGGGAAGACCTAGCCAGCCCTCTCTCGATGGAGACTCCAGACAATGTGCTGCGGAGGGAGACAAAGTCGGAGCTGGAACGAAGGGTGTGCGCACGCAGGACTGTGACTTCCATGGAGGACTGTGACTTTTCAAAGGACGCCACAGCCATCACAGAAGGGAAAGATGGTCGCTAAAAAAGGTAAGGAGCCACACTCTTACATCATCGCGCCAAGGAAGCACAACAGAGATAAGCTGACGTGCAGTGCATCTGGCAGGATTCCACCAGATCATCGGTCCCAACTGATGAGAAAGATGGTGAGAAAGATGAACATCCCCCAGCTTACAAATGCGACAGTCTTCATCGAACGATGGGGCAGCAAATTCGTGACGGAACGTATGGCGAAATTTTAAGGCAAGCCACACCAAGGTTTGGTCGCGGAGAAATGGGAGATTTTCCACGGTCAGAAGAAGGAGGAAGGAACTTTCCTTGTAAAGGGAACAGACCAATCCTTCGTGACAAGGTTGGCTAAAATTAAAGGCATGAGGTTCTACGGAACCAAGGCTGTCTTTTTCAAGGTTGGAAAGACGAGGATAGGCAAAGATCCTTATATTGGGATATTACATTACATTGAGACCATCACTCACTCCCAAGGAGCCCATTTACTTAAGATTTGGAAGACTGGGATAGGCAAAAATCCAAATAATGGAACATCAGGCAGTGCGGGGACGAGAAACTCAATGCTACCTAGCGAACAGGGGGCCGATGGGGAGACCATTATAAACTTCCGCAATATTGGAAAAACCAGGACGAGCAAAGTTTCTGATACTAAAACATCAGGCATTGCAGTGACAGCAAACTCAATGCCGGCTAACAAAAAGGGGGTCGAAGATAGAACCATCGCCGATTTTCTCAAGTTTGGGAAGACTAGGATAGTCGAAGCTCCTAATATTTAGATATCAGGCAGTGAAACCACAACAAACAGGGACATGAAACCATCACCCACTCCCAGGAAGACCAATGAATGGGGTCATCCAGATAAACTTTCACCGGAACGGCTATTGGCGCTACTGACACTCTGATGGAAAAAAAATCAGCAAGGGGTAGAATCATATTGCCTTTATTCAGGAGCCAAGGACGACTATCAATTATTCTATGCTAGCACTGGTACACGGCCGATGACCTGCATCATTTGACATACAAATTTGAATTATCTCTTCTTCAAAGAGTTGTCAACGTCGGATGCGACAGTGCTGAGACAGGGAGATGGTGGAGCATACCTGACATCACTTAAGCTGATTTTCGGCTCTCCGACAGAGCCATCCACGTCGGAGCGAGGTCAAGCCCTGTCGGAATTGTTGAATACTAATGACCTAATAACACTTAATATTGGAAACACCGCTAACTTTGTTAATAGGAGTAGAAAGGAGGTTTTAGATGTAACAATATGTTCCGAAATCTAATCAGCATTGCAATGAGCATTGAGCACTCCTTTTCGGACCATCGCTACATTAGGCTTAGAATAGCAAGGCCAGCGCCCAACCCAACAAGCTTCCGTACTAAGTTGAAAACCTGCTGGACAAAATTCGGAAGACTACTCAAAGGAAGACCTGGGCAATATACTTCAGATTGTGTAAGCATAAAGGACATTGACGCCAATTTCAATAGGTTTACAACTGCAATGTGGAGAATTTTTCGAAGATAGTTGTCATCTTCGAGAAAAGAAAACAGCCCAAGAAAACCCTGGATGACCGGAGCGATTTACAACACTCCATCGTAAAAAACCGACAGTTTATTGGAATGAGTATTGTACACGGCTCAAGGAATGCAATAAAATAATGTAAGTGACAATTCGTGTCTCTATGGAAGCTTTTCTACAAACTGATCGATAGCTTCAATGAAGCCGAGAAGATGAAAGAGTTTTTATCAAAAACCCATGTTCAAACTTAAACGTTAGTAGACGACATTGGAATGAGAGCGGAGAACGGAGGGCGTGGTTAGGCTCTTGATAAAAACGCATTTTCCACATGATACGACAGGTTACAATCAGTCAACGGAATCTTGGAATAATGAAGTTGGTCAAATAGCTTATCATTACGGAATTTTTGGTAAAGGACGCCTTGGGTAGCTTTCAATCATTGAAGTCATCCAGACCTTGTGGAATATTTCCGGCCTTTCTACAGAAGGAGGCCGACTATCTGGCGACCCATCTGGCCACTATTGTCACAGCCTGCCTAGGACTTGCACATACTCCGAAAGCCAGTCAGGAGGTAAGGCTGGTATTTGTACCCAAGCCCGTTAAGCCAAGTTATGCAACACCAAAGGCCTACAGACCTATGGGCGTTAAGCCTTTTCTTTTCAAAATTATGGAACTTATTGTGGATAACATGATAAAGAGTGGGGCATCCAGCAAATATAACAAATATAAACAGCATGCCTATGTCAAGGGAAGGTGGTGGAAGACTGCCCTGCATGAATTGGTATATAAAAAGGAAGACTCCTTTGATGCCAAAACGTACACCCTGGCGGTATGCATTGACATCGATTCCTTAGACCAGTACCTGGTGGACCGGGTCCTTCGAGACTGGATAAACCCATTGGTAAGGAACAGGTGAAAACAGGTCCCTTGACCCAAATATAGCGGAGAAGGTGGCACAGTTCACACTACAGGAGGCATTTTATTGCCACTCCTATAGGTGACCACCATAAATAACCTATTAAGGAGGCTGACTGAGATGGGATTTAAACCCGTCTACTACGCAGACAATGTTATAACTTCTGAAGGGTAAGGATTTGAATCAGCTATGCAAAAAAAAAAAAAAATGATCTTGGAGATGGCATATGACTGGGCTAGAAGACTGAAATCTGCTTGTTCGCGGGGATGACAAAGGTGGGCCAATTTAACGCACCACGTTTCCTCAATAGGACCATTTCGATATCTGACAAGGTTAAATAATTAGGTGTGATTTTGGACAGGAAACTGAACTGGAAGTATTGGGCTCGTAATAGGTCCTGAATCCGAGGAAAGTCCTCTGGCTCTAATTGTACCTGATTAGGCCAATACTTACCTACCCCTCGGTCGACTACCATGACAAAGAAGTGTAACATCGGGATAGTACAATAGGTTCAGGGAATGTGATGTCTTTGCATACGCAGAACGATGAGGACCACGCCCATTAGGACACATACCATTCTAGATATCCGACCCAGGAGGCAACCGTGGCGCAGAGGTAAGCATGTCCGACTATGACACCTTGGTTTAAATCCCGGTGTGAACATCAGAACAGATTTCAGCGGTGGCTATCCCCTTACTACTTTTACTTTTTACTTTTCCACCAAGTGGTGTCGCTCTCCAAGATTTCTTTTCGACTCGGCATTAAAAGGGACGCCTCATTGAGCCTTAATCGAAAACTTTATTGGACTGCACTGCATTGATATGTGAAAGGTATACCCTGTTCATGGGAAATTTGGTATTAGACCTAGTGACATACAGATAAAGAGTAAAACAGCCACTGCGGCTATGAAACTTAAGACGATGGAAGAATGGATAGAGGATAGGAACAGGCCATACCATTGCTGTATAATCGAGGCGAAAATAGGAAACCTGAATGGAGGTTTCCAAGAGGTTTCCGATCGCTTAGTTGAGATTTCATTTGAGGTCCAGTGCGAGGCACTGTTGCCAGAGGCACAGTCTTGGATTGTCGGATCTCTGGTATTACCATCTGGAAGTTCATGCTACACAGATGGACCGAAGCTAGAGGACAGAGTGAGCCAGGGAGTGTGGTCTGTTTTCGACTACCTGACCACAATACGGTCTTGTAGGTGGAGTTCCAGTCCGTAGGCCAACGTAACGCAGAGGCTGGCATGTCCGTCAGGCCAGAGGACTGCCATCAATAAACTTGGTTAATTCGAAGCCTTTCGGGCGACACAGTCCGAGGACGTGGGCAAGGAACGCGAATATAATATTATGAAACTGGGAAACGGTCAGTAGGATGACAAAAATCGTATGAAGTGATCCGCATTGTGAAAAGACGAGTCTGTTACTGAAACAAAGTAAGAAGGAGGTCAGTATGGCTTTCGGTATCAAAAGGTGTTGCCAGAGGCAAAGTCTTGAGTTTGCGGATCTCTGGTATTGCCATCTAGAAGTTCATGCTACACAGATGGATCAAAGCTAGAGGATAGAGTGAGCCAGGGAGTGTGGTCTGTTTTCGATTACCTGACCATAATACTGTCTTGTAGGTGGAGTTCCAGTCCGGAGGACAATGTAACGCAGAGGCTGGCATGTCCGCCTATGACCCTGAACGCCTGGGTTCGAATCCTAGCGAGACCATCAAAAAAATGTTCAGCGTTGGTTTTCCCCTCCTAATGCTGGCCACATTTGTGAGGTACTATGCCATGTAAAAACTTCCCTCCAAAGAGGTGTCGCACTGCGGCACGCCTTTTGGAATCAGCTACAAAAGTTGGCCCCTTATCATTGAGCTTAAACTCCTGTTACTTATTGGCAAAATTGGCCTTTGCAGTGGTGTAAACGCAAGGACCTCGAGTGTAAACATTTTAAGGACAGCAAACTGGCTGTCAGAGCGATAACAACCTGGGCGGTAAGGTCTCGAACAGTCTTGGAGTATAAGAAGGCGATTAAAGCCTTCTCTGAGGATGGCATGATCCGCATTGTTTGGTTGCCGGCCTATTACGGTACAAGGGGGAATGAAAGAGCAGACAATTTGGCAATACAGGTCAGAGGACTGCCATTTACAAACTTGGATGTCCGTCCTTCTGTCTGCCGAAAGCACGCTAACTTTCGAAGGAGTAAAGCTAGCCGCTTGAAATTTTGCACAAATACTTCTTATTAGTGTAGGTCGGTTGGTATTGTAAATGGGCCATATCGGTCCATGTTTTTATATAGCTGCCATATAAACCGATCTTGGGTCTTGACTTCTTGAGCCTCTAGAGGGCGCAATTCTTATCCGATTGGAATGAAATTTTGCACGACGTGTTTTGTAATGATATCAAACAACTTTGCCAAGTATGATTCAAATCGGTCCATAACCTGATATAGCTGCCATATAAATCGATCTTGGGTCTTGACTTCTTGAGCCTCTATAGTGCGCAATTCTTATCCGATTGGAATGAAATTTTGCACGACGTGTTTTGTTATGATATCAAACAACTTTGCCAAGTATGATTCAAATCGGTCCATAACCTGATATAGCTGCCATATAAACCGATCTTGGGTCTTGACTTCTTGAGCCTCTATAGTGCGCAATTCTTATCCGATTGAAATGAAATTTTGCACGACGTGTTTTGTTATGATATCCAACAACTGTGCCAAGTATGGTTCAAATCGGTCCATAACCTGATATAGCTGCCATATCAACCGATCTTGGGTCTTGACTTCTTGAGCCTCTAGAGTGCGCAATTCTTATCCGATTGGAATGAAATTTTTGCACGACGTGTTTTGTTATGATATCCAACAACTGTGCCAAGTATGGTTCAAATCGGTCCATAACCTGATATAGCTGACACATAACCCGATTTGGGGATCTTGACTTCTTGAGCCTCTAGAGATCGCAATTATTATCCGATTTGCCTGAAATGATGTACTTCGGATCCTCTCGTGACCATCAACATACGTGTTTATTATGATCTGAATCGGTCTATAGCCCGATACAGCTCCAATATAAACCGATCTCTCTATTTTACTTCTTGAGCCCCCAAAGGGCGCAATTCTTATTCGAATAATAATAGCAGAGCAAATCTTTTCTTATATCCTATTTTGCCTAAGAAGAGATGCCGGGAGAAAAACTCGGCAAATGCGATCCATGGTGGAGCACGCTTTTACTTGTTAAAAGATGACTTTTCAGCATTTAGATCGCACAACCAGCCGATTACTGGCCTCGGTGTTTCTCCAGAGTGGCATGGGGCGGACCAATATCTCTTTTAAACTTAACCTCACTTAACCTAGGTCATTCCCAATTTGAATTTATATTCTTGTGTTTTCCGATCAATATTTCATTAAAATCCCATACAAATTTATACCGAGATATTTTATTGTTTAAGAAATACATATCGCCATGTTCGATTGTATTTCGCTTCAATGGAATGTTATTAAATATCGATGGCCGACTGTTGTTTTACTTCATAACTTTCAATGTGAGTTCTTTAAGATTCATCAACACATCCATTGAGATCGCCCAACAAAACTCCACCCAGCTGCTACATATTAAAAACGGAAATGGAGCTCATTATAATTAATGCGAAGCAGGTGTAAAAATCAAATTCCTTAATATCGCCTTCTCGGCAATGTGCCTGTAAATAACTCGATAGCTGTCCATCAGGACACCAATCAGGCAATAACAAACACCAGTGTAGCCGTCAAGGGAGTAGAGAAGGAGTAACTTCACCCCCCCCCCCCCCATTCCCAGTCGACACGCTACCACAAACTCTATAAACGCACACACACACACACACCTACTGACATGAGGCCATCTTGCCATCTCTAATGGACATTTCATAGTGACAACAAAGAAGATCTAATGAAATCATTAACCCAAGTAGGTGTAAAATTCTTTAAATGAACACGCATACATAGCCGCAATGGTGCTGATGGTGCTGTCAGGACTCTGCCGTGGGAGTTATTATTATACACGCACACACATATATTCACAAAGTGTTTAACATATACGCATAAATAGCTGGAGGATAGCATTTTACACCTCAATAGAGACCAAAACGATTTGAACAGTTCGATATAAGCTTGGAGGCTACTCACAGTGGGCAGCAGCGGAAATAGTTTGGGAATTAATTGATATAGAAGCGATAACTTACTTATGGCCACTGACGGCGTGTTGTGCGCTTTAAATACTACCAAGGAAAAACCTACTTAGTTTAGGATGGTCCCCTAAACACTAAGCCTGGAAAATATATCAGCAACGTGCTCTATTCTCATATATCCATATATCATTTATTTGAACCCCATATTGCCATTGGCCTCAAAATTGGATATCAAATTCGTTTTCTAATCTCATTTAAACTCCTTATTGCAAAAGTCAGCAAATATGTCCGGTTTGGGGTATTGGCCTTAAAAACTACAAATACTTTGTTCCACTCTCTATAAAACCCAAATTGTCGTGGTGAGCGAATACGTCCTATTTGGGGGTTGTTATGGTGGTGGGACGTCCGCTAGACAATTGGCCCCTAATGTTGATGTCAGATACGTGGTCTACTCCCAAATACCTTTAATTTGAGCCCCATATTTCCATAGTCGGCAAACATGACCGGATTGGGGGGTATTTTTGGGGGATGGGCGGCTACTCATTGAGTTGGCCTTGAAAATATATATCGGATTCGTTTTCTACTCTAAAAACCCTCTTATTTGAGCCTCATATTGCAATAGGTTGCAAATACTTCTTATTTGGGTGGTGTTGGGGGGGTGGGGTGGCTCATCTCCGAAATCTGGCGTTTCTGAAAATTAAGTTCCATCATTTGAGTCCCATATTGCCATGGTCGGTAAATATGTCCGAATTAGGGGTGTTTTGGGGCTTAGGGTGGTCCCCCTAACACTTGGTCCGACATTTGGATATCAGATACGTTTTCTTATTCCAAATACCTTTCATTTGAGTCCCATATTGCCGTGATTGGTCTAAATATATGTTTGGTAGGCTTTAGGGTAGGGCAGCCCCCCTAGGTACCCTATCCGAAATTTGGATACGAAATTTTTATTTTTAGGGTACTATATGAGAGCACACAAAATTCCGCACCACCCATCCTCGAAATCTGGCGTTTCTGAAAATTAGGGTAAGGGGGAGGGTCCGCCCGCCCCCTTCAGATATCAAAAAATTTAGTACCCTATTTTCACCACGGGATCATTATGCACCATCTGTGAGTGCACACAAAATTTCGCTTAAATCGCAGCACCCATCTGCGAAATCTGGCGTTTCTGAAAATTAGGATAAGGGGGATGGTCCGCCCCCCCCCCCCCCCCCCTCCCATCAGATATCAAAAAATGTAGTACCCTATTTTCACCACGGGATCATTATGCACCATCTGTGAGTGCACACAAAATTTCGCTTAATTCGCACCATCCATCCTCGAAATCTGGCGTTTCTGAAAATTAGGGTAAGGGGGAGGGTCCGCCCCCCCTTCAGATATCAAAAATTTAGTACCCTATTTTCACCACGGGATCATTATGCACCATCGGACCTGGTTTCCAGGGGATCCAAACGGGAAATCAAGAGATCGAGTTATATGAGAGCTATATCAGGTTATAGACCGATTTCAACCGTACTTGTCACAGTTGTTAGAAGTTGTAACAGAACACCACATTCAAAATCAAATCGGAATAAAATTGCAGACTGAACGGGCTTAAAATGTCAAATCGAAAATTTGGGTTTATGGGAGCTACATCAGGTTATAGACCGATTTAACTGTTGATAGTATTTAAAATTAATATTTCAGCACAAAATAAATTTGATTCATAAAATATTGCTCGATTCCATTATTGTTTGCAGTTATCCTTAACTAATATACCTCACTGTACACTCAATCATATAGAGTCCAATACTTTCACAGTTTAGCTTCATTCACCCCTCACAAAAAAACAACATCAATATTACCGTACAACTGCTGTGGCCAGGCAAAAGTTCAATAAAACCGACCCTCACCCCTTTTTCCTGAATAGCAAAATGAAACCAGGAATGGAATAAGGCCAGGATACTTTTTACTTCTCAACCCCTCTCTCGAACGGTAATAAAGAAATCTTTGTGGTGCATTAATTCATCCATTCATCTATCCACCTCAGTCTGCATCATCGAGATGAGTGACCAAATTCCAGCCCAGTATTATTTTGCCTTATTATTGCGTTAATTACGTGCTACAATGTGGAAAGTCCGTACACCTCTGCCTATTGCTTTGTATGTCCATTGCAAGACATCCTGCTGATGGACTATACATCACTTGCTGTGTCCTGTTGTTGTTGTTGTTGTTGGGGTATTTTTTGCTGCTGCCCTGTTCACACTTTCACCAGCATCCTTGGTTGGATCAGCATCAGTTAACCACATCAAAAGGAATTTGAGTTATTTTTGTTACATTCCCTCTTCTATGCGTTTCGAATGAATTGCAAAGCCTGCCGATTATGTTCATCTGCTCATATGGTCCATCCGGATGTCCAGTTAACTGCTAAAATTGTACACGTGTGGAAGTATGCTAATATGCGCTAGAGATACGGTGTACTTTATTAAACGCCACTTAGGGTATGTCATGGAATGTTGGCATTGGCCAGATTTAAAAGCTTAAATACATTGGGTGTATGGAATTACAGCAGTTAAATAGATTCCTGTTTTACTTTTTAAACGTACGTGCCTTTTAAATTAATTGACCAACATTAATAATGAATGAACTAAGAAATACTTTAACACCAAACAAATTTTTTAATATAAAAAAATGTAAAACATGTTATTGCGATGATTTCCTTTTTAATGTATTTAAAAATCAAATGCACCTTTTCATGAGCTCTAGAAGTTATCTTATGATCGGTCTTCGTTCTGCCTTCAAACGGCAGATTTTGTTTAGTTTTTTTCTATTTCATCCCACTTCCGAAATAATAATTATGCGGGATCTATGTGGGCTGCCACATGGTTATCACGCAGTACCTGTTTGTAACACCTGCAATAGTGCTTACAGACTTGCTATCAAAAGCCAGCAACTCCTTCGTCTCTCGTCCCATCTCGCCATGAACTCCGCACTTGTCATCCCCCCACTATATGTAGTAGTTTGGCAAATGACACATATGCGAGACCGAGGAAGGGGTCGCTCGGCGTGGACACGTCCTTCCTTGCATTTTCGTCCGTCCTCTAATTTATCGAAACACCTTCTTGAACTCAAGGGAGTGCTATGTGATGAGATCGTAGTTCTTTAAACGATTCGAAACATTCCGCCATGCACCTCGACCCCGTTATCATTGAATACTCACTGAAGGCCTTGAACTCCAACATAATGCTAACATAAATCCTGAACTTCGAAACCCTTTCCCGGATTTCTAAGCGGCTATCGTAATGGCACAGATTTCAGCCTGAAACACCATACACTAGTCTGCCTCAGCCTCAGCGACTACCGACATCGAGCATCTCGCAAATGACTCTTTCTTGCAACCAACATTAAAGCTAAATGTCTCATTCTCCTCAAACCCTGAAATACATATGCGAATCTTCTCTTCTTGAAAAGCGAATCCTGAAGTTCCCATTTTAAATCTATCGTGGTGCCTGAGAGACTAAGGCCTTCTTCAATCTACCCTACGCATTCATAATACCCGGAATAGAAATGTGGTCTTAACCATAGCTCCCTGACAATAAGCGCAACCTTGGCGGCACTGTTCCGAACAAGACCTCAGTAGGTCGCAATGCAGCATCGCTTTCGAGTCTGTCTGCAGTTCGATCCTAAGGCTCCTGTGATAACGACTCTCTCCTGTGATTACGACTCTCTCCTGTGATTACGACCACTCTCTGCACCTACTCAAAATCCCTGATTCGAGACTTCCCATTTGCAGCCTTCCATCATACCAGCGCTTCATCCATCAGCAGTGGTCTCACAATGGATATATACATACAATAAAAAATCCTCGGGTAAACTCCTCATGTGTTGCAAACGGAATGACAAAATGAACATACCCCTTCCTCCGGTAATGGGTATACAAAAATTGGAGACAGGCAGTCCGTGAAGATACTCTGATCACATCGGTCAGAGTATGGTCCAGTCGCCAATTTAGTTGGGGGAAATCCAGGCAACACCCAGGTGTTCACCCATTACCCTGTGCCTTCCCTTTGTAATTGTGGGGCAGTGATGCAAAAGGTGCTCGTTTGTATTAAACTCCTCGACTGCCTCTTTCTGCGTTTGGCGCGACTTCAAGAACCTGACTTTGCAATGACCAATTAGGACTCCTATCGGCAGTCCTTACTCAGGCTTCCCCAGCCCAAGTATAAGCAAGGCGACATACTTGCCTTTGTCACACTGCAACCTACGTCATTATCCCACGCCTCATTCCTACGGTTATCGTAGACAACGTACACCCTACCAAGAACTCGAACTGATTCTCTACCACAATCTGCGCTTATCAGCGATATTTTCCCGACGAGCTCGTCAGCCACTTCGTTCCCTGCCAACAGTTGATGGCTTGAAACCCGGCGGAGCCTAACCATATTTCCCATAGTTCGGAGAATCCCTTTGCTTTTTTTGACTAGTCTTGACCTCAATTGGCCTGACGCCCGAGCATTCAACGTCCAACGACCACGTCCACGTATATCTGATCGGACTGCCGCTCCCTCATCGACATTGTCTCCAGTGGCATCAGGACCGCGAAAACCGAAGCACAGTATGAGAAAATCAACAAAAAACTAGTAAAAAATATGGCGTGTGAGAACGGACAGAGATATCGCTTTGAAATGTTTGGAGCTAAGTTTTATCGAGATTGCTTGCAAAATTTCAAGGACCTAGGTTGTCCCTGCATTATTTGGCAGGTCCTAAAGTTGGCCACCTCAGTATTTCGAAAATTTATTGGGTCTGCTAAATCTTGATTTGTGGTCCGATTTACAGGACTGAACCATACTCTGGCCTTGATTTGCAAACGATCTCGCTTACACCTCAGCTCTAACCATTTCAAATTTCAAAGATATATCTCTAACCATACTCACGCGGCATATTTTTAATAGTTTTTTTCGATTTTCTCCTGTGCGACATCCAACTCGACGACAGAGAATGACTACCCTGGTATTTAATCAGTGCACCCCATATATTGTAGCATGTCGGCACGCCGCAACTCTATCCCCAGCAGAACAGAAAAATGACCAAAATTTAAGGAGCACCAGATTCATGAATCCCTTAGATTCAATCCCCCAAGGCAATCTTCGTTGCTATACGCCCAACATTCCAGTACGAAGGTCGAAGATCAAAAATTACAATCAGCATTTCTCTCAGGAAACTCTTCTTTGCTTCAGAGTTTAGCATCACTACGGAACCCTGTTCCCTCTCGATCATCCTTCGGGGGCCAATGTTGCCAAAAGACCGATACCCAACTAGTCATTCATAATTGACAAATAGCCCAGCAACCGCCGCAAACATTCAAAGAACTGTTCCCGGCCTAAGCCCCCAACTTGCCAAACCTACCTTTATTACCAGGAACTGGCAGGAGGTACTAGATATACGACTGGGATGTGTTGGATGACCATAGCTTCTTTGTGCTTCATCGTTATTTTAGTTTCAGTCATGAAGAAAATACTGCAGAAGTGGTCCCTCGGCTAAACAGAAGAAAGGCGGATTAAATTAAATTTCGGCACAAATTCTGCACGTCTATCCCTTATCGACCACTGGTTATTAGGGAAATTGTGTGTGAGCCGAAAATCCTTTGGGCGATAAGAGGATTCGACTCCTTTATGTCGCTAGACCCTGATGATGTATCACCGGTTGTTTTGCAGGACAGGAAATTGAAATGGTGGAAGTGGCCTTTCTTGCCATTGCCATTGCCCTATATACTTGCAAGAGAACCATTGGGAAAAGTTTAGATCTATGCTATATGGTGTTGTGGTCTGGTGGACGGTGCTTCAAAAGTCCAACTACTCCTCAATACTTAACCGGATCCAAAGGATGGCTTATTTGTGCATCACAGCCGCACTGAGGACGACACCATCTGAAGCACTAAATTTAATGTTACATCTTATGCCTCTGGACTTGTGGCTACCCAAATTGCAGCGACCACTGCAGTGTGGTTAAGGAACTTTTCTCATTGGTCATGTGTCGGCAACGGACACTGTGGTATCCTTGATACAATATCAGATGTTCCAGACAGAGTGGATTACACCCGCTTTTTGATAAAAAGTACTGTACCACAATTTCTGATAGAATCAATTGGAACTACGATATCCCTGGTAACAGAAGTTACAAAGACTTCTATATGGATGGTTCCAAACTAAACGACCAGGTGGGCTTTAGAGTGTACTCTAAAGATCTAGAACTGGTCAAATCGAAAAGGTTAAGTTTTCAGGTCCAGGCCCTAAGGACAACGAATGATAGATGGTCACAAAGAGTGGACTGCGAGCATTCCAAAACTATGTGGCCTAGTCTAGACTTGAAGTGATCAACTGCTTTGCTGTCACTGGCTAGAATAGACGTCTCAATCATTGTGTCCGTCATGACAGGTCACTGTCTATAGGGAAAACAGGCTGACAGACTGAAGGTTGCCGGCAACGAAGCTGTGAGGACATCGAAGAATAGTAGACTACAGAACAGCTTCTGTGTGTGTGTCCCACACTAGCAATCAGAATGAGTTCCACTTTAGGTTCTCATTTCTTTGAAAACCTGTCTGATTTAACGGATCTGAACATTCGCAAGTTTTTGGGCTTTTTAAGGCGATCTGGATGGTTCAACGGTAGAAACTAGAAGGCATTTTTCTTCTTCTGTTCCTGTGGTATCACAATGTACAAAAACGTCTAAGTGAGTCTGATGGCAGACGACCATTTAAACCTAACCAAACCCTAACCTAAGCCCCCAACTTTTAACCTATCGAGTTGAGACAGGAGTTGAGTGCATTCCTCAGTTTCCTATTAGCTCTTGCCACGACGTTCCCTCACTAGCTTTGTTTAGGCTCAAGAGTCCCCCCAAGTATTTGGCCTCCATAATAGAGCGGTAGTTTTAACCCAACCCAACAAATCCCCTGAAAACACCCAGCTTTCTCCAGCTGGTAAAAAGTACCATTTTGTCTTTCTGGAGTTTAAGCCAAGCCCGTTGGCCCTTATCCAGTAAGTCAGCTTCCCGTAGAAGTATTGTGGAAACGATCACCCATCATAATGACGACGTTATCCGCGTAAGCAACAACCTTCACACTGCCTTTCTTGAAATTGATTGGGTGGGGCGATACCACCGCTGAAAATTTCTTCTGATGTTCCCGCCAGTATTCGCTCCGCATCATAGGCGGACATGTTAACCTCTGCGCTACAGTGCCCTATATTGTTCCGAACTATCCGCTTGGCCCATTTTTACTGAAGGGGATCTCCCCTGGCACTTTATCCCAAACCCTGAGTTCAGGTTAGTTCTCTGATCACAAATACCATTCAATTAAGTCTCATATTGCTCTGTTGCGGTTTACTTGTGAAGTTTTTAGGGTTAAACTTCACCTTGACCTTTGGTTCAAAATTTTACCCACCCACCTTAATGACGACGTTATCCGCGTAAGCAACAACTTTCATCCTCCCTTTCTTGAAATTAATTGGGTGGAGCGATACCACCGCCGAAAATTTCTTCTGATGTTCCCGCCAGTATTCGTTCCGCGTCATAGGCGGACCTGCTAACCTCAGGGCTACAGTGGCCTATATTGTTCTGAACTATCCGCTTGGTTCATTTTTACTGAAGAGGTACTTGGTACCTGGTACTTTATCCCAAAACCTGAGTTCAGGTTAGTTCTCTGATCACAAATACCATTCAATTAAATCTCATATTGCTCCGATGCGGTTTACTTCAAGGCTCGTCAAGTTTTTTAGAGTTTGACGGCCCCTCGACCTTCGACTCCAAATTTAACAATCAGATTTGTACTTAACTCCGAAATACCACTCATTAAAGTCCCTTATTGTTCCGGTCAGTTTGTGGGGATTTCTGAGAAACTTGAACCTAAATCTAAATTCCTGATTTGAGTTCAAACAGAAATTCGCTTAGATAATTTCACCCATCACTGATATATGGCATTTTTATACCCTCCACCATAGGATGGGGGTACACTAATTTCGTCATTCTGTTTGTAACTCCTCGAAATATTCGCCTAGGACCCCATAAAGTATATATATTCCTGATCGACATGACATTTTATGTCGATCTAGCCATATCTGTCCGTCTGTCTGTCGAAAGCACGCTAACTTTCGAAGGAGTAGAGCTAGCCGCTTGAATTTTTGCACAAATACTTCTTATTAGTGTAGGTCGGTTGGGATTGTAAATGGGGTACATCGGTCCATGTTTTGATGTAGCTATCATATAAACCGATCTTGGGTCTTGACTTCTTGAGCCTCTAGATGGCGCAATTCTCGCCTGATTTCACTGAAATTTTGCACGTGGTGTTTTGGTATTACTTCAAACAAATGTGCTAAGTATGGTTCAAATCGGTCCATAACCTGATATAGCTGTCATATAAACCGATATTGGGTCTTGACTTCTTGAGCTTCTAGAGGGCGCAATTCTGGTCCGATTTGACAGAAACTTTCCACGTAGTGTTTTGGTATCACTTCCTACATCTGTGCCAAGTAAGGTCTAAATCGGTTATAGACCGATTATATAGCTGCCATATAAACCTATCTGGGGTCTTGATTTCTTCAGCTTTTAGGGTGCACAATTCTTATCCGATTTGGCTGTAATTTTGCATTAGGTGTTTTGTTACGACTTCCAATAACTGTGCTTAGTATGGCGCAAATCGGTACATAACCTGATATAGCTGCCATATAAACCGATCTGGGATCTAGACTTCTTGAGCCTCTAGAGGGCGCAATTGCCATCCGATTTGGCTGAAATTTTGCAGGAGATGTTCTGTTTTGACTTCTAATAACTGTGCTAAGTATGGCGCAAATCGGTACATAACCTGATATAGCTGTCATATAAACCGATCTGGGATCTTGACTTCTTGAGCCTCTAGACGGCGCAATTGTCATCTGATTTGGCAGAAATTTTGTACAACGGCTTCTCTCATGACCTTCAACATACGTGTCTTTTATGATCTGAATCGATCAATAGCTTGATACAGCTCCCATATAAACCGATCTCCTGATTTTGCTTCTGGAGCCCCTACAAGGCGCAATTATTATCCGAATGAACTGAAATATTGCACAATGACTTCTACAATGTTCAGCATTCATTTACGGTCCGAATCGTTCTTATTCAATGTTCGTTGTTTGCCTAAAAAGAGATACTGTTCATAGAACTCGACAAATGCGATCCATGGTGAAGGGTATCAAAGATTCGGCCCGACCGAACTTAGCACGCTTTTACTTGTTAATATTTCGATAAGGGGACCATCCATATTTAAAGCTGTTCTGAACTATAGTTTCAACAAAACTCATTGAAATAAACCAGACATTCATTCGGCAATATAAATGAAATGAAGGTGTTGCCGTTACAACATCTTCTTTATACCCCACACAGAGTGTAAGAAGCAAATGCCAGCAACATCTTTAAGCTAATAAATGATTAATTAAACACCTTCAAAAGCAAATCGATGAACAAATGTTACACGAGATGAAAGCAATCAAAGGGGGAAGAACAACAAAATCCAATTTAAACAACATCTACGATGTGATTTTCGTGAAATAAAATTCCCTAGTCGAACAAGTATTTCCAATGCGAAGATATTTTTCAGAAAATTCACATGAGTAGCAGATCGAATTAGTAAAACAAAGATGAATGGTGTTGCATTCCCAGATACTCGACAAGTCATCTGAGAACAGTTGTGAAAAGTTGAAAAAGAAGAGATTCTCACCGTGAAATTGAACAAATTTGTGATGCGATTGAAAATGTTAAGAAGGTGGCGCCCTTAATGCCAAACCATAGGGCAAATAATTAATGATTGCTGATGTGTCAATCACCATCATTAACAACTTCAAGGGCCATGTTGGGAGGCAACGACAAAAATCGTTAAAAATTTCCTGTTTCATTTCAAATGGGAGTTATTAATGTTAAATTTTAATTAAATCAAAAAATTATTTAATCTTGAAGTGAAATGTTTTCAATGTTCATTCCTCCTTAAGTGTGGCTCACAAAAATCAAATAATAACTCTCCGTAGCAAGTTATGAAAATTCAACCGAAACTATTACAATGGACAAATAGTTGTTATGAATACTTTTGTTCTCCTGCCCACAGATGGACAATATATGTGTAAGCTAAATATTTGAAACCACAAAATAGCAACTTTGATCTTTTCCTCGTTTTTGTTATGCCAAGACTTGTAATGAATTTGCTACCTTCTGGTTAACATACTCCATTTGTGGCAGGATTTGCCCGAAGAATATAGAAACGTGTTGCGTTCACTGCAACAATGGGGGTATTATTTGGGGTTGCAAAGCCGAAGAGTGACATAAGGGTGAAACGTTTTTGACAGGCCAAAATACTCCGTTAACAAATACAGGATGGTATGTATAAGGTCAAAAAAACATGAACCACTCAAAAAAAAAAGCCACAAAATCTAAAGATTTTGGGTCCAAATACTATGATCTAAGTTACAACGGACTTAAATTTCATTATTTTATTAATAATTGTTTTCATTGAATATTTTATCGCCCATCCACCCTAATGTTAAGACATATTAAACTAGAAAAACCCCCTTCCGGTCGGCAAAAATACATAAGCAGACAACAAAATGTAGACATAGACAACATGTGTCATCAAAGTTTCTTCGGCATCTTCTGATGGACTCGCTTAAGGTATGACGGCACAGTAGCAAAAACATTTAAACATTTTGTGGTTTTCTCTTCCATAACTACGATTTGACTGGGTAGAAAAGGAAATATTTAACAATGCATACCATTTTGCTGAAATATCCCATTCAAGCATATAATATGTATATCCCAACGGAACTTTTGAATTGTAAACTTAAATTTGTGGCTCCTGAATGGAATATAACTTAAATATTAAAAGATCTGTATTAACCAATCAACGCCTAACCCTCGATTATTTTGAAGAAATTTCATAACAATTTCAAAAAAAAATTCAAATAATTAAATACAGTAATGTGTATGCCCCCCCACTACAAACTTCGTCCTTCCATGTATAACACATCGAAATATTGTTCTAAAACCCATAAAGGTACATATATTCAAAACCGCCATGACGTTTTGAGTCAATCTAGCCATGTCCGTTCGTCTGCCTGTGGAAAGCAGGCTAACTATCGTAGGAGGTCCTTGAGACTTTTCTTAAATACTTCCTATAAGTCGGTTGGGATTGTGAATGGGTCATAGCGGTTCATGTTTCGATATAGCTGCCATATAAGCCGATATTCCCATTTTATTTCTTGAGCCCCTAGAGTTCACAATTCTTAACCGATTGGGCAGAAATTTGACTACATCTATGACCTTCAATATACGTGTCCAAAATCGCCTGAATCTGTCCCTGATATATCTCCCATATAAACCGATTTTCTGATTTTACTTATTGAGCCCCTAGGGGGCGGACTTGTTATTTGATTAAGATACATTGCGCCTATAGAGGGCGCAATTTTGCATCCGATAGGGCTAAAACATTCTACAATTCTCTCATGAGTCATGACTTCCAACTGACTTCAATTAATTTAGTTTTATTCCGTCTATGCGTTGATATTGGTTCTATAAAAATCGATCTCCAGTTTTTGATCGGAAATAAACGATAGTATCGATATTATCAATATTTGTTATTAGAAATATCGAATGTTGCAAATATCTATAGTTTGCCAGCTCTACTCCAATAGCATAGTAATTCTTATTCATTATCTCTTCATCGGCAAAAAAAGTTGACAAATGTGATTCATAGTGAAGGGTATAAAAGATTCGCCCACCGTAGCGCAAAGGTTAGCATTTCCGCCTATGACGCTGAACGCATGGGTTCGAATCCTGCCAAGACCATCAGAGAAAATTTTCAGCGGTGGTTTTCCCCTCCTAATGCTGGCAACATTTGTGAGGTACTATGCCGTGTTAAACTTCTCTCCAAAGAGGTGTCGCACTGCGACACGCCGTTCGGACTCGAGTATAAAAAGTAGGCCCCTTATCACTGAGCTTAAACTTGAATCGCACTGCACTCATTAATATGTGAGAAGTTTGCCCCTTTATAGAATGTTCAGGGGCAAAATTTGCATATGAGATTCGCTCTCACGAACCTAGCATGCTTTTACTTGTTTTTTCTTTTGAAATACCTTAATATTTTCATTTTCGTGATTTAAGCAGGTTTTTTAGGTACGCTTCTTCATGTTTATTTTTTATCCTCCGCCATAGTAGGGGGTATACTAATCTAGTCGTTCTGTTTGTGACACCTCGAAACACACTCTGAATCGATCTAGCCATGTCCGTCCGTCCATCTGACGGTCTGTCAAATTACGATAGAGTTCGAACGAAAAACTTTTGACCCATTTTCGGGTCCATAGAGGGCTTGACTTTTCAACATCCGTGCTAAGTAAGATCCAAATGGCCGGACTCAATATTCAGCTGATTTGGCTGAAAAATGTCACATAGACTCGTGTTCTGACTTCCAATATCTGTACCAAGTGTAGTCTCGATCGGCCTATAACTAATATAGCCCTTACATAAACCGATTTCTGGATTGGACTTCTTGGGTCCCCAGACGCAAAAAAACTTCTATTATGACTTCCAACATCTGCGCTCAGTATGATCCTAATCGGTCTATATTCTGATATAGTCCCCATTTAAATATATCACCGGACTTGATTTCTTGAGCTCCTCGAAACCTCAATATTCACCTGATTTACCACAAAGACTTCTGTTTTGCCCTCCAACTTCTGATCCGAATCGGCCAATACACTGATAGAGCGCCCATATAAACCGATTCCTGGATTTGACTTCTTTAGCTCCTAGAAACCTTCTGCTCAGACTTGCGACACATGTTCCAACCATTAAAAACTAATGTAGGCCTCCGATTCCACGATAAGGCTTCTTGAGACCATATAAGCCGCACTTAACTCCCGAATTAATTGCTGCCAAATAATTCAAATGCTAACTGATTTGACAAAGGTAAATTTTGAGTTGAATCTATAGTGGTTGGTTGTTGTTGTAGCAGTGTGTTATACACTGAGGCAGCAGCCCTTCCCGATGAAGAACTTCATCGGGTCAACCCGGTACGTACAACCGGCTGCCATGGGATTGAATCCATGGTGGTTGGTACCCAATATTTGACCCGGCCGAACTTGTTTCTATGGGTTGCCCAAAAAGTAATTGCGGATTTTTCATATAGTCGTCGTTGACAAATTTTTTCAACGGCTTGTGACTCTGTAATTGCATTCTTTCTTCTGTCAGTTATCAGCTGTTATTTTTAGCTTGCTTTAGAAAAAAAGTGCGCGAAATTTTGTTTACATTTGTTTGTTTGGCGTCAATTTTAATATGGAGCCCACAAAGGAGCATTTTCGTCGTATCTTACTTTATTATTTCCATAAAGGAAAAAACGCGCAGCAGGTTGCTAAAAAGTTACGAGATGTGTATGGTGATAAAGCCTTAAAAGGAAGACAGTGTCAAAATTGGTTTCGCAAATTCCGTTCTGGAGATTTTTCACTTAAAGATGAGCCACGTTCAGGTCGGCCACATGAAGTTGATGATGACCAAATCAAAGCATTAATCGAATTGGATCGTCATGTAATTGAGCGTGAGATAGGAGAGAAGTTAAATATACCAAAATCAACCGTTCATTATCACATAAAACGTCTTGGACTGGTGAAAAAGCTTGATATTTGGGTACCACATGTATTGAAAGAAATTCATTTAACAAACCGAATCAATGCTTGTGATATGCACCTTAAACGCAATGAATTCGATCCGTTTTTTGAAAAATGGATTGTTTACAACAACGTTAGTCGAAAACGATCATGGTCCAAGCATGGTGAACCAGCTCAAACCACCTCAAAGGCTGATATCCACCAAAAGAAGGTTATGCTGTCTGTTTGGTGGGATTGGAAGGGTGTGGTATATTTTGAGCTGCTTCCAAGGAACCAAACAATTAATTCGGATGTTTACTGTCAACAATTGGACAAATTGAATACAACCATCAAGGAGAAGCGACCAGAATTGGTTAATCGTAAAGGTGTCATATTCCACCAGGACAACGCTAGACCGCACACATCTTTGGTGACTCGCCAAAAACTGAGTGAGCTTGGCTGGGAACTTTTGATGCATCCACCATATAGCCCTGACCTTGCACCATCAGACTACCATTTATTTCGATCTTTGCAGAACTCCTTAAATGGTAAAACTTTCGCACTTGGTTCAATTTTTTGCAGATAAAGGCCAAAAGTTCTATGAGCATGGAATACTAAATTTGCCAGGAAGATGGCAAAAGGTTATCGAACAAAATGGCAATTATATATTTGAATAAAGTTCATTCTAAGTTTTATTAAAAATGCTTTTACTTTCTTTTAAAAAATCCGCAATTACTTTTTGGGCAACCCAAACTTGTGACTTTATCATTAACTACAATATCATGTTTAAAGATTCTGTAAAGACTGTGACATCAAGAATTTTGGAATAGCTTAAAGTCGGAAGCTGCGGAAGTTATTCCGATGCCCATGAAGTCAAAAAAGGTGGATAAATATTTGGTGAAGATATCTTTAAATTTGATTTCTTGCAGTTAAACAATTGACAATATTTTATCCGTGCTTTACTTCACTGGGACCTTGACTTCTTGTCCCCATAAGTTACAGTCAGCTGCCGACAACTCCAATAGTTCGCGACGGTCTGAGAAAACTATGTGTACCGCATAGGTTGGTATGTTGAGCTCCGATTTGTATGGCGTTCATTGGTTGCTCATCGGCTCGGACAACACATATGCTACGAATGACTCTTCTGCCTGTCACTATCACGTAGTGGCAGGCAGCTCTCAATTGACCAGTCACATTTGTATTAGTCACTGCTACGTTGCCAAAATGAACGGAGGTCCCAACAACCCTCCTTGCCAGGGTTCCAAAGTATTTTGACAGTTGTGTACACTGTAATAATTAATCTGGGATATTGCACCGGTAGGTATAAATAAGCCCAACTACTGCTGCGTTATTAATGTCCTGGAATTTTTCTCAACAACACGCAAATCTGAGGAAGGTGGTACCAAGCGATTAAAACCGGACAGCAGACATACTCGGAAATGCTTCAATGTGTGGCTTCTGGAAATGGGAAAGCAGACTACTGCTGTTTCAGCAAATATAGAGCCTCGCCGAACTCTCGTAACCAACACTCAGGGTATATTGCCTCCAAATGCAGTGCATCGCGTTGGGGGTTAGGACAGTTAGGGATTGGAGGGCGGTAAGAGGGAGTATTGTGTATTGATATTCGTCTTACATTTCTGAATGCCAATGTTGGTGGGAAAGATATTAGCCGGCAGTCGATTCCACATACGTATGGTTCGGGCAAAAATTAATTTTCTCTCTAATACATGGTTTGATCAACTGGCCAATTAATTACAAACGGGTGTGAATTCGAGGCAAGTCTTGTATGCCTGGTGATCATGTTAACGTCAGAAATGAGAAGACGAATATCCTCAGAACACACGCCATGAGAGTATCTATTGAGCAGTACATATATGAGAGTTATACTCTATCCTCGGCCTGGTATAGGTAATATAAATATTAAGGAGAACAGAAGAGGGAGAGTTCTTCTTGCACCAATTAAGAAAACCGGAGCGTGCCTGGGGGGCTAGTAATAATAATTTGAAATTGCTATACCTTAAACAATAGCATACCCCTCTATATTTTAACTCTATGAGAGAAAGCCAGTTCTCAAAGCCAGTACGTATCTGTACCAAATTTCAACACTGACAGACAGACACACGGACATGGTTAAATATCCTTAGAATTTTACATCGTTCGGAAAGATTTATATTTTATTGGGTCTGAAATGGATATTTCGATATGTTGAAATGACTATACCCTCTATCTTATGGTGGTGGGTGTAAAAATAATACAAATATTTTGAAAGTGCTATACCTTAAACATTACCATACCCCTGTATATTTAACTCTATGACAGAAAGCCAGTTCTCAAGTTCTTTTTTTATCTTTCATTTCAGAAATATTGCTGGGTAAGTCACATATTATCATCATAGTCCTGTGTCATCTGGAAAACAAGAAAAATGATATGGAAACAAACCAAAAGAATGTGAATAGATTCTCTTTTGGGACACTTACATGAAAATCCCCTCGTTTTGTCTCATGCGTGAGTTTAAGTATTTTTCGCCAAACCTGGGGGAAATCATCATGCCTTCCTATATTTCTCTGCATATGTATGCGAGAAAGGAAGAATAAATTCTATCTAAGATTTTATAAAAAAAAAAAATTATATATCAAAAATTGTCAATATGATTGAAATGAAGAAGAATGTCTTTTATGCTGTTTAACATTTGTACAGATGTTTGGAGGAATTAGAAAATGTATGAAAGCTTTTGAGACAATGATTGCAATTCCCATTAACATTTCAGAATGAGTCAATGGGAATCTTTGCTTATATGCAATTCAAGCCATTCTAGTCATGGCCAAGTTGTACTGTAACAATAATTTTAAGCGACATTTTTCGATGAGGATTTCATAAATGTCCCGTTGGTTTTCTCACATCATTGTTTCTCTCTGTATTGGCTTTAATTAATTTCTACAATTTATGTTTTTCAATTTTATGTTGGTTTACTTTAAGTCATTTGCATAAATATTTATGTGTAAATATTTTTTTTTCAATTTTTTATTAATAATTCGTTTGCGAATTATGTATGGCGTATGTGTGCGTGTGTGTGTGTTTTTTCATCTTTAATAGTTAACTCAATATTTTTTTTAATTTATATGCAAATCAGTTGTGTAGTTTATGACTTTTATACATTTTGTGTGGATTTTCAACTTTCATGATAATATAACTGAGCTTGAATAAAAACGCTATTGGTTGGAAGATTGATTTGGTTACAAGAGAAATGACATCGATCACAGTTTACGGTATCAAAAACTGAAATCATTTTAAAGTTTTTCACATGTATTGCATAATATGATTCGGCTGGCGTTGAATGAAGGCTATTGGAAAACTTAAAGCATTATCTTCGAATTCTTGTCATGAAATTCGGTATAATGAAAAACGTTATTGAAAAGTGTTCGATTTTAAGTTTGTCAAATAAATCGTCTATACTCTCTACCATAAGAGGCAAGAGATTGTATTATTATTGTATATCCACCACCACAGGCCACCGTAGCGCAGAGGTTAGCATGTACGCCTATGGCGCTGAACGCCTGGCGAGACCATCGGAAAAAATGTTCATCGGTGGTTTTCCCCTCCTAATGCTGGCAACATTTGTAAGGTACTATGCCATGTAAAACTTCTCTCCAAAGAGGTGTCGCTCTGCGGCACGCCGTTTGGACTCGGCTATAAAAAGGAGGCCCCTTGTCATTGAGCTTAAACTTGCAGTGGACTGCACTCATTGATATGTGAGAAGTTTTCCCCTGTTCCTTAATGGAATGATCATGTGCAAAATTTGCAAAATTTTGTTATAGAATGGGGGTATACTAATCTAGTCATTCTGTTTGTAACACCTCGAAATATTGATCTAGGACCCCATAAAGTATAAATCTTCTTGATCGTCTCGACATTCTGATTCGAACTAGCCATATCCGTCCGTCCGTCTGTCAAAATCACGATAGCGGTTGAACGCGTAGAGCTAGCCGCTTAAAATTTTACACAGATACCTTATATTGATGTAGGTCGTTGGGGATTGCAAATGGCCCATATCGGTTCAGAATTAGATATAGCTCCCATATAAACCAATCTACAGATTTGATTTCTTGAGCCCCTGAAAGCCGAAATTTTTGTCCGATTTGGCTGAAGTGTTGCACAAAGTATTCTGTTATGACTCCCAACAACGGAGCTAAATACGATTCAAATCAGTCAAGAGCCTGATATAGCTCCCATACAAACCGATCTCCTGATTAGAGTTCCTGACCCCCTGGAAGCCGCGATTTTCGTCCGAATTGGCTGAAATTTTGCACATATAACAGAATACTATGTGCAAAATTTCAGCCAAATCGGACGAAAATTGCGGCTTCCAGGGGGTCAGGAACTCAAATCAGGAGATCGGTTTGTATGGAAACTATATCAGGTTATAGACCGACTTGAATCGTATTTTGCTCCGTTGTTGGGCATCATAACAGAACTTCCAACTACTGTGCCACGTACGGTTCAAATCGGTCAAGAATCTGACACAGGTTCCATATAAACCAATCTCCCGATTTGACTCCTTGAGCCTCTGAAAGCCTCAATTTTCATCCGATTTGGCTGAAATTTTGCTCAAGGTATTCCTTTATGACTCCCAACAATGGAGCCAAGTACGATACAAATCGGTATATAACCTGATATAGCTCCCATATAAACCGGTCTCTCGATTTGACTTCTTGAGCCCCTGGAAGCCGCAATTTTTGTTCGATTTGGCTGAAATTTTGCCCAAGGTATTCCTTTATGACTCCCAACAATGGAGCCAAGTACGATTTAAATCGGTCAAGAACCTGATATAGCTCCCATATAAACCGATCTTCCGACTTGACTTCGTGAGCCTCTGGAAGCCTCAATTTTCATCCGATTTCGCTGAAATTTTGCTCAAAGTATTCCTTTATGACTCTCAACAATGGAGCCAAGTACGATACAAATCGGTATATAACCTGATATAGCTCCCATATAAACCGACCTCCCGATTTGACTTCTTGAGCCCCTGGAAGCCGCAATTTTTGTTCGATTTGGCTGAAATTTAGCACACGGTGTTCTGTTATGACTTCCAAGTACGGTCCATATCGGTTAAGAACCTGATATAGCTCCCATATAAACCGATCTCGCGATTTGACTCCTTGAGCCTCTGGAAGCCTCAATTTTCATCCGATTTGGCTAAAATTTTGCCCAAGGTATTCCTTTATGACTCCCAACAAGGGAGCCAAGTACGATACAAATCGGTATATAACCTGATATAGCTCCCATATAAACCGATCTCCCGATTTGACTTCTTGAGCCCCTGGAAGCCGCAGTTTTTGTTCGATTTGGCTGAAATTGAGCATATAGTGTTTTGTTATGACTTCCAAAAGCTGTGCCAAGTACGGTCCAAATCGGTCTATAACCTGATATAGCTCCCATATCAACCGATCTACAGATTTGACTTCTTGAGCCACTGGTAGCCACAATTTTTGTCCGATGTTATACGATTTGGCTGAAATTTTGCATATAGTGTTCTGTTATGACTTCCAACAACTGTGCCACGTACGTTCCAGATCGCTCTATTACCTGATATAGCTCCCATGTAAACCGATCTCCCGATTTGACTTCTTGAGCCCCTGGAAGCCTCAATTTTCATCCGATTTGGCTGAAATTTTGCACAAAGTATTCTGTTATGACTTCAAACAACGGAGCCAAATACGATTAAAATCGGTCTATTACCTGATATAGCTCCCATATGAACCGATCTCCCCATTTGACTTCCTGAACCCTAGGAAGCCGCAATTTTTGTCCTATTTGTCTGAAATTTCGAACATAGTGTTCTATTCTGACTTCCAAAAACAGTGCCAAGTTTGGTCCTAATCGATCTATAACCTGATATAGCTCCCATATGAACCGATCTCCCTATTTGACTTCCTGAACCCCAGGAAGCCGCAATTTTTGCCCGATTTGTCTAAAATTGTGAACACAGTGTTCTATTTTGACTTCCAACAACTGTGCCAAGGACGGTTTAAATCTGTATATAACCTGACATAGATCCCATATAAACCTCTCTTCCGATTTGACTTTTTAAGGCCTTAAAAGCCGCGATTTTTTTTCCGATTTGGCTGAAATTTTGCATATAGTGTTTTGCTGTGACTCTGAACAACTGCGTCTAGTACGGTCCAACTCGGTTTATAACTAAATATAGCTCTCATTTTTCAGCAGAATCCATGGTGGTGGGTTCCCAAGATTCGGCCCGGCCGAACTTCGCACGCTTTTACTTGTTTTTGCTTTTATGCCCACCACCGAAGAATGGGTGTATATTATTTTTGTGATTCCGCTTGCAACACATCGAAGCAACCATTTGTGACCCTATAAAGAAAATATATATACCTGGTCGTCATAAAAATCTAAGCCGATCTAGCCATATCTGTCCGCCTTCCTCTGTCTGTTGAAATCACGCTACAGTCTTTAAAAATAGAGATATTCAGCTGACACTTTTCACAGATTCTTTTTTTGTCCATAGGCAGGTTCAGTTCGAAGATGGGCTATATCGGGCAATATCTTGATATAGCCCCATATAGACGGATCCGCCGATTTAAGGTCTCAGGCCCATAAAAGCCACATTTATAATACGATTTAGCTGAAAGTTGGAATAGTGAGTTGTGTTAGGCCTTTCGGCATCCTTCTTCAATTTGGTCCCGATAGGTCCAGATTTGGATATAGCTGCCCTATTGACCGATTTCTCGATTTAAGTTGGGTTTTGGACCCATAAAAGGCGCATTTGTTGTCCGATGTCGTTGAAATTTGGAATAGTGAGTTGTGTTTAGGCTCTTCGACATCCTTCTTCAATTTAGCCCAAATCGGACCGGATTTGAATATAGCTACCATATAGGCCGATGTCTCGATTTAAGGTTTTGAGCCCATAAAAGGCGTATTATCCGATTTCGCCGAAATTTGGGACAGTGAGTTGTGTTTAGGCTCTTCGATATCGTTCTTCAATTTCCCCCAGATCGATCCAGATTTGAATATAGCTGCCATATAGACCGATCTCTCGATTTAAGGTTTAGGGGCCATAAAAGGCGCATTTATTATTCGATGTCGATGAAATTTGGGACAGTGAGTTAAGTTAAGCCCCTCGACATACTTTTGCAATTTAGCCCACATCGGATCGGATTTGATTATAGCTACCATATAGGCCGATGTCTCGATTTAAGGTTTTGGGCCCATAAAATGCTCATTTATTATCCGATTTCGCCGAAATTTGTCCCAAATTTGAGTGAGTTGTGTCAGGCTCTTCGACATCGTTCTTCAATTTCGCCCAGATCGACCCAGATTTGGATATAGCTGCCATGTAGACCTATCTCTCGGTTTAAGGTTGTGCCCCCATAAAAGGCGCATTTATTGTCCGATTTCTGCGAAATTTGTGACAGTGAGTTGTGTGTGTGACCAAGACTGTCGCGATGCTACTGAAGGAAAGAATGCTACATATAGAGCAACCCTGCAATCAGTAGCAACGCGCCAGATGAAGGAGAGGTATCGGGAGAAAAGAAAAAAGGAGAAACGTCTATTCCGCAGAAAGAAAAAGGAAATGGAAAATCGCATCGCTCACACTCACGAATTACGATGTATAGGAGTCAGAATGAAGTTCGGAAATTCTACCAAAGAATTAAACATCAAACCGATGGCTTTGGTGTAGGCACATCCTCCTGCAGAGACAAAGAAGGAAATCTGGTAACTGACACAGATAGCATGCTGAGGATATGGAAAGAACATTTTATACAACTGCTAGTGTCCGACGATGGCGGCGAAGAAGATACCGCAGAACCCATCAATGATGATGGTATAGAATGTTTACCTCCTAGTCAGAATTAGGCCCAAGTAGCAGTGACCCGACTGAAGAACAGCAAGGCAGCAGGAGCCGAAGGGTTACCCGCTGAACTATTTAAAACCGAAGGCGACACGCTGATAAGGCGTATGCATCAGCTTAGGCGTATGCATCAGCTTATCTGCGCAATCGGGCTAGAAAAACACATACCCGATGATTGGAACCTCAGCATACTATGTCCCGTACACAAAAAAGGAGACAAGACCGAAAGTGCCAACTACAGAGGAATAAGTCTTCTTCCCATGGCATATAAGATACTCTCGAAAGTACTTTGTGAAAGATTAAAACCTAAAGTCAATGAGTTATTTGGGCCCTATCAGTGCGGCTTTAGACCTGATAAATCCACCCTGGACCGGATATTCACACTGCGCCAAATCCTTGAAAAGACCCGAGAAGGACAAATCAACACCTACCATTTCTTTGTTGACTTCAAAGCCGCTTTCGATACTCCTTAACGTTCAAAGGTATTTCAAGCCATGTCCGAGTTTGGCAACCCTGCAAAATTAGTAAGACTCTGCAGGATGACACTTGCTGATAAGCGTTCTTCGGTAAGAATAGGAAAGAATCTTTCGGAACCATTTAATACCAAACGAGGTTTCAGACAAGGAGACAGCCTATCGTGTGATCTCTTTAATATCCTGCTGGAGAAGATTATACGAGATGCAGATGTGAATAGATTTGACACACTAATCACAAGAAAACACATGCTACTCGCCTATGCCGACGACATCGATATCATAGGTCGATCACGGGAAGTTGTAACTGTTGTTTTTGGAATGAATTTAAAGAGAGTCGGTGAAAATGGGTCTGGCAGTAAATGGATGGTTTCAACTCCCAACACGCCTTATACAACCGAGCAGATAAAGAAAATCGAGAAAGTTGGGAACCACAACTTTGAGATAGCCAGCAACTACCCCGGGGCCGCCGTAACCGAAACGAGTGACACCAGTTTGGAGATAAAGCGGAGAATAATATTGGCATATAGATGTTACTTTGGACTAAGTAAGCAGTTTAGAAACAAGGCCATCTTTCGACAGATGAAGATTACACTCTAGAAGACACTGATACTACCCGTGTTGTTATATGGTTCTGAAGCATGGGTTCTTGTGCAAGCCGGTGAGGCAGTGCTTGGAGTATTTGAGAGAAAGATTCTTCGTGAGATATATGGACCAGTTTGCGTTAACGGAGAATATAGGCGACGTATGAACCACGAGCTGTATGAGCTGTATGACGACGATAGCATAGTTACACGTATCGAAATACAACGGCTGCGTTGGCTAGGTCATCAGAATGGATGAAGAAGCTCCAGCAAAGAAGTCTTTTGAGGGCAAACACGGTGGTACACGCAAACCGGGAAGACCAAAAGTCCGATGCAAAGATCAAGCGGTGTCAGATATTTTAGAATGAGCGCAGAAGATCGAGGCGCTTGGAATGCTATTCTATTGGGTTGCCCAAAAAGTAATTGCGGATTTTTTAAAAGAAAGTAAATGCATTTTTAATAAAGCTTAGAATGAACTTTAATCAAATATACTTTTTTACACTATTTTTTCTAAAGCAAGCTAAAAGTAACAGCTGATAACTGACAGAAGAAAGAATGCAAATACAGAGTCACAAGCTGTGAAAAAAATTTGTCAACGCCGACTATATGAAAAATCCGCAATTACTTTTTGGGCAACCAATATGTTCGGCTAGTGGAACAAATGTTCTGTCATAGCTAATTAAAAGTCGGATTTATTGTCCGATTTCGCCGAATTTTGGGACAGTGAGTTGTGTTAGGCCCTCCTTTATCTCTTTTCAGTTTGCCTCAGATCAATTCAGATTTGGATTTAGTTGTAATATGCATTTTTCACCAGATTATGACGAAAGGTGGTTCACGCATATACCCGAGGTGGTTGATAGTTCGGAGAGGCCGAATTTAACGCCTTTTTACTTGTTTTAAAAGCGAATAAAAATTGATCCCCTTAGATGGTCAAATTCAAACATTGGTTTATGTGAAACGATTTGGATCATACTCGACTTCGATTTGGAAAGGTGAAGAAACTCAGGATGCAAAATTCCAGCAAAATCGTTTAAGAGCTTTGTTCTACATATCAAACGGGAAGATTCGTTAATATGGGAGTTGTGGTCAGTTCATGGGCTAATTTCGGCTATAGTTAGCAATATTCAGCCTAATCGTTAAAGAATTCCATCCCCCACCCTCTAGAATTTAAAACGGGAAATTGGTTTGTATGATAGGTTTATTAGGTTATGGGCTGATTTGAAGCATCCTTGGCTTTGAACTTTGGAGACACCACTTTAATCACCAAAAGGCACCACGCAAACAAATTATCACTCAATTAATACGAATTCCAAAATTGTCTTTATCAAAAAATTATGCTTAGGCCTTAAAATTGATTTTACGTACGACCCACTTTGTCATTATCTGCCTTCATTATATTTTCGTTCAGCTTGCAATGACAGCTGGCTGTGACCTTTCAACTCCCAAGTTAACTTCTGAACCAAGTCATTGACAAACCATTTACTACGATTAATATTAACATGTTACAATACTCACTGGTATTTATGGTCGATAATTTCAGTTCAATTGTAACGTCATGAAACCAGCCAAAGGAATTAAAAAAGTAGAGTAGTATAGGCGTTTTTTTTTTCTCAAAAGCCCATAGGCAGCAACAAGCTTTTCATAAAGCTGAAGTAAGGACGGACGTAGTACTCTGACGGAGCAAACAACATTTCTAAGCGGCAGCTGCCAGTATTCACACGTCATTTAATTTCGATTAGTCAAGTGGCATTATAGTGGCAGTTATCATTAAGCATGGCCACCCCACCGCAAAACACCAGTCGTTTGTGGCCGTTCATCTGTAGTCGCTGCCACGGCCGTGGCAACAGACCTACAATTACAGACATTGGAAATTCATTCAATTGCTCACTTGCTGATTGCGTTCTTTCAATTGTAAATTTCCCAAGCAATTCCGAGTCCGAGTGATGACTGGCTGCCTCATAAGCTTGTGCAGTTACATTTGAATGTACAAAATCGATTTATGAATGTAATGCCATATATTTGCCATTTTTCTTGCTCCTTGAATGAAAAAGGCCAACGAAAGTGCCGACTGAAATTATGGAATAAAAATAAATTGGTGTTATGTTTGGAAAACTTGAAGTCATAAACTTAGAGATGTCCAACCTTTGTGAAAGAACCTAAAACTTCAATTATATATACTTAAGGAAGGAATAACCAAATTAAAGGATTTATAAATCCTCGTAGAAATATTGAGCAAATCTTATTTATGTTAAGAGGGTGATTGTGATTGTGATAGAAAATTCTTTCAGATTAAATAAAAAAATTAATTGAATCAATAAATTTTTTGATTAAAAATTGCAAAATTTCTCTCACAACTGTAATTGAAACAAGTAAGAGCGTGCAAAGTTCGGCCGGGCCGAATCTTATATACCCTCCACCATGGTCGCATCTGTCGAGTTCTTTGCGCTGTATCTGTTTTTAGGCAAACAAAGTATAATGAATAAGGACGGAGGAGCAGCTATATCAAGTTATAGTCCGATTCGGGGCTCAAGAAGCGAAATTGGGAGATCGGTTTATATGGGAGCTGTATCAAGCTTTAGATCGATTCTGACCATATTGCACACGTATGTTGAAGGCCATGGGAGGAGCCGTTGTATAAAATTTGTGCCAAATCGAATGAGAATTACGCTCTTTAGAGGCTCAAGAAGTCAATACCCAAGATCGGTTTATATGGCAGCTATATTAGGTTATAGACCGATTAGGAATATACTTTGCACAGTTGTTGAAAGTGATATCAAAACACTATGTGCAAAACTTCAGTCAAATCGGACGAGAATTGCGCCCTCTAGAGGCTCAAGAAGTCAAGACCCAAGATCGGCTTATATGGCAGCTATATCAGGTTATGGACCGATTTGAACCATACATGGCACAGTTATTGGATATCATAACAAAATACGTCGTGCAAAATTTCATTCCAATCGGATAAGAATTGCGCTCTCTAGAGGCTCAAGAAGTCAAGACCCAAGATCGGCTTATATGGCAGCTATATCAGGTTATGGACCGATTAGGACCATACTATGCACAGTTGTTGGAAGTGATATCAAAACACTATGTGCAAAATTTCAGTCAAATCGGACGAGAATTACGCCCTCTAGAGGCTCAAGAAGTCAAGACCCAAGATTGGTTGATATGGCAGCTATATCAGGTTATGGGCCGATTTGAACCATACATGGCACAGTTGTTGGATGTCATAACAAAATACGTCGTGCAAAATTTCATTGCAATCGGATAAGAATTGAGTCCTCTAGAGGCTCAAGAAGTCAAGACCCAAGATCGGTTTATATGGCAGCTATATCAAAACATGGGCCGATTTGAACCATACTTGGCACAGTTGTTGGATATCATAACGAAATACGTTGTGCAAAATTTCATTCCAATCGGATAAGAATTGCGCCCTCTAGAGGCTCAAGAAGTCAAGACCCAAGATCGGTTTATATGGCAGCTATATCAAAACATGGACCGATATGGCCCATTTACAATACCAACCGACCTACACTAATAAGAAGTATTTGTGCAAAATTTCAAGCGGCTAGCTTTACTCCTTCGAAAGTTAGCGTGCTTTCGACAGACAGACGGACAGACGGTCGGACTTGGCTAGATCGACATAAAATGTCGCGACGATGAAGAATATATATACTCTATGGGGTCTCAGACGAATATTTCGTGTAGTTACAAACAGAATGACGAAATTAGTATACCCCCCATCCTATGGTGGAGGGTATAAAAAGGATCCGAACTAAACCAAACTCCACATAGATACAGCTTTTATGGACCTTAGACACTAAATCGGGAGATCGGTCTATATGATGGCTATATTAAGATTAGGACCGATTTGAAACATATTCAGCACTGATGTCGGGGATCTAAACAAAAATCATTGTGCCAAATTTCAGCGAAATCGGCCAATAAATGCAGCTTTTATGAACCTAAGACCCTAAATCGGCAGATCGGTCTATATGGGAGCTATATTAACATATAGAGCGATTTGAATCATATTCAGCATGGATGTCGGGGATCTCAACATGAATCCATGTGCCTAATTTCAGCCAAATCGGATAATAGATACTGCTTTTATGAGCCTAAGATCCTGTAATCGAAGATTGGTCTATATAGGGCCCATATTACACCATATTCGGTGCAGATGTCGGGGATCTTAACACAAATCATTGTGCCAAATTTCAGCCAAATCAGATAATAAATGCAGCTTTTATGAGCCTAAGACCCTTATTCGGGAGAATGTCAGCGAAATTGGCCAATAAATGCAGCTCTTATGAGACTAAAACCCTAAAATGGATGATTGGTCTGTATAGGGGCTTTAATAATATATAGACCGATCTAAACCATATTCGGCACAATATCAGCGAAATCGGCCAATAAATACAGCTGTTATGAGCATAAAACCCTGAAATGGAAGATTGGTCTATATAAGTGCTATAATAATATACAGACCGATCTATACCATATTCGGCACTGATGTCGGGGATCTTATCACAAATCATTGCGCCAAATTTCACTCGAATCGGGCAATACATACTGCTTTTATGAGTCTAAGATCCTGAAATGAAAGATTGGTCTATATAGGGCCCATATAACACCATATTCGGTGCAGATGTCGGGGATCTTAACACAAATCATTGTGCCAAATTTCTGCCAAATCAGATAATAAATGCAGCTTTTAAGAGCCTAAGACCCTTATTCGGGAGAATGTCAGCGAAATCGGCCAATAAATGCGGCTCTTATGAGCCTAAAACCCTAAAATGGATGATTGGTCTGTATAAGGGCTTTAATAATATATAGACCGAGCTAAGCCATATTCAGCACAGATGTCGGGGATCTTAACACAAATCATTGTGCCAAATTTTACCCGAATCGGATAATAAAAACAGCTTTTATGAGCATTACACTCCAAAACAGGAGATTGGTCAATATGTGGGCTATATCAAGATATAGTCCGATATAGCCGTCGTCGAACTCAACCTGTCTGCGGACAAGAAAGTGTCTGTGCCAAGTTTCAGCTCAATGTCTTTGTTTTTGACAACTGTAGCGTGGTTTCAACAGACCGACGGACGGACAGACATAGACAAACAAAACATTCAGAATTCGGTCAGAAGTCTGAACGAAAGTCCGAAAAATTCATCCGAATTCGGATCCGAAGTCTGTCCGAATTCTTAAGGAAAAATATATGGAGTGGTTGGAGGCCACCGTAGCGCAAAGGTTAGCATGTCCGCCTATGACGCGGAACGCGAATCCTGGCGAGAATATCAGAAAAAATTTCCGCTGTGGTTATTCCCTCCTAGTGCTGGCGACATTTGTGAGGATAAATGCTACTTAAAAAAATATGGAATTGCAGCCATATAAAAACTTCTCCGATATGACACATTTGCAATCCCCAACCTTCTACGTCAGTTCAAAATTTTAAGGGAATATATTCGTTCGATTGCTATCGTGACAACTAGATCGACGTGGAAGGTCAAGACGATACATTTATACACTTTTTGGGATCGCAGATCAATATTTCAAGGATGACTTCCGTATCGTACGGTAGTGGGTAGGTTAGGCAAGAGTGGCATCCTATTTTCTTACCGGACTCACATGGACCATTTTCGTCCCTGGGGATACCACAGTAGCGACACACCAGGCCTCTAAATACTAACTACATGAACATTTCGTTTTATAACAGCGGATACTTCTCCATATCAATGAGTGCAGTCCGATTAAAGTTTAAGCTCAATGATAAGAAGTCTTCTGTTTTTTATGAGGAGTTCGGACGGTGTGCCGCATATCGACAGGACTTGGTAGAGAAGTTAAAACATGGCTGGATAGCTCGCAAATATAGCCGGCATTAAAAATGAGATAATCACCTTTAAACATTTTTCTGATATTCTAGCCGGAATTTGAGTCCAGTAGTTCGGCGTCATTGGCGGACATGATAGCCTCTGGGCCATGATGGCCTCTAGTGGGTATCGAATCGACGAACCCTCTCACGGGTAATCTCAGCACGTTACCAACTCTGGTAACAGAACTTACTCAGCTAACCGATAGCCGAATTTTCAGCTGTAGCCGAGTTGCGCGGTAGCCAAGTTTTGAAGGAAGCAAACTTGGGTGGCAACCACATTGTGTGGTAGCCATTTTGTGGTAGTTAGGTTGGGCGACGGCAAAATTGGGCGGTAGCCATGACTGTAGCCAAGTTGGGTGGTAGCCAAGTTGGGTGGTAGCCATGTTAAGCGGTAGCCATATTGGGCGGTAGCCACGTTGGGCGATAGCCACGTTGGGCGGTAGCGATGATGAGCGGTGGTCAAGTTTGGCGGTAGCCAAGTTTTGCGATAGCCAAGTTGGGCGGTAGCTATGTTGGGGGCTGCAGCCAAGTTGGGCGGTAGCCAAGTTGGGCGGTAGCCAAGTTGGACGGTAGCCAAGTTGGCCGGTAGCCAAGTTGGACGGTAGCCAAGTTGGACGGTAGCCAAGTTGAGCGGTAGCCAAGTTGGGCGGTAGCCAAGTTGGGCGGTAGCCAAGTTAGACGGTAGACAAGTTGGGCGGTAGGCAAGTTAGGCGGTAGCCAAGTTGAGCGTTAGCCAAGTTGAGCGTTAGCCAAGTTGGTCGGTAGCCTTGTTGGGGGCTGTAGCCAAGTTGAACGGTAGCCAAGTTGGGGGCTGTAGCCAAGTTTGGCGGTAGCCAAGTTTTGCGATAGCCAAGTTGGTCGGTAGCGTAGTTGAACGGTAGCCAAGTTGAACGGTAACCTAGTTGGGTGTAGCCAAGTTGGGGGATAGCCAAGTTGGACAGAAGCGAAGTTGGGCGGTAGCCACGTTGCGTGGTAGCCATTTTGTGGTAGTTAGGTTGGGCGATGGCAAAATTGGGCGGTAGCCATGACTGTAGCCAAGTTGGGTGGTAGCCAAGTTGGGTGGTAGCCAAGTTGAGCGGTAGCCAAGTTAAGCGGTAGGCATGTTAGGCGGGGGCTGTAGCCAAGTTTTGCGATAGCCAAGTTGGGCGGTAGCGTAGTTGAACGGTAGCCAAGTTGGGCGGTAGCCAAGTTGAACAGTAGCCTAGTTGGGGGTAGCCAAGTTGGGGGATAGCCAAGTTGGGCGGTAGCTAAACTGAGCGGTACCCAAGTTGGGCGGTAGCTGAGTTGAACGGTAGCCGTGTTGAGCGGTAGCCGTGTTGGGCGGTAGCCATGTTGGGCTGTAGCCAAGTTTGGCGGTAGCTAAGTTTTGCGATAGCAAAGTTTTGCAATAGCCAAGTTGGGCGGTAGCTATTTTGGCCAAGTTGGGCGGTAGCCAAGTTGTGCGGTAGCCAAGTTGTGCGGTAGCCAAGTTGTGCGGTAGCCAAGTTAGACGGTAGACAAGTTGGGCGTTAGGCAAGTTAGGCGGTAGCCTAGTAGGTAGCCAAGTTGAGAGGTAGCCATGTTGGGCGGTAGCCATGTTGGGCTGTGGCTGATTTGGGCGGTTGCCGAGTTGGCGGTAGTCTAGTAGGTAGCCAAGTTAGGCGGTAACCAAGATGGGCGGTAGCCATGTAGGTAGCCAAGTTGGACGGTAGCCGTGTTGGGGGCTGTAGCTAAGTTATGAGGTAGCCAAGTTGTGCGGTAGTCAAGTTGAGCGGTAGTCAAGTTGGGCGGTAGCCATATAGTTGGCGGCAGCCATATAGTGGGCTGTAGCCAAGTTTGGCGGTCGCCAAGTTGGGACGTAGCCAAGTTTTGCGGTAGCCAAGTTGAGCAGTAGCCAGCCTACCGCTCTGACTACAGGGGGTTGGGGGATGGAGCCAAGTTATGAGGTAGCCAAGTTGAGCGGTAGCCAAGTTGAGCAGTAGCCATGTTGGGCGTTAGCTATGTTAGGCGGTAGCCGTGTTGGTTAGCCAATCTGAATTTATACCCTGTGATGGGTATAAAAACGATCAATTCTATACTCCGTACCATTGAAAAGTAATGATCAAAACGCCATTAGGCCACAAAGCCCATATTCAAGCCGTACCGTAGTTAGCATAACCCTCAAGTGTCATTTTTCCATAACAACTCAAACTAGTTTATCACTACTCACACTCACATATTCATCAAGAAGTGACCAATTTTCCTGTTGTACCACATTGTATGCACCAAGAAGGTAGGTAAATGACAAAAAATTATAAAATTTTTCAAAATTCCAAACTGTTCATGTGGCCTTCCGGATTTGCTGTTGAATGTTGCACTTGCCTCAACAAAATTCCTAATTGCCACTTGTAGTTATGCACTACGGCTTGTGCTTGATGCCATTGAGTGCACCCAAACCAAGCAATTGAAATGTGCAGCGTTTATCTGTCGCGTCAACAGGGTTGAAGAGTGTTTTCAATTTTCATACCATTCTGTTTTTGCTCAACGCTTTATTCACTTCCCCTGCCCTGAATGACCATTGCCGTTCAAATCGTTGTCTAATTGTGGGGTTTACGTATCAATCGAATCGTAAAAAAGGCCAAGTTTCGATATGTTTATGTCTTTCGAATTGTCTTGACTTGAATGTCTGTCGATTGGGGTGCTCACACAAAACATTGCATTAAACGTCTTGTGGGCAAAACAGAATGTAGCAAGTGGCATGTGTTGCAGTGTACACGCACGCACTCCTCGGGACGTCTTTTCATGTATTCGAATGGTCACTGTCAATAATTGTTGAATTTGGAACAGTCAAAGGGACAGACGAGTGAATTGTATGTCATGTTTGGACGTTTATGTAATTTATCATTTTGCACCTTTTTGGCATGTGATAATTTTTCACTTAAAAGAAATCGTTGAGTTGTATACGTATGTACGTGCAAATGAACGCCTAAATGCAGTTGCTGTTTGAGCAAGGAGTTGGTAAAAATTGTATTGTTTTTTGAAGACAACTATTCTGAAACTATGCTAAGTGTATTTGTACAGATAATAGAGCAATGTCTCATGACTTTTACATATGGATGAAAGATCATGAAAATTACATCTAATACCACCATGCAACATCCTTTATCGAATGTACCATTGTATTGTTCAGAATTATATGACCTAATAGAGTATTGTCTCATGGCTAGAACGATGTCTCACACATCGTCCTTTACCGAATGTATTGTTCAGAATTATATGACCTTATTTAATCAAACCCATATGACATGAAATCGTATTGTCCCTATCTCATTCTACTACAACATTTTTAACCACACTCATTTTGATTTACCTAGTCTGTAGTATACAAAGTGTCAGAATACATTTTAATTAATTCATAACAACTGTCATATTCATACTAAAGTTTTATTTACGCTATAACACACGAAATGCTTCATTTTACCACTTTATGATAAATGCGTAGATTTACTTATCAAATAATTTTCACGTGTCTAAAAGGACTGTTGTTGGACTACATGTCGAGTGAATTATTGCAAAGTTCTACATTGACAGATATTGAAATGAATTGTATGTGGAGCACGTTCTCAATATCTATCTGGCGTTTGCGTCATAAATCCTTCTTATCGGTTAACATGTGTTTAAGGCCATTGATGCGAAGGGTAATGAATGTCTATGACATTTGGCGTTAATATTCAATTTGGATTGTTGTGCAAATAATAACTCGGCACAAAGTCAGTTTGATGTAAGAATGTTAACACAAATTGAACAGAATGCTTATGTCAAATGCCGATAATGATAAATGCATTAATGTTTGTATACTGAATTGGCCGCAGGGAATAACAGAATTTTTGTTTATTTATCCCAGATAAAAATCTGCATATGTAAGGGGTTTTGATGGGTCACTCTATTTATACTCTAAACCACTTCCCCATATTTAGTGATGTGGATTGGAAAACCACCGATGAAAATTATTTCTGGTCTCGCCAGGATTTGAACCCAGGCTTTCGGCGTCATAGGCGGACATGCTAACCTCTGCGCTACGGTGGCCTCCAAAAAATACAAAACGGTACAAAAAAATATATTCCAAACTTCCAAATTAGGGTCTTAAGACTATAAAATTCGTATTTGTTGCTTAAATTCATTTAAATTTGCAACAAGGAGTTCTCTAGGACCCTGAAGGCCCGCTAAAAAATCTCTCAAAATTCTAACGACTCAAAATTTGGGCTTATTAATGAAGGCACCATGGGCTTTTTTATACCTACCAGCATAGGATGGAGGTATACTAATCTAGTCATTCCATTTGTAACACCTTGATTTTTGATCTAGGACCCCATTATATATATATATAATCTTGGTCCTCTCGACATCCTGAGTCTATTTAGTTATGAGCGTCCGTCCGTCCGTCTGTCGAAATCTCGATAGCTAGGTTGAACGCTTAAAGCTAGCCGCTTGAAATTTTTCACAGATACTTAATATTTATGTAGTTCATTGGGGATTGCAAATGGGCCATTTCGATTCAGATTTGGATATATCTTATATATAAAAATCAATTTGTGTTTGTTTGTATTGGGTTGCCCAAAAAGTAATTGCGGATTTTTCATATAGTCGGCGTTGAGAAATTTTTTCACAGCTTGTGACTCTGTAATTGCATTCTTTCTTCTGTCAGTTATCAGCTGCTACTTTTAGCTTGCTTTAGAAAAAAAGTGTAAAAAAAGTATATTTAATTAAAGTTCATTCTAAGTTCTATTAAAAATGCATTTACTTTCTTTTAAAAAATCCGCAATTACTTTTTGGGCAACCCTAGTTTTGTTTGTTTGTAGGTTTGTTTGTTTGTTTGTGTGTTCCTTATAGACTCAGAAACGGCTGAAGCGATTTTCTTGAAATTTTCACTGATGGTGCATAATGATCCCGTGGTGAAAATAGGGCACTACATTATTTGATATCTGAAGGGGGGGCGGACCCTCCCCCTTACCCTAATTTTCAGAAACGCAAGATCTCGGATCATGGGTCATGCGATTTAAGCGAACTTGTTCGTACTCTCTTATAATAACCTACAAACAAAAATTTGGTATCCAAATTTCGGATGGGGTACCTAGGGTGGGCGCCCCACCCAAAAACCTACCAAATATATATATACACCAACCACGACATTATGGGACTCAAATGAAAGGTATTTAAGATTAGAAAACGAATTTGATATCCAATTGTCGGACGAAGTGTTTGGGGGACCACCCCAACCCCCAAAACACCCCTAAATCGGACATATTTACCGACCATGGCAATATGCGGCTCAAATGAAAGGTATTTGCAAATAAAATACGAATCTGATATACAAATTTGTGATTTAGTTTCTGGGGGTCCACCCCTTCCCCAAAATACCCCCCAAACAGGATTTATTTACCGACCATGGCAATATGGGGCTTAAATTCAAGGTATTTGAGTGTAGACCACGAATCTGATATCTAGATGTGGGACCAAGTGTTTAAGGGCCCGCCCATCCCCGAGAACATCCCCCAAGGAAGACAAATCTGCCGATTTGACTTCTTGAGCCCCTGGAAGCCACAATTTTTGTCCAATTTGAGTAAGATTTTGCACATAGTATTCCGTTATGACATGCAACAACGGAGCCACGTACGGTCCAAATCAGTCGACAACCTGATATAGCTCTTATATGAATCGATCTCCTGATTTGACTTCTTGAGCCCCTGGAAGCCGCAATTTTTTGTCCAATTTGGCTGAAATTTTGCACATAGTATTCCGTTATGTCTTCCAACAACTGTGGCAAGTACAGTTGAAATCGGTCAAAACCCTGATATAGCTCCCATATAAACCGATCTCCCGATTTGACTTCTTGAGCCCGTGGAAGCCGCAATTTTTTGTCCAATTTGAGTGAGATTTTGCACATGGTATTCCGATATGACTTCCAACAACGAAGCCACGTACGGTGTAAATCGGTCAAGAACCTGAATAGCTCCCATATTAAACGATCTCCCGATTTGACTTCTTGTGCCCTTAGATTAGGTTAGGTTAGGTTGAAAAGAGGATGCAGATATTAATCCGCCCCATGCCACTATGGACATACACCTAAGCCAGTAATCGGCTTGTTGTGCGCTCTATAAACTAACCTCTAAAAAGAAAATTTTAAGTTATGAATTCCGTGCTACTTACAAAATCTTTAATTGTTTTCAATGCCACTCCCCTAAGTTGGTTCATGTCTAAACTTAGGTCTCCACCTAAGTACCGGTATCTGTTGGACGCGAAAGCCGGGCAATGACAAAGGAAATGCTCCAACGTCTTATCATCTTCCGCGCATGCCCTACACATGCTATCACTTGCCGCAACGATTTTACATAAGTGAGCCCGTAGTCCTATGTGTCCTGTTATGATACCAAAGCTATACTGACCTCCTTCTAGCTTCCTTTCAGTAATAGCCTCGTCTTCTCACGATCTGGATCCCCCCATAGGGGTTTTCGCCGTTCTACCGACCGTTTTGCTGTTCCACAGGGTTGCATGCGCATTCGTTGCTCACTCCCTTAACTCGGACTGCGTCGAACCGAAAGGCTTCGGGTATCACTTGCCGCAACGATTTTCCATAAGTGAGCTCGTAGTCCTATGTGTCCTGTTATGATACCAAAGCTATACTGACCTCCTTCTAGCTTCCTTTCAGTAATAGCCTCGTCTTCTCACGATCTGGATCCCCCCCATAGGGGTTTTCGCCGTCCTACCGACCGTTTCGCTGTTCCACAGGGTTGCATGCGCATTCGTCGCCTACGCCCTTAACTCGGACTGCGTCGACCAGAAAGGCTTCGGGTTAACCAAGTTTATTGATGGCAGTCTTCTGGCCTTCACCGCCAAATCGTCTGCCCTTTCATTTCCCCTTACTCCGTTATGGCCCGGCACCCTAACGATGCGGATTTTGCCATCCTCAGAGAAGGCGTTAATCTTCTTCTTACACTGCAAGACTGTTTGTGACCTAACCGTCCTGGTTGTTATTGCCCTTATGGCAATTTAACTGTCGGCAAAGATGTTCACATGCGACGTCCTCGCGTTAGCTCCACACCACCCCACGAATTCCGTGATCGCCCAGATATCCGCCCGCAGGACCGAATTATGGTCAGGCAGTCTAAAAGAGATCTCAGTCCCTGGTTTCTCAATGTAAACCCCCAGGCCCACTCTGTCCTCAAGCTTTGATCCATGATCTTCCAGATGGCAATACTAGGGTTCCGTCAATCCAAGACTGTGCCGATGGCAGCTGTGCTTTGCACTCGACTTCAAGGTTCATCTCAGGTATTCGATCGGAAACCTCTCCCCTTCCTTTCAGGTTTCCTATCGTCGCCTCGCTTGTACCGAGATGGTATGAGCTGCTTCCATCCACATTCCATTCTCCCATCCCCTTAAGTCTCATAACCGCAGAGGCTGCCTCTCACTTAATCTGTATGTCAATGGGTCGGATATCAAGAATAGTCTCCAGTGCCCTAGTGGGCGTGATCCTCATCGCTCCGCCTATGCCAAGACAACATGTTTTCTGAACCTGTTGGTATGGTCCTTATGTTGCACTTTTTCTCCATAGCAGTCCACCAAGCTACTGAGGCGTATGTAAGTATTGGTCTAAACACGCTCCTAGGATAGTCCACTGGCTCTACAGCCTTGTGCGCTTACAAGCCACGAGTTTTATCCGATTTTGGCTAAAATTTTCCACATTATGTTCTATTATGACTTCCAATAACTGTGCCATGTTCGGTTCAAATCGGTTTATAACCAGCCTCCATATTTTAGCAGAATCCATGGTGTTGGCCCGAACTTTGCCCGCTTTTACTTGTTGGTCATTAGAATTGTCATTGCACCATACTATAGACTCCGCGATCTCCATATCATATTTGGGCTGAATTATAAAATATTCGATTGGACTTTTGGAGCTCATCGAGGCGTTTTCTATTCCATGAATATGTTGGGCTCACTTTAATTTCATATGGCCCCGCTTAAGTAATACCAAACTCGTATTCATCAGGAAATCATCTTTTTGACTCTCCCAATACCTGCTGCATTCCTTATGCTCAAGTCAAAATTTATTACCAAAATCCCATTTGTGATGCTGTTAATCTTAACAAAGCTCCCTCTAAGGCAAACTACACCGAATGCAAATAGACTCAGACATATTTTAATGAGATTTTGTGGCATTTTGACAAAAAAAAAAAAAAATCCACAAAAAAATGTCCCTTACTCCAGTTGACTTCTTAAGTCTTGAACATATCTGATATTCATTGAAAAGTGCGTTTCATTTACAGCACGTGTTTGCTATCGGATTAATAAGATGGGCAATAACAGCCACAGTCACAGCAGTGGTAACACCCACGGTGAGCAAGAAAAAAAAAACTTGGGTCGCTATGAAAAAAAAAATTAACAACTCCTGGTGAGGGTGCCATACAGGCAGAGTGGTGAGTAAATGTATCATTTTCATGGATTTTTTTACCCCAAATAATATGCCTCATTTGTACGTCCTTCGTATTTTGCTGTTTCTCTTTCGATGTTTTTTTCTCCAATTATTCAGTGCCTTGGTGAATTTTTCATCAGCAAATATTATGATTTGTTTGGTCGTTTATTTGTTTTGAAATGAAATTGGATTTTCCTGTTTTCTTCCTTTCCGGCTTCTTGCTGTTGTCCGTTTCCCTTCTCTCTGGATGTGTGTGAGTGTGAGTGTGTGTGTGTGTGCGTTCCCAGTCCAGACTACAAGACTAACCAATTTGAGCTTATAAATTGAAAAGATGGAAAAAGTTGTAACGGAAATTGCATTCCTTTTAAAAATTAATAAATTCAACTTTGAAGATTTATCGGCATTTAAATTTCTTTTCATGGTGAGGTAACCACAGCTGTGGTGGTCATTTGGCTATTTTGGAAAATTATTTGGTTTTATGGCAAATTGAAAAGCATAAATAAAATTAAAATTGTTTTTCTTCGAAAATTGTCTTTTTATTAGCATTTTTTTACAACAGATTGTTGATGGAGGAAAATTCAGGGAAATTAATGTCGTTATGATGATATTGACTTATAGCATAACGAATATGATTTCCCCTGGATTAGCAAATGCAAATTTTGCCCTTGAAGAGGGTCAAACTTCCACACATATCAATGAGTGCAGTCCGATTCAAGTTTAAGCTCAATGAGGGGTCTACATTTTATAGCCGAGTCCGAACGGCGTGCCGCAGTGCGACACCTCTTTAGAGAGAAGTTTTACATGGCATAGTACCTCACAAATATTGCCAGCATTAGGAGGGGAAAACCACCGTTGAACATTTTTTGTGATGGTCTCGCCAGGATTCGAACCCAGGCGTTCAGCGTCATAGGCGGACATGCTAACCTCTGCGCTACGGTGGCCTCCATTTTTGGACTAGCAAATGCAAAGTTTGCCCATGAACATTCCACTAAGGAAGAGGGGCAAACTTAATACAGTCCGATTCAAGTTTTAGATCAATGATAAGGGACCTACTTTTCATAGCCTAGTCCAAACGGCGTGCTGCAGTGGGACACCTTTTTTGGAAAAAAAGTTTTTCAATGTCATAGTACCTCCTAAATGTTGTCATTAAGAGGGGAAATCCACCACTTAAACTTTTTATACCCTCCACCATAGGATGGGGGGTATACTAATTTCGTCATTCTGTTTGTAACTACCCGAAATATTCGTCCGAGACCCCACAAAGTATATATATTTCTGAACGTCGAGAAATTTTATGTCGATCTAGACATGTCCGTCCATCTGTCCGTTCGTCTGTCTGTTGAAAGCACAATAACTTCCGAAGGAGTAAAGCTAGCCGCTTGAAATTTTGCACAAATTAGTCTTCTTATTAGTGTAGGTCGGTTGGTATTGCAAATGGGGCATATCGGTCTATATTTTGATATAGCTGCCATATAAACCGATCTTGGGTCTTGACTTCTTGAGCCTCTAGAGTGCGCAATTCTTATCCGATTGGAATGAAATTTTGCACGACGTGTTTTGTTATGATAATCAACAACTGTGCCAAGTATGGTTTGAATCGGACCATAACCTGATATAGGTGTCATATAAACCGATCTTGGGCCTTGACTTCTTGAGCCTCTAGAGGGCGCAATTCTAATTCGATTTGAATGAATTTTAACACGACGTGTTTTGTTATGATAATCAACAACTGTGCCAAGTATGGTTCAAATCGGTCCATAACCTGATATAGCTGCCATATAAACCGATCTGGGGACTTGACTTCTTGAGCCACTAGAGTAAGCAATTCTTATCCGATTTGAATGAAATTATGCACGATGTATTTTGTTATGATATCCAACAACTGCGCCAAGTATGGTTCAAATCGGCCCATTACCTGATATAGCTGCCATATAAACCGATCTTGGGTCTTGACTTCTTGAGCCACTAGAGGGCGCAATTCTTATCCGATTTGAATGAAATTATGCACGATGTATTTTGTTATGATATCCAACAACTGTGCCAAGTATGGTTCAAATCGGTCCATAACCTGATATAGCTGCCATATAAACCGATCTTGGGTCTTGACTTCTTGAGCTTCTAGAGGGCGCAATTCTTATCCGATTTGAATGAATTTTAACACGACGTGTTTTGTCGTAATATCCAACAACTGTGCCAAGTATGGTTCAAACCGGCCCATAACCTGATATAGCTGTCATATAAACCGATCTTGGGTCTTGACTTCTTGAGCCTATAGAGATCGCAATTATTATCCGATTGGAATGAGATTTTGCACGACGTGTTTTGTTATGATGTCGAATGATAGCTGCCATATAAACCGATCTTGGGTCTTGACTTCTTGAGCCTCTAGAGTGCGCAATTCTTATACGATTTGAATGAAATGTTGCACGACAGATTCTCTCATGACAATCAACATACGAGTTTATTATGGTCTGAATCGGTCTATAGCCCGATACAGGTCCCACATAAATCGATCTCTCTATTTTACTTCTTGAACCCCCAAAGGGCGCAATTCTTATTCGAATTGGCTAACATTTTACACAGGTCTCCACAATTATATTATATAATTGTGGTCCAAACCGGACCATGTCTTGATATCGCTCTTATAGCAGAGCAAATCTTTTCTTATATCCTTTTTTGCCTAAGAAGAGATGCCGGGAAAAGAACTCGGCAAATGCGACCCATGGTGGAGGGTATATAAGATTCGGCCCGGCCGAACTTAGTACGCTTTTACTTGTTTCTGATGGTCTCGCGTTCAGCGTCATATGCGAACATGCCAGCCTCTGCGCTACGATGGCCTCTTCTGGATTAAGTCAGCCAAAAACGCTCTATGTTCGACAAGTTTGCATCTCCGGGGGGTTTTGTAAGGGTCATTCAAATGAAGATTATTCTTAAATAGGATGAGCGCTATCCAGCCAACTAAGTTTCGAAAATCGAACTACAAATAAAGATTTGGAAAACCGAAAAAATTTTTAAAGAGTCGAGGTGCCTAAGACCTGCTAAGAGACCCCCGGACCACCCGGACGTACTAGGTCCTCGCAATTTTGCATCTATCTTCAGATACTGGTTAGCTCTATTTATTCAAAATTAGGGTTATCTCTGTACGTTCCCAAAAGACAGATTTTTACTGGTTTGTTTTGCGATGTCAACCCACTGTGCGATTATCTGACTTCTAAGTATACCCCATCATACTATATAGCAGCTGTGGAGGATGTGATCTATAGTAGTCTAGAGGCCTCGGATGTATGTATCTTCCACAAGGTTGCAGAATCCCATCCAGGGTTTGTTCTTGACCGACAAGGTAAAAAAAGATTCTCTGTACCCACATCCTATGTGGAGCTTAATAAGGGTTTAAAGGTACGGGCCAATCGAGAACCGGGGTACATATACATGTGGCGCATCTATATACACATATACTCCCACCTCGTGATTTATGGTCTTGGCTCTAATACCTATTCTTCTCCGGTTTGCTCGTGACCGACAAAGAACACAAGAAGAAACTCTTTACCCACATCCTAAGAGGAGCGTTTGGTTAAGGTTGTCAACGCTAAGGGCCAATGGTGATCCGGAGATACTTATACTTGCGGCGTATCTAGATACACATATACTCTCTTCTCTTTGATAATGGTCTTGGCTCTAATACCTTTTCTTCACCAGTACTCTGATCCCAGAATCTATGGTGTCGCCTAGGAACAAAACCGCCATCCGAGTAAACTGAGCTTTTTGAATACCACCCACCACCTGATTAGGCTACCAAAGTTATCATAAATGTGCCTTGCAAATGGAATTTGAGGTAATAAACTACTCTTGGAAAGACATATGGCAAACATCAAACACATCAGAGTACGGTATTAAGGTGTGATTGATGCCCTATGCTCCACTGAGATTTAATGATATCAGTAGAAGAAGATATGCCAATAGGACACACAATTTTAAGCGCAGATATCTCTGACTGCTGTAATTTATCAGCTAAAGCGCAATTCTGCCCAACGTCTATAAAAAAGGTTGTCAAACACTATCTTAAGGGATGTCGACTTTGGAGTGAAGATCAGCACCCAGAAATAGTCACAGTTTGGTGCTGTTTATGGGCTGGTGGCATCATTGGACCGTACTTCTTCAAAGACGATGCGAATCGTAACGTGAATGGTGAGCGCTGCCGTGAGATTATATCCAAACTTTTTTCGCCCAAAATGCAAGAGCTTGACTTGCATGACATGTGGTTTAAGCAAGACGGTGCCACAAGCACGCGTAACAATGGACTTATTGCGTGACGAGTTGGGTTAACATTTTATTTCACGTTCGGGACCGGTCGATTGATCGCCTAGATCGTACGGTTTAACGCCTTTAGACAATTTTTTCTGAGGCTATTTTAAAGCTCATGTCTATACAGACAAGCTCGCTTCAATTGACGCATTGGAAGACAACATTGAATCATTTATTCGAAAGATATCGGCCGAAATGTTGGGGAGTGTATGCCAAAATTGGAGTCGGTAGGGATGGTAAACGGCTGTATCTGCTCCGTTTACCATCCCTAACGACTCCAATTTTGACTCACACTCCATGTTTTGATATAGCAGCCATATAAACCGATCCTGTATCTTGACTTCTTGAGGCTCTAGAGGGCGCAATTCTTATCCGATTCGGCTGAAACTTTTATTTTGATTTTCAATGGTTGTGCCAGGTATGGTATAAATCGGATCATAGACTAATATAGCTCCCATCAATTCGCTTTACAGCCTTAAAAACCCATTTTTTTCGTCGCTGAGAGTCATTGCGACCGCTTTCGCATTACTTCGAGGTGGCCCTCTTTCTTTCGTCTTTGAACGTCCAGTTGTCAATGCTTTCGATCATTTTGTCTAAAACATTTTCTGCAGTTTTTGACCCTAACTGGCCTTCAAGGGACGCGCGTGGTTCCAGCGTCATCCATGTCTTCTTTATCTTCGTAGAGGCGAATACAGGGCGTGCCAGAGAAACTCACTTATATGAAAAATTTTCCAAAGTTGAGTTGGACGGGTAGGTGGTCGAGATGGGGCGCATCTGGAGGGGGAGTCCCCTACTTTGTTTCTCTCTCCAGTCAGTTGCCATCATACTCTGGTCTAGAGAGCAGTGAGCCTCCGCCGTTTAGATCTTCCTTTCTAACGGTCGCTCACTTGTTCGCGCTTATTTTGAAACTTCTCCTCGCAGACTCTTCTGACCGTTATTTTCATTTCGGGATTTTGGAAGTGTCGCTAAACCCAGAAATTTACTTCAACGGATTATCAGAACTCCGGAAAATGTCGAAAGAGTGAGGCAGTGAGGTTGTGCGTTCTCCCCGGCGTTCGGCTTGCAAACAGCAGCTGCTATGGGAGTTTGAGGAGATGGTTGCCGGAGGAGATGGTTGCCGGAGGAGATGGTTGCCGGAGGAGATGGTTGCCGGAGGAAATGGTTGCCGGAGGAGATGGTTGCCGGAGCAGATGCTTCCCGGAGAAGATGGTTACCGGGGAGATGGTTGCCGGAGGAGATGGTTGCCGGAGGAGATGGTTGCCGGAGGAGATGGTTGCCGGAGGAGATGGTTGCCGGATAAGATGGTTGCCGGATAAGATGGTTGCCGGAGGAGATGGTTGCCGGAGGAGATGGTTGCCGGAGGAGATGGTTGCCGGAGGAGATGGTTGCCGGAGGAGATGGTTGCCGGAGGAGATGGTTGCCGGATAAGATGGTTGCCGGAGGAGATGGTTGCCGGAGGAGATGGTTGCCGGAGAAGATGGTTGCCGGAGAAGATGGTTGCCGGAGGAGATGGTTGCCGGAGGAGATTGTTGCCGGAGGAGATGATTACCGGAGGAGATAATTGCCGGAGGAGATGGTTGCCGAAGTAGATGGTTGCCGAAGTAGATGGTTGCCGAAGGAGATGGTTGCCGAAGGAGATGGTTGCCGAAGGAGATGGTTGCCGAAGGAGATGGTTGCCGATGAAGATGGTTGCCGGAGGAGATCGAGGGTGTTACTGGCGTTCGATAAGAGGTCGATGAGTACCTTTACAAGGGTCATAACCAGACACTGTGCCATAGGCCGCATTGTGTCGCTCATGGGAATACCGCACAATGACTTCTGTAGGAGTTGCCTCATGGATGATGAAGAGGAGACTACTGAGCACTTGCTGTGTTCCTGTCCGGGTTTGCAGGGAAGTAGGATCTCTATTCTGGGGAACCCTATCCTCTGTGATCTGGTGAACTTGCGAACGTACCTCTGGTAGGTCTCCTTAGATTTGTTGAAGGACCAGGATGGTTCCGACGGGGTGAACCATAAGCTCCGGCGTAGGTACATCCGAGCTTGCGTGGAGATAGGCGTTTCTTAACCCCTCTTCCGGGTTCTCCATTCCTCCTGTCCTTCTTTTATTCGTGTATAACCTCTAGTCCGAGGTCTCACATCTTTCTTTCTCCTCCCTTTTTTTCTAGGGTACCACTATGGGTCAGAATGGCTTGCGAGTGAACTCACCTATGGTGGACAACCTAATCAACCTAATCAACCTAATCAACCTAACCTACCTTAGTTCTACATTTACTAGCATTTAGTAAATGTTTCCTGAATTTCAAACCAAATCCATTAACGCCTGACCCTCGATTCCCCTGTCCGATTTTGATGAAATTACATATTTCCAATATTTAGAGCATTTATTGGGTTGCCCAAAAAGTAATTGCGGATTTTTCGGCGTTGACAAATTTTTTCACAGCTTGTGACTCTGTAATTGCATTCTTTCTTCTGTCAGTTATCAGCTGCTACTTTTAGCTTGCTTTAGAAAAAAAGTGTAAAAAAAGTATATTTGATTAAAGTTCATTCTAAGTTTTATTAAAATTGCATTTACTTTCTTTTAAAAAATCCGCAATTACTTTTTGGGCAACCCAATATATTAGCGTAGTATTTTTTTTATGTTTTGACAAAAGTTTTTAGAAGGATCTACAGGCATGTGATGCCACTTTTTACATGTGGATTTACTAAAAAGTAAATGCCTTTAATGGAAATAAATTGTCTGGAACAGAAACAGTTAATTTTTCAAATATTTGATATACACTTCTGATTGAAATATAAGCCACCACGCTAGAAAGTCCCTTGGCGCTAAATATTGTCGACACGAAACAAAAGTAAACAAAAGGCCATGAATTCAGAAAGAAGATATTGTCGCAGCTTCTGTAAATTCTCACAAAAATGTGCTCAATTCCAAGGAGATTTGAATGGAAAAATACAAAACTCGATGAAAAAAAAAATAGCTAATATGCCCCATGGCCAGATTTGATGAACAAAGGGGGGGAAATATGAGAAAGAAGCAAAAACATTGACGAACTTCTAGAAGGCTAACGAAAAAAATTGCGCAATAGCCAAACAATGGCATTGTGGGCTAAGCAGGAATTGTGTACCATGTAAATGGATTATTGCAATTAGCCCCTTCATGTATTTTGCCACCCCCGCTGCTCACAGCCAGCCACAGCACAGTCATCCGTTGTTCCGACCCAAATGGATAAAAAATGAAATATTTGATTATTCTTGTTATTGTGGTTGTTTTTCAAGTTTATTCCTTTTCGTCTTTGCATCTCTCCGTCGCACCATTCTAAACCCCAAACAGGAAAAATCTGTTAAAAAACATCAAAACAACAACAGCAAATAAAAGCCAATAATAATGGAAAGACATGGAAAATACACAAAAAGACGGAATGGAATGTCTTAATGGAGCTAACAACAGCAGGACCAAACGAAGGCTTACCATGGATGGAGTGTTTTCGTTTTCTCGTTTTTTTCTTTCTGCACAGACATTTAATGACGTTCGTTTAGTAGATTTCTATGTTCGCATCAGTGGGTGGCCATCAACATTCATGTAAAATCGACATCATAACCGCTGCTATGCAATTGCAGAAAGGGTGGCGTATGATGACAGAGCTTGACTGAAATGGCAAAATTTTTAACCTTTTTTTTCTGCCACAGAAGTCATTGGTCTGCCATTAAATTTATGTCTAGTTTTGAACAATCATAATGCTGTGAAAGGTTTATCCTTTAAAACACAAGATCTATAAAGTAAAAAAAAAAAATAAGCAAAGAAATGGGCCTTATGATGTAAATCGGCCACAAAATGAATTTTTCGCTTCCAAAACTTAAAATGGCCATATCTCCTTAACTAAGTCTCGTAGAGCAAAACTAAGGTTAATTCGTGATCACTTCGAAAAATTAGCATTTTTGATGAAACTCGGCCAAAAAATGCATTTTTCCCTTCCAAAACTTAAAATGGCCATATCTCCTTAACTAAGCCTCGTAGAGCAAAACTAAGGTTAATTCGTGATCACTTCGAAAAATTAGCAATTTTTGACGAAACTCGGCCAAAAAATTAATTATTCCCTTCCAAAACTTAAAATGGTCATATCTCCTTAACTAAGCCTCGTAGAGCAAAACTAAGGTTAATTCGTGATCACTTCCAAAAATTAACATTTTTGATGAATCTCGGCCAAAAAATGAATTTTTCCCTTCCAAAACTTAAAATGGCCATAACTCCTTAACTAAGGCTCGAAGAGCAAAACTAAGGTTAATTCGTGATCACTTCGAAAAATTATCATTTTTGATGAAACTAGGCCAAAAAATTAAATTTTTTCTTCCAAAACTTAAAATGGCCATATCTCCTTAACTAAGCCTCGTTGAGCAAAACTAAGGTTAATTCGTGATCACTTCGAAAAATTAGCATTTTTGATGAAACTCGGCCAAAAAATGAAATTTTCCCTTCCCAAACTTAAAATGGCCACGTCTCCTTAACTAAGCCTCGTAGAGCAAAACTAAGGTTAATTCGTGATCACTTCGAAAAATTAGAATTTTTGAAGACACTCGACCAAAAAATGAAATTTTTTCTTCCAAAACTTAAAATGGCCATATCTCCTTTACTAAGCCTCGTAGAGCAAAACTAAGGTTAATTCGTGATCACTTCGAAAAATTTGCATTTTTGATGAAACACGGCCAAAAATTTAATTTTTCCCTTCCAAAACTTAAAATGGCCATATCTCCTTAACGAAGCCTCGTAGAGCAAAACTAAGGTTAATTCGTGATCACTTCGAAAAATTTGCATTTTTGATGAAACTCGGCCAAAAAATGAATTTTTCCATTCCAAAACTTAAAATGGCCATATCTCCTTTACTAAGCCTTGTAGAGCAAAACTTAGGTTAATTCGTGATCACTTCGAAAAATTTGCATTTTTTATGAAACTTGTCCAAAAAATGAATTTTTCCCTTCCAAAACTTAAAATGGCGATATCTCCTTAACTAAGCCTCATAGAGCAAAACTAAGGTTAATTCGTGATCACTTCGAAAAAATAAGATTTTTGATGAAACTCGGCCAAATGCAATTTTCCCTTGCAAAACTTAAAATGGCCATATCTTCTTAACTAAGCCTCGTAGAGCAAAACTAAGGCTAATTCGTGATCACTACGAAAAATTTGCATTTTTGATGAAACTCGGCCAAAAAATGAATTTTTCCCTTCCAAAACTTAAAATGGCCATATCTCCTTAACTAAGCCTCGTAGGGCAAAATTAAGGTTATTTCGTGATCACTTCGAAAAATTAGAATTTTTGAAGACACTCGACCAAAAAATGAAATTTTTTCTTCCAAAACTTAAAATGGCCATATCTCCTTTACTAAGCCTCGTAGAGCAAAACTAAGGTTAATTCGTGATCACTTCGAAAAATTAGCATTTTTGATGAAACTCGGCCAAAAATTAAATTTTTCCCTTCCAAAACTTAAAATGGCCATATCTCCTTAACTAAGCCTCGTGGAGCAAAACTAAGGTTAATTCGTGATCACTTCGAAAAATTAGCATTTTTGATGAAACTCGGCCAAAAAATGAATTTTTTCCCTTCCAGAACTTAAAATGGCCATATCTCCTTAACTAAGCCTCGTAGAGCAAAACTAAGGTTAATTCGTGATCACTTCGAAAAATTAGCATTTTTGATGAAACTCGGCCAAAAAATTAATTTTCCCTTCCCAAACTTAAAATGGCCATGTCTCCTTAACTAAGCCTCGTAGAGCAAAACTAAGGTTAATTCGTGATCACTTCGAAAAATTAGAATTTTTGAAGACACTCGACCAAAAAATGAAATTTTTTCTTCCAAAACTTAAAATGGCCATATCTCCTTAACTAAGCCTCGTAGAGCAAAACTAAGGCTAATTCGTGATCACTTCGAAAAATTTGCATTTTTGATGAAACTCGGCCAAAAATTAAATTTTTCCCTTCCAAAACTTAAAATGGCCATATCTCCTTAACTAAGCCTCGTGGAGCAAAACTAAGGTTAATTCGTGATCACTTCGAAAAATTAGCATTTTTGATGAAACTCGGCCAAAAAATGAATTTTTCCCTTCCAAAACTTAAAATGCCCATATCTCTTTAACTAAGCCTCGTAGAGCAAAACTAAGGTTAATTCGTGATCACTTCGAAAAATTTGCATTTATGATGAAACTCGGCCAAAAATTAAATTTTTCCCTTCCAAAACTTAAAATGGCCATATCTCCTTAACTAAGCCTCGTAGAGCAAAACTAAGGTTAATTCGTGATCACTTCCAAAAATTAACATTTTTGATGAATCTCGGCCAAAAAATGAATTTTTCCCTTCCAAAACTTAAAATGGCCATAACTCCTTAACTAAGGCTCGAAGAGCAAAACTAAGGTTAATTCGTGATCACTTCGAAAAATTATCATTTTTGATGAAACTAGGCCAAAAAATTAAATTTTTTCTTCCAAAACTTAAAATGGCCATATCTCCTTAACTAAGCCTCGTAGAGCAAAACTAAGGTTAATTCGTGATCACTTCGAAAAATTAGCATTTTTGATGAAACTCGGCCAAAAAATTAAATTTTCCCTTCCCAAACTTAAAATGGCCACGTCTCCTTAACTAAGCCTCGTAGAGCAAAACTAAGGTTAATTCGTGATCACTTCGAAAAATTAGAATTTTTGAAGACACTCGACCAAAAAATGAAATTTTTTCTTCCAAAACTTAAAATGGCCATATCTCCTTTACTAAGCCTCGTAGAGCAAAACTAAGGTTAATTCGTGATCACTTCGAAAAATTTGCATTTTTGATGAAACACGGCAAAAATTTAATTTTTCCCTTCCAAAACTTAAAATGGCCATATCTCCTTAACGAAGCCTCGTAGAGCAAAACTAAGGTTAATTCGTGATCACTTCGAAAAATTTGCATTTTTGATGAAACTCGGCCAAAAAATGAATTTTTCCATTCCAAAACTTAAAATGGCCATATCTCCTTTACTAAGCCTTGTAGAGCAAAACTTAGGTTAATTCGTGATCACTTCGAAAAATTTGCATTTTTTATGAAACTTGTCCAAAAAATGAATTTTTCCCTTCCAAAACTTAAAATGGCGATATCTCCTTAACTAAGCCTCATAGAGCAAAACTAAGGTTAATTCGTGATCACTTCGAAAAAATAAGATTTTTGATGAAACTCGGCCAAATGAAATTTTCCCTTGCAAAACTTAAAATGGCCATATCTTCTTAACTAAGCCTCGTAGAGCAAAACTAAGGCTAATTCGTGATCACTACGAAAAATTTGCATTTTTGATGAAACTCGGCCAAAAAATGAATTTTTCCCTTCCAAAACTTAAAATGGCCATATCTCCTTAACTAAGCCTCGTAGGGCAAAATTAAGGTTATTTCGTGATCACTTCGAAAAATTAGAATTTTTGAAGACACTCGACCAAAAAATGAAATTTTTTCTTCCAAAACTTAAAATGGCCATATCTCCTTTACTAAGCCTCGTAGAGCAAAACTAAGGTTAATTCGTGATCACTTCGAAAAATTAGCATTTTTGATGAAACTCGGCCAAAAATTAAATTTTTACCTTCCAAAACTTAAAATGGCCATATCTCCTTAACTAAGCCTCGTGGAGCAAAACTAAGGTTAATTCGTGATCACTTCGAAAAATTAGCATTTTTGATGAAACTCGGCCAAAAAATGAATTTTTTCCCTTCCAGAACTTAAAATGGCCATATCTCCTTAACTAAGCCTCGTAGAGCAAAACTAAGGTTAATTCGTGATCACTTCGAAAAATTAGCATTTTTGATGAAACTCGGCCAAAAAATGAAATTTTCCCTTCCCAAACTTAAAATGGCCATGTCTCCTTAACTAAGCCTCGTAGAGCAAAACTAAGGTTAATTCGTGATCACTTCGAAAAATTAGAATTTTTGAAGACACTCGACCAAAAAATGAAATTTTTTCTTCCAAAACTTAAAATGGCCATATCTCCTTAACTAAGCCTCGTAGAGCAAAACTAAGGCTAATTCGTGATCACTTCGAAAAATTTGCATTTTTGATGAAACTCGGCCAAAAATTAAATTTTTCCCTTCCAAAACTTAAAATGGCCATATCTCCTTAACTAAGCCTCGTGGAGCAAAACTAAGGTTAATTCGTGAT